>NC_134357.1:220118411-220745077 GCF_048569485.1 Anomaloglossus baeobatrachus
CGTCCAAATCCATTTTAAAGCCATTTTTAAGGCATTTCGCGCATACATGAAGATGAACACATTTTTCTCCAAAACTATAACAGATGCAAGCTTGTCCTGTTTGGTGGAGATG
The DNA here is from genome assembly GCF_048569485.1 of Anomaloglossus baeobatrachus. Lineage (NCBI taxonomy): Eukaryota > Metazoa > Chordata > Amphibia > Anura > Aromobatidae > Anomaloglossus > Anomaloglossus baeobatrachus. The sequence goes on from NC_134357.1 coordinate 220,118,524, forward strand.
ATATTTAATAAAATAAGTAGAAATCCACTAAAAGTTTTGTTTGGTTATCTTGCAATCCCGAGATAATCGTCTCATGCTCCAAATCCATTTTAAAGCCATTTTTAAGGCATTTCGCGCATACATGAAATGAACACATTTTTCTCCAAAACTATAACAGATGCAAGCTTGTCCTGTTTGGTGGAGATGATATTTAATAAAATAAGTAGAAATCCACTAAAAGTTTTGTTTGGTTATCTTGCAATCCCGAGATAATCGTCTCCATGCTCCAAATCCATTTTAAAGCCATTTTTAAGGCATTTCGCGCATACATGAAATGAACACATTTTTCTCCAAAACTATAACAGATGCAAGCTTGTCCTGTTTGGTGGAGATGATATTTAATAAAATAAGTAGAAATCCACTAAAAGTTTTGTTTGGTTATCTTGCAATCCCGAGATAATCGTCTCCATGCTCCAAATCCATTTTAAAGCCATTTTTAAGGCATTTCGCGCATACATGAAATGAACACATTTTTCTCCAAAACTATAACAGATGCAAGCTTGTCCTGTTTGGTGGAGATGATATTTAATAAAATAAGTAGAAATCCACTAAAAGTTTTGTTTGGTTATCTTGCAATCCCGAGATAATCGTCTCCATGCTCCAAATCCATTTTAAAGCCATTTTAAGGCATTTCGCGCATACATGAAATGAACACATTTTTCTCCAAAACTATAACAGATGCAAGCTTGTCCTGTTTGGTGGAGATGATATTTAATAAAATAAGTAGAAATCCACTAAAAGTTTTGTTTGGTTATCTTGCAATCCCGAGATAATCGTCTCCATGCTCCAAATCCATTTTAAAGCCATTTTTAAGGCATTTCGCGCATACATGAAATGAACACATTTTTCTCCAAAACTATAACAGATGCAAGCTTGTCCTGTTTGGTGGAGATGATATTTAATAAAATAAGTAGAAATCCACTAAAAGTTTTGTTTGGTTATCTTGCAATCCCGAGATAATCGTCTCCATGCTCCAAATCCATTTTTAAAGCCATTTTTAAGGCATTTCGCGCATACATGAAATGAACACATTTTTCTCCAAAACTATAACAGATGCAAGCTTGTCCTGTTTGGTGGAGATGATATTTAATAAAATAAGTAGAAATCCACTAAAAGTTTTGTTTGGTTATCTTGCAATCCCGAGATAATCGTCTCCATGCTCCAAATCCATTTTAAAGCCATTTTTAAGGCATTTCGCGCATACATGAAATGAACACATTTTTCTCCAAAACTATAACAGATGCAAGCTTGTCCTGTTTGGTGGAGATGATATTTAATAAAATAAGTAGAAATCCACTAAAAGTTTTGTTTGGTTATCTTGCAATCCCGAGATAATCGTCTCCATGCTCCAAATCCATTTTAAAGCCATTTTTAAGGCATTTCGCGCATACATGAAATGAACACATTTTTCTCCAAAACTATAACAGATGCAAGCTTGTCCTGTTTGGTGGAGATGATATTTAATAAAATAAGTAGAAATCCACTAAAAGTTTTGTTTGGTTATATTGCAATCCCGAGATAATCGTCTCCATGCTCCAAATCCATTTTAAAGCCATTTTTAAGGCATTTCGCGCATACATGAAATGAACACATTTTTCTCCAAAACTATAACAGATGCAAGCTTGTCCTGTTTGGTGGAGATGATATTTAATAAAATAAGTAGAAATCCACTAAAAGTTTTGTTTGGTTATCTTGCAATCCCGAGATAATCGTCTCCATGCTCCAAATCCATTTTAAAGCCATTTTTAAGGCATTTCGCGCATACATGAAATGAACACATTTTTCTCCAAAACTATAACAGATGCAAGCTTGTCCTGTTTGGTGGAGATGATATTTAATAAAATAAGTAGAAATCCACTAAAAGTTTTGTTTGGTTATATTGCAATCCCGAGATAATCGTCTCCATGCTCCAAATCCATTTTAAAGCCATTTTTAAGGCATTTCGCGCATACATGAAATGAACACATTTTTCTCCAAAACTATAACAGATGCAAGCTTGTCCTGTTTGGTGGAGATGATATTTAATAAAATAAGTAGAAATCCACTAAAAGTTTTGTTTGGTTATCTTGCAATCCCGAGATAATCGTCTCCATGCTCCAAATCCATTTTAAAGCCATTTTTAAGGCATTTCGCGCATACATGAAATGAACACATTTTTCTCCAAAACTATAACAGATGCAAGCTTGTCCTGTTTGGTGGAGATGATATTTAATAAAATAAGTAGAAATCCACTAAAAGTTTTGTTTGGTTATATTGCAATCCCGAGATAATCGTCTCCATGCTCCAAATCCATTTTAAAGCCATTTTTAAGGCATTTCGCGCATACATGAAATGAACACATTTTTCTCCAAAACTATAACAGATGCAAGCTTGTCCTGTTTGGTGGAGATGATATTTAATAAAATAAGTAGAAATCCACTAAAAGTTTTGTTTGGTTATCTTGCAATCCCGAGATAATCGTCTCCATGCTCCAAATCCATTTTAAAGCCATTTTTAAGGCATTTCGCGCATACATGAAATGAACACATTTTTCTCCAAAACTATAACAGATGCAAGCTTGTCCTGTTTGGTGGAGATGATATTTAATAAAATAAGTAGAAATCCACTAAAAGTTTTGTTTGGTTATCTTGCAATCCCGAGATAATCGTCTCCATGCTCCAAATCCATTTTAAAGCCATTTTTAAGGCATTTCGCGCATACATGAAATGAACACATTTTTCTCCAAAACTATAACAGATGCAAGCTTGTCCTGTTTGGTGGAGATGATATTTAATAAAATAAGTAGAAATCCACTAAAAGTTTTGTTTGGTTATATTGCAATCCCGAGATAATCGTCTCCATGCTCCAAATCCATTTTAAAGCCATTTTTAAGGCATTTCGCGCATACATGAAATGAACACATTTTTCTCCAAAACTATAACAGATGCAAGCTTGTCCTGTTTGGTGGAGATGATATTTAATAAAATAAGTAGAAATCCACTAAAAGTTTTGTTTGGTTATCTTGCAATCCCGAGATAATCGTCTCCATGCTCCAAATCCATTTTAAAGCCATTTTTAAGGCATTTCGCGCATACATGAAATGAACACATTTTTCTCCAAAACTATAACAGATGCAAGCTTGTCCTGTTTGGTGGAGATGATATTTAATAAAATAAGTAGAAATCCACTAAAAGTTTTGTTTGGTTATCTTGCAATCCCGAGATAATCGTCTCCATGCTCCAAATCCATTTTAAAGCCATTTTTAAGGCATTTCGCGCATACATGAAATGAACACATTTTTCTCCAAAACTATAACAGATGCAAGCTTGTCCTGTTTGGTGGAGATGATATTTAATAAAATAAGTAGAAATCCACTAAAAGTTTTGTTTGGTTATATTGCAATCCCGAGATAATCGTCTCCATGCTCCAAATCCATTTTAAAGCCATTTTTAAGGCATTTCGCGCATACATGAAATGAACACATTTTTCTCCAAAACTATAACAGATGCAAGCTTGTCCTGTTTGGTGGAGATGATATTTAATAAAATAAGTAGAAATCCACTAAAAGTTTTGTTTGGTTATCTTGCAATCCCGAGATAATCGTCTCCATGCTCCAAATCCATTTTAAAGCCATTTTTAAGGCATTTCGCGCATACATGAAATGAACACATTTTTCTCCAAAACTATAACAGATGCAAGCTTGTCCTGTTTGGTGGAGATGATATTTAATAAAATAAGTAGAAATCCACTAAAAGTTTTGTTTGGTTATATTGCAATCCCGAGATAATCGTCTCCATGCTCCAAATCCATTTTAAAGCCATTTTTAAGGCATTTCACGCATACATGAAATGAACACATTTTTCTCCAAAACTATAACAGATGCAAGCTTGTCCTGTTTGGTGGAGATGATATTTAATAAAATAAGTAGAAATCCACTAAAAGTTTTGTTTGGTTATCTTGCAATCCCGAGATAATCGTCTCCATGCTCCAAATCCATTTTAAAGCCATTTTTAAGGCATTTCGCGCATACATGAAATGAACACATTTTTCTCCAAAACTATAACAGATGCAAGCTTGTCCTGTTTGGTGGAGATGATATTTAATAAAATAAGTAGAAATCCACTAAAAGTTTTGTTTGGTTATCTTGCAATCCCGAGATAATCGTCTCCATGCTCCAAATCCATTTTAAAGCCATTTTTAAGGCATTTCGCGCATACATGAAATGAACACATTTTTCTCCAAAACTATAACAGATGCAAGCTTGTCCTGTTTGGTGGAGATGATATTTAATAAAATAAGTAGAAATCCACTAAAAGTTTTGTTTGGTTATCTTGCAATCCCGAGATAATCGTCTCCATGCTCCAAATCCATTTTAAAGCCATTTTTAAGGCATTTCGCGCATACATGAAATGAACACATTTTTCTCCAAAACTATAACAGATGCAAGCTTGTCCTGTTTGGTGGAGATGATATTTAATAAAATAAGTAGAAATCCACTAAAAGTTTTGTTTGGTTATCTTGCAATCCCGAGATAATCGTCTCCATGCTCCAAATCCATTTTAAAGCCATTTTTAAGGCATTTCGCGCATACATGAAATGAACACATTTTTCTCCAAAACTATAACAGATGCAAGCTTGTCCTGTTTGGTGGAGATGATATTTAATAAAATAAGTAGAAATCCACTAAAAGTTTTGTTTGGTTATCTTGCAATCCCGAGATAATCGTCTCCATGCTCCAAATCCATTTTAAAGCCATTTTTAAGGCATTTCGCGCATACATGAAATGAACACATTTTTCTCCAAAACTATAACAGATGCAAGCTTGTCCTGTTTGGTGGAGATGATATTTAATAAAATAAGTAGAAATCCACTAAAAGTTTAGTTTGGTTATCTTGCAATCCAGAGATAATCGTCTCCATGCTCCAAATCCATTTTAAAGCCATTTTTAAGGCATTTCGCGCATACATGAAATGAACACATTTTTCTCCAAAACTATAACAGATGCAAGCTTGTCCTGTTTGGTGGAGATGATATTTAATAAAATAAGTAGAAATCCACTAAAAGTTTTGTTTGGTTATCTTGCAATCCCGAGATAATCGTCTCCATGCTCCAAATCCATTTTAAAGCATTTTTAAGGCATTTCGCGCATACATGAAATGAACACATTTTTCTCCAAAACTATAACAGATGCAAGCTTGTCCTGTTTGGTGGAGATGATATTTAATAAAATAAGTAGAAATCCACTAAAAGTTTTGTTTGGTTATCTTGCAATCCCGAGATAATCGTCTCCATGCTCCAAATCCATTTTAAAGCCATTTTTAAGGCATTTCGCGCATACATGAAATGAACACATTTTTCTCCAAAACTATAACAGATGCAAGCTTGTCCTGTTTGGTGGAGATGATATTTAATAAAATAAGTAGAAATCCACTAAAAGTTTTGTTTGGTTATCTTGCAATCCCGAGATAATCGTCTCCATGCTCCAAATCCATTTTAAAGCCATTTTTAAGGCATTTCGCGCATACATGAAATGAACACATTTTTCTCCAAAAACTATAACAGATGCAAGCTTGTCCTGTTTGGTGGAGATGATATTTAATAAAATAAGTAGAAATCCACTAAAAGTTTTGTTTGGTTATCTTGCAATCCCGAGATAATCGTCTCCATGCTCCAAATCCATTTTAAAGCCATTTTTAAGGCATTTCGCGCATACATGAAATGAACACATTTTTCTCCAAAACTATAACAGATGCAAGCTTGTCCTGTTTGGTGGAGATGATATTTAATAAAATAAGTAGAAATCCACTAAAAGTTTTGTTTGGTTATCTTGCAATCCCGAGATAATCGTCTCCATGCTCCAAATCCATTTTAAAGCCATTTTTAAGGCATTTCGCGCATACATGAAATGAACACATTTTTCTCCAAAACTATAACAGATGCAAGCTTGTCCTGTTTGGTGGAGATGATATTTAATAAAATAAGTAGAAATCCACTAAAAGTTTTGTTTGGTTATATTGCAATCCCGAGATAATCGTCTCCATGCTCCAAATCCATTTTAAAGCCATTTTTAAGGCATTTCGCGCATACATGAAATGAACACATTTTTCTCCAAAACTATAACAGATGCAAGCTTGTCCTGTTTGGTGGAGATGATATTTAATAAAATAAGTAGAAATCCACTAAAAGTTTTGTTTGGTTATCTTGCAATCCCGAGATAATCGTCTCCATGCTCCAAATCCATTTTAAAGCCATTTTTAAGGCATTTCGCGCATACATGAAATGAACACATTTGTCTCCAAAACTATAACAGATGCAAGCTTGTCCTGTTTGGTGGAGATGATATTTAATAAAATAAGTAGAAATCCACTAAAAGTTTTGTTTGGTTATCTTGCAATCCCGAGATAATCGTCTCCATGCTCCAAATCCATTTTAAAGCCATTTTTAAGGCATTTCGCGCATACATGAAATGAACACATTTTTCTCCAAAACTATAACAGATGCAAGCTTGTCCTGTTTGGTGGAGATGATATTTAATAAAATAAGTAGAAATCCACTAAAAGTTTTGTTTGGTTATCTTGCAATCCCGAGATAATCGTCTCCATGCTCCAAATCCATTTTAAAGCCATTTTTAAGGCATTTCGCGCATACATGAAATGAACACATTTTTCTCCAAAACTATAACAGATGCAAGCTTGTCCTGTTTGGTGGAGATGATATTTAATAAAATAAGTAGAAATCCACTAAAAGTTTTGTTTGGTTATCTTGCAATCCCGAGATAATCGTCTCCATGCTCCAAATCCATTTTAAAGCCATTTTTAAGGCATTTCGCGCATACATGAAATGAACACATTTTTCTCCAAAACTATAACAGATGCAAGCTTGTCCTGTTTGGTGGAGATGATATTTAATAAAATAAGTAGAAATCCACTAAAAGTTTTGTTTGGTTATCTTGCAATCCCGAGATAATCGTCTCCATGCTCCAAATCCATTTTAAAGCCATTTTTAAGGCATTTCGCGCATACATGAAATGAACACATTTTTCTCCCAAAACTATAACAGATGCAAGCTTGTCCTGTTTGGTGGAGATGATATTTAATAAAATAAGTAGAAATCCACTAAAAGTTTTGTTTGGTTATCTTGCAATCCCGAGATAATCGTCTCCATGCTCCAAATCCATTTTAAAGCCATTTTTAAGGCATTTCGCGCATACATGAAATGAACACATTTTTCTCCAAAACTATAACAGATGCAAGCTTGTCCTGTTTGGTGGAGATGATATTTAATAAAAATAAGTAGAAATCCACTAAAAGTTTTGTTTGGTTATATTGCAATCCCGAGATAATCGTCTCCATGCTCCAAATCCATTTTAAAGCCATTTTTAAGGCATTTCGCGCATACATGAAATGAACACATTTTTCTCCAAAACTATAACAGATGCAAGCTTGTCCTGTTTGGTGGAGATGATATTTAATAAAATAAGTAGAAATCCACTAAAAGTTTTGTTTGGTTATCTTGCAATCCCGAGATAATCGTCTCCATGCTCCAAATCCATTTTAAAGCCATTTTTAAGGCATTTCGCGCATACATGAAATGAACACATTTTTCTCCAAAACTATAACAGATGCAAGCTTGTCCTGTTTGGTGGAGATGATATTTAATAAAATAAGTAGAAATCCACTAAAAGTTTTGTTTGGTTATATTGCAATCCCGAGATAATCGTCTCCATGCTCCAAATCCATTTTAAAGCCATTTTTAAGGCATTTCGCGCATACATGAAATGAACACATTTTTCTCCAAAACTATAACAGATGCAAGCTTGTCCTGTTTGGTGGAGATGATATTTAATAAAATAAGTAGAAATCCACTAAAAGTTTTGTTTGGTTATCTTGCAATCCCGAGATAATCGTCTCCATGCTCCAAATCCATTTTAAAGCCATTTTTAAGGCATTTCGCGCATACATGAAATGAACACATTTTTCTCCAAAACTATAACAGATGCAAGCTTGTCCTGTTTGGTGGAGATGATATTTAATAAAATAAGTAGAAATCCACTAAAAGTTTTGTTTGGTTATATTGCAATCCCGAGATAATCGTCTCCATGCTCCAAATCCATTTTAAAGCCATTTTTTAAGGCATTTCGCGCATACATGAAATGAACACATTTTTCTCCAAAAACTATAACAGATGCAAGCTTGTCCTGTTTGGTGGAGATGATATTTAATAAAATAAGTAGAAATCCACTAAAAGTTTTGTTTGGTTATCTTGCAATCCCGAGATAATCGTCTCCATGCTCCAAATCCATTTTAAAGCCATTTTTAAGGCATTTCGCGCATACATGAAATGAACACATTTTTCTCCAAAACTATAACAGATGCAAGCTTGTCCTGTTTGGTGGAGATGATATTTAATAAAATAAGTAGAAATCCACTAAAAGTTTTGTTTGGTTATCTTGCAATCCCGAGATAATCGTCTCCATGCTCCAAATCCATTTTAAAGCCATTTTTAAGGCATTTCGCGCATACATGAAATGAACACATTTTTCTCCAAAACTATAACAGATGCAAGCTTGTCCTGTTTGGTGGAGATGATATTTAATAAAATAAGTAGAAATCCACTAAAAGTTTTGTTTGGTTATCTTGCAATCCCGAGATAATCGTCTCCATGCTCCAAATCCATTTTAAAGCCATTTTTAAGGCATTTCGCGCATACATGAAATGAACACATTTTTCTCCAAAACTATAACAGATGCAAGCTTGTCCTGTTTGGTGGAGATGATATTTAATAAAATAAGTAGAAATCCACTAAAAGTTTTGTTTGGTTATCTTGCAATCCCGAGATAATCGTCTCCATGCTCCAAATCCATTTTAAAAGCCATTTTTAAGGCATTTCGCGCATACATGAAATGAACACATTTTTCTCCAAAACTATAACAGATGCAAGCTTGTCCTGTTTGGTGGAGATGATATTTAATAAAATAAGTAGAAATCCACTAAAAGTTTTGTTTGGTTATCTTGCAATCCCGAGATAATCGTCTCCATGCTCCAAATCCATTTTAAAGCCATTTTTAAGGCATTTCGCGCATACATGAAATGAACACATTTTTCTCCAAAACTATAACAGATGCAAGCTTGTCCTGTTTGGTGGAGATGATATTTAATAAAATAAGTAGAAATCCACTAAAAGTTTTGTTTGGTTATATTGCAATCCCGAGATAATCGTCTCCATGCTCCAAATCCATTTTAAAGCCATTTTTAAGGCATTTCGCGCATACATGAAATGAACACATTTTTCTCCAAAACTATAACAGATGCAAGCTTGTCCTGTTTGGTGGAGATGATATTTAATAAAATAAGTAGAAATCCACTAAAAGTTTTGTTTGGTTATCTTGCAATCCCGAGATAATCGTCTCCATGCTCCAAATCCATTTTAAAGCCATTTTTAAGGCATTTCGCGCATACATGAAATGAACACATTTTTCTCCAAAACTATAACAGATGCAAGCTTGTCCTGTTTGGTGGAGATGATATTTAATAAAATAAGTAGAAATCCACTAAAAGTTTTGTTTGGTTATATTGCAATCCCGAGATAATCGTCTCCATGCTCCAAATCCATTTTAAAGCCATTTTTAAGGCATTTCAGCGCATACATGAAATGAACACATTTTTCTCCAAAACTATAACAGATGCAAGCTTGTCCTGTTTGGTGGAGATGATATTTAATAAAATAAGTAGAAATCCACTAAAAGTTTTGTTTGGTTATCTTGCAATCCCGAGATAATCGTCTCCATGCTCCAAATCCATTTTAAAGCCATTTTTAAGGCATTTCGCGCATACATGAAATGAACACATTTTTCTCCAAAACTATAACAGATGCAAGCTTGTCCTGTTTGGTGGAGATGATATTTAATAAAATAAGTAGAAATCCACTAAAAGTTTTGTTTGGTTATCTTGCAATCCCGAGATAATCGTCTCCATGCTCCAAATCCATTTTAAAGCCATTTTTAAGGCATTTCGCGCATACATGAAATGAACACATTTTTCTCCAAAACTATAACAGATGCAAGCTTGTCCTGTTTGGTGGAGATGATATTTAATAAAATAAGTAGAAATCCACTAAAAGTTTTGTTTGGTTATCTTGCAATCCCGAGATAATCGTCTCCATGCTCCAAATCCATTTTAAAGCCATTTTTAAGGCATTTCGCGCATACATGAAATGAACACATTTTTCTCCAAAACTATAACAGATGCAAGCTTGTCCTGTTTGGTGGAGATGATATTTAATAAAATAAGTAGAAATCCACTAAAAGTTTTGTTTGGTTATCTTGCAATCCCGAGATAATCGTCTCCATGCTCCAAATCCATTTTAAAGCCATTTTTAAGGCATTTCGCGCATACATGAAATGAACACATTTTTCTCCAAAACTATAACAGATGCAAGCTTGTCCTGTTTGGTGGAGATGATATTTAATAAAATAAGTAGAAATCCACTAAAAGTTTTGTTTGGTTATATTGCAATCCCGAGATAATCGTCTCCATGCTCCAAATCCATTTTAAAGCCATTTTTAAGGCATTTCGCGCATACATGAAATGAACACATTTTTCTCCAAAACTATAACAGATGCAAGCTTGTCCTGTTTGGTGGAGATGATATTTAATAAAATAAGTAGAAATCCACTAAAAGTTTTGTTTGGTTATCTTGCAATCCCGAGATAATCGTCTCCATGCTCCAAATCCATTTTAAAGCCATTTTTAAGGCATTTCGCGCATACATGAAATGAACACATTTTTCTCCAAAACTATAACAGATGCAAGCTTGTCCTGTTTGGTGGAGATGATATTTAATAAAATAAGTAGAAATCCACTAAAAGTTTTGTTTGGTTATCTTGCAATCCCGAGATAATCGTCTCCATGCTCCAAATCCATTTTAAAGCCATTTTTAAGGCATTTCGCGCATACATGAAATGAACACATTTTTCTCCAAAACTATAACAGATGCAAGCTTGTCCTGTTTGGTGGAGATGATATTTAATAAAATAAGTAGAAATCCACTAAAAGTTTTGTTTGGTTATCTTGCAATCCCGAGATAATCGTCTCCATGCTCCAAATCCATTTTAAAGCCATTTTTAAGGCATTTCGCGCATACATGAAATGAACACATTTTTCTCCAAAACTATAACAGATGCAAGCTTGTCCTGTTTGGTGGAGATGATATTTAATAAAATAAGTAGAAATCCACTAAAAGTTTTGTTTGGTTATATTGCAATCCCGAGATAATCGTCTCCATGCTCCAAATCCATTTTAAAGCCATTTTTAAGGCATTTCGCGCATACATGAAATGAACACATTTTTCTCCAAAACTATAACAGATGCAAGCTTGTTCTGTTTGGTGGAGATGATATTTAATAAAATAAGTAGAAATCCACTAAAAGTTTTGTTTGGTTATCTTGCAATCCCGAGATAATCGTCTCCATGCTCCAAATCCATTTTAAAGCCATTTTTAAGGCATTTCACGCATACATGAAATGAACACATTTTTCTCCAAAACTAAAACAGATGCAAGCTTGTCCTGTTTGGTGGAGATGATATTTAATAAAATAAGTAGAAATCCACTAAAAGTTTTGTTTGGTTATCTTGCAATCCCGAGATAATCGTCTCCATGCTCCAAATCCATTTTAAAGCCATTTTTAAGGCATTTCGCGCATACATGAAATGAACACATTTTTCTCCAAAACTATAACAGATGCAAGCTTGTCCTGTTTGGTGGAGATGATATTTAATAAAATAAGTAGAAATCCACTAAAAGTTTTGTTTGGTTATCTTGCAATCCCGAGATAATCGTCTCCATGCTCCAAATCCATTTTAAAGCCATTTTTAAGGCATTTCGCGCATACATGAAATGAACACATTTTTCTCCAAAACTATAACAGATGCAAGCTTGTCCTGTTTGGTGGAGATGATATTTAATAAAATAAGTAGAAATCCACTAAAAGTTTTGTTTGGTTATCTTGCAATCCCGAGATAATCGTCTCAATGCTCCAAATCCATTTTAAAGCCATTTTTAAGGCATTTCGCGCATACATGAAATGAACACATTTTTCTCCAAAACTATAACAGATGCAAGCTTGTCCTGTTTGGTGGAGATGATATTTAATAAAATAAGTAGAAATCCACTAAAAGTTTTGTTTGGTTATATTGCAATCCCGAGATAATCGTCTCCATGCTCCAAATCCATTTTAAAGCCATTTTTAAGGCATTTCGCGCATACATGAAATGAACACATTTTTCTCCAAAACTATAACAGATGCAAGCTTGTCCTGTTTGGTGGAGATGATATTTAATAAAATAAGTAGAAATCCACTAAAAGTTTTGTTTGGTTATCTTGCAATCCCGAGATAATCGTCTCCATGCTCCAAATCCATTTTAAAGCCATTTTTAAGGCATTTCGCGCATACATGAAATGAACACATTTTTCTCCAAAACTATAACAGATGCAAGCTTGTCCTGTTTGGTGGAGATGATATTTAATAAAATAAGTAGAAATCCACTAAAAGTTTTGTTTGGTTATCTTGCAATCCCGAGATAATCGTCTCCATGCTCCAAATCCATTTTAAAGCCATTTTTAAGGCATTTCGCGCATACATGAAATGAACACATTTTTCTCCAAAACTATAACAGATGCAAGCTTGTCCTGTTTGGTGGAGATGATATTTAATAAAATAAGTAGAAATCCACTAAAAGTTTTGTTTGGTTATCTTGCAATCCCGAGATAATCGTCTCCATGCTCCAAATCCATTTTAAAGCCATTTTTAAGGCATTTCGCGCATACATGAAATGAACACATTTTTCTCCAAAACTATAACAGATGCAAGCTTGTCCTGTTTGGTGGAGATGATATTTAATAAAATAAGTAGAAATCCACTAAAAGTTTTGTTTGGTTATCTTGCAATCCCGAGATAATCGTCTCCATGCTCCAAATCCATTTTAAAGCCATTTTTAAGGCATTTCGCGCATACATGAAATGAACACATTTTTCTCCAAAACTATAACAGATGCAAGCTTGTCCTGTTTGGTGGAGATGATATTTAATAAAATAAGTAGAAATCCACTAAAAGTTTTGTTTGGTTATCTTGCAATCCCGAGATAATCGTCTCCATGCTCCAAATCCATTTTAAAGCCATTTTTAAGGCATTTCGCGCATACATGAAATGAACACATTTTTCTCCAAAACTATAACAGATGCAAGCTTGTCCTGTTTGGTGGAGATGATATTTAATAAAATAAGTAGAAATCCACTAAAAGTTTTGTTTGGTTATCTTGCAATCCCGAGATAATCGTCTCCATGCTCCAAATCCATTTTAAAGCCATTTTTAAGGCATTTCGCGCATACATGAAATGAACACATTTTTCTCCAAAACTATAACAGATGCAAGCTTGTCCTGTTTGGTGGAGATGATATTTAATAAAATAAGTAGAAATTCACTAAAAGTTTTGTTTGGTTATCTTGCAATCCCGAGATAATCGTCTCCATGCTCCAAATCCATTTTAAAGCAATTTTTAAGGCATTTCACGCATACATGAAATGAACACATTTTTCTCCAAAACTATAACAGATGCAAGCTTGTCCTGTTTGGTGGAGATGATATTTAATAAAATAAGTAGAAATCCACTAAAAGTTTTGTTTGGTTATCTTGCAATCCCGAGATAATCGTCTCCATGCTCCAAATCCATTTTAAAGCCATTTTTAAGGCATTTCGCGCATACATGAAATGAACACATTTTTCTCCAAAACTATAACAGATGCAAGCTTGTCCTGTTTGGTGGAGATGATATTTAATAAAATAAGTAGAAATCCACTAAAAGTTTTGTTTGGTTATCTTGCAATCCCGAGATAATCGTCTCCATGCTCCAAATCCATTTTAAAGCCATTTTTAAGGCATTTCGCGCATACATGAAATGAACACATTTTTCTCCAAAACTATAACAGATGCAAGCTTGTCCTGTTTGGTGGAGATGATATTTAATAAAATAAGTAGAAATCCACTAAAAGTTTTGTTTGGTTATCTTGCAATCCCGAGATAATCGTCTCCATGCTCCAAATCCATTTTAAAGCCATTTTTAAGGCATTTCCCGCATACATGAAATGAACACATTTTTCTCCAAAACTATAACAGATGCAAGCTTGTCCTGTTTGGTGGAGATGATATTTAATAAAATAAGTAGAAATCCACTAAAAGTTTTGTTTGGTTATCTTGCAATCCCGAGATAATCGTCTCCATGCTCCAAATCCATTTTAAAGCCATTTTTAAGGCATTTCGCGCATACATGAAATGAACACATTTTTCTCCAAAACTATAACAGATGCAAGCTTGTCCTGTTTGGTGGAGATGATATTTAATAAAATAAGTAGAAATCCACTAAAAGTTTTGTTTGGTTATCTTGCAATCCCGAGATAATCGTCTCCATGCTCCAAATCCATTTTAAAGCCATTTTTAAGGCATTTCGCGCATACATGAAATGAACACATTTTTCTCCAAAACTATAACAGATGCAAGCTTGTTAGGTCAGTAGCTAGTTAGGTTGACTATTAGGTCAATTCTGGAGTAAATTTTATGTGGATGTGAGTAAAATGTGTAGTCCCGTTGGGAGGCGTGAAGGACCCTCCCCGTGTCGTACAATTCTTCTGACAGGAGGCATTGGGACAGCGCATGGGACTGGGATGTTTTCTTGGAGCACCAGGATTTGTCTATATTGGGGATCAGGACGATGTTGAAGTCTCCGCAGATTAGTAGCGATCCTTGTTTTATTTTGGATAATTTGGTCATGAGTTCTCTAATAAAGGCGATTTTGTCCTGAATTCTGTGCATATATAGATGTGATTGTGTACGTCTTATTATTGATATTGCATATAAGCATCACATATCTGCCCTCGTCATCTAGGATTTTATCAATGAGCTGGAATGCTATAGTGTCCTTTATCGCAATTGTTACGCCTCTTTTCTTTTTCACTGCATGTGAGGCATAGATGTGGGGGTAATGTTGGTGTTTTAGTCTATGTGCATCCTCGCTGTTTAGGTGAGTCTCTTGGACACATAATATGTCCGCTTTAAGCGTCTGGGCCTCATTCCACAATAATGATCTCTTAAAGGGGCTGTTCAAGCCTTTCACATTAATAGTTAAAATTTTAAATACCATCAGATATAGTAATGAGAGAAGAAAAACAAAAATCAATGTCACCAAGTACAAGGTAATGGTAAGGGAAGCAAAGGGTTAGGGTGCAAACAGTAATTACAACAGGTTACAATTCAGAGTCCGGTTCTACGTGAACCAACTGGATATTTGTCCCTATCCAGTATCAGTGGGGGGTGAGAATAAAACGAGAGAGAAAAGAAACGTTATTCTCGTGCCCCTCCAACCTGCCAATCAAAACAAAGAGTGGCATCAAAATAGAAAGTGGCATCAAAATAGAAAGTGGCATGAAGGTGGACCATTCCTTGTTCAGCGTCGGTGGTCTCTTCTTTAGCGGGGAGCTGGTGTCTTCATCCGCAGATGTCAGGGACCAGTCTTGGAGCAGGGTCATAGCCTCTCTGGGGGACACGAAGACGTGTGTGACTCCATTTTTCATCACGATGAGCTTTAACGGGTGTCCCCATTTGTAGGTGATGTTATTGTCCCGCAGGATCTTGGTTGCGGATGAGAATTACCGCCTTCTATTCAGAGTGTCCGCAGACAGGTCGGTGAACACCAGGATGTTCTGGAATCCTTCTGGAAGTTCTTGCTTGTTTGCTGCTGCCGCCTTGGTTACTGCCTCTTTAAGATGATAGAAGTGCAGTCTGGCGATCACGTCCCGTGGTGCGGAGCTGGGAACAGATTTGGGTTTCGGGATCCAGTGCACCCTATCAATCAGTAGATCCCTCTGCTCTGCTGACGGCACTAGTGCTGTAAAAAAGTCCGTTAGGAACTCTGTAAGTGCGTCCGCGGGCACGTTCTCAGGAATCCCTCTGAAACGTAAATTATTGCATCTGGATCGGTCTTCCAGGTCCGCGATTTTCAGTTTTAGGGCTGTAATCTCATCGTCCACCTCATTATGCGCATCTACTAGCTGGTTGTGCGCTGTGGTGTACTCCTCCAGTTTCTCCTCTATATGTGAGGTTCTGTCACCAATCTGCGTGATTTCTTTATTAAGCATAGTAACAACTGAGGTTATATCTGCGTGGATGGCTTGCTTCAGCTCTGTCATCACAGATCTGAGTATATCCTCAGTGACAGGGGCTGAGTTGTAGCTTTTATTAGGGGAGCATGAAGGGTTAACCAGGGCTGTGCTTGGTGGCTGTGATTCTGCAGGCTCAGGCCTGCTAACACCTCCAGCAGGAGAGAAGGTCAGAGACTGCAGGGCTGACTGATAACACTGTGTTTAATGATAAAGGGGCTCCATTAAGGGTACCTTCACACTTAGCGATGCAGCAGCGATCCGACCAGCGATCTGACCTGGTCAGGATCGCTGCTGCATCGCTACATGGTCGCTGGTGAGCTGTCAAACAGGCAGATCTCACCAGCGACCACTGAACAGCCCCCAGCCAGCAGCGACGTGCAAGCGACGCTGCGCTTGCACGGAGTCGCCGACTGGAAGCTGCGGAGACTGGTAACTAAGGTAAACATCGGGTATAGTTACCCGATGTTTACATTAGTTACCAGCGCTGTGTGCAGAGAGCAGGGAGCCGCGCACACTGCTTAGCGCTGGCTCCTTGCTCTCCTAGCTGCTGTACACATCGGGTTAATTAACCCGATGTGTACAGCAGCTACATGTGCAGAGAGCCGGAGCCGGCAGCACAGGCAGCGTGAGAGCTGCGGAGGCTGGTAACTAAGGTAAATATCGGGTAACCACCTTGGTTACCCGATGTTTATCTTGGTTACAAGCTTACCTCAGCTGTCAGACGCCGGTTCCTGCTCCCTGCTCGCTTCATTTGTCGCTCTCTCGCTGTCACACACAGCGATCTGTGTGTCACAGCGGGAGAGCGGCTTTGAAGAAAACGAACCAGGGCTGTGTGTAACGAGCAGCGATCTCGCAGCAGGGGCCAGATCGCTGCTCAGTGTCACACACAGCGAGATCGCTAATGAGGTCACTGCTGCGTCACAAAAAGCGTGACTCAGCAGCGATCTCGGCAGCGAGCTCGCTGTGTGTGAAGCACCCCTAAGAGTGTGAGAATCACGCTGTGATCCGCTCCTCAGTCCTGGACGCTGATGTGCACTATCACTATTATCAGTGCTGCCATCTCCTCCATGAGGCAAACAATGGTGGCCATCTTGGATTGTATTACTGGCAGCTTCAAAAACAGAAACTTTGCCTGGCTTCTGCCCCTTCTTCCTCCCCCGCACCATGTCTATACCGATCTGTTCCCCTGCAATTCAGCTGCACTTAACTGTGATTTACAGCCTCCTCCGGTCTGATTGCCATGCTTTGAGCCGCTTTTAAGGTAGGTGGTCAGGGAACACAAGTCTCAGACATCCATTCAGTTCAGCATCCGGTCACGCCCCCCTGCATGAAGCACTATCAAAAATACATGTGCCTTTTTCCTCCCCTGGATGACCGAGGGGAAGAAAAGTCCTCTGTGATCAATGACTTCCTCATCTTGGTGAACATTAGTATGTCCACCTTGTCAGTGGACAGACGCGTGTGCTTATCTGTCAGCACACCCCCAGCAGCACTGAAGACACATTTCGAGATAACTCTGGCTGCGGGACACGACAAGATCCCCAAGGCGTACGTGGCGAGCTCAGGCAATTTATCCAGATTGGAAGCCTAAAATGAGCAAGGCTCAAGTTGCACAGTAATGGCATTGATGTTCCCTTGCATATACTCATATATCTGTGTCTCGTCCTCTTTTTCCTCGTCAAGCAGTTTTTTCACATGAGAATTTGTTCTTGTCACTTTCCCATGTATTTGTGTTGTCTTGTTAGTTGTTTGTCACCTTTTGGACACCTTTGAGGGTGTTTTCTAGGTGTTTTTATGTGTTTGTGATTGCCTCCCATTTTTTCCTATAGGGTTCGAGTGGTTCGTTGAACGGTTCGCCAAAGCGAACTCGAACGCGGCCTCTGTTCGGCGAACCGACTCGAGCCGAACCGCGACCGGTTCGCTCATCTCTAGTTCTAACACTATGTCCTTCAGCGTCTGAAATGTGGCTGGAGCCCATGTAAGTCAAAAGGCAAGACGGCATAGCGATAGAGACTCTCTGGGGTGGAAAAAGCGGTCTTTTCTTTTGTAGATTCTGTTAGTGGCACTGTGGCGCCCCTGACCTGGTCAGGCACCACTGAGTACTACACCCATGCTGGGACAGTACTTCCAGGTAATCCTAAAGGCCGGAATGGGGTGTGTATGCACCGACATGTAGCAACCAGGTCTCCCACACCTTGAGAGGGGACCCTTGGGAAGTCTCAAGAGGGTGCTTGTCTCTATATCTCATCAAGAGGTGTAGTCGAGGGGCTGGGAGCTAAAAGCAGAGGCTGTCAGGAAAAGAGTGAGGACAGCCAGTCTGCTAGTCAAGCATGGCGGTTGCTAGGAGACGTAGACGCGCGCTCACACTAGTGAGACCCTGTGCGTGGAGTAGCCGTTAGCGGGGGAGAGCGGTCTCAGTTAGTCAGTAAGAAAGACAGAGAGTCGGTCGAGTACGGGAACTGCTGGTGACTAGGCATGTACGGGATACAGGTTCCCAGAGCAGGCTCAAGTTTAACTACCTGCTAAACCTGCCGCTGAGGGTACTACAAGTACCTCCCCAACCACACAGAGTCCGAGCCTCAGCAGCAACGTAGGGACCCAGAGGAGACATAGCCAAAAGCCATCTCACCTGGTCCACGCTGCCGGCAAACGGTCCAAAAAGGGGAGAAAAGGCAGTAGCGACTTCCCTGGATAGACCACACGGTACTTCAAGTCAGGGGTTATCCGAAACAAGAAGTGCTCAGAAGGCGAGTTAATGGTTACCCTCAAACTGGCCTGAAGGATACCTGGTTTCACTTGGTTTATTAAAGCATCGCCCGGGTTACCTCACAGAAACATCATAAGTGAGTAAAGATCAGTTGAAAGACTTTCTGGGACCTGTTGTTCTACACACCCGAGCCCCTGGGGCCAGCCTCACTCCCGGGAGGCCACATCAACTGCAGTGGCAGTCACCCATATTCCTGACCGCAAACTGTGAGTGGCGTCACGATAATAAAAACTTACCTTATCTGTCTGCCAAAATATCCAGAAGAAGGTTCTGTGGCGTCCATGAAGCTGGAGCGGTACCCCTTGGGGCGACACAGTACTTGCCAATAACCCTTGCTCAGA
This sequence comes from Anomaloglossus baeobatrachus, assembly GCF_048569485.1. Classification (NCBI taxonomy): domain Eukaryota; kingdom Metazoa; phylum Chordata; class Amphibia; order Anura; family Aromobatidae; genus Anomaloglossus; species Anomaloglossus baeobatrachus. The sequence continues at coordinate 220,137,859 of NC_134357.1, forward strand.
TTTAGCGTTGTAAAATACTCTGCTCATTCCAGTCTCTCAATTAACTCATCCATCATGGGCATTACATAAAAGTCATATTTTGTACCTCAATCAACTTTCTGAAATCATTACAAAATTATAACGAACCATCTGGCTTTGGGATTAATACTTTAAGGCTAGCCCAATTGCTTTGGGATTTTTCAGTAACACCTAGTTGTAGCATTTTTCTTACCTCTTCTGCGATGGCTTGCCTATGAGCCTCCAGCACATTGTATGGCTTCATTCCTTTACATGAGGCTCGGTGACAATGTTATGTTGAATTACAGATGTTCGGCTGGGCAAGTCTGAGAACAGTTCCACAATCCGCCGTATGAATTTACAAGTTTCTCGTCTCTGCTCTTTTGTGAGAGAGACCTCAATTTTCACTCTGGATTCCTCTACACCGGTTTCGACCTTAGCCAGTGTCAGAGGGTTCAAAGGAGATACAACGGGGGTTACATCAGTCACCATACACTCTCTATCCTTCCAGGCCTTCAGGAGATTCACATTATTATTAATTATTATTTATTATTATAGCACCATTTATTCCCTTTCGCTTTACAAGTGAAAGAGGGTATACGTACAACAATCATTAACAGTACAAAACAGACTGGTGTAGGAGGAGAGAGGACCCTGTCCGCGAGGGCTCAGTCTACAGGGAATGGGTGATGGTACAATAGGTGTGGACAGAGCTGGTTGCGCAGTGGTGTGCTGGACTGAGGGTTATTGTAAGTTGTAGGCTTGTTGGAAGAGATGGGTCTTGAGGTTCCTCTTGAAGCTTTCCACGGTAGGGGAGAGTCTGATATGCTGAGGTAGAGCGTTCCAGAGTATGGGGGAGGCACGGGAGAAATCTTGTATGCAATTGTGGGAAAAGGAGAAAAGAGAGGAATAGAGAAGGAGATCTTGTGAGGATCTGAGGTTGCGTGCTGGTAGGTACCGGGAGACTAGGTCACAGATGTAAGGAGGAGACAGGTTGTGGATGGCTTTGTATGTCATGGTTAATGTTTTGAACTGGAGTCGTTGGGCGATGGGAAGCCAGTGAAGGGATTGGTAGAGTGGCGAGGCTGGGGAATAGCGAGGGGAGAGGTGGATTAACTGGGCCGCAGAGTTTAGGATAGATTGGAGGGGTGCAAGAGTGTTGAAAGGGAGGCCAGAGAGCAGGAGGTTGCAGTAGTCGAGGCGGGAGATGATGAGTGCATGCACTAATGTTTTTGCTGATTCTTGGTTAAGGAAAGCACAGATCCGGGAGATATTTTTGAGTTGTAGTCTGCATGAGGTGAAGAGGGCTTGGATGTGTGGCTTGAAGGATAGAGCAGAGTCAAGGGTTACTCCAAGTCAACGAGCTTGTGAGACTGGGGAGAGTGAGCAACCATCAAGTTTGATGGAAAGGCTTGTTGGAGGAGATGAGTGAGGAGGAGGAAAGACAATGAACTCTGTTTTTTCCATGTTAAGCTTTAGGAATCGCGCAGAGAAGAAGGATGAAATAGCAGACAGACATTGTGGAATTTTGGTTAGTAGAGAAGTAATGTCAGGTCCAGAGAGGTAGATCTGTGTGTCATCGGCATAGAGATGATACTGAAAGCCATGGGACTCTATGAGCTGTCCCAGGCCGAAGGTGTAGATGGACAACAGCAGGGTTCCAAGAACTGAGCCTTGGGGGACATCGACAGATAGGGGGCGAGATGAGGAAGTGGTGTGAGAATGGGAGATGCTGAAAGTTCGGTCGGTTAGGTATGAGGAGATCCAAGATCGGGCCAAGTCTGTGATGCCCAGAGATGAGAGAATCTGTAGTAGGAGGGAATGGTCTACTGTGTCGAAGGCAGAAGACAGGTCCAGGAGGAGGAGGACAGAGTAATGTCGCTTGGCTTTGGCGGTTAGTAGGTCATTGGTGACTTTGGTTAGGGCAGTTTCAGTAGAGTGTTGTGATGGTATATTTGTTCTGGTTTTCTCCTACTAGATCAATTGGTGAAAATATCTACCATATATAAGCAGTCAAAAACAGCCAAGGTAAAATTAAATAGAAATGCGTATAAACATAACTTTTAATACGAAAAGTTAAAAAGGGTTACCCTAATGATGGACATACATAAATACACAAAAATGACAAAACACTTGTGGACTCTAGTACACCTAGAAATGTGTGGATGGTTACACCAAAAATGACACACAGACATCCACCTAAAGCCTGAAAAGGAAAGCACCACTCATGGAACCTGCAAACCAATTCAGCAGAAATAACAGGGCTGAATAATAAAAAAATGTCACAATCTCCCCAATTGGTGTGTTCATCCAGATGCTGACTTGGAACAATAAGGGGAGGGGGGGGGGGCACAAAACTGTTGCTGCCACACACTACCCCTGTTCACCAGTATAAGTCGCCCAGAACTATTCCTTCCCGACGCGTTTCCTCACGGGGTGATTCATCAGGGGATCCGGAGAAATAGACAAATGGGTGCCATGTCCATATGCACACGAAGAGTGGCCACCAGGGGTTTATGAAGGGGGTATAAGGAGGAGGGGACGGTATGGAATAAGGTAATTAGCATAATCTAACGTATTAGTAAAAAAAGGAGAAGGTAATACCAATAAACATTATAACTTACATCCTGGAGAGGATTCAAAATCCGGCGCCATTAAGGAGGTGCGGGATCCACATGTAACGCTATCGGCAATATCATGTTGTCACTTCTGCCCTCAATGTTCTAACCGAGGGCGCCGACATGACAACTTCCACCCTTACAAAGTTCTGCAGCAAAAGGGTTCCTCTAATACAAATACCGCTGCAACAAAGGGCTGTATGGGCAGACCAGAATGATTTGTTCTTGTTGACATCACTTCCGTCCTACATGAACTGAGTGTGCACCATCCAAAGAGTACCGCCCTCTTTTGGAGTAGCAGAAAACACCACCAGGACAAGTAACGCTATATTAAAGGGCCGTGTGTTAAAGGTACATTATCAGGCTAGTACCGCTATTGCTTCTAACTAGCCGGGCACCACCAGAAGTATTACCGCACATAAATAATATATAGAAGTAACGCATAAAAACATCACTAATCATCATAGATCCTTAACAGATAAAATATAAGGGTCAATATATTAAAAAACAATATGTGTAGTTATTTCAAACCCCAAAATACACTCCTAAATAATAATAACTGAGCAATACAAAAACCCTCTTAATTATATCCCCTGGGGTATCAGTCATTAGGAACAAAGGTGGTAACTACCACCAAACCAAAAATAAACTCTAATAGGTCAAATAGGGATGAATTATAATATATTCTTTATCCTGAACAAAGTCAGTATGTGATATTTTGGCAGGATCACTATTGAGGAAAGGACAACGAACTGCTAGAAAGAATATAAAGGGGGGGAAATAAAGATGTGGGAACGAGGGGGGTACAGGGGTACATAATAGCCCTAATAAAATCCCAAAGCTATTGCCCACCTGACAGCGGAGGTTGGCACCCTATCCGTCACGTCATGGCGCCCCCACTTAATGTTGTCTGACCCTCTCTGGCCCTATTATAAAAAATACCCATAGTTCAAAACTTCATTTAGGCCCGTTGGTGTTTGGCTTTTAAGAGAGAAAATCCAAAAGGACTCACGTTGCAATAGAATACGGTTTCAATCTCCTCCTCTAATAGGAGGTTTCTTCGCCTCAATTCCCATGTAAACAAGTCCTGTAGTGTTGCCGGCATGTAACTGATTTACATGTACTGCTAAGGGGGTATCTCTCCGATTGGGAATATCACAGAGATGCTTGCCTACTCCTAATGTAAGCCATGTAGTAGTTCTTGGTGATTGAAAATGACTATGAACTAGTCTATCTTGTAGAGATCTATCTCTTCTATATGTACATTTAGGATCATCGTCAATCACATTCCCAAGATCGCCATCCATTCTCAAAACATTCCAATGTTTCTTAAGTATGTTCCGGATATCATCTGAGGCATTACTGAGTGTGGTGATATATCGGACCTCCTTGTCATTTTGTTTAGCGGAGAAAGGCACTAGAAAATCCTCTCTCTCTTGCCTCTCTAAAGGCATTCCTTAAGATATTAAATCCAAAAATGGAAATAGAGATCCATATTTTATGAATGCATATCTACCAAACTAAATATATTCAACCTACATTAGACCTGCATTTTGATACAAGTATATCATAGTGGTTCTTCAGGTAGTGGTCTCCACTTTCCCAAATTGTCTCCTGGCAGCTTGTTGCCCCTGGCTTTCCCCTTCTTCCTCCTGCTTTGCAGGGTTGTATGATTATGCGGTCAAATTGACTTAAATGTGGGCACTTTCTTAAGTAAGTGGGCACTATCTTAAGTTATAATAACATTGTGCCACGTATTTTTGTGTTCAGATATGTGAGGCTGCAGTGATGCTCCTGTATATGAATAATGAAGTACTTGAAGAGTTAACGTGTCACCACTTATGGAATACATGTACCTTTTATGGCACTGTCACTTTAAAATTGAAACCCCACTATAGGTGATTAAGTTCTCCTTTAAGACTGTCAGGCTGTCAATTTGGAGTATTATGTTTGGTATATTCAATTAATTGCATTATTCCTTTTCTGACCACCCTTATGTAATAGCTCATTAACCACACTGCTCCAGAATTTTTTTCTGTGTTTTTAAGGGGTTAATTTTTAACTGTTTTTTTGACACCCATCTCTAATCATGTGATAAATTCAATGATGTTTTTTGTATCATGCTAATAAAGTTGTAATTAATTTTGGATTTATCTTGTCTTTTTGATATACTTGTATCAAAATGCAGGTCTAATTCCTCAAGATATTATCTGGGTAACTTATCACCCTAAACCGATGTCTCAAATAATCTGCTTGGGCATGAAAATCACTCTCTTGTGAACAATTTAATGGGCAAATATTATCCCTTGGGTATACCACGTCTTAGGGATGGGGATGGTTGCTAGTCCAGTGAAGAAGAGAATTAGTTGAAGTAGGCTTTCTGTATGTTTTTGTAATTAGGTCACCTGTCTCAGAATCCAAAATCACATGAAGAAAAGTTGCTTTTGGGATGACATTCACTAGTAAAGGTGAGACCAATGGTGTTATTTTTGAGATTGTCCATGAATGTGGAGAAACTAGTTGAAATTCCCCTCCATATTAAAAAGACGTTGTCAATGTGGCGTAACCAAAAGACAACATTTTCAATGTCATATAGACCGCTATAATTGAAGACCATATTTTCCTCCCACCATCCCAGAAGCAAATTAGCGTATGAGAGGGCACAGAGGCTGCCTATTGCTGTGCCCCTGAGCTGGTGGGAAATCTGGCCATCAAAAGGGAAAAAATTCTTTGTGAGACAAAAATCAAGCATTTCTATAATAAATTTGTTGTGTCTCTGAAACTGGCGACCCCTAGTGTTTAGAAAAAATTCAACCGCTTTTAAGTCTAATGAATGAATAATGGAAGAATATAATGACTCAACATCAATACTTCCTAAAATTTCACTTACTAGTGAAAGTCATCCCAAAAGCCTTTCTTTTCTTGATGTGTCCATTTTCTGAGACAGGCGACCTAATTACAAAAACATAGAGAAAGCCTACTTCAACTAATTCTCTTTTTTACTGGACTATCAACCAACCCCCATCTCTGAGACGTGGTATTCCCAAGGGACAATATTTGCGCGTTAGATGCAATTGTTCACAAGAGTGATTTTCGCGCCCAAGCAGATGATTTGAGACATCGGTTTAGGGAGAAAGGTTACCCAGATAACTGTGACGGGGTGTACAGCAGAGCAAGGAGAGACAACAGGCCGAGGAACGATCCAACAGGTTTATTCACAAGAACACTGGAACAGCACACGATAAGTCCACGTAAAACAGATTTGGGGCCCTTCCCGACAATCCTCGGACCGGATTACAAAGCAATCGTCCTTACAGTAGTCCAAAGAGTTCCACACAATCCCACGGGCCGCCACACAGGCCTAGCTCCGTCCGTATATACAGCCACATAGGCTGGAGCTCCTGCTCTCTTCAAGTTTCAGCTCACTCTGAAGTTACAAAAAGGGAAATGCATTGTCTGTGCTCCTTGACCAGCCCACCATGTTTGTTCAGGGGGTAGGGGTCACACATCCTATCATCAATGGTTTGGTCCATCACAGGGCTCCAATATGTCTGCCAGCCACAGTAGATGAAGGGATCCCCTGCTGTGCAGAACAATGACTATTCCTTCACTGGCCAATGCAATTACAGATTAGATACACAACTCTGGATAGAAGAGGACAGGCTATTTACATAATCACATTAGATGCCAAGACTACAATTGTATGAGAGAGACACATGGAGACCAGCAGCTCCCCCAAGGAAATACATGAATTACAACTAATACAACCAGGGAAATATACATATCATGACATAGTATCACAGCATATACAGTGAGAGGGTAAATTACATCTTCACAATCCCTCCCCCTCCCAACTTGTGTACGTACTAGGGACCTCTACAGGTCACTGGTTAAGTACACACAGGCAGAGCGTTACTTACATGTGGCTTCATGCAGCCACGAATTGGCATCGTAGCTCTCCCACATCATTGCCCAGGAGAACAGCTGCAGGCAGACCACCCATCACCCCAACCACACATCGCCTGACCCCAAAACCAAAGTTCAGATCCACAGTGGCTGTGGGAATAGTCCTCCATTGTCCACCAGCCAGTTCAATAACAATCCCAGGTCCTCTATGGATTGCCTCAGGCCGAACCACTCGGGGATCAGCCAGTGTGAGGAAAGCACCCGAGTCACAAAATCCAACAAGTCTCTGTCCATCCAGCACAACCTCCTGCAAGTGCTTACCTCGATGAGCAGAAGTCGTCATAACTGCGGGTCGCACCCCGTAAACTCCTGGTGGTGCAACATGGGGGGCTGAGTCACTAGGCCAGTCCTCACATAACGGTGCCACATCTTCCTCCATGGCACTGGGCTGTAAATAATTAACAATCCGATTGGGTGCAGGATCAGTCCTCATTTGAACAGCTGGGCAGGAGACTTGCCGATGCCCTGGCTGTCCACATTGATAGCATCTGAGCTGGGTCTCCCTCCATCCAAGGCGTCCTCTTGGGTAAGGGGTAGGGGAACTTGGAGGCCGGCTCCCACCTGAAGGTGCTGTAGGGGTTTGAGGATGATTCCTCCATGGGCTGGCTGGGCATGAGGCCTGCAAATGCCCAGGATGCCTACAAACATAACACCTGCGCTCTGTTACTTCCTCTCCCCGGCGTATTCCAGAAAGTGCAGTAGAAGCAACTGGAGGCACATTAACACGGGTATCAACATGTGGTGGCTTAGAGGAACGGGGAACAATGGGGACAGAATAACTGGGGGCATCCGGTGTTGTGGAGCTGTTAGGCGTCTCTCCATCCTCCAACAGAACCCTCCACTGAGGCTTGATGGTGAGAGCCTCATCAGCGAGAGCAGCAGCTTCCTCCACTGTCGCTGGTTTTCTCTCACGCACCCATTCCCGGATCTCAGCGGGGCACTGGGCAAAGAATTGTTCTTTTAGGATGACCTGCAGGAAGGTCTCCCAAGATAAGGCCTCCTCTGCCTCCAGCCAGCGATTACATATTTGTTTGAGTCTATGAGCATATATCTTAAAAGACACTTCCCCATCACAGGCTAAAGCACGGAACTGAGTCCTGTAAGTGTCTGGGGTCACAGCATAATGTTCTAGAATAGTCTGTTTAATATCCGCATACTCACAGTTCCACCGAGGGTCCATAGCTCTATAGGCTTCAGCAGCTCCCCCCTCTAGGAGCCCAACCAGATGCCGGACACGCTCCCTGTCCGGGACTTCCATTAATCGACACTGATGCTCAAAGTCCTGGAAGAAGCCCTCAATGTCGCCTGCAGCCTCATTAAACGGCTTAAAGTCTTTGCGGGACACCCTGGGAAGTTCCCTCATGATGGGTGCTGGGGTTACAGTCTGTCTGGAACCTCTCGCGGCTTCCACAGCGAGCTGCTTATCCAGCAATGCCATCTCCTCCATCCTGCGCTCCTTCTCTTCAGCTCCACGCATGGCCTCCCTCTTATCTTCTATGGTGGCCTCATCTCCAAGCAGTGCCATCTTTTCCTCGTACCACACAACCCATTGACTTTTTTGGGTATTCACCTCCAGCTCCCGTCTTTCCTCCCTTTGCTGTGAGGATCCTTCCTCCACGTCATTTTGCGAGCAGACTCCTTCTAGCGCCTCAATCAGCTGCTCCTTGGAGAGTCCTTTGAAACGAACTCCTACTTCACGGGCCTTTGATTGCAGGCTCCCCAATGTCCAGGTCTTGTACTCTGCAGTGCTGGTTTCTGATGTTGAGCCATTGTCCTCCATTCCTTCTGCTCTGATCCCACTGCTGCCACCAGTTTGTGACGGGGTGTACAGCAGAGCAAGGAGAGACAACAGGCCGAGGAACGATCCAACAGGTTTATTCACAAGAACACTGGAACAGCACACGATAAGTCCACGTAAAACAGATTTGGGGCCCTTCCCGACAATCCTCGGACCGGATTACAAAGCAATCGTCCTTACAGTAGTCCAAAGAGTTCCACACAATCCCACGGGCCGCCACACAGGCCTAGCTCCGTCCGTATCCACAGCCACACAGGCTGGAGCTCCTGCTCTCTTCAAGTTTCAGCTCACTCTGAAGTTACAAAAAGGGAAATGCATTGTCTGTGCTCCTTGACCAGCCCACCATGTTTGTTCAGGGGGTAGGGGTCACACATCCTATCATCAATGGTTTGGTCCATCACAGGGCTCCAATATGTCTGCCAGCCACAGTAGATGAAGGGATCCCCTGCTGTGCAGAACAATGACTATTCCTTCACTGGCCAATGCAATTACAGATTAGATACACAACTCTGGATAGAAGAGGACAGGCTATTTACATAATCACATTAGATGCCAAGACTACAATTGTATGAGAGAGACACAGGGAGACCAGCAGCTCCCCCAAGGAAATACATGAATTACAACTAATACAACCAGGGAAATATACATATCATGACATAGTATCACAGCATATACAGTGAGAGGGTAAATTACATCTTCACAATAACATCTTGAGGAATGCCTTTAGAGAGGTGAGAGAGAGTATCTTCTAGTGCCTTCCCCCGCTAACAAAATGACAAGGAGGTCCGTTATATCACCACATTCAGTAATGCCTCAGATGATATCCAGAACATACTTAAGAAACATTGGAATGTTTTGAGAATGGATGGGGATCTTGGGAATGTGATTGGCGATGGTCCTAAATATACATATAGGCGTGATAGATCTCTACTAGGGATAATTGAATACCACAAATATCCGACTTCGCGAATATCCGACGAATAGGTCGCCACTATGAGAATATTCAATGCGCAATGTAAGAAGTCTATGGGAAGCCCGAATAATTGTTATTCGGGTTTCCCGCAGACTTACATTGCACATCGAATATTCACGAATAGTCGAATAGTGGCAACCTATTCGGCGAATATTCGTGAAGCCGGATATTTTTGGTATTCGATCATCCCTAATCTCTACAAGATGGACTAGTTCATAGCATTTTGAATCACCAAGAACTACTACATGGCTTACATCAGGTACTACAAGTTCATTTAGATGTCAAGGGGTATGTGGCGTGTCCAGTAATTTGTACAGGCAAAACCTTTTCCAGCCAGGTTATTAAGAGAACTTATAAGATTATTATTATTATTATTTATTATTATAGCGCCATCAATTCCATGGCGCTTTACATGTGAAAGGGGTGTACATAATAGGGACAAGTACAATAATCATAAACCATACAAGGCACAGACAGGTGCAGAAGGAGAGAGGTCCCCGCCCGCGAGGGCTCACAGTCTACAAGGGATAGGTGAGGATACAGTAGGTTAGGGTAGACACTATCGACACTATCATTTCGGGCTCATCTACAGAGTAGCAATCCAAGCTCCCATCACCACAAAGCTCTGATATATATACGTGGTCCAGATGAACCAGGATCCCTGGCACAGCTCTCACAAATCCAAATGGACAAAATAACCAATCACAGCAGCCTGACATGAACCAGAATCAGGAAGATGGTAGACGAGGGCCAGGAGAGGTATGTCAATTACTGGAGGACCGACATCAACACCTCACAGAAACTAACCATATACCAGAGACTACAGAGAGACTACAGACTGGCCCCATATCTGAAAAAACTCCCGGATCCCAGAGACCGCAGGACCCTGAGCCGATATAGACTCAGCGCCCACAGTCTAGCCATCGAATCCGGCCGACACAAGCAGAGCTACAAGCCCAGGGAGGACAGACTGTGCCAACACTGTGACCTGGAGGCCCTGGAGGATGAAACTCACTTCCTGCTACACTGCACCAAGTTCTCAGCAGTGAGGGACACTCACTTCAGGAGACTCTCTCCTCTCTTCCCGGATTTCAGCTCCATGAAGGAGGAAGAGAAAACATACATCCTGCTGGGGGAATAAGAGAGCGCAGTGGAGATAGCAGCGCGGTATGTGAGCGAATGTCATAGACTTCGAGAAAGAGAACTATGATAAGCATGGACTTCCATAGCCCCCCATTCTAGATGTGGCCCCCCAGACACTACCATGGTTGTGCCCCATCCATCCTTCCTACAGTCCCCACCCCGGATATGCCCCAACATAAGCCATGGACTTCCATAGCCCCCAACGTCCCCACCCTAAATGTGCCCCATCCATTCTTCCTATAGTCCCCACCCTGGACGTGCCCCATCCATCCTACCTACAGTCCCCACCAGATTTGATTTTTTTATCAACTGCCGGACTAAAGGAGTTATTTATAAGGCCACATGCTCCTGCAAATTGGAATATAAAAAAAACGGAGAAACAGGAGTATAATGCTTGCAAAAATATTTTAATTGATTACTGTGGCAATTAAAAAACCCCCAAAGGGTTAATGGAAGAAAGTAAAGAAAGAAAGTGAAATGAGGCCCAGGAACAATGGTTATAAGCCAATCAGGGGTATAGATATGTCCCACCAGTACAGGGACAATAAATACAATAAATTGCACAAAGCCCAAATAAATAGTCAAAATGACGGACAAAATTGGAATAAATAACATGTATAAAGTGCCTGTGTATTAAGAAAGATGTAAACAAAGACTGGATGTGCATGCCAGAGCTAAAGTGCTCAAAGTGTAACCGGCGCCTCCAAATAAAGGTGCACAGACCAGTACTCACAAAAGTCTCAAAACACATAGGCAGGCATCAATGTAAATCAGCAAACCATGGATCCTGGGACCAAAGAAAACACCCTACGTTTCACATGAGTGAGGTAACCACCAGCTTCATCAGGGGAAGAAAAGAATAGTGATCCCAGGATGCGGTGTGCACTGTTTTAAACCCTCCATCTAATTTCATAATAGCGATCAGCTGATTGCGCGTTCAAACACTGCTGGAGCGGCACATGCGTGCATGGTCCTCCCCACCCCATCCACCGGATCCAGCCATCCGGGCACACCGCGCGGGCGGCATGGCAACAGCCATGACGCCCGCGCATGCGCAGACGCCCTAAGGACGCCGGAGACTGAGGGCGGGGGGAGAGGAGCATGAACGCACGCGCACAGGCAATGTTTTATAGTGAAAATCCAGACATGCAAGAGGAAATAGACATAATTTACTAAGATGCCACAGAATAACATTATTAATAACAGCAAAACGTATGATAAAGCGGCAATTAGTCCAGGGTCATATAGTATTTTCATGTCCATAGATCTCTTCAAGCCCTCAAATGCAGCCCACACCATGACATGATGGGAGTCAAGACAAGGCACATGAATCGTGGTAAGTGAAAGAGAAATAAAATAAATCTGAAAAGACAAAAATAATGGAAAAAATTAGTTATTAAAAACAAATAATATAATCAAGAGACATCCAGAAGAAAAAGAAGAAAAAAATTGATAATAAATAAATAAGAAAAAAATATATATAATAAACCCTAGGGGAAGAGATTGAAGAACATAGCAAAAACAAATACTCATAAAAAGGATGAGAAGCTAATATTCTCATTAAGGCCTTTTGGGGTGAGGGTTCCCAGGACAGCAATCCACCTTGCCTCACAGCGGGCCAAACGTTTTTTAAGATTTCCACCCCTGTTGCCGCCATGGATAACATCGATGCCCCTCACTTTCAATGAACTAGGGTCACAATTGTGATGATTCAAAAAATGACGTGGCAATGTCTTAAGGAGGGAGGCATCCTCCACTGACTTGGCTGCCCCAATATCCCTCACATGCTCCCTCACCCGTACCCGGAGCTCACGGGACATGAGACCGACATAGATGAGGGAGCATGCACATGTGGCAAAATATACCACATGAGTTGTGCCACAAGAGATGTGATGTCTAATCCCATAAACACGTCGGCGGAGTGAAAAGTGGCACAAAGAAGGATATTGGGGCACGCCACGCAGTGGCCACATGGAAAGCAACCATGATTTGGTCCCCGACTACCAAAGGGATTCCTAATGGGGGGAATGTAATGGCTGTGAACTAGTGCATCTCGTAATTTCGGCGTCCTCCGTGAGGTCATAGATGGAAAATCAGTAAGGACACTGGACAGGACGGGGTCCGTTCTGAGGACCGTCCAATGCCGTTTGAGGACAGAAAGCATAGTGTCCCACTGTGCATTGTAAGTACTAATGAATCTAATCACTGGATCCTGTGTAGAGGTTTTCTTCTTATACTGCAATAACTCGTTGCGGGGAGTATTTTTTGCTCTTAAGTACCCATGCTTGATGTTGCGCTTACTATAACCTCTATCTAAGAAGCGGTGACATAAATCAGTTGATTGTACCTCAAATTTTTCCGAAGTGGAGCAAATGCGCTTCATACGCAAAAATTGGCCAGTGGGGATGGCACGGATGGTCGAGGGGTCATGGGCTGAAGATGCATGTAAAAATGCATTTGTTGAGGTACTCTTTCTAAAAACATCGGTTTGTACCATATTAGATTAATCAACCGCAATGTTGATATCAAGAAAATCTATATGGGTTTTACTATATTTGTATGTTAACCTGATACCAAAATCATTGCGGTTGAGATTCTGCATAAAAAGCTTAAGCTCCCCCGTTGTGCCCTGCCAAATCATAAAAATGTCGTCAATAAAACGCAGCCAGCACTGCACATGGGCACTGGCCTCCACGCCCCCATCACCAAAAACCAACCTCTCCCAGTACCCCAGGAAGAGGTTGGCGTACGAAGGCGCACAGGCCGCGCCCATCGCAGTGCCGCGCTGCTGGAGATAAAAGACATCCTTAAAAACAAAAAAGTTATGCGTCAGGGCCAAACGGAGGAGCTCCACGACCAAATCGACCATCCCGCCATCCCGACCGGCGGCCTCCAAGTAAAAACGCACTGCTGCCAAACCATCCTCGTGTCTAATGATAGTATACAACGTCTCCACATCTGCTGTGACAAAATACATATCCTCCTCCACAAAGACATCGTCAATCCTATTTAGGACGTCCGTAGTGTCCTTGACAAACGAGGGCAGTGTGTCCACTAATGACTTAAGGTGAAAATCGATAAATTTACATACAGGATCACACAAACCCTCGATGCCAGACACTATCGGACGTCCCGGGGGATTGACGGCGTCCTTGTGGATTTTAGGGAGGAGATAAAATGTGGGAACACGAGGATGTTTGACAGCAAGGCCCCCGGCCATTTTTTTTTATCAATTATGCCATCATCAACGGCTTTAGTGAGGATCCCTTCTAACTGAGCGGAGAAGGAGGATAAGGGGCAGAAGTGTAATCTGCTGTAAGTTGCTTTATCTTTAAGTTGGTGGAACTCCTCCTTCTCATACTTCTCCACCGGCCACACCACTATGTTCCCCCCCCTTATCCGCAGGTTTGATAACTATGTCATCCATCAATTTTAGTTGTTCGAGTGCGTTCCGCTGCCGATGCATTAAATTATCAAAACTACGTCTTGAGGGAATAGCTCTAAGATCCTCCATGACCAGCTTCACAAACACATCGACAGCTGGACACAAAGAGAAGGGAGGGAACCTAGTGGATTTTGGCAACAGAGAAGAAGGAAACTTACCAGTAGGGGGGGGTAATTGTTCCTGCAGCAGATCCTCTAGTGCCCTCAGAGCCTCCTTCTCCACCCGGTCCTCCAGGATAGGGCCTTTGTGATGAAGTTTAGCCAAGATTACTTTTCGGGCAAAAATGTGGACGTCCTTCATGGCTGTAAATAGGTTAAAAGGGTTAGTGGGTGAAAAATTTAACCCTTTAGATAACACATCAATCTGAGACGTCGAGAGAGCACGTGATGAAAGGTTGATTACCTGCAATTTATTAGTCAATTGTTTATTATGCATGGTCGCAGATCGTGCAGGTTGATGGCGAATTTTACCCTTTTTTGATCCTAGGGCCATGCCAAGGTTGTCATCACATGCTCTACTCGGGCCCCCAGACTGACCCTCTTCCATAGAAATTAGAGATTGTAATGAGGTAGATCTTGATCGAGAGAATGAATTATGACGAGTAAGTGATCTTCCTCGTGCATGGTTGTTCTTCCATTTATAAATTCGGTTCGTAAGGTAATCTTGTGAGTCTCTATGAAACTTCTTAAATTTGAGGGTCTTAATTTCCTTTTCCCATTTAGTAAGATCACCCTCAACCTCAATATTAAGCTTCTCAAGGGCCTCAGGTGTAAGCGACTTCTTAAGGGTGGAATCAAGACCATCAATTTCCCTTTCAATAAGTGCTAAAGATGAGCTGTTGTGGTCTCTGAGTAATTCCAAGTACCCTTTGGAACAATTGTGTGAATATTGTTCCCATTGAGTTTTAAAGTCATCGTTCTCAATGGGAAAAGAGGGAAAAACTTGTACCCTGAGACCACGGGGAATGAGGTTTTTTTCCAGATATTTATCTAGAAAGGTACGATTCCACCAAATTTTAGTACGCTTATAGAGGAGGCCCTTATACTTAGGGAGAAGTATTGCTGTAGACAAGCTATCTTCAGTTTCAGGATTGAAATTGCCATCAGTTTTCATTTCATCATTAAGTTTGTTGAGCCACGTCTGGTCCCGGGCTCTAAAATCCATGGTAATCCAAGGAACCACTGTGAAAAACACAGAACAAATGTAAATAACAATTTCCATAGGGATTACATATAGTGTGCCCCTTTAATTAAAGGAGCATGAAGCATACTCAAGAACAATAAAAACCGGAGAAACAGGAGTATAATGCTTGCAAAAATTATTTTATTGATTACTGTGGCAATTAAAAAAAACCCCAAGGGGTTAATGGAAGAAAGTAAAGAAAAAAAGTGAAAAGAGGCCCAGGAACAATGGTTATAAGCCAATCAGGGGTATACAGTGCCTACAAGTAGTATTCAAGTATTTAGCAGGTTTGATAAGATGCAAATAAGTTAGAGCCTGCAAACTTCAAACAAGAGCAGGATTTATTAGCAAATGCATAAATCTTACAAACCAACAAGTTATGTTGCTCAGTTAAATTTTAATAAATTTTCAACATAAAAGTGTGGGTCAATTATTATTCAACCCCTAGGTTTAATATTTTGTGGAATAACCCTTGTTTGCAATTACAGCTAATAATCGTCTTTTATAAGACCTGATCAGACCGGCACAGGTCTCTGGAGTTATCTTGGCTCACTCCTCCATGCAGATCTTCTCCAAGTTGTCTAGGTTCTTTGGGTGTCTCATGTGGACTTTAATCTTGAGCTCCTTCCACAAGTTTTCAATTGGGTTAAGGTCAGGAGACTGACTAGGCCACTGCAACACCTTGATTTTTTCCCTCTTGAACCAGGCCTTGGTTTTCTTGGCTGTGTGCTTTGGGTCGTTGTCTTGTTGGAAGATGAAATGACGACCCATCTTAAGATCCTTGATGGAGGAGCGGAGGTTCTTGGTCAAAATCTCCAGGTAGGCCGTGCTATCCATCTTCCCATGGATGCGGACCAGATGGCCAGGCCCCTTGGCTGAGAAACAGCCCCACAGCATGATGCTGCTACCACCATGCTTGACTGTAGGGATGGTATTCTTGGGGTCGTATACAGTGCCATGCAGTCTCCAAACGTCACGTGTTTGGTTGGCACCAAAGATCTCGATCTTGGTCTCATCAGACCAGAGAACCTTGAACCAGTCTGTCTCAGAGTCCTCCAAGTGATCATGAGCAAACTGTAGACGAGCCTTGACATGACGCTTTAAAAGTAAAGGTACCTTACGGGCTCGTCTGGAACGGAGACCTTTGCGGTGGAGTACGTTATTTATGGTATTGACTGAAACCAATGTCCCCACTGCCATGAGATCTTCCCGGAGCTCCTTCCTTGTTGTCCATGGGTTAGCCTTGACTCTTCGGACAAGCCTGGCCTCGGCACGGGTGGAAACTTTCAAAGGCTGTCCAGGCCGTGGAAGGCTAACAGTAGTTCAATAAGCCTTCCACTTCCGGATGATGCTCCCAACAGTGGAGACAGGTAGGGCCAACTCCTTGGAAAGGGTTTTGTACCCCTTGCCAGCCTTGTGACCCTCCACGATCTTATCTCTGATGGCCTTGGAATGCTCCTTTGTCTTTCCCATGTTGACCAAGTATGAGTGCTGTTCAAAAGTTTGGGGAGGGTCTTAATTAGTCAGAAAAGGCTGGAAAAAGAGATAATTAATCCAAACTTGTGAAGCTCATTGTTCTTTGTGCCTGAAATACGTCTTAATACTTTAGGGGAGCCAAATAGAATTCTTGTGGTTTGAGGGGTTGAATAATAAATGACCCTCTGAATAAACTTTTCACAATTTAAAAAAAAAATAATTAACATTCTTTTTTGCTGCAGTGCATTTCACACTTCCTGGCTGATCTACAGTCCAAATGTCACAATGCTAAGTTAATTCCGAATGTGTAAACCTGCTAAATCTGCAGGGGGTTGAACACTACTTGTAGGCACTGTAGATATGTCCGACCAGTACAGGGACAATAAATACAATAAATTGCACAAAGCCCAAATAAATAGTCAAAATGACGGACAAAATTGGAATAAATAACATGTATAAAGTGCCTGTGTATTAAGAAAGATGTAAACAAAGACTGGATGTGCATGCCACAACTAAAGTGCTCAAAGTGTAACCGGCGCCTCCAAATAAAGGTGCACAGACCAGTACTCACAAAAGTCTCAAAACACATAGGCAGGCATCAATGTAAATCAGCAAACCATGGATCCTGGGACCAAAGAAAACACCCTACGTACGTTTCACAGGAGTGAGGTAACCACAAGCTTCATCAGGGGAAGAAAAGAATAGTGATCCCAGGATGCGGTGTGCACTGTTTTAAGCCCTCCATCTAATGTCATAATAGCGATCAGCTGATCGCGCGTTCAAACACTGCTGGAGCGGCGCATGCGTGCATGGTCCTCCACACCCTATCCACCGGATCCAGCCGTCCGGGCACACCGTGCATGCGCGGGCGGCACGGCAACAGCCATGACGCCCGCGCATGCGCAGACGCCCTAAGGACGCCGGAGACGGAGGGCGGGGGGAGAGGAGCATGAACGCACGTGCACAGGCATTATTGTATATATAGTGTAATTGATTATGTTATTTGTTTTTAATAACTAATTTTTTCCATTATTTTTGTCTTTTCAGATTTATTTTATTTCTCTTTCACTTACCACGATTCATGTGCCTTGTCTTGACTCCCATCATGTCATGGTGTGGGTGTTACGAACCGGCGCCGCCATAGCCGCAAGCAGCCTGTTGCGGTTCCTGTTGCGCCCAGGCGCCGGCTGCCATTCTTGGCCGTGCCTCGGGTCGTCCAGTTGGCTGCTCTTTCCACCACGTCTAAGTGTGGAGACGCGGCTAGTGCGCATGCGTGCGCCGATTTACCCCAGCCAGAGTCTAAGCCCGGTGTTTTGCCTAGTGAGCATGGTCAGCCTGATTGTGTTATGTCTGAGACCTAGTCCTCAGTTCAGACTAATGAGCATGCTCCCACAATTAACCCTAACAGCCTCTTTGCAAAGGTACTTGGACTTCGTGCTGTGTCTAAGTTCTGGGATGTGCCTACTGAACATGCTCAAACTGATAGTCTGCTTTTTGAGCCTGTTGCTCAGGCTACTGAGCATCCTCAGGCACTTAGTGCATCAGAGGCTAGGTCCGGTAAGGACCTCACTGAGCATGTCCGTGAGGTGGCAGGCCCTGATAGGGCAGAGGGTGTCAGGTGTCCTGATGACGTGGCAACTCTGGACTGGCTCGCAGAGGCCCGCCCCTATGATCTGGCACCTCACCATTGGTCGTCAGATGATGACTGTGAAGTGTTTGGGGCGTGGCTGCCATGAGGTCATCAATGACGTGGCGGTTCCCGATAGGTCGCATGTGACGTCACTGATGACATGGCACTCTGCTATTGGACCTTGGAGGTTCCACCCTGGGTTTGGGGTGGACCCAGGTTATAAAAGGGGCTGGAGACAACATGGAGGGGCGCAGTCTTCATTTAGAGTTCTTGGTGGCATAAGCCTTGTTGGAAGCGGTAGGTAGGGCTAGGCGAACGGTGCCTGTCACGCCAAGATTCGTGGCTCAGCACATGAGGGTCAGGCGCCGTGCTTCCTTGCTACCGTTCCTGTTGTGCTAGAGCAGTCCAGTGGCGTTAACTGGGCTGCGGCTGCTGCGTCACCTGTTCAGTTGTGCCTCCTACGCACACGGACAGAATACCTGTTGCGTCACCTGTCCGAGAGTGCCCTCTACGCACACGGACAGTGTACCTGCTGCGCCACCTGTCCGGTTGTGCCCTCTACACGCACGGACAGCGCACCCCAGAACCCCTGTGAAGTTAACAGGGTGTTCCTGGATTGGGTGTGTGAACCCTATTATCCTCCTCGGCTTCCCAGTCAAATGCTACTGGTGTGACTACCTGGTCTGACGTGTCCTTTACACACGTGGCCAGTCGAGTGGTGGCCAGAAACGCTAATCGGAGGACCGCTCGGCCTGACGTGTCTTACACACGTGGCTGACAGGGCGCTGTCGTAGAGGTCTTCTCGGTCAACGCTAACTGGTTACCATCCGGCCTGACGTGTTATTACACACGTGGTTGGAGTAGCGTCCGCTCCACCGAAACGCTAACTGGGTTGTCGTCCGGTCTGACGTGTCCCTACACACGTGACCGGTTCCTTGAGTTATCTCAGAGCCATCCAGCTCTATAGTCTCCGCCTAACCCACAGGGTGCCAGCAGCTCCATTACCATCTGGAGCACGGTGGGCCCCGACTGGCGATTGGGATATATACCCCTGGTCCTAATCTGCCGGTCCCCCCGTAACAGTGGGCTGCATTTGAGGGCTTGAAGAGATCTATGGACATGAAAATACTATATGACCCTGGACTAATTGCCGCTTTATCATACGTTTTGTTGTTATTAATAATGTTATTCTGTGGCATCTTAGTAAATTATGTCTATTTCCTCTTGCATGTCTGGATTTCCACTATAATACATTGCCTGTGCGCGTGAGTTCATGCTCCTCTCCCCCCGCCCTCCGTCTCCGGCGTCCTTAGGGCGTCTGCGCATGCGCGGGCATCATGGCTGTTGCCGTGCCGCCCGCGCGTGCGCGGTGTGCCCGGACGGCTGGATCCGGTGGATGGGGTGGGGAGGACCATGCACGCATGCGCCGCTCCAGCAGTGTTTGAACTCGCGATCAGCTGATCGCTATTATGACATTAGATGGAGGGTTTAAAACAGTGCACACCGCATCCTGGGATCACTATTATTTTCTTCCCCTGATGAGGCTGGTGGTTACCTCACTCATGTGAAACGTACGTAGGGTGTTTTCTTTGGTCCCAGGATCCATGGTTTGCTGATTTACATTCATGCCTGCCTATGTGTTTTGAGACTTTTGTGAGTACTGGTCTGTGCATCTTTATTTGGAGGCGCCGGTTACACTTTGAGCACTTTAGCTCTAGCATGCACATCCAGTCTTTGTTTACATCTTTCTTAATACACAGGCATTTTATACATGTTATTTATTCCAATTTTGTCCATCATTTTGACTATTTATTTGGGCTTTGTGCAATTTATTGTATTTATTGTCCCTGTACTGGTGGGACATATCTATACCTCTGATTGGCTTATAACCATTGTTCCTGGGCCTCTTTTCACTTTCTTTCTTTACTTTCTTCCATTAACCCCCTGGGGGTTTTTTAATTGCCACAGTAATCAATAAAATTATTTTTGCAAGCATTATACTCCTGTTTCTCTGTTTTTTATTGTTCTTGAGTATGCTTCATGCTCCTTTAATTAAAGGGGCACACTATATGTAATCCCTATGGAAATTGTTATTTACATTTGTTCTGTGTTTTTCACAGTGGTTCCTTGGATTACCATGGATTTTAGAGCCCGGGACCAGACGTGGCTCAACAAACTTAATGATGAAATGAAAACTGATGGCAATTTCAATCCTGAAACTGAAGATAGCTTGTCTACAGCAATACTTCTCCCTATGTATAAGGGCCTCCTCTATAAGCGTACTAAAATTTGGTGGAATTGTACCTTTCTAGATAAATATCTGGAAAAAAACCTCATTCCCCGTGGTCTCAGGGTAAAAGTTTTTCCCTCTTTTCCCATTGAGAACAATGACTTTAAAACTCAATGGGAACAATATTCACACAATTGTTCCAAAAGGTACTTGGAATTACACAGAGACCACAACAGCTCATCTTTAGCACTTATTGAAAGGGAAATTGATGGTCTTTATTCCACCCTTAAGAAGTCGCTTACACCTGAGGCCCTTGAGAAGCTTAATATTGAGGTTGAGGGTGATCTTACTAAATGGGAAAAGGAAATTAAGACCCTCAAATTTAAGAAGTTTCATAGAGACTCACAAGATTACCTTACGAACCGAATTTATAAATGGAAGAACAACCATGCACGAGGAAGATCACTTACTCGTCATAATTCATTCTCTCGAGCAAGATCTACCTCATTACAATCTCTAATTTCTATGGAAGAGGGTCAGTCTGGGGGCCCGAGTAGAGCATGTGATGACAACCATGGCATGGCCCTAGGATCCAAAAAGGGTAAAATTCACCATCAACCTGCACGATCTGCGACCATGCATAATAAACAATTGACTAATAAATTGCAGGTAATCAACCTTTCATCACGTGCTCTCTCGACGTCTCAGATTGATGTGTTATCTAAAGGGTTAAATTTTTCACCCACTAACCCTTTTAACCTATTTACAGCCATGAAGGACGTCCACATTTTTGCTCGAAAAGTAATCTTGGCTAAACTTCATCACAAAAGCCCTATCCTGGAGGACCGGGCGGAGAGGGAGGCTCTGAGGGCACTAGAGGATCTGCTGCAGGAACAATTAACCCCCTCTACTGGTAAGTTTCCTTCTTCTCTGTTGCCAAAATCCACTAGGTTCCCTCCCTTCTCTTTGTGTCCAGCTGTCGATGTGTTTGTGAAGCTGGTCATGGAGGATCTTAGAGCTATTCCCTCAAGACGTAGTTTTGAAAATTTAACGCATCGGCAGCGGAACGCACTTGAACAACTAAAATTGATGGATGACATAGTTATCAAACCTGCGGATAAGGGGGGAACATAGTGGTGTGGCCGGTGGAGAAGTATGAGAAGGAGGCGTTCCGCCAACTTAAAGATAAAGCAACTTACAGCAGTTTACACTTTTGCCCCTTATCCTCCTTCTCCGCTCAGTTAGAAGGGATCCTCACTAAAGCCGTTGATGATGGCATAATTGATAAAAAAAAATGGCCGGGGGCCTTGCTGTCAAACATCCTCGTGTTCCCACATTTTATCTCCTCCCTAAAATCCACAAGGACGCTGTCACTCCCCTGGGACGTCCGATAGTGTCTGGCATCGAGGGTTTGTGTGATCCTGTATGTAAATTTATCGATTTTCACCTTAAGTCATAAGTGGACACACTGCCCTCGTTTGTCAAGGACACTACGGACGTCCTAAATGGGATTGACGGTGTCTTTGTGGAGGAGGATATGTATTTTGTCACACCAGATGTGGAGACGTTGTATACTATCATTAGACACGAGGATGGTTTGGCAGCAGTGCGTTTTTACTTGAAGGCCGCTGGTCGGGATGGCAGGATGGTCGATTTGGTCGTGGAGCTCCTCCGTTTTGCCATGACGCATAACTTTTTTTTGTTTTTAAGGATGGCTTTTATCTCCAGCAGCGCGGCACTGCGATGGGCGCGGCCTGTGCGCCTTCGTACGCCAACCTCTTCCTGGGGTACTGGGAGAGGTTGGTTTTTGGTGACGGAGGCGTGGAGGCCAGTGCCCATGTGCAGTGCTAGCTGCGTTTTATTGATGCCATTTTTATGATTTGGCAGGGCACAACGGGGGAGCTTAAGCTTTTTTGCAGAATCTCAACCGCAATGATTTTCGTATCAGGTTAACATACAAATATAGTAAAACCCATATAGATTTTCTTGATATCAACATTGCGGTTGATTCATCTAATATGGTACAAACCGATGTTTTTAGAAAGAGTACCTCAACAAATGCATTTTTACATGCATCTTCAGCCCATGACCCCTCGACCATCCGTGCCATCCCCACTGGCCAATTTTTGCGTATGAAGCTCATTTGCTCCACTTCGGAAAAATTTGTGGTACAATCAACTGATTTATGTCACCGCTTCTTAGATAGCAGTTATAGTAAGCGCAACATCAAGCATGGGTACTTAAGAGCAAAAAATACTCCCCGCAACGAGTTATTGCAGTATAAGAAGAAAACCTCTACACAGGATCCAGTGATTAGATTCATTAGCACTTACAATGCACAGTGGGACAATATGCGTTCTGTCCTCAAACGGCATTGGCCGGTCCTCAGAATGGACCCCGTCCTGTCCAGTGTCCTTACTGATTTTCCATCAATGACCTCACGGAGGGCGCCGAATTTACGAGATACACTGGTTCACAGCCATTACATTCCCCCCATTAGGAATCCCTTTGGTAGTCGGGGACCAAATCATGGTTGCTTTCCATGTGGCCACTGCGTGGCGTGCCCCAATATCCTTCGTTGTGCCACTTTTCACTCCGCCGACAGCGGACGTGTTTATGGGATTAGACATCACACCTCATGTGGCACAACTCATGTGATATATTTTGCCACATGTGCATGCTCCCTCATCTATGTCGGTCTCACGTCCCGTGAGCTCCGGGTACGGGTGAGGGAGCATGTGAGGGATATTGGGGCAGCCAGGTCAGTGGAGGATGCCTCCCTCCTTAAGACATTGCCACGTCATTTTTTGAATCATCACAATTGTGACCCTAGTTCATTGAAAGTGAGGGGCATCGATGTTATCCATGGCGGCAACAGGGGTGGAAATCTTAAAAAACGTTTGGCCCGCTGTGAGGCAAGGTGGATTGCTGTCCTGGGAACCCTCACCCCAAAAGGCCTTAATGAGAATATTAGCTTCTCATCCTTTTTATGAGTATTTGTTTTTGCTATGTTCTTCAGTCTCTTCCCCTAGGGTTTATTATATATATTTTTTTCTTATTTATTTATCAATTTTTTTCTTCTTTTTCTTTTGGATGTCTCTTGATTATATTATTTGTTTTTAATAACTAATTTTTTCCATTATTTTTGTCTTTTCAGATTTATTTTTTTTCTCTTTCACTTACCACGATTCATGTGCCTTGTCTTGACTCCCATCATGTCATGGTGTGGGCTGCATTTGAGGGCTTGAAGAGATCTATGGACATGAAAATACTATATGACCCTGGACTAATTGCCGCTTTATCATATGTTTTGCTGTTATTAATAATGTTATTCTGTGGCATCTTAGTAAATTATGTCTATTTCCTCTTGCATGTCTGGATTTTCACTATAAAACATTGCCTGTGCGCGTGCGTTCATGCTCCTCTCCCCCCGCCCTCAGTCTCCGGCGTCCTTAGGGCGTCTGCGCATGCGTGGGCGTCATGGCTGTTGCCATGCCGCCCGCGCGGTGTGCCCGGATGGCTGGATCCGGTGGATGGGGTGGGGAGGACCATGCACGCATGTGCCGCTCCAGCAGTGTTTGAACGCGCAATCAGCTGATCGCTATTATGACATTAGATGGAGGGTTTAAAACAGTGCACACCGCATCCTGGGATCACTATTCTTTTCTTCCCCTGATGAAGCTGGTGGTTACCTCACTCATGTGAAACGTACGTAGGGTGTTTTCTTTGGTCCCAGGATCCATGGTTTGCTGATTTACATTGATGCCTGCCTATGTGTTTTGAGACTTTTGTGAGTACTGGTCTGTGCACCTTTATTTGGAGGCGCCGGTTACACTTTGAGCATTTTAGCTCTGGCATGCACATCCAGTCTTTGTTTACATCTTTCTTAATACACAGGCACTTTATACATGTTATTTATTCCAATTTTGTCCGTCATTTTGACTATTTATTTGGGCTTTGTGCAATTTATTGTATTTATTGTCCCTGTACTGGTGGGACATATCTATACCCCTGATTGGCTTATAACCATTGTTCCTGGGCCTCATTTCACTTTCTTTCTTTACTTTCTTCCATTAACCCTTTGGGGGTTTTTTAATTGCCACAGTAATCAATAAAATTATTTTTGCAAGCATTATACTCCTGTTTCTCCGTTTTTTTTATATTCCAATTTGCAGGAGCCTTATAAATAACTCCTTTATTCCGGCAGTTGATAAAAAAATCAAATCTGGTGGGGACTGTAGGTAGGATGGATGGGGCACGTCCAGGGTGGGGACTATAGGAAGAATGGATGGGGCACATTTAGGGTGGGGACGTTGGGGGCTATGGAAGTCCATGGCTTATGTTGGGGCATATCCGGTGTGGGGACTGTAGGAAGGATGGATGGGGCACAACCATGGTAGTGTCTGGGGGGCCACATCTAGAATGGGGGGCTATGGAAGTCCATGCTTATCATAGTTCTCTTTCTCGAAGTCTATGACATTCGCTCACATACCGCGCTGCTATCTCCACTGCGCTCTCTTATTCCCCCAGCAGGATGTATGTTTTCTCTTCCTCCTTCATGGAGCTGAAATCCGGGAAGAGATGAGAGAGTCTCCTGAAGTGAGTGTCCCTCACTGCTGAGAACTTGGTGCAGTGTAGCAGGAAGTGAGTTTCATCCTCCAGGGCCTCCAGGTCACAGTGTTGGCACAGTCTGTCCTCCCTGGGCTTGTAGCTCTGCTTGTGTCGGCCGGATTCGATGGCTAGACTGTGGGCGCTGAGTCTATATCGGCTCAGGGTCCTGCGGTCTCTGGGATCCGGGAGTTTTTTCAGATATGGGGCCAGTCTGTAGTCTCTCTGTAGTCTCTGGTATATGGTTAGTTTCTGTGAGGTGTTGATGTCGGTCCTCCAGTAATTGACATACCTCTCCTGGCCCTCGTCTACCATCTTCCTGATTCTGGTTCATGTCAGGCTGCTGTGATTGGTTATTTTGTCCATTTGGATTTGTGAGAGCTGTGCCAGGGATCCTGGTTCATCTGGACCACGTATATATATCAGAGCTTTGTGGTGATGGGAGCTTGGATTGCTACTCTGTAGATGAGCCCGAAATGATAGTGTCGATAGTGTCTACCCTAACCTACTGTATCCTCACCTATCCCTTGTAGACTGTGAGCCCTCGCGGGCGGGGACCTCTCTCCTCCTGCACCTGTCTGTGCCTTGTATGGTTTATGATTATTGTACTTGTCCCTATTATGTACACCCCTTTCACATGTAAAGCGCCATGGAATTGATGGCGCTATAATAATAAATAATAATAATAATAATCTTATAAGTTCTCTTAATAACCTGGCTGGAAAAGGTTTTGCCTGTACAAATTACTGGACACGCCACATACCCCTTGACATCTAAATGAACTTGTAGTACCTGATGTAAGCCATGTAGTAGTTCTTGGTGATTCAAAATGACTATGAACTAGTCCATCTTGTAGAGATTAGGGATGATCGAATACCAAAAATATCCGGCTTCACGAATATTCGCCGAATAGGTTGCCACTATTCGACTATTCGCGAATATTCGATGTGCAATGTAAGTCTGCGGGAAACCCGAATAACAATTATTCGGGCTTCCCATAGACTTCTTACATTGCGCATTGAATATTCTCATAGTGGCGACCTATTCGTCGGATATTCGCGAAGTCGGATATTTGTGGTATTCAATTATCCCTAGTAGAGATCTATCACGCCTATATGTATATTTAGGACCATCGCCAATCACATTCCCAAGATCCCCATCCATTCTCAAAACATTCCAATGTTTCTTAAGTATGTTCTGGATATCATCTGAGGCATTACTGAATGTGGTGATATAACGGACCTCCTTGTCATTTTGTTAGCGGGGGAAGGCACTAGAAGATACTCTCTCTCACCTCTCTAAAGGCATTCCTCAAGATGTTATCTGGGTAACCTTTCTCCCTAAACCGATGTCTCAAATCATCTGCTTGGGCGCGAAAATCACTCTTGTGAACAATTGCATCTAACGCGCAAATATTGTCCCTTGGGAATACCACGTCTCAGAGATGGGGGTTGGTTGATAGTCCAGTAAAAAAGAGAATTAGTTGAAGTAGGCTTTCTCTATGTTTTTGTAATTAGGTCGCCTGTCTCAGAAAATGGACACATCAAGAAAAGAAAGGCTTTTGGGATGACTTTCACTAGTAAGTGAAATTTTAGGAAGTATTGATGTTGAGTCATTATATTCTTCCATTATTCATTCATTAGACTTAAAAGCGGTTGAATTTTTTCTAAACACTAGGGGTCGCCAGTTTCAGAGACACAACAAATTTATTATAGAAATGCTTGATTTTTGTCTCACAAAGAATTTTTTCCCTTTTGATGGCCAGATTTCCCACCAGCTCAGGGGCACAGCAATAGGCAGCCTCTGTGCCCTCTCATACGCTAATTTGCTTCTGGGATGGTGGGAGGAAAATATGGTCTTCAATTATAGCGGTCTATATGACATTGAAAATGTTGTCTTTTGGTTACGCCACATTGACGACGTCTTTTTAATATGGAGGGGAATTTCAACTAGTTTCTCCACATTCATGGACAATCTCAAAAATAACACCATTGGTCTCACCTTTACTAGTGAATGTCATCCCAAAAGCAACTTTTCTTCATGTGATTTTGGATTCTGAGACAGGTGACCTAATTACAAAAACATACAGAAAGCCTACTTCAACTAATTCTCTTCTTCACTGGACTAGCAACCATCCCCATCCCTAAGACGTGGTATACCCAAGGGATAATATTTGCCCATTAAATTGTTCACAAGAGAGTGATTTTCATGCCCAAGCAGAATATTTGAGACATCGGTTTAGGGTGATAAGTTACCCAGATAATATCTTGAGGAATTAGACCTGCATTTTGATACAAGTATATCAAAAAGACAAGATAAATCCAAAATTAATTACAACTTTATTAGCATGATACAAAAAACATCATTGAATTTATCACATGATTAGAGATGGGTGTCAAAAAAACAGTTAAAAATTAACCCCTTAAAAACACAGAAAAAAATTCTGGAGCAGTGTGGTTAATGAGCTATTACATAAGGGTGGTCAGAAAAGGAATAATGCAATTAATTGAATATACCAAACATAATACTCCAAATTGACAGCCTGACAGTCTTAAAGGAGAACTTAATCACCTATAGTGGGGTTTCAATTTTAAAGTGACAGTGCCATAAAAGGTACATGTATTCCATAAGTGGTGACACGTTAACTCTTCAAGTACTTCATTATTCATATACAGGAGCATCACTGCAGCCTCACATATCTGAACACAAAAATACGTGGCACAATGTTATTATAACTTAAGATAGTGCCCACTTACTTAAGAAAGTGCCCACATTTAAGTCAATTTGACCGCATAATCATACAACCCTGCAAAGCAGGAGGAAGAAGGGGAAAGCCAGGGGCAACAAGCTGCCAGGAGACAATTTGGGAAAGTGGAGACCACTACCTGAAGAACCACTATGATATAATTGTATCAAAATGCAGGTCTAATGTAGGTTGAATACATTTAGTTTGGTAGATATGCATTCATAAAATATGGATCTCTATTTCCATTTTTGGATTTAATATCTTGAGGAATGCCTTTAGAGAGGCAAGAGAGAGAGAGAGAGGATTTTCTAGTGCCTTTCTCCGCTAAACAAAATGACAAGGAGGTCCGATATATCACCACACTCAGTAATGCCTCAGATGATATCCGGAACATACTTAAGAAACATTGGAATGTTTTGAGAATGGATGGCGATCTTGGGAATGTGATTGGCGATGATCCTAAATGTACATATAGAAGAGATAGATCTCTACAAGATAGACTAGTTCATAGTCATTTTCAATCACCAAGAACTACTACATGGCTTACATTAGGAGTAGGCAAGCATCTCTGTGATATTCCCAATCGGAGAGATACCCCCTTAGCAGTACATGTAAATCAGTTACATGCCGGCAACACTACAGGACTTGTTTACATGGGAATTGAGGCGAAGAAACCTCCTATTAGAGGAGGAGATTGAAACCGTATTCTATTGCAACGTGAGTCTTTTTGGATTTTCTCTCTTAAAAGCCAAACACCAACGGGCCTAAATGAAGTTTTGAACTATGGGTATTTTTTATAATAGGGCCAGAGAGGGTCAGACAACATTAAGTGGGGGCGCCATGACGTGACGGATAGGGTGCCAACCTCCGCTGTCAGGTGGGCAATAGCTTTGGGATTTCATTAGGGCTATTATGTACCCCTGTACCCCCCTCGTTCCCACATCTTTATTTCCCCCCCTTTATATTCTTTCTAGCAGTTCGTTGTCCTTTCCTCAATAGTGATCCTGCCAAAATATCACATACTGACTTTGTTCAGGATAAAGAATATATTATAATTCATCCCTATTTGACCTATTAGAGTTTCTTTTTGGTTTGGTGGTAGTTACCACCTTTGTTCCTAATGACTGATACCCCAGGGGATATAATTAAGAGGGTTTTTGTATTGCTCAGTTATTATTATTTAGGAGTGTATTTTGGGGTTTGAAATAACTACACATATTGTTTTTTAATATATTGACCCTTATATTTTATCTGTTAAGGATCTATGATGATTAGTGATGTTTTTATGCGTTACTTCTATATATTATTTATGTGCGGTAATACTTCTGGTGGTGCCCGGCTAGTTAGAAGCAATAGCGGTACTAGCCTGATAATGTACCTTTAACACACGGCCCTTTAATATAGCGTTACTTGTCCTGGTGGTGTTTTCTGCTACTCCAAAAGAGGGTGGTACTCTTTGGATGGTGCACACTCAGTTCATGTAGGACGGAAGTGATGTCAACCAGAACAAATCGTTCTGGTCTCCCCATACGGCCCTTTGTGGCAACAGTATTTGTATTGGAGGAACCCTTTTGCTGCAGCAATGAGTAAGGGCGGAAGTTGTCACGTCGGTGCCCTCTGTTTGAACATTGAGGGCAGAAGTGACAACATGACATTGCCGATAGCGTTACATGTGGATCTCGCACCTCCTTAATGCCACTGGATTTTGAATCCTCTCCGGAATTTAAGTTATATTGTTTATTAGCATTACGCTCTCCACTTTTTTATTGATACCGAGATTATGCTAATTACCTCATTACATACCGTCCCCTACTCCTGATACCCCTTCATAAAACCCTGGTGGCCACTCCTTGTGTGCATATGGACATGGCACCCATTTGCCTATTTCTCCAGATCCCATGATGAATCACCCCATGAGGAAATGCGTTGGGAAAGAATAGTTCTGGACAACTTTTACTGGTGAACAGGGGTAGTGTGTGGCAGCAACAGTTTTGTGCCCCCCCCCCTTATTGTTCCCAGTCAGCATCTGGATGAACACACTAATTGGTGAGATTGTTCCATTTTTATATTAGTCAGCCCTGTTATTTCTGCTGAATTGGTTTGCAGGTTCCATGAGTGGTGCTTTCCTTTTCAGGCTTTTGGTGGACATCTGTGTGTGATTTTTGGTGTAACCATCAACACATTTCTAGGTGTACTAGAGTCCACAAGTGTTTTGTCCATTTTTGTGTATTTATGTATGTCCATCATTAGGGTAACCCTTTTTAAAAGTTATGTTTTATATGCATTTCCATTTAATTGTACCTTGGCTGTTTTCTCCTACTGGGTTGTAAAACATTGTAATTTACTTCCCCTATTTTCTCCTGGATCTCATAGGGCTCTTGCCATTTGGCTACGAATTTACTTTCAGCAGTTGGTACCAACACTAATACGCAATCCCCCTTTTTTAAAGACCTGACAGTAGCCATTCTAGTATACCTAGAGCCTTGAGCCACCTAAGAATCCATCAGATGTTTTTTTAACTATCAGCATTACCACTGTAATCCGGTTCTGCATGTCCATGATATATTCAGCTACGCTTTTATGGGGGAAGGTTTATGTTCCCATGCCCCTTTAACAATGTCCAATAGACCCTAGGGATGCCTACCATCTAACTATTTAAATGGCTAGAAATCTGGGGAAGACTGTGGCACTTCACGGATGGCGAACATTGAATATGGTAATAACATGTCCCAGTCTTTCCCGTCCTTGTAAACCACTGTTTTCAGCATAGTTTTCAGCATTTTGTTGAACCGCTCTACTGGACTATCAGTCTGCGGATGGCACACCGACGTGTGTAGCTGGCTAATCTGGAGAAGTTTGCACAGTTCCCTGGTGACCTTAGACAGTATTCCCTGATCAGTAAGGATCTCCTTAGGCAACCCAACATGACAGAACATGGCATGCAACTCCCAAGCAATAAGCTTCACTGAGGTGTGATGGAGGGGTACCGCCTCAGGGTAACGAGTAGCATAATCCACTACAACCAATATATGTTGGTGGCCGTGGGTTGATTTCACAATTGGCAGTACCAGATCCATGACAATCCACTCAAAAGGAACCTCTATTATAGGCAATGGTACCAAAGGACTATGGAAATTTGCCGTGGGTGCAGTCAGCTGACATTCCGGACATGATTCACAATACCTCTAAGGGGTACTTTGCATGTTGCGACATCGCTACTGTGATATCGGTGGGGTCAAATCGAAAGTGACGCACATCCGGCGCCGGTAGCGATGTCGCAACGTGTAAAGCCTAAGAGCGGAGATGAACGAGCGTGAAACAGTCAAAAATTGCTGATCTGTGTCACGTCGTTCATTTCCATAATGTCGGTGCTTCCGCAGGTAAGATGTTTTTTGTCGATCCTGCAGCGCCACACATCGCTGTATGTGAAGCCACAGGACCGACAAACATCTCCTTACCTGCGCCCGCCATCCACCGGCAATGCGGAAGGAAGGAGGTAGGCGGGATGTTTACATCCTGCTCATCTCCGCCCCTCCGCTTTGATGGGCTGGCCGCTTTGTGACGTCGTGGTGACATCGCTGTGACGCTGAAACCACCTTCCCCCTTGAAGAAGGGATTATTCAGCAGTCACAGCTACGTCGCCGACCAGGTATGTGAGTGTGAAGCTGCCATAGCGATAATGTTCGCTACGGCAGCTCGCACTACATATCGCAGGTGCAACGGGGGCTATCACGCTTGGCATCGCTAGCATTGGCTAGCGATGTTGCAGCGTGCAAAGTACCCCTAAGGCGGGCTTTGCACACTGCGACATCGCAGGTGCGATGTCGGTGGGGTCAAATTGAAAGTGACGCACATCCGGCATCGCATGCGACATCGCAGTGTGTAAAGCCTAGATGATACGATTAACGAGCGCAAAAGTGTCGTAATCGTATCATCGGTGCAGCGTCGGCGTAATTCATAATTACGCTGACGCGATGGTCCGATGTTGTTCCTCGCTCCTGCGGCAGCACACATCACTGTGTGTGAAGTCGCAGGAGCGAGGAACATCTCCTACCGGCGTCACCGCGGCTTCCGTAGGTTATGCGGAAGGAAGGAGGTGGGCAGGATGTTTACATCCTGCTCATCTCCGCCCCTCCGCTCCTATTGGCCGCCTACCGTGTGACGTCGCAGTGACGCCGCACAACCCGCCCCCTTAACAAGGAGGCAGGTCGCCGGCCACAGGGACGTTGCACGGCAGATGAGTGTGTGTGTGAAGTTGGTGTAGCGATAATTTTCGCTACGCCAGCTATCACCACATATCGCTGCTGCGACGGGGGCGGGGACTATCGCACTCGGCATCGCAGCATCGGCCTGCGATGTCGCAATGTGCAAAGTGCCCCTTAACCTCAGCAAGAATCCCGAGCCAATAAAAACGCAGCCAGATATGCTCTAGTGTCTTTTTCTCCCGCAGATGACCACTCATTAAATATTTATGTTTATGAGTTAACTTGGCAAATGAGATTTAATGTTGATAAATGTAAAGTAATGCACCTAGGACAGAGTAATCCTATAGCTGTGGAGTATCCATTTGTTCCCTTCTGGGATGTTTACTGTTCATTAGGACCTGAATGGACATACATATTGGATTGATCTATATATTACCCAAAATGGGGGTGAAAGTGGAGAGAAAAAAGAAAAGGAAGAAATATGTGGAAATGACGCTCCATTTACTTTCCTGCATTTATATGCTTCTCCTTTCTATATATGTGATTCTATTCATGTCTATATATTACTCCTGTGGAATTGTATACTCCTTTTATTATCTCTATGGTGTACCTATATGCCCCCTAGGTGTGTTGCGTCGCTGTGGTCCGCTCTAATGTACAGCCCTAAATGTCTGTTGGGGGGTTTGATTTGGACCACTCACTATGTTTTGACCAGCGTGTTTAGGTCCGCCCCGTTACCTCATCCTGATGCCTTGGTGCGGCCCAGTAGTGACGCTGTTCACGCCATGTTTAATATGGTCCTGTGAAGCTGGGGACGCCCACTTCCTTGCACATACCTGGGATGTCCGCGGCGCACGCCTCCCGTCTCTCTCCATTCCGCCCGCACTGAGGATCTCTCCAGCGGTGGGAGGTGACGTTACGCTAGAGTCACTTCCGCTGGTGAGACCCGGAAGTGGTGGGCGGATGGATGATACGAGTCGGGACGCGCGCGGCGCGGGTGGTGACAATCCCTGCTATTTGTTGGGGTATTTATAGACCCATCTAGCGGTACCCTGGCCACACACTGCCCCCCGAAGAAGCTAACGCAGCGAAACGCGTTGGGGCTTCCTTCTCCTGTACTGGACCCCTGCCTGGGCACTTGCCCAGTATTGTTGTACTTTTTCTCTGATGGGTAAGCGGCAATATATTTATGTATTTATAATGAATTGAATTCTAAACTGCTGACCCAGTGATTTGTATCTATTATGGCAGGGGCCCATGGTTTGGGAACTTTTTCTGGAACCATTTTTCCTGCACCTATGCACTTTTTTCATTAATTGCAATGTTGTCTCCTTGTTGTTGTAATCTTGGAATAAATTTATTATTACTCTTATCACAAGGAGTCTTCACATTTTTTCTTAGTATGATGTATGGACCTTTAACGCTCCTATTCTATTTTTTGCTTAATATGTACTTTTGGAGTGGCCTAAAAAAATCTATAGTTACCCCATCTGTTACCCTGAAATTTTGTATTATAATCCTATAGCTGTGTATACATTAAATGGAAGTAAACTAGGTACTACAGAATAGGAGAAGGACTTTGGTATTCTCATTACAAAAAAGCTGAGCAGCAGTACACAATGTCAAGCAGCAGCTGCTAAAGCAAACAAGATTTTAGGGTGTATAAAAAGAGAGATTAGATCCCGGGATCCCAATGTATTGTTACCCCTCTATAAATCACTTGTAAGGCTACATCTGGAACATGGGATCTAGTTTTGGGTTCCGCATTTTAAAAAGGACATTCAGAAGTAAGAATCAGTTCAAAGGCGGCTAACTAAACTACTATAAGGAATGGAAGGCCTCACATATGATGAAAGGTTGAAAAAGTTAGATATGTTTAGCTTAGAAAAAAGACGTCTCAGAGGAGATATAATTTATATGTATAAATATATGTGTGGTCAATATAAAGGACTGGCACATGACTTATTTCTTCCAAAGACAGTACTAAGGACCAGGTCGCATACACTGTGAATGGAAGAAAAGCGATTCCGGCAGATAAATAGGAAAGGGTTCTTTATAGTTAGAACAGTCAGACTGTGGAATGCCTTACCACAAGAGGTAGTGATGGCAAATACTATAACAGCTTTTAAAAAAGGGCTGGATGATTTCCTCAGAACACACAACGTTGTTGGTTATAAGTGCCTAAAGCCTGCTTTACACGTTGCATTTCTCCGCATGGTGTGGAAATGGTCACCATTTCTGCAGGGTACCCTCTGAGATCACCATGAATACAGAGAACCCCCACCTTTCATCCTGTGGGGTTCAGTCCTGAGCTCAAGGATGCATGGACAAGAGTCACTAGGCTTCCTGAATCCAAGAGAGCCTCCACCAGGTGCCCATTTACCTACACCTGACACAGAGGGGTCTCCCCACCAGTATCTATGGAGTCTGCAGTACATATAGTCTGAGCATACAACGACATCCAGCAAGCGTACCAACAGTGCATAGGTTCAGACGTTAGTGAGGACTGAGCAGCCATATGCCCCAGCTTTTGGCACCGCCAACACCTAACAAGGGAGGCGACTCTGCTTTGTGTATCTAGATCCATTTAAGGGAAATGGGATTTCGGACGTCCTGAGACCGGGGTACCCTCTCAGCAGGGGTACAGGACAGCATCAGCCCAGCAGAGGGTTGGGGGCCTTTCACGGTCTCAGGAGTGGTTGTGGGCCAACGGGCTGTACGGAGTGACACAGTGTCTTGGACCAAGTCCTGTGTAGCCTCATATCGTTTCACCAAACCAACCAACTGGTCCAGGGTACCTGGATCCCCTTGCCACACCCAGTGTTGAATGGCAACCGGTAATGTTCGCACAAACCGATCCACCACCACCCAGTCTATAATCTTGGCTTGGCTCAAGTTTTCAGGCTGCAGCCATTTTTTACAAGGTGCAACAAAGCAAAAGCCTGGGACCACACAGGTTTGCTCTCCTCAAAAGTCCAATGGTGTACCCGCTGAGCCCGCACATACGTGTTGACCCCCAACTGGGCGAGGATCTCACCTTTTAGCTTCCCATAGTCCCAGGCATCATCAGACAAAAAATGCTTTCTGGGCATCTCCCACCAGGAACGGAATGATCACTTTAGCCCACTGTACGTTAAGTAGACTCTCTTGCTCTGCTGTTCTTTCAAACACAGTGAGGAAGGCCTCCAGGCCATCTTCTGTACCCATTTTCCTCAGCGCTGCTCTGACGTTATCACAAGCCTCGGGGCAGATGGGAGGTGTTACAGCTACCACTGGTAGAGCCTCTCGCAGGGCAGTAATTTTCTGGATCAACAAATTTTTGGTCTGCTGTTGCTGTGCATTGGTCTGCTGCTGGTGGGCATAAGTTTGTTGCTGCTATGCATTAGCCTGCTGCTGCTGCACATTGGTCTGGACCACATGCTTTACAAATTGCTCCACATTGACAACCGGGATTAACCTGCAGTTTTGCCGGCCTTTTTACTGACATGTGGTTCAAGGGTATGCCTTAGTGCTGCCCGCAATCTCGCACCAGATGTAAGGCAGCAGCTTCTTAGAGCCAGTCCAGTAAAGCAGTGACCCAGGATTTGTTCAAATCAATAGTCTTTTATTTACCACACACTGTTACAGACCTGTACACCCGGGCACAGCCGGTTCGCATAACTTGCAATCCAAATAACACGTCCATATCATTCAGTGCTGGCCTGTGTTCGCTCCACACAGCCAGCATGCATAGCACATGTTGCACCAACAGTGGGGATCCCAGAGTGAGACACACCCTGCTCTGCTCTACAGGATTAAATGTGTTTCCCGCACATGTTCTTATTGAAAAACCAGGATTGGAGAGAGAGTTCCGTCCCAAATAAATAATTAAATTAAACAAAATACTTGGTCAAATATCTTGACTAAGTCCATTTTCTTTTATTTTGTGATGCCCTCACAGCGGTGACTGTAATTATAATACAGTCCAGTGGGTCTCACAAGGTCTCCAAGCACAGTCTGGGGGAAATATAGCGATCTTCATAAATGACACCTATCACTGCCTCACAGGACCATATGATATTTGAAGTGTCTTTGAGAAGCCTAGGTAAATAGGAAAATACCTATAACTGACACCATTATAAAACTGCACCCCTCAAAGTAGTCAAAATCACACCCAAGAAGTTTATTAACCATTCAGATGCTTCACAGGAACTAAAGCAATCTGGAATGAAAATAACAAAAATGTATCATGTTACCTAAAAATGTTGCTCTAGACCGAATGTTTTCACTTCAAGAAGAAATAACATAATAAAATGAACCCCCAAATTTGTTACCCAGTTTCTTCTGAGCGTGTTGATACTGCACATGTGATCAGAAACGTCTGTTTGGACAAATGGGAGGGCTCGGAATAGAAGGAGGAATTTTTGAATTTTGGAACAGAAATTTAGCCGAAATGATACTGGGCACCATGTTGCATTTGTAGGGCCCCTAAGGTACCTAAACAGCAGAAACCCCCCACAGGTGACCCCATTTTGGAAGCCAGACCTCTCAAGGAAATTATCTAAATGTTTGGTAAGCACTTTGTACCTCCGGGGCTTCACAGATTTTATAACGTTGGGCTGCGAAAATAAAAAAAATACATTTTTACAACAAATTTTTTACTTCATCTAGATAGCTTTTTGTAATATGGGTACCAGGAGAAAATGCACCATACAATTTATTGTGCAATTTCTCTTGAATACGCCGATACCTCATATGTGGTTGCACTGCAGACCTTGGAATGGAAGGAGCGCCATTTGAATTTTTGAAAGAAAAATTAGCAGGAATCATTAGCTGACATGTTGCGTTTGTAGACCCCTGAGGTGCTTAAACAGTGGAGCTCCCCGACATGTGACCTAATTTTGGAACTAGACCCATAATGGAATTTATCTAGATGTTTGGTGAAACCCTTGAGCCTCCAGGTGCTTCACAGAGGTTTGTAACGTTGAGTCATGAAAATAAAAATAACATTTTTACCACAAAATTGTTAATTCAACCAGTTGCTTTTTTTCACAAGGATAACAGGAAAAAAATGCACCATACAATTTAGTACGCCAATACCTCATTTGTGGTGGAAATCAACTGTTTGGGCTCACGGACTCGGAAGGGAAGGAGCACCCATTTGACAGCAATATTGGCTGGAATTATTAGTGAACACCATGTCGTGTTTGTAGACCCCCTGAGGGCCTAAACTGTGGAGCTACCCCACATGAGACCCCATTCTGGAAAACAAACCCCTCACAGATTTTATGCAGAAATATAGTTGGCATTTTGAACCCACATTTACTTTGAATTTGATAACTTAGGTCACTATATTTGAGATTTTCATTTTTTTTTTTTTCACAACAATCGGTATTACTTACCAGTAATTAGATTTTCCAGAGCCATGACAGCACCCAGGAGAGAGGGTCCACCCATTCTGAAGGACAGGAAACCTACAGCTTTTAAAAAGTGGAGCCTCTCTATATGCTTAAGTGGTTTACAGACTATAAGAGGACTCCTTTTAGTTATTAGGGCACATATTATTACACATATTTAAGAAATGATAACATGACTTCCGACATATGTATATCTGACATATATGCCACGCTAATATCCATTTCTTTTTTTGTGACACCCGTGGACAAAAAAACAAACAAACAACGTCCACACTGGTGACAAAGGACCAACACCAAAAGTAGGTAAAAACAGAAAAAAAGGAGGGAAAATAGAAGGTGGTGTTGTGGCTCTGGAAAATCTAATTACCGGTAAGTAATACCGATTTTTCCCTTCTCCACGACAGCACCCAGGAGACATTATCAAAGAATATCCTAGGGAGGGACCACCGCCTGTAACACCTTTTTCCCAAAGGAAACATCATTAGCACCAAGATCCAACCTGTAGTGCTTAAAAAAAGTAGATGGTGAAAACCATGTAGCAGCTTTACAGATCTGCTCCAAAGAGGCTATAGCTCTTTCAGCCCAAGGGGTGGAAATTGCTTCGGTGGAGTGATCACCCGCTTTGACCCATCTGGCTAGGGACCCTTTTGATGCCAGCTGGCCTTTTACAGAACAATAAAAAAGAACAAAAAGGGTGGTAGTTTCCTGAACTCTTTGGTCACCTTTAGGTATCATAGCAGACACCTTCTAACATCTAGGATGTGAAACTCCCTCTCCTTCTTTTTCTTGGGGTTATCACAAAAGGATGGAAGCACTGTCTCCTGGGACTGGTGAAACCTAGAAACTACCTTTGGTAAAAAGGATGGATCAGGTCTAAGATTTACCCTAAAGGTACCGTCACACTAAACAACTTACCAGCGATCCCAACAACAATACAACCTGATAGGGATCGCTGGTAAGTTGCTGGGAGGTCGCTGGTGAGATGTCACACTAAGGGACGCTCCAGCGATCCCACCAGCAACCTGACCTGGCAGGGATCGCTGGAGCGTCGCTACACGGGTTGCTGGTGAGCTGTCAAACAGGCAGATCTCACCAGTGACCAGCCCCCAGCCAGAAGCGACGCGTGGAAGCGATGCTGCGCTTGGTAACTAAGGTAAATATCGGGTAAACAACCCGTTATTTACCTTGGTTACCAGAGCACACTGCTTAGCGCTGGCTCCCTGCACTCCTAGCCAGAGTACACATCGGGTTAATTACCCGATGTGTAGTCTGGCTATGTGTGCAGGGAGCAAGGAGCCGGCACTGACAGCGTGAGAGCGACGGACACTGGTAACGAAGGTAAATATCGGGTAACCAAGGAAAGGGCTTCTTGGTTACCCGATATTTACATTGGTTACCAGCGTCCGCAGAAGCCGGCTCCCTGCTCACTGCACATTTAGTTGTTGCTCTGTCGCTGTCACACACAGCAATGTGTGCTTCACAGCGGGAGAGCAACAACTAAAAAATGGTCCAGGACATTCAGCAACAACCAACGACCTCACAGCAGGGGCCAGGTTGTTGCTGGATGTCACACACAGCAACATTGCTAGGAAGTTGTGCCTCAGCAGCGATGTTGCTAGCGATGTTGCTTAGTGTGACGGTACCTTTAGATTTTCTTTCTGGTGTGAGCCCCCACCCTCAGAGGCTTGCATCCATTTTTATGATAACTAGGTTCTTATCTCACAAGGTACGCCCCTGCAGAGGTTGTCTCTCTTCAGCAACCAACATTGCTAGTCCCTGGTGGACTGGGAGATAGATAATTTTCCTTAAGATTTCCCATTGGAGCTTTCGAAAATGGCTTCTGGCCCATATAACTGCGGGGATACAGGATATTAGGGATCCGAGGGCTGACATCTCTCTTCTGAGAGTGGTAACCGGCTCGACTATTAGGTTCCGTATTAATTCCTCTATTCTTCCTATTTTATCTTCCGGAAGGAATAACCTTTGGCATCTTGAATCCAAGAGAATGCCTGGCTCCGATACTTTCATTTTCATTTCTGGACTTCCTGGCGCCTTTTTCCAGCCAATGAACACATCTGACGTTGCTTGCCCTAACAGTAACGCCGCAGCCATCTTTGTTGTGGTGTTACTGTGATTTGCTTGGCCGCACAGCGTCATAGGGGCTATATAAGGCTGCCGCCATTTTGTGTGCACGCATTCATTCTGGAGCTGCTGGTGTAGCTAGACTGTACTGTGTGCGGTACAGCCTTTTTCTAGCAAAATAATACTAGTCCTTCTAAGGGCTGAAGCTATTTAGCATTAGCTGTTAGCGACTGTGTAAGTAATAGAAACAGGTATAGGGACAGTGCAGTTTGTTCTATGAGATAATGTTCCTGCTACAGAATCCAAAATAGTCCATATAAGGGCTGAAGACAGTGTACACTGTGTGCTAGTGTGGCGCCTTGGACAACCCAGGTCGTCACAGGTACTGCAACAACACACCCCACACCCCGGCTAGGCACACCGAAGTCAAACAAAAATCCTTGTTGCCTCCCTCCAGGGGCTGATGGCCACACCAGGGGGTGGAGCCAGGCAGTTGGCCCCACCCACCGAGGAGTTCACAGTCCTGGAGGCGGGAAAGGAAGTCAGTGTAGTTTGGAGGAGAGAAGAGTTCAGTTTGAGAGTAGAGAGAGTGGAGTAGTAGTGGAGCAGACTGACCATGTCCGGGTATGTGGCCCGGGCACTTACAGCAAGGTTGGCAGACGGTGGTGACCGTCTGCGTGAGAGGCCGATTGGAGTGAACCGTAAGGACCGGGGACGGGCGGTGGCCCGCCGGTACCAGATCGGGGAACGAAGAGAAGCCAGCACCATTCGGCAGGGCTTACGGACCCCGACCAG
Source organism: Anomaloglossus baeobatrachus (assembly GCF_048569485.1). Lineage (NCBI taxonomy): Eukaryota > Metazoa > Chordata > Amphibia > Anura > Aromobatidae > Anomaloglossus > Anomaloglossus baeobatrachus. The sequence continues at coordinate 220,178,149 of NC_134357.1, forward strand.
GCTTGGAGTCGCCGTAAAACCGGTCAAGTCCGTTAGCGAAGGGAACCTCCTGGGTTTCCCAGCAGTCAAGACCCGATTGAAGGCAACAGCTCACACCATGAAGGGAAACACAGTCACCGCCAAGGCTACAGTTCCCAGGGCCAGAGCCTGCGGGCAAAAGGGGCTCCCTCAGCATCCATCCAAGCTGGGGAGCGGGTTACCGGTGGGAAGCCATCAGTACCAAAAACATTCTACAGGTGCAGGGAAAGGCAGTTACCGCCAACCTACCGGGAGCAGAAACCACCGCAGCCGTCAGTGGGCCCCGTCCATACAGCCGTGTGTTTTACCAAGGACTTTGCATTCATCATTGGCTGAGTGAGTACCACTGTGCCGTGCGGCACCTCGCTGCCCCCGTGACCCTGCACCTCACCAGGCCCTGTAACCCGCTTGCCACATATCCCTCCCTCACCGGGCCCCGGGACAACCAACTCCCTACCCACGGAGGGGAAAACAATAACGGCGCTGCTCCCTGTCATCGCTCTTGGGATCCCCGTCCAGAGCAGCGGTGGTGTCACAACCTCACCACAAACCGTGGGTGGCGTCACGGACAATAAATCCCCAAAACCATTCCCCTTTTCACTCACGGGCGAGGAGCGCCGCTTGAGTCCCCGGATCCGGCCCACCGCTCGAGCCACCGAGCAGCGAGCAAGCAAAGCAGTAGTAGTGCCGGACCCGAGCGTGGTGAGCGCAGCGTTCTCCTCCTCCGCCCGCGACAACTTGGCGTCACGAACAGGATCTTACCGCTCTGCCGTCTGGTAGAGGTGCGCCTTGTGACCGCCGGAGGTGTCCGGCTGAAAATTTTGAGAAGCCGCGATTTTGGGCGCGAAAAATCCCCGCTCGAGCGTCTTCCCGAACAGTGGAGGCGCGAAAGCCGAAACCCCGCCCCTGTAGAGGAGGAGCCGGAAAAAGACTAAGGGGGACGGAAACAAGATGTCTGCGCCCGACGGAGCCGCTGGAGGAGCGGCGGCCGCAGCCGCAGTGACACCCGTGGATGGGAATGGGCCCGCCTAGGTCCCGGCCGCACTGGCGGGGGGCGCCGCGGCCCCAGCTCTCGCTCAGGTGATGCCGTTCTCCTTGCCCTATGTGCCTGGAACTGCCTGGCTGCCGCAGTACGATGGGAAACCTGACGCGTTGCAGGTCTTCCGGAAGAAGCTTAGTCCGCTACTAGAACTGTACCCCCTGACTGATAAGCAACGTGCAGCGCTAGTGCTGGGGAAGCTAACCGGCGCAGCTGAGCAGGAGGCGGAGACCTGGGCCGAGGGGGACCGGTCCTCTGTAGCCACCATCTTTGAGAAGCTGCAGACTGCCTTTGAGACCCGTACTGGAGCTGAGCTGCGGATGCAGTTTTATCAATGCCGGCAACGGCCCGCGGATAGAATTCGGGACTATGCTTTGCGCCTACAAACCGCCCTCCGCACATTGAAGCGGGTGGACCACAAGCAACTTCGGCTGTGGGCCCTAGAACACCCTGATGTGGACTTTGCTGTGTTAAAGGAACGAGCCATTAAAGGTCTGCAACCCCCACCCCCAGCATCGGAAGTCCCTGAGACAGCCCCATGGCCAGCTGAGACGGCTCCCATCGTGGTGGCCACTGCCCTCCCAACGCCTCTGGTACCTACAGCCCCAAGCGGAACGATGGAGGAACTGGCTGCCCAGGTCCGCCGCATGGATGGGGACCTCGCCAAGATCCTCGCCGCACTCCAGCCTCCAACCAGATCCCAGCCCCCGGCGAAGATGCAGCTCGCCGACAGCCCCGAGGACGTCCCCTGGATGCAGCGGAGAAGGGCCAATGACTCACGGTATGGACCCCCGATTTGTTACAGGTGCAGCAAGCCCGGCCACTACTCCCGAGGGTGTCCGTTAAACGAGCAACCCCTGGGGCCACGGGCCAATCCTCAGGAGTAGAACCCCATGGCCCCCCAGACTGGCGGGACCGGTACATCGGAGCCCGGCCCATCATCCCGCTGATGGCTCTCCTGGACACTGGATCTCAGGTAACCACAATACCATACACACTGTATCAACGGTATTGGGGGAAGGACAAACTTGCCCCCCCAGATGGCAGCATGACACTGATTGCCGCTGACGGACTCCCATTGACCCAAGTGGGGTACAAACAAGTGGCCATGACTGTGGGATGAGCTGAACTGCAGCACCAGGGAATGATTGTGATAATGAATGAACCCAGTGATCATGACCCGAAAGTAGTGCTGGGGACTAATGTGATGGAGCACTGCATGAGTGACGTGCTGACCCTACTGCAGCAGCTGGCCGCCCCAGCGGCAGGGAGCCGACAGAGAGCTGTGCAGCATGAGATCCGGGCCCTGATGTATCACCAGCATGTGAACTCGACAGAAGGAGAGAATGGGGGAGTGAGAGTGATGGATGCGGCCCCTTTGATTGTGCCTCCCAGGAGCAAGATGATGATTTGGTGTAGGGCAGCGGTAGGGCCCCAAGGGCGAGACTATCCCGCCATAATAGAGCCCATGCCCTCCGAACACTGGCCCACAGTAATGGCCGCCCGAGGGGTGGTAGACGTCAAGAAAGGGAGAGTGCCCGTGAGGGTGCTGAACTGTGGGTAGGAAGAGGTTAGGCTTCCCCGTACGCTACCCTTGCCAAGTTGCTCACTCTAGATCCCCACACCATCCACGAGGCCGTTCCCCCCATCTCACCGCCTACTGCCAGTCCTCACCCATCCCTGGGGGAGTTAGACGAGTGGTGTCGAGAGCTACACGTAGGCACTGACGATACCCCTACACATCACAAAGAAGGGGTATACCGGGTGGCACGGGAATATGAGTGAGTTTTTAGCAAACATCCCCTAGATTTTGGGCAGATTAAAGGGGTCCAACACCACATCCCCACCGGTGAACACCCCCCTATTAAAGAGAGGTACAGGCCTATTCCCCCTGCACACTACCAATGTGCCAAAGACATGTTGAGGAACATGAAGGAGGCGGGGGTTATTAGGGACAGCTGTAGTCCCTGGGCTGCCCCGTTGGTGCTGGTTAAGAAGAAGGACGGCACTATGCGGATGTGTGTGGATTACCGGAAGATTAACCAGATAACGCATAAGGATGCTTACCCTCTGCTCCGTATTGAAGAGTCCCTGGCCGCGTTGAGAACCGCTAACTACTTCTCTACCCTTGACCTCACCAGCGGGTACTGGCAGGTGGCCGTGGCGCCTGAAGACCGAGAGAAGACTGCCTTCGCCACTCCTATGGGACTCTGTGAATTCAACAGCATGCCATTCGGGCTGTGCAACGCCCCCGGAACCTTCCAGCGGCTGATGGAATGCTGTCTGGGACACCTAAATTTCGAGACCGTCTTGCTGTACTTAGATGATGTGATTGTGTACTCACAGACGTATGAGGCCCACCTGGAGCACCTGGCCGAGGTGTTCGCATCCCTTGCCAAGTATGGGATGAAGTTGAAGCCCTCAAAGTGTCATCTGCTGAAGCCCAGAGTGCAGTACCTTGGACATGTGGTGAGTGCGGAAGGTGTCACCCCCGACCCCAAGAAGATAACTGCCATCCAAGACTGGCCGAGACCGACCACAGTGAGGGAAGTGAGGCAGTTTCTGGGTCTGGTGGGATATTACCGCCGCTTCATCAAGGGGTACACGAAAATGGCTGCCCCCATGCAAGACCTCCTCGTGGGGCAGACCAAGGGTGGCAAACCCTTAGGAGCCCCGTTGGTGTGGGAAGAGAAGCATGAAGAATCCTTCCGCCAGCTGAAAGCGGCTCTGACCGGAGAGGAAATCCTAGCGTACCCCAACTACAGCCGCCCATTCATCCTCTACACCGATGCCAGCAATGTGGGCTTGGGGGCTGTTTTATCCCAGGTCCAAGACGGAAGGGAGAAGGTGATTGCTTATGCGAGCCGAAAACTCTGACCGACTGAGAGGAATCCTGAGAATTACAGCTCTTTCAAGCTTGAGCTCTTAGCGCTGGTGTGGGCTATCACCGAGCGGTTCCGCCATTACCTGGCAGCAGCCAAGTTCACCGCCTACACGGACAATAACCCGCTAACCCATCTAGATACAGCCAAGTTGGGCGCGTTGGAGCAGCGGTGGGTGGCCAGGTTAGCCAACTAGGATTTCACCATCAAGTACCGGGCCGGCCGTACCAACGTTAATGCCGATGCACTCTCCCGGATGCCCCACCTGTCAGAAGAGGGGCTGGAGGATGACGACCTCAAAGAAATCGAGTTGCCTGCGTTTCACCGCCCGCTAACTGAGAAGGTGCATGTCCATCAACAACGGGTGAACCTGGACCCGCTGCCCAGTCAGGAGTGGCAAGAAGCTCAGGACCAGGCACCTGCTGTCCGCTTGGTCAAGACCCTGGTGGAACAGGGTTCTGCTGGGATAGACCCTGCCGCCCATGCGGAAGCCCAACGTCTGTGGCGGGAACGGACCCGGCTGTACCTGCACCAGGGGAAGTTGTATCGTGAGCTGATTAACCCGAAGACCCACGAGAAGGTTCGCCAGCTAGTGATCCCCCAGGCTAACGTGCCCACCGTCCTGCAAGCATACCATGATGGTGCTGGACACTTCGGGTGGAAGAAGCTGGAAATGCTGTTGGGAGAGCGGTTCTATTGGAGTGGAATGCGGGAATCTGTGGAGGCCTGGTGCCAAGAATGCGGCCCCTGCGCAATGAGAAGGAAGGACGAGGCCAGCCAGAAGGCACCCCTACACCCGATCATTACTCATCAACCGCTGGAGCTGGTTGCCCTCGACCATGTGAAGCTCACCCCCAGCCGAAGTGGGTACACGTACGCTTTGACCATTGTAGACCACTATTCAAGGTTCATGGTGGTTGTCCCATTTAAGGATCTAACCGGCTGTACCGTCGCTAGAGCGTTCCAGGCTTATTTCTGTCAGCTGCATGGGTACCCGGAGAGGGTGCTTACCGACCAGGGTCCGGCCTTTGAAGCGGAGGTATTTCAAGAATTCTGCCAGTTGTATGGCTGCAAGAAAATCCGGACCACGCCCTACCATGCCCAAACCAATGGCATGTGTGAAAAGATGAACCACCTGGTCCTGGACCTCCTCAAGACGTTACCGCTGGAAGAGCGGAACCTGTGGCCGGAGAAGCTACCTGACCTGGTCGATATGTATAACAACATCCCTTCCAGCTCTACAAAATGCACACCAGAATACCTAATGAGGGCTCGCCCAGGCCGGCTACCAGTGGATTTAGAAATGGGGTTGGAAGCCCCAGAAGCACTCCCGTCGACAGTGGGATGGGACACTCGGCGGAGGGCACAGTACCGACAGGTCCAGGAATATGTTGAAAAGAACTTGTGCCGGAGTCGGGGACAGCAGGAGCAGTGCTTCAACAAGAAGGCGCCTGCCGGTCCCTTCCAGCCTGGGGATGTAGTGCTGAAGCGAAAAAGAAGGACCCACAAGCTGGATGATCAATGGGAAAAGACCCTGTATGTAGTACAGCGCACCGGATGGGAGAATGGGAAAGCCTATCAGATCAGCCGTGACCAGGGGAAGACTTTGGCCACGGTTTCCCGAGACCATCTAAAGAGGTGCCCACCACCATTGAGGGTAGCAGCTGAAGCTCCAGTTCCCAAGCCGGCGGAGGAGAAAGAAAGAGATGTAATCCATACCGTGATGGGTGATTTCCCGGCAGACTGGCCTACGCAGAACGGCGCGGTGATTCTTCCAGTGATACTGTTCCCACAACCCGTGGATGAGAAAGTGATGGAAGTGATCGACCATGAGCCAATGCCCAGGGATGTACCTGTACCCAGCTCCCCTAGGCCTCCGCCTGCCCCACACGATAGCAGGGAGGGGGCACTAGATGTTCCCTCTGCCCCACTGCCTGCCACCACTGACACTGGGCCCCGAAGGTCCACACGTCCAAACCTAGGTAGACCCCCACTTAGGTACAGGGAAACTAGTCTTTAAAGGGGTCTTTGTGTGTTGAGCATATTGTTAAAACGTTTGAATAATAAGTGAATCAACCGAAGTTTATCTGATTGAAAACAGTGATTAAACCGGCCGTTGCCGGCAACTAGTCCCCATAGGGACCTCCTGAAACCATTGCGTAGAAACTGCTACGGACAAGCCCGAGAACTAGCAGGGCAACCACAAACTAGTGGGATGTAAATAAAAATTATTGGCTTGATACCGTTACCGCCTCCGGAGAGGCTGATTTGGGAGGATGGGCCTGGAGGAAAGGGATGGCCCAGGCCCGCCACTACCATAACCGGTGGCGATCCTCCGGGGGTTCAGGGGTCCCCATGGACACGGGTCCCCTGAAAGAGACCGTAACCGCTCGGGCAGCCTGGTTCAGGACTGGGGTCAAGGGGTGTTGCCCACTTCTTAGGGGCAGCATCAGGGCCAGGTTGTTTGGGTGGGAGAAGAGCGGAAGCCGTTACCGTTTAATAAAAATGTTTCGTAACGTTTAAGTGATATACCTCCCGTTGTGGGAAGATTGAAAAATGCTTGTTTTTACCTGTTTTTACTCTTTTGCAGTTAACAAACAAAAATAAAACCAGTGATGGACGGGCAGCCCGCGGACGGTCTGCATTTTACTAAGGGGGAATGTGGAGCCCTGGACAAGCCAGGTCGTCACAGGTACTGCAACAACACACCCCACACCCCGGCTAGGCACACCGAAGTCAAACAAAAATCCTTGTTGCCTCCCTCCAGGGGCTAATGTCCACACCAGGGGGTGCAGCCAGGCGGTTGGCCCCACCCACCGAGGAGTTCACAGTCCTGGAGGCGAGAAAGGAAGTCAGTGTAGTTTGGAGGAGAGAAGAGTTCAGTTTGAGAGTAGAGAGAGTGGAGTAGTAGTGTAGCAGACTGACCGTGTCCGGGTACGTGGCCCGGGCACCTACAGCAAGGTTGGCAGACGGTGGTGACCGTCTGCAGGAGATGCCGATTGGAGTGAACCGTAAGGACCGGGGACGGGCGGTGGCCCGCTGGTACCGGATCGGGGAACGAAGAGAAGCCAGCACCATTTGGCAGGGCTTACGGACCCCGACCAGGCTTGGAGTTGCCGTAAAACCGGTCAAGTCCGTTAGCGAAGGGAACCTCCTGGGTTTCCCAGCAGTCAAGACCCGATTGAAGGCAACAGCTCACACCGTGAAGGGAAACACAGTCACCGCCAAGGCTACAGTTCCCAGGGCCAGAGCCTGCGGGCAAATGGGGCTCCCTCAGCATCCATCCAAGCTGGGGAGCGGGTTACCGGTGGGAAGCCATCAGTACCAAAAACATTCTACAGGTGCAGGGAAAGGCAGTCACCGCCAACCTACCGGGAGCAGAAACCACCGCAGCCGTCAGTGGGCCCCGTCCATACAGCCGTGTGTTTTACCAAGGACTTTGCATTCATCATTGGCTGAGTGAGTACCACTGTGCCGTGCGGCACCGCGCTGCCCCCGCGACCCTGCACCTCACCAGGCCCCGTAACCCACCTGCCACATATCCCTCCCTCACCGGGCCCCGGGACAACCAACCCCCTACCCACAGAGGGGAAAACAACAACGGCGCTGCTCCCTGTCATCGCTCCCGGGATCCCCGTCCAGAGCAGCGGTGGTGTCACAACCTCACCACAAACCGTGGGTGGCGTCACGGACAATAAATCCCCAAAACCAATTCCCCTTTTCACTCACGGGCGAGGAGCGCCGCTCGAGTCCCCGGATCCGGCCCACCGCTCGAGCCACCGAGCAGCGAGCAAGCGAAGCAGTAGTAGTGCCGGACCCGAGCGTGGTGAGCGCAGCGTCCTCCTTCTCCGCCCGTGACACTAGCAGCTGTGTAAATCATAGAACTGCTGCAAAAATAAAAAAATAAAAATCCTCTTATTAGTGCTGCATACGGTCTTTTACTGCATTGTGTGATATAGGGATAGCTAATTCACTGGCAGGGAGAGATTTAAAGCTGTCCTGACATCTGCTACTAATAATTAACAGTCTCAGCACTGCTACATCCCTTGTGTCTGTTATACTAGCAATAGGTATTACAACTTGCAAAAAAAAGGTCCCAAAATTGTAAAAACAACGGGTTCAGGTGTAGTGCAGTGCCTGTCAGACACCATCTCAATTCACAGACTCAGTGTTACCCAATATTTATTAATACTTGTTGTCAGGGGCACAACTTCTGCCTCAAGGCCAGTACCTTCCTACAAGCAACCTAGCATATGTTTGGGGGCTTCATGTCTTACAGAACTTAGATAGTGGCTTGCTGCAACTAATACACAGTCTCAGTGTTACCCAATTTTTATTAATACTTGGTGTCAGTGGCACTACTTGTGTCTTAAGGCCAGTACCTTCCTATCAGCCACCTAGTGTAATTTTGGGGGCTTCATATCTTACAGAACCTACATAGTGGCTTGCTGCAACTAACACACAGTCTGAGTGCCAAAAAACAAATCTAAAATAAAAGTGTTGTCAAACCCTGTTTTCTTTTGGGGCTGAAAGACATTCACAACAGCTTTGTCAAATCTTTGTGCCAAAAACCAAAACTAAAATAAAAGTGTTGTCAAACCCTGTTTTCTTTTGGGGCTGAAAGACATTCACAACATCTTTGTCTCCAAATGGTAGTTTGTCCAATAAACGTACCTTTTGGTTTTTAGACTTACAGAATCTATCGTGAGAAACTATTAACACACGTTTAACAACCCGGCATAAGTGTTGTTCCACTGCCTGTAGAAAAGGTCACATTACAGTATTCACCTTCAATAATCAAACCAAAAAAATGGGAAAAAGAGGGGGTACGGGCCATGGACGAGGTGGTAGTGACACTGATGGTCGCCCAAGCAGTGTGATCAGGCCAAAGAAAAAGGTTCCTGCTTATCTACCTCTGCCTTCCTATCCCGATTTTCTTGTCCACTTGGGAAAGTACTCTTGCGATCAGAACAGTGTGAACAGGTAACAATTTGGCTAGCAGAAAATGCCTCCAGTTACTTGTCGAGTAGCAAATCCCAAGGGTCCACACAGACAGACTTGAGTAGCCCAGAGGCTGGCTCATCGAATCCTTAGCCTGGGCATCCTTCCTCACAACATCAGTATTCTAAGAAAACATATTACACCAAAGCAGGTTACTCTGAGGAACTGTTTATGGGACCCTTTGACCTTTCTTGCCTCTCACCGCACAACACCACCAACGCAGGTGAGGCCGTAGTGTGCAGTGATGCACAGATCTTTGAGCACCCAAGGCCATAAGAAAGCCATGTTGTTGACCGTGACATGCTGGGCAATCAGGTGGCAGTGTTGGAGACTGATGAGACACAGTTGCCCTCAGGTCAGCCTGAAACCTCCATTATCGAAGATGTTGACCTTCAGGAATTTGAAGACAACCTGATCGATGATGAGGTCACTGAACCAACATGGACGAGTGGCATGGATTGCGAGAGCAGAAGTGCAGAGGAGCATGTACCCATAGTCTGCAAAAAGGCGGATAGACATAGGGTTTCGACCACTGCCAGAGGTCAATCAACTGTGCACATAACACTGCCACCTGTGGCATCTCAGAGTCCAAGGGTCCATGCACCACCTGTGCCATCTCAGAGTCCAAGGGTCCATGCACCACCTCAGCCATCTCAGAGTCCAAGGGTCCATGGTGTGATTGTGTGAGAGACTTTTTTCCAAGAGTCCTTCAGACCAAACGGTTGCCATTTGTCAAATCTGTCAGACCAAGCTTAGCAGAGGCAAAAATACTGCCAGCTTGGCCACCTCCAGCATGAGAAACCATATGTTAGGCAAGTACACTACTAGGTGGTTGACAGCTCTAGGTGAAGAACACCATTTCCAGACTCAGAACTCTGCCACTTCCCCTGGGCTGCCTGCTTCCAAAACTGGTGTGTAAGAAGGTGGCGCTGATGCCTCCTTCTCCCAACCTGATGTTGGCCAAACTCAATCATTAATCAACGACATCAGTTTCGATATCCCAGGGTTCCGTTCAGTTGTCCTTACAACAGACCTTTGAAAAGAAGCAAAAACACCCCGTTACGCACCCAAGAGCAGAAACCATAACTGCACACATTGCACGATTGATAGTCCTTGAGATGTTGCCGTATCAGCTTGTGGGAACAGAGGCTTTCCGCGACCTTTTGGCGGTGTTAGAACATCGGTACTCTGTGCCTGGCCACCACTTTTTTTCTCATTGTGCCGTCCCCGCTCACTGCAATCACGTGTCTGTAAACATCAAACGGGCTCTCACCAATGCCATAACAGGGAAGGTCCACTTAACCACAGAAACATGGACAAGCGGAAGTGGACAGGGGCGCTACATCTCACTGATGGCACACTGGGTGAACCTGGTGGCGGCTGGTACAGAGTCTGGGCCGGCAACATCCCATATAGTTCCCACACCCAGAATAGCGGAGCCCACTTCAATCACAGTTTCAGTAGCCTCCTACACAGCAACAACTCCCTCCTCCTCCTACTCTTCATCTGGCTCCTGTACATCCTCCTCAACATCCGCCGGTGTCCAACTGTCGACATCATTCCCCAGCGTGGATCTCTGCAGCACTGACTCGGCTAAGCGGCAACACGCTCTACTGAAGCTCATCTGTATCAGTGACAAATCGCACACGGCACCTGAGCTTTTGAAAGCAATAACTGAGCAGACAGGTGAGTGGCTTGAGCCTTTGGACCTCCATCCAGGAATGGTAGTGTGCGATATTGGTCAGAATCTGGTGGCGGTTTTAAAGTTCGGAAAGCTTGTACACGTTCCTTGTATTGCCCACGTTGTAAATTCAGTAGTTCTGCATTTTCTGAAGAAATACCCTGGGATACCAGACCTACTTACCAAGGTACGACGTATTAGCGCACAGTTCCGCAAGTCATCTCTCTCTTTTGCTGGCCTGGCAGTGCTGCAGCACCACTTACACTTGCCTCGTCACAGACTAATATGTGACCTCCCTACGAGATGGAATTCAACCTATCATATGTTGGCCAGGGTCCATGAGCAGCAGAGGGCAATATCCCAATTCCAGCTGGAACATGCCCATCAGACGCAGCTGTCAGACATAAGTACTGCTGAGTGGGTGTGGATTGCATTATCAGCATTATCATTACACTGATTTTTTTATTAAAACACTCTCTGGATGGTCTGACTGACCAAAGTGTTCATGCACCCGAGTTGTCTGTGGATCCAGACTTCACAATGGTAGCTAGTTATTCTCACAACCTTGGACAACAAGCTCAGGCCACCTTTGCTCAGCATGATGAGGATGAGGAGGATGATGAAGAACAGGAATGCTTTGAAGTTGGTAACCAAGGGACTGACAACCCAAGCTTCAGGGCTGTCCAGCATAGAGGCCTGAAGAGGAGCAGGAGGAGGAGAGAGAGACTGAGGAGGAGAGGAGGTTTAGGGAGACAGAATGTATTCTTATCAGTGACACACAAAGGTTTCCAGTTCGGAGTCTGGGACACATGGCACAATTCATGTCACACTGACTTCCCCTGGGCTGCCTGCTTCCCAAACTGGTGTGCAAGAAGGTGGCACTGATGCCTCCTTCTCCCAACATGATGTTTGCCAAACTCAATCATCAACGACCACATCCGCTTCGGTGTCCCAGCGTTCCGTTCAGTTGTCCATACCACAGACCTTCAAAAAGAAGTGAAAATACCCCGTTACGCACACAAGGGCAGAAACTATAACTTCACACATTGCACGATTGATAGCCCTTGAGATTTTGCTGTATTGGCTTGTGCGAACAGAGGCTTTCTGCAACCTTTTGGCGGTGTGAGAAAATGAATGTATTAAACATCATGGCATGTTTTGCTCTGTTGCAAATCCTACCAATTTTTTTTTAAAAAAAAGCTGTTGGGAGCTGTTGGGAGTACCTACTGATGCAGTGCGCCATGGTGTCTGAACCATTATCCCCTGGGGAAACTGAATGTATTAAACTCTTTGGCATGTTATGCCCTGTTGCTTATCATACCATTTTTTTTTAAATAAGGTGTTGGGAGTAGAGATGAGCGAACCGGTCCCGGTTCGGCTCGAGGTCGGTTCGCCGAACGGAGGTCCCGTTCGAGTTCGGCTCGTCGAACGTTCGACGAACCGAACTCGAACTGCATAGGAAACAATGGCAGGCAATCACAAACATATAAAAACACCTAGAAAACACCCTCAAAGGTGTCCAAAAGGTGATAAACAACTCACAACACAACACAAACACATGGAAAAGTGACAAGGACATATACTCATGCGAAAACAAAAGAGCTGGACAAGGAAAAAGAGAAGGACACACAGATATATGAGTATATGCAAGGAAACATCGATTCCATTATTGTGCAACATGAGCCCTGCTCATTTTAGGCTTCCAATCTGGATAAATTGCCTGAGCTCGCCACGTACGCCTTGGGGATCTTGTCGTGTCCTGCAGCCAGCTTTCTCTCGGAACCTGTCTTCAGTGCTGCTGGGGGTCTGCTGGCAGATAAGCACACGTGTCTGTCCACTGACAATGTGGACATGGCTCTCAGAGGACTTTTCTTCCCCTGGGTCAGCCAGGGGAGGCGAAAGGCACGCGTATTTTTGAGAGTGCTTCATGCAAAGCATCTTTTTCATTTTGAAAAGGGGCATCAACTGATGTCAGTCAAGTGGGGTGTGTGTGGCCCAATTAGTGGCAACGAGGGAGACTGTGGTTGGAGTCCCCTCGCTGTGTTTCTAAAAGAACCAAGATGAACAAGTCATGGCTCTCAGAGGACTTTTCTTCCCCTGGGTCAGCCAGGGGACGGGAAAGGCACGCGTATTTTTGAGAGTGCTTCATGCAAAGCATCTTTTTCTTTTTCAAAAGGGGGGGTCAACTGATGCCAGTCAAGTGGGGTGTGTGTGGCCCAATTAGTGGCAACGAAGGAGACTGTGGTTGGAGTCCCCTCGCTGTGTTTCTAAAAGAACCAAGATGAACAAGTCATGGCTCTCAGAGGACTTTTCTTCCCCTGGGTCAGCCAGGGGACGGGAAAGGCACGCGTATTTTTGAGAGTGCTTCATGCAAAGCATCTTTTTCAAAAGGGGGGGTCAACTGATGCCAGTCAAGTGGGGTGTGTGTGGCCCAATTAGTGGCAACGAGGGAGACTGTGGTTGGAGTCCCCTCGCTGTGTTTCTAAAAGAACCAAGATGAACAAGTCATGGCTCTCAGAGGACTTTTCTTCCCCTGGGTCAGCCAGGGGACGGCAAAGGCACGCGCATTTTTGAGAGTGCTTCATGCAAAGCATCTTTTTCTTTTTCAAAAGGAGGCTCAACCGATGCCAGTCAAGTGGGGTGTGTGTGGCCCAGTTAGTGGCAACGAGGGAGACTGTGGTTGGAGTCCCCTCGCTGTGTTTCTAAAAGAACCAAGATGAACAAGTCATGGCTCTCAGAGGACTTTTCTTCCCCTGGGTCAGCCAGGGGACGGCAAAGGCACGCGTATTTTTGAGAGTGCTTCATGCAAAGCATCTTTTTCTTTTTCAAAAGGGGGCTCAACCGATGCCAGTCAAGTGGGGTGTGTGTGGCCCAGTTAGTGGCAACGAGGGAGACTGTGGTTGGAGTCCCCTCGCTGTGTTTCTAAAAGAACCAAGATGAACAAGTCATGGCTCTCAGAGAACTTTTCTTCCCCTGGGTCAGCCAGGGGACGGCAAAGGCACGCGTATTTTTGAGAGTGCTTCATGCAAAGCATCTTTTTCTTTTTTAAAAGGGGGCTCAACCGATGCCAGTCAAGTGGGGTGTGTGTGGCCCAGTTAGTGGCAACGAGGGAGACTGTAGTTGGAGTCCCCTTGCTGTGTATCTTACAGAACCAAGATGAACAAGTCATGGCTCTCAGAGGACTTTTCTTCCCCTGGGTCAGCCAGGGGACGGGAAAGGCACGCGTATTTTTGAGAGTGCTTCATGCAAAGCATCTTTTTCTTTTTCAAAAGGGGGGGTCAACTGATGCCAGTCAAGTGGGGTGTTTGTGACCTAATTAGTGGCAACGAAGGAGACTGTGGTTGGAGTCCCCTCGCTGTGTTTCTAAAAGAACCAAGATGAACAAGTCATGGCTCTCAGAGGACTTTTCTTCCCCTGGGTCAGCCAGGGGACGGGAAAGGCACGCGTATTTTTGAGAGTGCTTCATGCAAAGCATCTTTTTCAAAAGGGGGGGTCAACTGATGCCAGTCAAGTGGGGTGTGTGTGGCCCAATTAGTGGAAACGAGGGAGACTGTGGTTGGAGTCCCCTCGCTGTGTTTCTAAAAGAACCAAGATGAACAAGTCATGGCTCTCAGAGGACTTTTCTTCCCCTGGGTCAGCCAGGGGACGGCAAAGGCACGCGTATTTTTGAGAGTGCTTCATGCAAAGCATCTTTTTCTTTTTCAAAAGGGGGCTCAACCGATGCCAGTCAAGTGGGGTGTGTGTGGCCCAGTTAGTGGCAACGAGGGAGACTGTGGTTGGAGTCCCCTCGCTGTGTTTCTAAAAGAACCAAGATGAACAAGTCATGGCTCTCAGAGGACTTTTCTTCCCCTGGGTCAGCCAGGGGACGGCAAAGGCACGCGTATTTTTGAGAGTGCTTCATGCAAAGCATCTTTTTCTTTTTCAAAAGGGGGCTCAACCGATGCCAGTCAAGTGGGGTGTATGTGGCCCAGTTAGTGGCAACGAGGGAGACTGTGGTTGGAGTCCCCTCGCTGTGTTTCTAAAAGAACCAAGATGAACAAGTCATGGCTCTCAGAGGACTTTTCTTCCCCTGGGTCAGCCAGGGGACGGCAAAGGCACGCGTATTTTTGAGAGTGCTTCATGCAAAGCATCTTTTTCTTTTTCAAAAGGGGGCTCAACCGATGCCAGTCAAGTGGGGTGTGTGTGGCCCAGTTAGTGGCAACGAGGGAGACTGTGGTTGGAGTCCCCTCGCTGTGTTTCTAAAAGAACCAAGATGAACAAGTCATGGCTCTCAGAGGACTTTTCTTCCCCTGGGTCAGCCAGGGGAGGCGAAAGGCACGCGTATTTTTGAGAGTGCTTCATGCAAAGCATCTTTTTCATTTTGAAAAGGGGCATCAACTGAAGTCAGTCAAGTGGTGTGTGTGGCCCAATTAGTGGCAACGAGGGAGACTGTGGTTTGAGTCCCCTCGCTGTGTTTCTAAAAGAACCAAGATGAACAAGTCATGGCTCTCAGAGGACTTTTCTTCCCCTGGGTCAGCCAGGGGATGGCAAAGGCTCGCGTATTTTTGAGAGTGCTTCATGCAAAGCATCTTTTTCTTTTTCAAAAGGGGGCTCAACCGATGCCAGTCAAGTGGGGTGTGTGTGGCCCAGTTAGTGGCAATGAGGGAGACTGTGGTTGGAGTTCCCTCGCTGTGTTTCTAAAAGAACCAAGATGAACAAGTCATGGCTCTCAGAGGACTTTTCTTCCCCTGGGTCAGCCAGGGGACGGCAAAGGCACGCGTATTTTTGAGAGTGCTTCATGCAAAGCATCTTTTTCTTTTTCAAAAGGGGGCTCAACCGATGCCAGTCAAGTGGGGTGTGTGTGGCCCAATTAGTGGCAACGAGGGAGACTGTGGTTGGAGTCCCCTCGCTGTGTTTCTAAAAGAACCAAGATGAACAAGTCATGGCTCTCAGAGGACTTTTCTTCCCCTGGGTCAGCCAGGGGACGGCAAAGGCACGCGTATTTTTGAGAGTGCTTCATGCAAAGCATCTTTTTCTTTTTCAAAAGGGGGCTCAACCGATGCCAGTCAAGTGGGGTGTGTGTGGCCCAGTTAGTGGCAATGAGGGAGACTGTGGTTGGAGTTCCCTCGCTGTGTTTCTAAAAGAACCAAGATGAACAAGTCATGGCTCTCAGAGGACTTTTCTTCCCCTGGGTCAGCCAGGGGAGGCGAAAGGCACGTGTATTTTTGAGAGTGCTTCATGCAAAGCATCTTTTTCATTTTGAAAAGGGGCATCAACTGAAGTCAGTCAAGTGGGGTGTGTGTGGCCCAATTAGTGGCAACGAGGGAGACTGTGGTTGGAGTCCCCTCGCTGTGTTTCTAAAAGAACCAAGATGAACAAGTCATGGCTCTCAGAGGACTTTTCTTCCCCTGGGTCAGCCAGGGGACGGCAAAGGCACGCGTATTTTTGAGAGTGCTTCATGCAAAGCATCTTTTTCTTTTTCAAAAGGGGGCTCAACCGATGCCAGTCAAGTGGGGTGTGTGTGGCCCAGTTAGTGGCAACGAGGGAGACTGTGGTTGGAGTCCCCTCGCTGTGTTTCTAAAAGAACCAAGATGAACAAGTCATGGCTCTCAGAGGACTTTTCTTCCTCTGGGTCAGCCAGGGGAGGCGAAAGGCACGCGTATTTTTGAGAGTGCTTCATGCAAAGCATCTTTTTCTTTTTCAAAAGGGGCATTAACGGCAGTCAGTCAAGTGGGGTGTGTGTGGCCCAATTAGTGGCAACGAGGGAGACTGTGGTTGGAGTCCCCTCGCTGTGTTTCTAAAAGAACCAAGATGAACAAGTCATGGCTCTCAGAGGACTTTTCTTCCCCTGGGTCAGCCAGGGGACGGCAAAGGCACGCGTATTTTTGAGAGTGCTTCATGCAAAGCATCTTTTTCTTTTTCAAAAGGGGGCTCAACCGATGCCAGTCAAGTGGGGTGTGTGTGGCCCAGTTAGTGGCAACGAGGGAGACTGTGGTTGGAGTCCCCTCGCTGTGTTTCTAAAAGAACCAAGATGAACAAGTCATGGCTCTCAGAGGACTTTTCTTCCCCTGGGTCAGCCAGGGGACGACAAAGGCACACGTATTTTTGAGAGTGCTTCATGCAAAGCATCTTTTTCTTTTTCAAAAGGGGGCTCAACCGATGCCAGTCAAGTGGGGTGTGTGTGGCCCAGTTAGTGGCAACGAGGGAGACTGTGGTTGGAGTCCCCTCGCTGTGTATCTTAAAGAACCAAGATGAACAAGTCATGGCTCTCAGAGGACTTTTCTTCCCCTGGGTCAGCCAGGGGACGGCAAAGGCACGCGTATTTTTGTGAGTGCTTCATGCAAAGCATCTTTTTCTTTTTCAAAAGGGGGCTCAACCGATGCCAGTCAAGTGGGGTGTGTGTGGCCCAGTTAGTGGCAACGATGGAGACTGTGGTTGGAGTCCCCTCGCTGTTTTTCTAAAAGAACCAAGATGAACAAGTCATGGCTCTCAGAGGACTTTTCTTCCCCTGGGTCAGCCAGGGGAGGCGAAAGGAACGCGTATTTTTGAGAGTGCTTCATGCAAAGCATCTTTTTCATTTTGAAAAGGGACATCAACTGAAGTCAGTCAAGTGGGGTGTGTGTGGCCCAATTAGTGGCAACGAGGGAGACTGTGGTTTGAGTCCCCTCGCTGTGTTTCTAAATGAACCAAGATGAACAAGTCATGGCTCTCAGAGGACTTTTCTTCCCCTGGGTCAGCCAGGGGAGGCGAAAGGCACGCGTATTTTTGAGACTGCTTCATGCAAAGCATCTTTTTCTTTTTCAAAAGGGGGCTCAACCGATGCCTGTCAAGTGGGGTGTGTGTGGCCCAGTTAGTGGCAACGAGGGAGACTGTGGTTTGAGTCCCCTCGCTGTGTTTCTAAAAGAACCAAGATGAACAAGTCATGGCTCTCAGAGGACTTTTCTTCCCCTGGGTCAGCCAGGGGAGGCGAAAGGCACGCGTATTTTTGAGAGTGCTTCATGCAAAGCATCTTTTTCATTTTGAAAAGGGGCATCAACTGAAGTCAGTCAAGTGGAGTGTGTGTGGCCCAATTAGTGGCAGCGAGGGAGACTGTGGTTTGAGTCCCCTCGCTGTGTTTCTAAAAGAACCAAGATGAACAAGTCATGGCTCTCAGAGGACTTTTCTTCCTTTGGGTCAGCCAGGGGAGGCGAAAGGCACGCGTATTTTTGAGAGTGCTTCATGCAAAGCATCTTTTTCATTTTGAAAAGGGGCATTAACGGCAGTCAGTCAAGTGGGGTGTGTGTGGCCCAATTAGTGGCAACGAGGGAGACTGTGGTTGGAGTCCCCTCGCTGTGTTTCTAAAAGAACCAAGATGAACAAGTCATGGCTCTCAGAGGACTTTTCTTCCCCTGGGTCAGCCAGGGGACGGCAAAGGCACGCGTATTTTTGAGAGTGCTTCATGCAAAGCATCTTTTTCTTTTTCAAAAGGGGGCTCAACCGATGCCAGTCAAGTGGGGTGTGTGTGGCCCAGTTAGTGGCAACGAGGGAGACTGTGGTTGGAGTCCCCTCGCTGTGTTTCTAAAAGAACCAAGATGAACAAGTCATGGCTCTCAGAGGACTTTTCTTCCCCTGGGTCAGCCAGGGGAGGCGAAAGGCACGCGTATTTTTGAGAGTGCTTCATGCAAAGCATCTTTTTCATTTTGAAAAGGGGCATCAACTGAAGTCAGTCAAGTGGGGTGTGTGTGGCCCAGTTAGTGGCAACGAGGGACACTGTGGTTGGAGTCCCCTCGCTGTGTTTCTAAAAGAACCAAGATTTACAAGTCATGGCTCTCAGAGGACTTTTCTTCCCCTGGGTCAGCCAGGGGACGGCAAAGGCACGCGTATTTTTGAGAGTGCTTCATGCAAAGCATCTTTTTCTTTTTCAAAAGGGGGCTCAACCGATGCCAGTCAAGTGGGGTGTGTAGCCCAGTTAGTGGCAACGAGGGAGACTGTGGTTGGAGTCCCCTCGCTGTGTTTCTAAAAGAACCAAGATGAACAAGTCATGGCTCTCAGAGGACTTTTCTTCCCCTGGGTCAGCCAGGGGACGGCAAAGGCACGCGTATTTTTGAGAGTGCTTCATGCAAAGCATCTTTTTCTTTTTCAAAAGGGGGCTCAACTGATGCCAGTCAAGTGGGGTGTGTGTGGCCCAGTTAGTGGCAACGAGGGAGACTGTGGTTGGAGTCCCCTCGCTGTGTTTCTAAAAGAACCAAGATGAACAAGTCATGGCTCTCAGAGGACTTTTCTTCCCCTGGGTCAGCCAGGGGAGGCGAAAGGCACGCGTATTTTTGAGAGTGCTTCATGCAAAGCATCTTTTTCTTTTTCAAAAGGGGGCTCAACCGATGCCAGTCAAGTGGGGTGTGTGTGGCCCAGTTAGTGGCAACGAGGGAGACTGTGGTTGGAGTCCCCTCGCTGTGTTTCTAAAAGAACCAAGATTTACAAGTCATGGCTCTCAGAGGACTTTTCTTCCCCTGGGTCAGCCAGGGGACGGCAAAGGCACGCGTATTTTTGAGAGTGCTTCATGCAAAGCATCTTTTTCTTTTTCAAAAGGGGGCTCAACCGATGCCAGTCAAGTGGGGTGTGTGTGGCCCAGTTAGTGGCAACGAGGGAGACTGTGGTTGGAGTCCCCTCGCTGTGTTTCTAAAAGAACCAAGATGAACAAGTCATGGCTCTCAGAGGACTTTTCTTCCCCTGGGTCAGCCAGGGGAGGCGAAAGGCACGCGTATTTTTGAGAGTGCTTCATGCAAAGCATCTTTTTCTTTTTCAAAAGGGGGCTCAACCGATGCCAGTCAAGTGGGGTGTGTGTGGCCCAGTTAGTGGCAACGAGGGAGACTGTGGTTGGAGTCCCCTCGCTGTGTTTCTAAAAGAACCAAGATTTACAAGTCATGGCTCTCAGAGGACTTTTCTTCCCCTGGGTCAGCCAGGGGACGGCAAAGGCACGCGTATTTTTGAGAGTGCTTCATGCAAAGCATCTTTTTCTTTTTCAAAAGGGGGCTCAACCGATGCCAGTCAAGTGGGGTGTGTAGCCCAGTTAGTGGCAACGAGGGAGACTGTGGTTGGAGTCCCCTCGCTGTGTTTCTAAAAGAACCAAGATGAACAAGTCATGGCTCTCAGAGGACTTTTCTTCCCCTGGGTCAGCCAGGGGACGGCAAAGGCACGCGTATTTTTGAGAATGCTTCATGCAAAGCATCTTTTTCTTTTTCAAAAGGGGGCTCAACCGATGCCAGTCAAGTGGGGTGTGTGTGGCCCAGTTAGTGGCAACGAGGGAGACTGTGGTTGGAGTCCCCTCGCTGTGTTTCTAAAAGAACCAAGATGAACAAGTCATGGCTCTCAGAGGACTTTTCTTCCCCTGGGTCAGCCAGGGGAGGCGAAAGGCACGCGTATTTTTGAGAGTGCTTCATGCAAAGCATCTTTTTCATTTTGAAAAGGGGCATCAACTGAAGTCAGTCAACTGGGGTGTGTGTGGCCCAATTAGTGGCAACGAGGGAGACTGTGGTTGGAGTCCCCTCGCTGTGTTTCTAAAAGAACCAAGATGAACAAGTCATGGCTCTCAGAGGACTTTTCTTCCCCTGGGTCAGCCAGGGGACGGCAAAGGCACGCGTATTTTTGAGAGTGCTTCATGCAAAGCATCTTTTTCTTTTTCAAAAGGGGGCTCAACCGATGCCAGTCAAGTGGGGTGTGTGTGGCCCAGTTAGTGGCAACGAGGGAGACTGTGGTTGGAGTCCCCTCGCTGTGTTTCTAAAAGAACCAAGATGAACAAGTCATGGCTCTCAGAGGACTTTTCTTCCCCTGGGTCAGCCAGGGGACGGCAAAGGCACGCGTATTTTTGAGAGTGCTTCATGCAAAGCATCTTTTTCTTTTTGAAAAGGGGCATCAACTGAAGTCAGTCAAGTGGGGTGTGTGTGGCCCAGTTAGTGGAAACGAGGGAGACTGTGGTTGGAGTCCCCTTACTGTGTTTTACATGCTTTTAGAAGGGCATGACATGGCTTAGAGGTTGACTTTCAGCATCTGGAAACTGTTGGCTACCAAAATGCTGCCTTTCCAACCTTTTTAACCGTGGATTTTCTTGACCTTATGCCCATCGCAGTGCCCCAAGAGCCGATGCCCAGGCGCCACTCCTTCTCCAACAAAGGCGTGCACGCGCTACACCAGCATGTCGCACTAAACATCACTGATTCCTTGAGAAACTCTGTGTGACAGGGTGCATTTCACCACAGATAATTGGCCCAGTAAGCATGGACAGGGGCGTTACATGTCGCTGACTGGGCAATGGGTTACTGTGGGGAGAGATGGAGAAGGGTCTGCTGTACAAGTCTTGCCGTCCCCACGAGTTGTTTCAATCCTTCTTCTGTATGTAGAAGTTAATACACTGCTTCTGCCTCCTCAACCTCTTGTGGGTCCTCCACCTTGGCGCAAACCCTGTGTGGTCAGGCCACCCTTCCTTGTAACTGCGCACAAGGAATACCACACACCTCCTTACTATGCTGGAAGCAGAGCTCAATGCCATCAGGCGGTTAAAGGTTTACTTTGAAATGTATGGGAAATGTTAGTCACACCACTGAGAAGTTGTGGACGGTTAGCTCTGGAGACCGAGTTTCATCAATGGTTGTCTCCACTCAACCAGCAGCCAGGGAAGGCCGGGTGCGACAATGATGCAAACATGGGTGCGGCCCTTCGCTGTGACAATGTGACACACGTGCCTTGTGTGGTTCACGTGTTGAACCTGGTTGTCCAGCAATTTTTAAAGCACTATCCTGGCCCACATGGCCTTCTGCAGAGAGCACGGTGTAACGCCTTCCTTGATCCACACACTCAGATGGGCTGTAAATGATAGGCTAGAGGGAAGCCACTCACCAAGCAGGACCCCTAGAACCCTGAAACCCTTTAACCCCTATACAGGGATTAGGAATTACACAGGACCCAAGGTGATTAATACCTGTGGAAGGCTGCAGTTCCAGAGAATAGTAGTCAGGCAGGGTCAAAACATTAATTGAGGAACAGGAACAGAATGGGACGGCCAGGACTTAATCAGAAAACAAGCAGAGGTGAAATGCGGATCGGCCAACAAGGTACATAAACAGCAAGCAGGAAAAGTAGTCAGGTAACAAGCACACAAAATCATAAAACTGAACTGGGGGTAAAATTAATCAGAGGTTCATAGCTATGTCTGGCAGTGGTCTGCAGACAGGATGGGCATAAAAAAGGGTGTGGTGTCTTCCCATTGGTTGAAGCTGAATGATGGTATTTCATCTGTGAGATACCCACCAGCTACATTCAGCCAGAGATTCTGCATCTGTCAAGGTAATGCAGCCCAGTGGGTGAGCATAACCTGCGTCCACCTGCGCCGCTGGCATCGACTCCTCTCCCATCATCAGCACTATGCATGAAAGGAACACGTTGTCACCTGGCGACCGGAGTACAAATTGACGGAGCATACTCTGTTGGTGACTTAACAGCCGTGTGCGGCAATGATGCAAACCTGGCTGCGGGCCATCGTCAGGGCAATGTGACACACGTGCCTTGTATGGCTCACGTGTTGAACCTAATTCTCCAGCAATTTTTAAAACACCATCACGGCCTACATGGCCTTGTGCAGCGGGCACGCTCGCTATGTGCTCACTTCCATCGTGCGCACACAGCAGCTCAACAACTTTCGTCGCTACAGAAGTCTTTAGGTCTGGTGGTTAAACGCCTGAAATGCGATGTGCCGACACGCAGGAATTTGAATCTGCACATGTTGCAGCGTTTGTGGCAGCACCGCCGAACCCTGCTGCAATACGTTATGACATATAGCCTGGGATAACTTGATCCAGATGTGGTGCAGATCACGCTTCTGGAGTGGTGTCAGATCAAGGACCTATGCACCCTGCTACACAGTTTACAAATGTCGACGAAGATGTTTAGCACTGGCAATGTCATTCTCAGCGTGACAATTCTGGTCATCTACATGATGGAGCACACTGTAATTATTATTCGGAGTCAGGTGTTGGGACAAGAGGAAGGGGAGGAAGTACAGGAGGAGTCATATGCGGAAGGGATAACAAGATCTACGAGGTCCAGATGGTCAGCGGCACCTATGCGGCAGTCATGGTGTGGGAGAGGGATTAACAAGGGCGCATAGTATCAGCAAAAAGTGTTGAGGAAGGTGCAGGAGTCCATGAAGAAATGGAGGACGAACTGGCGATGGGCATGGAAGACTCAGCAGATGAGTGAGAGCTTGCTCACATTTCGGTTGTGCGAGGTTGTGGGGAGAGGGCAGAGGAAGGAGGCACGATTCTCACCTCTCTGCCACCAACACACCAAGGACTTGGTCCTCCTGGATGCACAAGACACATGAGCGCCTTCTTGCTGCACTACCTACAACATGACCCTCGGATTGTACGAATTCAAAGTAATCCTGAATACTGGGTTGCCACACTGTTAGATCCCCGGTACAAGACAAAATTTGGTGAAATAATTCCTGCCATAGAAATGGACGCACGTATACAGGAGTATCTGCAGAATGTGGTACGCAATCTTAGATCTGCTTTTCCACTAAACACCAGTGCTGCACAGAGTGAATCTCAACGCTTTGTCATGGATAGGAGGAAATGGTCTTTTACTTGTCCACATCTGAGGGACCGAGGGCTGGCTGCTGTGCTGAGATGGCGTTGAGTACGGTGTCCCTGCAGAGTTGCACTTTTGGTCATATACCAAAATGAGTTGAAAAAGGACAGATGCTGGTGGAAAGGGGAACAGGTGTGTTGGAAAGGGGAAAAAAGTTTTGGTCCGTGGATTTGGTGGTTAAGCAACAGTAACATTTGCTGAAGAAACACCATCTGTTACAGTGGGACTGGCAGATTTGGATAAAGTGGTATATACTATGTTACCGCTATATAACGAAAATTAATAAGAAAAGAAAGAGAAAGGTATATATCCCCATCAGCAGTCAGTGTCCACCGTGCTCCCAGTTGGAAAAGGAGAGGTTGGCAACTGGAAGGTTTGGTGGAGGATACAGAGCTGTGTGGCTATGAAACTAATAGTAGCCTGAACCGAGTTAGACGCCATTCGGATCTGGAGACTGGGAGCCCTGTTAGCGTCACAGGGTCCACATGCCCACCCAGCCCAGCAACTCCCTGTTAACAACACAGGGGCCATTGAGTACGCTGACCGTGTGCGTAGGGGCCACACCTGTGGACAGCAGGCGCATCAGCAGCAGCAGGCCTGTTAATGCCACTGGGCTGCACAAGCAGGACTGGTAGGACAGGAGCTGGTCTTAACCGTTCTGCGTTACCAACTGTGGTGGTGGCCTGCAGCGACACCCTATCCCTGCCTACCTGTGGCCTAAAGCCACAATGGGTTCAAAACATGGAGGTGTGCTCTTTCGGAGCATAATAGAAGACTGCGCACCTCCTTGTTGGCTCCAGCCCCTTTTATAACCTGGGTCCGCCCCAAACCAGGGTGAACCACAATGCACCTACTGGAGACAAAAGTATAGTGACACGTCATGAGTGGCATAACTAGCGTCCTATTTGGAACCGCAACTTCAATGATGACCTCATGGCTGCCATGACCCAAACACCTCACCAGTCATCGTCTGACCATCAATAATGCGGTGACAAGTCATAGGGGTGGGCCTCTGCAAGCCATTTGGGAGGACACCTGATGCCCTGTGGTCTATATGGGACCCCCACATCAGGGGCAGGGCCAAAGAGTTCATTACCGGACCTAGTCTCTGATGCAGTAAGTGCCTGAGCATGCTCAGTAGCATGAAATACAGTCTCTGAAAAAAGACTATCAGCTTTAGCATGGTGTCTAGGCACAAAACAGGACTTAGACCCGGCACGGAATGCAAGTACCTGTGCAAAGAGGCTTTTCACACTTAGTGTGGGAGCATGCGCTGTATCCCGAAATGAAGACTTAGCGTCAGGAATGGCACAGTCAGGCTGAGCATACTCACTAGGCGAAACACTGTAGTTAGGCTGCAGCTGGGGTAAATCGGCACACGCATGTGCACTAGCTGCCTCTCCACACTTAGACGTGGATGAGAAATTGCTCTTCGGGTGTGAACTTGGAGATGCTGTCTATGAACAGAAGGAAAAGCTAAAGGAAGCCTCACTTTCTATCCCTCCGAATTATCAAATGCAGCAATGAATTCCCTGAGTTTGCTATAACATTAGCGTAGCAAAATGTGCATGAGGGTGTCATGTAGAGGTGCTAGAAATAGCTTGGCACCAGTGGGGCACTAATGGAATACAACAGCCAGTTCTATGATGCCACTAAATGGCAGTATTTTTTGCTATCATTATAGCTTATTAAAAACAGAGGAGGAGGGTGTCATGCAGAGGTGCTAGAAATAGCTTGGCAACAGTGGGACACTAATGGAATACAACAGCCAGTTCTATGATGCCACTAAATGGCAGTATTTTTTGCTATCATTATAGCTCTTTAAAAACAGAGCAGGAGGGTGTCATGCAGAGGTGATGCACATAGATTTGCACCAGTGGGGCACTAATGGAGTACAACAGTCACTTCTTGTATGCCACTAGGTACACTGACTGTTTGCTAGTATAATGGCTTAGTTAAAAAGAGTTTGAGTGTGCAATGCAGGCAGACGTGCTGCAAATATCTTTGCACTAGTGTGACTAGACAAAAGTCCAATAGCCACGTTTAGGATGCCACTAGGTACACTGACTGTTTGCTAGTATAATGGCTTAGTTAAAAAGAGTTTGAGTGTGCAATGCAGGCAGACGTGCTGCAAATATCTTTGCACTAGTGTGACTAGACAAAAGTCCAATAGCCACGTTTAGGATGACACTAAGTTCACTCAGTGTTTGCTAGTATAATGGCTTAGTAACAATGAGTTTGAGTGTGCAATGCACTCAGACGTGCTGCAAATATCTTTGCACTAGTGTGACTAGACAAAAGTCCAATAGCCACGTTTAGGATGCCACTAGGTACACTGACTGTTTGCTAGTATAATGGCTTAGTTAAAAAGAGTTTGAGTGTGCAATGCAGGCAGACGTGCTGCAAATATCTTTGCACTAGTGTAACTAGACAAAAGTCCAATAGCCACGTTTAGGATGCCACTAGGTACACTGACTGTTTACTAGTATAATGGCTTAGTTAAAAAGAGTTTGAGTGTGCAATGCAGGCAGACGTGCTGCAAATATCTTTGCACTAGTGTGACTAGACAAAAGTCCAATAGCCACGTTTAGGATGCCACTAGGTACACTGACTGTTTGCTAGTATAATGGCTTAGTTAAAAAGAGTTTGAGTGTGCAATGCAGGCAGACGTGCTGCAAATATCTTTGCACTAGTGTGAATAGACAAAAGTCCAATAGCCACGTTTCGGATGCCACTAGGTACACTGACTGTTTGCTAGTATAATGGCTTAGTTAAAAAGAGTTTGAGTGTGCAATGCAGGCAGACGTGCTGCAAATATCTTTGCACTAGTGTGACTAGACAAAAGTCCAATAGCCACGTTTAGGATGCCACTAGGTACACTGACTGTTTGCTAGTATAATGGCTTAGTTAAAAAGAGTTTGAGTGTGCAATGCAGGCAGACGTGCTGCAAATATCTTTGCACTAGTGTGACTAGACAAAAGTCCAATAGCCACGTTTAGGATGACACTAAGTTCACTCAGTGTTTGCTAGTATAATGGCTTAGTAACAATGAGTTTGAGTGTGCAATGCAGGCAGACGTGCTGCAACTATCTTTCCACTAGTGTGACTACACAAAAGTCCAATAGCCACGTTTAGGATGCCACTAGGTACACTGACTGTTTGCTAGTATAATGGCTTAGCTAAAAAGAGTTTGAGTGTGCAATGCAGGCAGACGTGCTGCAAATATCTTTCCACTAGTGTGACTACACAAAAGTCCAATAGCCACGTTTAGGATGCCACTAGGTACACTGACTGTTTGCTAGTATAATGGCTTAGTTAAAAAGAGTTTGAGTGTGCAATGCAGGCAGACGTGCTGCAAATATCTTTGCACTAGTGTGACTAGACAAAAGTCCAATAGCCACGTTTAGGATGCCACTAGGTACACTGACTGTTTGCTAGTATAATGGCTTAGTTAAAAAGAGTTTGAGTGTGCAATGCAGGCAGACATGCTGCAAATATCTTTGCACTAGTGTGACTAGACAAAAGTCCAATAGCCACGTTTAGGATGACACTAAGTTCACTCAGTGTTTGCTAGTATAATGGCTTAGTAACAATGAGTTTGAGTGTGCAATGCAGGCAGACGTGCTGCAAATATCTTTGCACTAGTGTGACTAGACAAAAGTCCAATAGCCACGTTTAGGATGCCACTAGGTACACTGAGTGTTTGCTAGTATAATGGCTTAGTTATAATGAGTTGGAGTGTGCAGAGGACAGGAGGGTACAGTGCCAGGATTGTGGGGCTCTGGGTAGAGGAATGGAAGCCTGCCTTTCTATTCCCTCCTAATGGGGAAATGCAGCGACGAAATCCCTGACCTTGGCTACACAGACGCTGTCTCTGTTTTCAGGACCTGTCACCTATGGCTCTGACCCTGCCGGTACGAGCCCTTAAAAGGACTGATAGAAAGTGCTCTCCCTAAGCTGTCTAGCGCTGTGTATGGAGCGCATACAGCAGTATCCGCGATAGGACAAAGGACGGAGCTGCGCCAGTGATGTCTGACACCAAGGACGCAGAAGAGATAATGGCGTCCTGGAGGAAAATGTCCGGTTTTATAATGCAGGGACATGTGACATGGACATCCTATCACACATGCCGTTGCTTCTCTGGCTAAAAGTCCACTTAGCTGTGTGTGTGTCTGGGATTGGCTGACATGCTGGCCCGCCCCACTACACGCGCACGCTTAGGGAAGGAAGACAAGGAAAAAAAAAAAAATCGCCATTATACAAACAGCAGTGATCTGAAGGCGCTGTTCCCGCACACTATACACTGAAATGTCATAATAGTGTGAGTCACAGAGTGACTTACACTATTACAGCGGAAAGCCAGCTAGGAATTAGCTGTTTTTTTGCTGCTAGAACCGTTCTCGAACGTTTCTAGAACTATCTGCAAAAAGCTCGAGTTCTAGTTCGATCTAGAACAGGCCTCAAAATCACTCGAGCCTAGAACTGGAGAACCTCGAACCGCGAACCGCGCTCAACTCTAGTTGGGAGCTGTTGGGATTACCTTGTGTTGCTTTGCTGCTTGTTGTCTGAACCACTACACCCCAGGGGAACTGAATGTATTAAACTTCTTGGCATGTTATGCCCTGTTGCTTATCCTATCATTTTTTTTTTTTAAAAATAAGGTGTTCAGAGCTGTTGTGAGCACCTTGTGTTGCTTTGCTACATGGTGTCTGAGCCACTACACCCTAGGGCAGGGGTGGGGAACCTTTTTTTCAGCCGGGGGCCAATTTGGAAATTTCCAGCAATCTTCGGGTGTCGCACAAAATTATCAATGTGAAAATGCTGCTTTTCTGTGATGTTTGGTGATACTAATCATGTTTCTTCTCACAGCTTCCTTTCATTTTTGTCTGAGTCTGGAGCGCTGTCAACTCTTTGTGATAAGATTGGTAAATCATATACATCACATAACAAACGCTGAATATACATCACAGGAGACACTGGAGGCACATACATCACACAAGGGGCTGGGGACATGTATATGCCCCCAGCCCCTCCTGTGATGTATATGCCCCCAGCTCCTCTTGTGATGTATATGCCTTCAGCCCCTCTTGTGATGTATGTGCCCCCAGCCCCTCCTGTGATGTATATGCCCCCCGCCCCTCCTGTGATGTATAAGTCACAGGAGACTTGAGGACATGCACATCACAAGAGGGGCTGGGGACATACACATCTCAAGAGGGGCTGGGGCGCAGACGCCACAAGAGGGGCTGGGGCGCAGATGCCACAAGAGGGGCTGGGGCGCAGGCACCACACAATAGGGGCTGGGGCGCAGGCACCATGCAAGAGGGGCTGGGGCGCAGGCACCATGCAAGAGGGGCTGGGGTGCAGGCACCACGCAAGAGGGTCTGGGGTGCAGGCACCACGCAAGAGGGGCTGGGGCGCAGGCACCACACAAGAGGGGGCTGGGGCGCAGGCAACACGCAAGAGGGGGCTGGTGCTCAGGCAACACGCAAGAGGGGGCTGGGGCGCAGGCACCACGCAAGAGGGGGCTGGGGCGCAGGCACCACACAAGAGGGGGATGGGGGGCAGGCACCACACAAGAGGGGGCTGGGGCGCAGGCACCACACAAGAGGGGCTGGGGCGCAGGCACCACACAAGAGGGGCTGGGACACAGGCACCACTCAAGAGTGGCTGGGGCTCAGGCACCACTGGGGGGGTACAGATATCACTTCCGGAGCCCTGACATCAGTGGGGGGGAGGAGGGACACACAAACCTGGGGTGATACACAGCATTGGGGACACAGCACTGAGGGGAGGGAGGGCACAAAGCACTGGACAGGGCACACAGCAGCAGAGGGCGGGCGCTGGACACACAGCAGCGCCAGACTCACAGCACCGGAGAGCAGGCACCGGACACGTAGCTCCGAGGGCCAGGGGCGGGCATGCAGCTCAGAGGGCCGGGGGGCGGGCATGCAGCTCCGAGGGTCGGGGACGCAGCTCAGAGGGCCGGGGAGCGGGGACACAGCTCAGAGGGCCGGGGGGCGGGGACGCAGCTCAGAGGGCCGGGGGGCGGGGACACAGCTCAGAGGGCCGGGGGGCGAGGACGCAGCTCAGAGAGCCAGGGGGCGGGCATGCAGCTCAGAGGGTCGGGGGGCGGGCACGCAGCTCCGAGGGCAGAGGGTGGGCAACGCAGAGCACTAAACCCACCCACAAAGTAAGTCCTCTCTCGCTGGCACTGGCCAGCGGGAGAACGCAGCAGCACATGTGCAGATTTAAAGGGCCGGCAGCCCACAAGATGGCGGTGGAGGCTCGAGCACTGCCACCCCTGGGAATCTGTCCAGGAGCCACACAAAAGGGCATGGCGGGCCGTATACGGCCAATGGGCCAGAGGTTCCCCACGACTGCCCTAGGGGAACTGAATGTATTAAACTTCTTGGCATGTTAAGCCCTGTTGCTTATCCTACCATTTATTTTTAAAAAAAAAAAAAAAAAGCTGTTGGGAGCTGTTGGCAGTACCTTGTGATGCTTAGCTACATGGTGTCTGAACCACTACATCCTAGGAAAGCAGAGTGTATTAAACTCCCTGGCATGTTATGCCCTGTTGCAAATCCTACCAATTTTTTTAAAGAAAGCTGTTGGGAGCTGTTGGGAGTAACTTCTGATGCTGTGCTACATGGTCTTTGAACCATTCCACCATGGAGAAACTGAATTTTTTTAAATCCTTGGAATAAAGCCTGAGTTACAGAGTGAAACAACTGCCACTTCCACGGTGCTGCATGCTTCAAAAACTGCGGTCTAGGCAGCAGGCTTCCAACCAGCATTTGGTCAGATGCAATAATCATCAATGACATCAGCTTCGATGTCCTAGCGTGGCATTCGATTATCCATAAAACATACATTTTTTGAATCATTTGAATAGAGGGCCAGTGGTGTTGGAACCGGTGGTGTTGGTGGAGGAGGAGAAGGAGGGCAAGGCCATCTCCCAAATGGCCACATTGACAATAGCACTGTAAAGTGTTATGGAGTATGTATTCCAACTTTCACACTAATAATATAGGGGACGCAGAAAACGACAAATGACTGCCATCCCTCCCCAATATATGTTTGTCTATAGTGGCCATAAAATAATCCGGGTAGAGAAGTCTTACTGCCGTGGTGAACGTCTCCATCTTGAAGTGCTTTTGTATTATAAATTGATTTAGACTCTTTAAATTTCTGATGGTTCTGAAAGATGCATCTGGCTTTTTAACTAAGAAGAGGGGGCTGTTAAAACCATTCCCTTCTCCTTGTGGAACCTGGGTGAGCACGCCTTTTTGTAACAAGAACCTCACTTCATCTTCTAAGGCCTACTGGACCCTCCACAAGCTCTGCGTATTTGTGATCATGAACCTGTCTGGGGGAGGGATGGTAAATTCGAGTTTCAATCCTTCGGCTACCGTTCACAGAACAGCAACAGCTCTCCGAAATCTTCTCCCAGGCAGGAAGGATCCTCAAAAGCCTCACACCTACCTAGGTCCTAGCGTCATTGTCTTCTGGGTGCTTTGAAGGATCTGGAAAAAACACCCTCCATTTTATATTCCTTTTTCCTGGGTCCCAACTTCCGGTTCTGACTTCCCCATTTCATGTCTCTGGGCTGCCAGGATTGAATGATCTTCTAAAGTCTGGGAGGTTAACCTTTGGGAATTCCTTCTTGGAATTGGATATCTTCTCCAGTATTTCATCCAGGCCCTTTCCAAACAAGAGTTCTCCTTCACGCGGGACCTCACAGAGCCTCGACTTGGAATGGAAGTTTCCCCTCCAGTTCTTTAACCATAAGACTTTCCTTGAAGAATTTGAGAGGGAACAAGTCCATGCAGTGAGCCTCACAGCATCTGCCGATATGTCAGCCAGAAAATCTGTCGCTTTCCTAATAACCAGGAGACTAGACAGCAGCTGGTCTCTTGGGCACTTATTCTTCATCTATGTCTCCAGCTGACCAAGCCACACACTCAGCAACCTAGAAGTGCACGTGGCTGCGATGTTTGGTTTGAAAACCACTTCCCCCGATTCCCATGCTCTTTTCAGAAAACAGTCTGCTTTTTTGTCTAAGGCATCCTTCAGCCATCCTGCATTGTCAAATGGGAGGGCGGTATTCCTGGATACCTTGGAGATGGTGGCTTATATTTTCGGGATTTTGTCCCACACTTCTGACTCTTCTGAATTGAATGGATATTTTCTTTTCATTTCTTTTGCAATGAAGACCTTTTTGTCCAGTCTATTTCATTCCCGCTTGATTAAAGCCATGATGTTTTTGTGGACTGAGAAACATTTTTATTTACATGCCTCCAGTCCCCCAAACATTACAGTGCCTTGCAAAAGTATTCTGCTCCCTTGAATTTTTCAACGTTTTCCCACATTTTAGGCTTCAGACATAAAGATAAAAATGTTAATGTTATGGTGAAGAATCAACAAGTGGGACACAATTGTGAAGTTGAATGGAATTTATTTCTTATTTTAAAAATAAATAACTGAAAAGTGGGGCATGCAATATGATTCATCCTCTTTAAGTTAATACTTTGTAGTGCCACCATTTGCTGCGATTACAGCTGCAAGTCACTTGGAGTATGTGTCTATCAGTTTTGCACATCGAGAGACTGAAATTCTTGCCCATTCTTCCTTTGCAAATAGCTTGAACTGAGTGAGGTTGGATGGAAAGCGATTGTGAACAGCAGTTTTCAGCTCTTTCCACAGATTCTTGATTGGATTCAGGTCTGGACTTTGACTTGGCCAGTCTAACACCTGGATACGTTTATTTGTGAATCATTACATTGTAGATTTTGCTGTATGTTTGGGATCATTGTCTTGTTGGAAGACAAATCTCCGTCCCACTCTCAGGTCTTTTGTAGACTCCAACAGGTTTCCTTCAAGAATGGTCCTGTATTTGGCTCCATCCATCTTCCCATCAATAGAACAAAGGGAGACGGGCAGCACTCTCCGGTATTTTGGGACTATTTATTTTTCAATGCTGACAGGTGATACAGACAAGAGGGAATGGAGGGAGGACGACGGTACCGTTTCGCACCTCTAGGGGCGCTTTCACGGGTCCATACACTTTTCTTCCTGAAAGAAAAGCAGGCCCAAACCATGATGCTTGTTTGACAATGGGGGGGGGTGTTTTCAGGGTGATGAACTGTGTTGTTTTTACACCAAACATATTGTTTGGCAATGTGCCCAAATAGTTCGATTTTAGTTTCATCTGACCAGAGCACCTTCTTCCACATGTTTGGTGTGTCTCCTAGGTGGCTTGTGGCAAATTTTAAACAACACTTTTTATAGTTATCTTTGAGAAATGACTTTTTCCTTGCCACTCTTCCATAAAGGCCAGTTTTGTGCAGTGTATGACTGATTGTTGTCCTGTGGACAGACTCTCCCACCTCAGCTGTAGATCTCTGCAGTTCATCCAGAGTGATCATGGGTCCCTTGGCTGCATCTCTGATTAGTCTTTCCTTGTTTGAGATGAAAGTTTGGATGGACGGCCAGGTCTTGGTAGATTTGCAGTGGTATGATACTCCTTCCATTTCAATATGATCGCTTGCACAGTGCTTCTTGGGATGTTTAAAGTTTTGGAAATCTTTATGGAACCAAATCAGGCTTTAAACTTC
Organism: Anomaloglossus baeobatrachus; assembly: GCF_048569485.1. Taxonomy (NCBI): domain Eukaryota; kingdom Metazoa; phylum Chordata; class Amphibia; order Anura; family Aromobatidae; genus Anomaloglossus; species Anomaloglossus baeobatrachus. The sequence continues at coordinate 220,210,990 of NC_134357.1, forward strand.
TCCACAACAGTATCATGGACCTGCCTGTTGTGTTCCTTGGTCTTCATGATGCTATCTGCGCTTTAAACAGAACACTGTGACTATCACAAAGCAGGTGCATTTATACGAAGGCTTGAATGCACACAGGTGGCTTATATTTATCATCATCAGTCATTTCGGACAACATTGGATCATTCAGAGATCCTCAATGAACTTCTAGAGTGAGTTTGCTGCACTGAAAGTAAAGGGGATGAATAATATTGCACACCCCACTTTACCGGTATGTATTTTTTTAAAAAGTTTAAAATAAGCAATACATTTCGTTCAACTTCCCAATTGTGTCCCACTTGCTGTTGATTCTTCACCATAACATTAATATTTTTATGTTTATGTTTGAAGCCTGAAATGTGGGAAAATGTTAAAAAATTCAGGGGAGCCGAATACTTTAGCAAGGCACTTTATGTCCTGAACAAATCTGGCCTCTCTGATATCCTCAATCTTCATAGTAGCCCTCACCGCCTTTACTAGTGTGTCGCCCAGGGATAGGGGTACTTAGATCCGGGCCAAGGGGTCACTTTTGTAGGTGTACGGTGGCGTGACCCGGTCTGTGATCCCAAGCGCCACAATAAAAGGGGGATTAAGTAGGGGAAATTGTCCGTGATGCCACCCGGTGGCACCGCCGCTGCCTCAGGGGGCAGTGCCCAAGACTGGTGGTGTGGGGCAGCAAGGTGGAATCCCCTCCACGGGTAGGGGAGGTGTAGTCCCAGGGCCTAATTGGGAGTTGTGGTGGTGGCAGGGATTGCAGGGAATAGTACACTCACAGTTCTGTTATCATAGTGCTGGATAAAGCTGGATTGATGTGGAGGGTCAGGAATGCAGATGGAAGAAATACTCAGGAGTCTTTTGTAAACCAAATTGCTGGTAACTGGTGCCCACGGCCGGCTGCTGTAAGGATGGGTCCCACACCCGTGTGTGTAATTCAGGTGCTCTTTTCCTGCCCGAGGTTTGTGTCTGCTTTGCACACTGGTCTGGACTGGGTCCCGACAGCTGGCACCAGAGGGGCCCACTACCCTCTCCCAGTCCACTTCGGGTCCCACAAGCGGCTGGCCTATTCCTTAGGCCCTGACTACCACCTTCCCCAGCCCCACACAGGGGCTGCTTCCAGACTCCTCTCCTCCTGCAGACTGACAGAAAACTAAACTCTGCTCTTTCTAAGTTCCTCCCACCCCTCCATTTTCCTGGGGAGGGGGTGAGTGGGACCTGATTGGATGGTGTGTTTCTGTGTGTGGGAAACTCCCCAAGGGAGTGTGAGATCTGCACCAAAAACATGGATGCCGACCTCTGTGACACCCTGGTTTTGCCAGGGCAGCACACACCCCCTTGGTTTAAAGGGAACCTGTCATCAGAAATTTAGCTATAAAGCTAAAAGTTCCCCCCTCTGCAGCTCCTGGGCTGCATTCTAGGAAGCTTCCTATAGATTTTGTGTCACCTTTTATCCCAAAATAAACACTTTATAATCTGGTACCTTTTCGTATGTAAATTTCTTAAATTTTCCATGGGGGCGGGCTGTCTGATGTACGTTGCTGTTCCTCCATCATATGTACGCCGCCCCCGAACGCTGAATTTGAAAGTTCAGGACACCGCCCCTGGGTGCCCGTGGTCCAGCGCATGCACTGTTCCACTGTAGCGGTGCCGTGCACTGTGTGCACGTGCGACCGCTGTGACGCTTTGCGCGGGCACGAGGTTATGGGCGGCGCTGTTAGTGTCATCAGTAAGTGCCGCCCATAACCTCGTGACCTCGTGCTGAGCATGATGGGAAGGAGGGGACGTCCGGGCATCATTCCTCCAGCGCTTGCGCATAACGCTGGAGGAATAGGGGAAAGTGCGGTCACGAGGTTATGGGCGGCACTTACTGATGACACTAACAGCGCCGCCCATAACCTCGTGCCCGCGCAAAGCGTCACAGCGGTCGCACGTGCACACAGTGCACGGCACCGCTACAGTGGAACAGCGCATGCGCTGGACCACGGGCACCCAGGGGCGGTGTCCTGAACTTTCAAATTCAGCGTTCGGGGGCGGCGTACATATGATGGAGGAACAGCAACGTACATCAGACAGCCCGCCCCCATGGAAAATTTAAGAAATTTACATACGAAAAGGTACCAGATTATAAAGTGTTTATTTTGGGATAAAAGGTGACACAAAATCTATAGGAAGCTTCCTAGAATGCAGCCCAGGAGCTGCAGAGGGGGGAACTTTTAGCTTTATAGCTAAATTTATGATGACAGGTTCCCTTTAATGCAGACTGTCCGTGGGCTGCCCAGCCACCAGCGTTTATTTTTTTTTAACGGGAAAAAAGAAAAGTTATACATTACAAATGTCGCGGGCGGGGGGTGCGCTGCTCGACCGCGTCTGCGGTTTCCGCCCCCCTTGGTTTTCTCTTAGTACCTCCTCTTCAGGGGCGGAGCTTTGGCTTTCGCGCCTCCACTGCTCGGGAAGACGCTCGAGCGGGGAAATCTTCATGGCCAAAATGGCGGATTCTGAAAATTTTCGGCCGGACACCTCTGGCGGAACACAAGGCACACTTCTACCAGCCGGTAGAACGGTAGGATCCTGTTTACAGCGCCAAGTTGTCGCGAGCGGGGGGTGAGCTGCTCGACCGCGCCTGCGGCTTGGGTCCAGTTGCTGCTTCTGCTGCGGCTGCTCGGTGGCTCGAGCGGTGAGCCAGATCCCGGGGACTCGAGCGGCGCTCCTCGCCCGTGAGTGAAAGGGGTTGGTTTGGTTTGAGGATTGAGTTTGTGACGCCACCCACGGGTCGTGGTGATTATGGGCACCACCTCTGCTGATGACGGGGATCCCGGGAGCGTTGGTAGGGAGCAGCTGGGTTGTTTTCCCCATCTGTGGGTAGGGGTTGGTAGTCCCGGGGTTCGGTAAGGGTTGGTGAGGAAGGGAGGAATGCAGGGCAGGTGAGGTGCAGGGTCGCGGGGGCAGCGCAGTGCCAGACGGCACGGTGGTACTCACTCAGCCAATAATGATCATAAAGTCTCCGGTAAAACAAACAGCTGGATGGACGGGTCCCGCAGCCGGCTGCAGTGGTGACTCCCGGTCGGTTAGTGATGGCTGCCTTTCCCTGCACCTTGTACGTGTTCGGCTCCGATGGCTTCCCACCGGTAGCCCACTCCCCAGCGTATGGATGCCGGAGGAGCCCTCTTTGCCCGCAGGCTCTGGCCCTGGGAGCTCTAGCTCTGGCGGTAGCTTTATCTCCCTCACGGTTTGGACGGTTGCCTTCAATTGAGTCTTTGTTGCTAAGAAACCCCGGAGGTTCCCGTCGCTAACGGATTTGACTAATTTTACGGCGACTCCCAGCCTGGTCAGGGTCCGCAGCCCTGCTGGTTTGGTGCTGGCTTCTCTTCGCTCCCCGGTTCGGTACCGGTGGGCCACCGCCCAACCCCGGCCCTACGGTTCCGCGTCGATAAGCCTCTCCTGCAGACGGCCATCACCGTCTGCCAACCTTGCTGTAAGTGCCCGGGCCACGTACCCGGACACGGTCAGTCTGCTGCTCAACTACCATTTCCCTCAACTCCAGAACTACTCTCTTCTGACTCCTTTTCCCGCCTCCAGGACTGTGAACTCCTTGATGGGCGGGGCCAACCGCCTGGCTCCGCCCCACCTGGTGTGGACATCAGCCCCTGGAGGGAGGCAACAAGGATTTGTGTGTGCGGCTGATGTGCCTAACCGGGGTGTGGGGTGTGTTGTTGCAGTACCTGTGACGTCCAGGCTTGCCCAGGGCGCCACATTCCCCCTTGGTTAAATGCAGACCGTCCGCGGGCTGCCCGTCCATCACTGGTTTTCTTTTCACAACTTAAAAAGATAAATATATTGTAAAACGGTAAACATTTATTTTTTTTAAACCAAATTTTTATTTCTTTTCTTGTAATGGTAAAAAAGGGTACAGAATGAAGAAAATAAGGGTCAACAAATCAAAATATCAAATAACATAGTCTCTACAATTTATCAATCAAATATTTGTCACGGTCATCAAATTTGCTCCTTCCCCTTCTTTGTCAATGTATATTTCCATTATTCAGTCTCCGCTACCCCCCTTCAGCATTCCTTGATAACTTGTTACAAACATTACTTATAAACACTATCCCTCCCACCCCCCCTCCCCTCTCCATGCGACACAACCCAGAATTTGGCCAACTATACTTTCAGCTCGCACAGGGACCCTGACAGGTCTTCCTTCATGTACCATTCCGTAGACACAAATGTGGACATTATTTGTATTGTTTCTTCTCAAGAACATATAACGCTTATGAACTTTCTCCATTTACTGAAAAATGTTGCTGTCATCCTTTCTTTACACCTCTCCACCATCACCTTCTCCAACATGAGCGTTTTTTTCAATTAATTAACAAGTTCTTCTTTTGTTGGTATTTCCTTCACCAGCCACTTCTGAAGAATAGCCCTTTTACTTATCATTGCTATATCATGGAAAAGATTCGGTAACTTGTCTCCCCCTTTCTCTCCCTCCTCCCGATGCTGATAGTGAAATAACCAGACCATTGGATCTAACTCTACATTTCTATTCCAGATTTTCCTCACTACCCCTTGGACTTGTTTCCAAAATCTTTCAATCCTTTCGCACTGCCATATCCCATGATATAGATCTGTTTTTTCCGTACCACAATTTGGACAACTCATAATCTTATCTGGATGTCTTGCATTCAGTATATTAAATCCATAGATAGCTCTATGTATGATCCTGAATTGGGTATCTCTTAAGTTCTCATTCACAATCTTCTTTCTCATCACCATCCAACCATTCAAAATCTTCTCCTCCACTTCTTGATCTCCCAACTGCTTTGCCCACCCTTCCAACATTCTTCCTGATATGTTAGGGACTAACACTTCTCTCATATTTCCATAAAGACTTGATATATTTGTGGCATGGATGTCCCTTAATATGATCGCATCCATCTGATTTGCCTCATATTCGTTATTTATGTTGTATAGTTTCTTCATTATCCCTTGTTTCACCTGTTCAAACTGGAGAGTCTGGAATGGGCGCAAGTCATACTTTGCTCTCAACTCCTCACACGTCATCCATCTCCGTTCTGTATCATGCATCAGGTTTTTTAGAGTTCCAATCCCTTTTCCCTCCATTCTTTAAAGAGATAATTTTCCCTTCCCTGTGGAAAGTCAGGACAAGCCCATATATTAAGGAATTTGGAGATGTTCCAGGCTAACCCGAACTTTTTCCTAACCGCCTTCCAGGTCATCACTGTGTCTCTACAAATCAGTGAGTGTTTAATGTTGGGCGGCAAATTTGGAATGGAGGTATGTAGGATTGAACTCAGGTCCCAAGGTTTACAAAATTCTGCCTCTATATCCCAGTCAGAATACCTACTTGTTCGTCTAATCCAATCGACTACATGTCTTAAGATACAGGCCAAATTGTACCCCCTGATGTTAGGTAGTCTGATCCCTCCATTTTCTGTTGATAACATTAGCTTTCTGGCACTAATCCTCGGCCTATATCCCTTCCACAAAAAACGTGAGAACGCTTTTGTCAATCTGTTCACATCCGAGTGTTTAAGAAGCAATGGGATTGTCTGCATTGGATAGAGAAGCTTGGAAAAGCTCATCATTTTTATTAGATGATTTCTTCCCAGAAGAATCAACGGCAAATTTGCCCAACCTTGCATTTCACGTTCAATTTTCTCGATCAAAGGGGAATAATTTAATGAATATATGGTTTTTGTATCCCTCCCAACCTGTACTCCCAAGTATTTAATTGTATTTCTAGCTATTGGAATGTCACATAATGCACCCCTCTCCCCCTCCGCTCTCTTTCCGTCCAAGAAGAGAATTTCACATTTGTTTTTGTTAAGTCTAAACCCTGCTAACCTCCCAAACTCCTCAATTTGTTCTATGACTCTACTCAATTGTGTTTTAGGTTTGCTCATGAACAGGATTATATCATCAGCAAATAAGGCTGAGTGCAATGACTTCCTCCCTACCTTGATCCCTTCAAACCACCCCCCCCATTCAAACGTCTAGCCAGTGGTTCAATAGCCAAGTTAAACAATAGTGGTGACATCGGGCATCCTTGCCTGGTTCCCTTCATCAAAGGAAATGTTTTTGACAGAAATCCCGGGGTACTCACTCTTGCCTGAGGACTTGCATAAAGGACCCTCACAAAATTCCTAAAAGCTCCGTGTAAGCCCAGGTGATCTAACACCTGTTCCAGCCATGACCACCTCACATTGTCAAAGGCTTTCTCCGCGTCCAAGGTGATCAAGGCTGGATTCCCCTCCCCCCCTTCTCTCGTCTGCTTTACTACATCAATTGCTAGCATTACTTTCCTAATGTTTGTCACCACTGAACGTCCTTTAACAAAGCCAGCCTGGGGAAGATCTATAATCTCTGGCAATACTGCCGCTAACCTATTTGCCATTAACTTCGCTAAAATTTTTAGGTCTTGATTAATCAGCAAGATGGGCCTATAACTAGATGGGTCTTCTAAATTCTTTCCTCCTTTAGGAATGAGCTTTATATAGGCTGTATTAAGTGTACCCGATATTCTTTCCCCGTCCATTATCTTATTGAATAACTCTGTCAGTATAGGTGAGATTTGATCCTTCAAAATTTTGAAAAAACTGCCGCTAAAGCCATCTGGTCCCGGGGCCTTTGTCGTTTTTAACTCTCCTATAACCTGTAGCACCTCCTCCTCCGTCACCTCTTTATTCAGAGCCTGTAAATTTTCCTCCGTGAGCGTAGGCATTTTTGTTCCTTTTAACCACTCATTTCCTTCTCTCCTATCATCTAACCCCTCCTCTTTATATAAACCTGCATAGAAGTCTCCAAGAATGTCGTTTATCTCTTGGGATCTGTCGTTTTACTCCCCACAGCGTTTCTCAGTGTCATAATATGTGTCATCGGTCGTCGTCCCCTTGCCAGATTTGCCAATAACTTCCCTGCCTTGTTCCCGAAACGATTCAACTCTGCCTCTTGTTGTGTCCTGTACATACCTTCTTTCCTTTCTACCCAGTTCTCAAAATTGCCCTTCGCCTGCACCCACTTTGCTTTTGTCACCCTTGATGGTTTTTTTAAGAAGTCAGTATATGCTTCCCTGACTGCCCGGCTAGCCTCCTGAAACTTTACTTGTGCCTGTCGTTTCACCTTTGTCGTATATCCTATCACTTTTCCTCTCAAAACTGCCTTAGCCGTCTCCCAATACAATAGTGTTTCCCCACTGTGCTCCTGATTCGTCAATGTATAATCCACCCACCATTCTCTCAGTATTCTATGGAAGTTCTCGTCCAAAGTCAAGAATGAGAGGAAGCGCCATATATAATCCTGTCCTCTCTGGACTTTGTCAGCTATACTGACTACCACTGGGCTATGATCCGATATTACCGTAGTCTCTATAACTATCTCTTCTACCCTCTGCAATAAATTCTCACTTGTCAGCCAAAGGTCAATCCTTGACCAAGAGTCGTGTGGGTGGGAATAGTGTGTAAATTCTCTCTCTTGCGGGTGATATAATCTCCAGCAATCCTGTAGTGTAGTTGTATTTAACAATGCTCTCAGCGACCCCTCCGTGTTCCTCCCCTGCTTCCCCTGACTCCTCCTGTCTTCTTCCTGAGAAACCACTGTATTGAAGTCTCCCCCCACCAATTTACATATATCCCCATCCAGCAAAATCTTACTAGCTATATTTTAAAAAAAAAACCTTTGTTCCGTATTGGGTGCACATATATTATGGATACTAAAAGTGCCTTGAGTACCTGAAATCTTTATATGTATGTATCTTCCTTCTTCATCTGAATCTTGTGTTCCACCTCGTGTGCAAAGTTTTTATTGATCAAAATAAGAACCCCTGCTTTCCTACCGTTTGAGGCCGACCCATATACCCTTCTCACCCACATCTTATGCATTCGGAAGAACTCATCCTTTTGCAAGTGCGTCTCCTGTAATAAAGCAATATCAACCTTAAGCTTCTTGAGATGACGTAGTATCATATTTCGTTTGTACGGCGATCTGAGTCCCTTAACATTCCACGTAATGAGCTTAACCATAATCCCCAAAATCAACAGTTCCTTTTTCAGGCCGTGTCGCATGGATTCCCCAACTCTCTTCCCCTCCCCTACCCTCCCCCAACTGTATATAACCCCTCCCATCCCCAACTTTACAAATACAATTAACGTCTTCCATTTTTTCTGAGATGATTGAGACTCCTTTCAAACCCCTGCTTCAAGTCAAGCTCTCCATGAAGCCACCCCACTAAGTCACCTCTCCCCCTCTATTGGCTATTAACTCCTTGCCCCTAAACAGCCTTTATAAATTTATCAAGCTCCTAAAACCGTCATTAAGAGAAGAAAAAGAGAGAGAGAAGAAGGAAAAAAAAAAAGCATTAGTAAATGATAAAAGGGAAAAAGTGATAAGCATGAAAAAGAAAGAGAGAAAAAGGGAGCGAAAGAAAAAGAGATAGAGAAGAAAAAGAGAAGGAGGTAGGCGAGACTTTATAGAGTTAAGGCACATTTGTCACCATACGGCTCCATTCAGCAGTCTCAAATTAAGTCCTTGTCTTGCCTGCTTGATCATGAGCTGCTGCCTCTTCCTCCTCTTTTCCCAGCTGAAGTTGCCATCTGTCGCTTTTCCTTCGGACTGGCTGGTCTGGATCTCGATTGACTCCACTCTGGCTCGTTGTCGGGTCTAACTGCAGATGTTATGTTTGCAGGATCTGCATGTTTCGGATCAGTGAAAGTCCCTTCTTTTCCATTCCTCTCCTGTCGCCGTGTTCTCCCGTCCTGTAGTATCTCTCGCTCCGCCTCTGAAGGATCCCGAAAAGTCTTTGTGACCCCATCTGCTCCTCTTACTCTTAGTATTGCTGGGTATAAAAGCTGAAATTTAATGTTTTGTGATAGAGGGCAGTGCAGATCTGGCTAAATGCTTTTCTTTTTCGTGTGACTTCTGCCAAATAGTCGCCAAATAATAGAATCTTGTGTCCCTGAATGCATAGTGCCTGTTTCCTATTCCTGAAGGCCCGTAGAATTTCTTCTTTATCTTTGTATTCCAGGTATTTTATAATAACCTGTCTTGCTCTGGACATTTCACCTTGCTTGGGGGTATTATCATTGTTACTGTGACCATCTCTTTGCTCCCTTATGGGTCCCACTCTGTGCGCTCTTTCTACACGGCAGCTATGTGGTAAGCCTAAATCCTGGGGTAATTCTTTTTCACAGATTGAGTCCAAATATTTTGTTGTCACTGTCTCAGGCAGACCCACCAGCCTTAAATTATTCCTCCTAGATCTGTTTTCGAGATCTTCTATTTTATCCTTCATAAGCTGAGCATTAGTGTTTAGCTCCTTAAATCTGCCCTCCAATCTTGTCAGATTCTCTTCAGCATCAGAAACTCTTTGCTCTACCTCTGTCAGTCTCATATCATGGTGCTGGCATCCTCCTGCAGCGCAGCCAGAGCCTCCTTCACTGAGGTCGCTATTGCCTCTCTGATTTCTGCTGTCAGATGATCTGCCACTTCTTTTGCCAGCCTTTTGTAATCCATCTCATATCTTTCCCCTAAGCCCAATGTCTCTGTACCACTCTGCATACTCTGAATTCTTCTGTTATCTTGGCCCCCTGCACATTGCTGCAGCAGCCCTTGTGGTTCCTCTCCCTCCTCCCCCTCCTTCCCCCTCACTGTGGGTGCCATGTTATCTGCACTCTCCCCCTCCTCCCTCTGCTCTGCTCTGGGCTTGAATGGTGTTCCTCCACTTCTGAGGAGATAACGATCCATGCACTGACAACTGGTAATTCAGTGCATCCTTTATATGTTGGTCTAGGGTGCTATTTGTTTCTGTAGGTCGCTGTATATTGCAGGGGCTGTATGGAGCTGCTCCTTCTCCCTCCTCACATCTCAGCGCAGGAACAGGAAGTGTAAAACGGTAAACATTTTAACTCAAGCATGTTTCATAAAACTTCCCTTACGGGAGGCACTTTCTTTATCGTTACTAACGGTAGTCAATTTTTTATTAAACACGGCTTCCGCTCTTTCCCCCCGCCCAAACAACCTGGCCCTGATGCTGCCCCTAAGCAAATGGGCAGCACCCCTTGCCCCAGTCCATCACCAGGCTGCCCGAGCGGGTACGGTCTCTTTCAGGGGACCAACGTCCATGAGGAACCCCTGACTCCCCGGAGGATCGCCACCGGTTACGGTAGTGGCGGGCCTGGGCCATCCCTTTCCTCCAGGCCCATCCTCCAAATCAGCCTCTCCGGAGGCGGTCACGGAAAATGCCAACATTATTTACATGCCACAAGTTTGTGGTTCCCCTGCAAGTTATCGGGCGTGTCCGTAAGCAGTTTCTTATGCAAACGGTTCAAAGGGTCCCTCCAGGGACAAACTTGCCGGCAACAGCCGGTTCAATCACGGTTGCTAATCAGGTTAACTTCGGTTGATTCATTTTTCATTTACTCATTCATTCGCATATGTAAACAATCTATGATCTGCACCCCTAAATCTTGGTTTCCCTGTACCTAAGCGGGGGCCTGCCTAGGTTGGACCATGTGGACCTACGGGACCCAATGTCAGTGGTAACAGGCGAGGGGACAGAGGAGACAACCAGTTCCTCTTCCCGTACATCATGTGGCGCAGGCATAGGGGAGCTGGGTACAGGTGCGTCCCTGGGCACTGGTTCACTAGCGGCTACTTCCATCTCTTTCTACTCCACGGGTTGTGGGAACAGTATCACTGGAAGAATCACGGCGCCGTTCTGTGTAGGCCAGTCTGCCGGGAAATCACCAATCATGGTGTGGATTACTTCTTTTTTCTTCTTCCCCATCGGTCTGGGAACCGGGATTTCAGTTGCCACCCTTAACGGTGGTGGACACTTCTTCAGGTGGTCCCTGGAGACCGTGGCTAGAGTCTTCCCCTGGTAACGGCTGATCTGGTAGGCCTTCCCATCCTCCCATTCAGTGGGTGTATGACATACGGGGTCTTCTTGACTCGCCCACCCCAGGGCTATGGGACACCCGGTGCCGGGCCGGACTAGTCCGGTGGTAGTCAGTGGTGGCTGGGCCCGGCTCCGTGGCCCTGGTGGGTGTCAGTTGAATATGTGGCTGATGAGTTAAAGTTAATGTTCGTGACGCCACCTGTGGTATGCGGCTATTAAGCCGCCGCTGCTATGGGAGAACTCCGGGGTGATGTTATGGCAGCTATGATGGTACTGCTCCCCACAGGTGGAGCGATGCCCCGGGGTACAGTTGGTGCCCGTGAAAGTCTATGGTGTTGTGTGGCTAACACGGTGCAGGGCCGACAGGCGAGGAAAGAACCAGGCACAAACAACAGTCTCTTTACCTTCTCCTCTTTTACTCTGGGAACAGTCCAGTCCTGGGAGACCGTTACAGGTGGTGATGGAGATCCGGTCGGCCTGGAAGTACTTGGGATGATCTTTCTGGCCAGCTGAGTATGAGGCCTACTCCTGTACTTTGCTTTGTGATGATAGGACCCTGCTTCTCTGAATCCAGCAATGGCCCTCTTTGCTGCTGGGACCGATGGCACGTCCCTTCTTTCTGTAGGTGGCTGCGCAGGCCCTCTCTCGGGTGCTTCTCCTCTGGAGTCCACACCGGGCCCTGATGCTGCAGCTGTACCTTGGATGTTTCTGGGCCAGGGGCTTGCAGCTCTCCTGCCCTTCGGATTTGGCTACCAGGGACGGATTTTATACCCTGGCAACCACAGACTCCGATGTCTGAGTCTCTCCGTTGCCTCTCAGCTATTCCTGCTGCTCTGGGCCAAGCTGCTCCAGCTCTAGGCCCCAGATTCACAGGACAGCTCACTCTGCGTCTGTTCACTTCTGCTACTCCCTACAGACTGACTCTACTTCCTCCCTCTGGTCAGGTTTGAGGAAGGCTCCCTGGAATTCCAGGTTCAGAGCTCCCCCTGCTGGCCGGAGGGAGAACTGTGTTGGGTGTTAAACCTGCTGGCCAATGGATCTCCCAATTACCTCCAGGCTCAGCATTAACCCTTTGGGAGGGCAATGCTGTTGTGGCGACCAGGTCCTAGGGCGCCACACTCCCCCTTAGTTAAATTCAGTACTCCCGGACTGTAGAAACAAACATAACATGTTAGAACATTTCATCCCATTATGGGAGGCGCATTACTTGAACGTTACAAACTTAAACATTACTATAAGAGTCCAGTGTGGCTCCCTGCCGGGTGTCCATTACACTGCTCCATGGGGGACCCGCCGCGATCAAACCCCCAACGTAGGCTCTGGGCGTGCGTCAGAGCATTGATGACCCCACTCCATGCACGCCGGACGGGTTTTTCTTCAGGGGTGTTGAGCACACTGGTGCTAACTATGTACAATTAGAGTGTTGGCCACCCATAGTCCAGTGGCCCAACTGTCCATTTACTCAATCACCTAAAACAAAAAGACATTTTATACACAACATGACAGACATTTCACATAACTATTTACATTCTAATAAGTACTCTTTCTTTTTCCTTTATACAGTTGATTCCCTATACCTTAGAGGGGGTTGTCCCCGAGTGCTGCGTTGAGACCTGCGTAGCTCTGGTGTTTGTCCCTGACTACTTGGTGTGTCTCCTATCTCAGCACTACCGGTAGGCCTCACCCCAATAGGTATGCGTGATGATTGCCTATGTGGTCTAAGAGTCGCCAAGGGTATGACAGGTTCACCACTGACAGGGGGTTGATTCTCCTGTTCCACTGCTGGCGTGGATGGTTCTTTAGGTGGATCTGGAACCTCTTCTGTTTCTGGCTCGACCAACTGCGGAAACGTCAAAACTGGTACCACTATGGCATTGTTTATTCGGGTCCAAGTCTTGGGGAATTTTCCAAGGATTGTTTGGATCATCTCCCCCTCTTTCTCTTGACTTTGGGGACTTCCTTGTACTTCTTCCATTTCTCTTTGGATTCTGCACCGTTCAGGGCACGCTTTCAGGCGGTCTCGAGAAATTGCTTGATAGGTCTTGCCTTCATCCTTGCTTATGAGGCATACCTTACTATTGTCAAAGTTGGAGGGGATAATGGTGTAGGGCTCATTTTCCCACTGATCATCCAATTTATGCGCCCTCCGCTTCTTCTTGAGGACTTGTTCCCCAGGTGCTAAGGGAGTTGCTGGGGCCGTTTGATTGTAATGCTGCTCTTGTCTTGTTCTTGCTTGAGACAGGCTCCTCTCTACGCATTCCTGGACCTTACGGTACCGCTGCTGCCGTTCTGTATCCCAATCCTCTATTTCTTGAACCGCCTCAGGCGACACAGTCCCCATCTCAAAGTCTACAGGCAACTTGCCAGGTCTGGCTCGCATCAGGTAAGCGGGGCTGCAGTTGGTCGAATTTACTGGGATATGGTTGTACAGGTCTACCAGATCCGGCAACTTCTCTGGCCATTGGTTCCTTTCTTCCAGAGGTAGAGTCTTCAGCATATCAATAACCACATGGTTCATCTTCTCGCACAGTCCATTGGTTTGGGGGGTGGTACGGTGTTGTTCTGATTTTCTTACAACCGTACATGTTACAGAACTCTTGGAACACTTCTGCCTCGAATGCAGGACCTTGATCAGTCAGTACCCTTTCCGGATAACCGTGAGGCCGACAAAAGGATGCCTGGAACGCTTTAGCTGCTGTTCTGGCTGTCTGGTCCTTCACAGGCACTACTACCAGGAAACGAGAGTAATGGTCCACAATGGTGAGGGCGTACACATAGCCTGACCGGCTTGGTGTTAACTTCATGTGGTCCAGGGCCACCAACTCCAGAGGCTGCTTCGTGACAATTGGCTGTAGGGGAGACCTTTGGCTGGCATCATCCTTCCGCCTCAGGTTACACGGGCCACAGTCTCGGCACCACTTCTCGATCATCTTTCTCATGTGCACCCAATAGAACCGATCACGGAGTAGGGCCTCCAACTTCTTCCACCCGAAGTGTCCTGCGTTATCATGATAAGCTGCTAGGACCATTGGAGCATCCCTCTGCGGAACCACTATCTGCCAGACAAGTTCATTTGTTCGCCAGTTGACGTATCTCTTGCAGAGCTTGCCTTGGTAGGTGAACAGTCGTCCCCTCTCTTTCCACAACTGCTGGGCTTCTTCTGGAGCATCTGGGCCAAGATGAGTCTCAGCTTGTGCTAGCTTTTCTTTGACCAATCGCACAGCCGGGTCACCGTTCTGTGTCTCTTCCCAATTATGGTGGAGTAATGGGTTAACCGAGACCTCGTGTTGGCTCGAGCGCTTCACTCCCACAGCATGCTCACACTGGGAAACACCCTGATGATGGAAAGCCGGTAACTCTATCTCTTCGAGTTCATCCAGGTCTTCTCCAGATTCGGGTAAGTGAGGCATTCTGGACAGCGCATCAGCATTGTTATTCTTCTTGCCAGCCCGATACTTGATGGTGAAGTCAAAGTTAGACAGCCGGGCCATCCATCGCTGTTCCAACGCCCCTAACTTGGCTGTTGCCAGGTGTGTCAACGGATTGTTGTCCGTGAAGATGGTGAACTTGGCCGACGCCAGATAGTGCTTGAAGCGTTCAGTCACTGCCCAAACAATAGCGAGGAACTCCAGCTTGAAGGAACTATAGTTTTCTGGATTCCTTTCTGTGGGCTGAAGCTTCCTACTGGCGTACGCTATCACCTTCTCTCTGCCTCCCTGCACCTGGGACAAAACGGCTCCCAGGCCCACGTTGCTGGCGTCTGTATACAGTACAAACGGCTGGCTGTAGTCAGGGTAGGCCAGAATTTCTTCTCCCGTGAGAGCCCCTTTCAGCCGGACAAAGGATGTTTCTAGTTGGCTGCTCCATTCAAATGGAGGGCTCTGCTTCTTAGCCTGCTTTGGCTGGCCCACCAGGAGATCTTGAAGGGGCGCTGCTATCTTGGTGAAACCATCAATGAACCTTCGGTAGTAGCCCACCAGCCCAAGGAACTGCCGCACCTCCTTTACCGTGGTGGGTCTTGGCCATTCCTTGATTACGGTGACTTTCTCCGGATCAGGTGCCACACCTTCTGCGCTGACCACATGACCCAGGTACTGTACCTTTGGCTTCAAGAGGTGACATTTGGACGGCTTGATCTTCAGGCCATATTTTGACAAAGACTCAAACACTTCTGCTAAGTGCTTCAGGTGGTCTTCATAAGTCTTGGAGTAGACTATGACGTCATCCAGGTACAACAGCACGGTTTCGAAGTTGTGGTGGCCCAAGCAGCACTCCATCAACCGTTGGAATGTCCCTGGGGCGTTGCAGAGCCCGAATGGCATACAGTTGAACTCGCAGAGGCCCATTGGCGTCATGAATGCAGTCTTCTCCTTGTCCGCCTCTGCCACGGGAACCTGCCAATACCCACTGGTGAGATCCAAGGTGGAGAAATAGTTAGCTGACTTTAAGGCTGTTAGTGACTCCTCTATTCTGGGTAGTGGATAAGCATCTTTATGTGTAATGCGGTTAATTTGCCTGTAATCTACACACATTCTCATTGTACCATCTTTTTTCTTTACGAGCACTAGTGGAGCTGCCCAGGGGCTACAACTATCTCTGATAACCCCAGCCTCCTTCATTTCCCGTAACATTTCTTTGGCACGCTGATACTGTGCGGGGGGTACAGGGCGGTATCTCTCTTTAATGGGATGATGATCACCCGTGGGGATTTGATGTTTAACCCCTTTCACCTGCCCAAAATCTAGGGGGTGTTTGCTGAAGACCCGCTCGTACTCCTGTACCACCCGGTAAACCCCATGCTTTTGGTGTGAGGGGGTGGAGTCGGTGCCCACATGTAATTTTTGGCACCAGTCTTCCAGCTGCCCCTTGGAGCCATTGTCTTCCGTCTGGTCGGACGGGATCAAGGGTTCCACTGCTTGGATGGTATTGTTGCTGACAGTGTACAGTTTTGCTACCGTGGCGTACCGGGGCAATTTGGCCTCCTCCTCCCCACAATTCAGGACACGGACGGGCACTCTCCCCTTGCGGACGTCTGCTACCCCTCTGGCTATCAGGACTCCAGGCCTGCTGTCTGAATACACCGGTTCTACCAAGGCATGGTAATCCTGACCCTTGAGGCCTATTGCTGCCCGACACCATATCAACATTTCACTTCTTGGGGGTATTGCAATGGGGAGGGGGTCACTTACCCTCACACTGCCAATTTCTCCTCCGGCCAGCTCTACCTGCTGCCTCCTCATCAGGGCTCTGATCTCCCTCTGTAGGGCACGCTGCTGCCCGGAGCTGGCAGTTTCAGACGCCTGTTGCAACAAAATTATCACTTCGGCAATACAATTTTCTATCACATTTGTACCAATGGTTAGCAGTGGTTCAGATTCTTTGCGATCAATATCTACAATTATCATCCCCTGACATGGCAATTCTACCCGCCCCACTTTAATGGTTACTTCTTTGTACCCAATTTGGGGTAAGGGCTGACCATTACTGGCCACAATTGTTAAATCATCATCTGGGCCATGGTCAATGTCTGAATCAGCCCAATATCTTTTGTACAGTTTATAGGGGATGGTCGTTACCTGGGACCCCGTATCCAGGAGGGCATTCAAAGGGATCCCATCCAGCACAATAGGAAGGACCGGGCGTCCTCCCACATACTTGCTGCGGCTGGGGGTGGAGCCGGGCTTCCTTACACCTGGGGGTCGGCTCCTGGCCCCAGGCTCGGCCCATTTAAAGGACAGTGTCGTGCAATGTGGCCCACCTGGCTGCAGCGGCGGCAGATCGGTTGTCCTGTTGAATCATACCGGTCTGTGTCTCTGCCTCGGGTCGGCGGAATCCTCCTCTGTCGCATCCATGGGACGTCATCTGGGCTGGAGGCCAACTCGATTTTTGCAGGCGATGGGGTCACTTGTAGGGACTGCACGATCTTGGCAAGGGCAGCTACAGTCTTGGTCAGCTCCTGGAACTGCTGTCTGAGCTCTGCAGTGGGATCCTTATCCAGGGACTGCGCCTCAGCCCCTGCAGTGGCTCGTGTTGCAGGCACCACCCCGGGGTACGTGATAGCAAGAGGCCGGAGGGGTACTGGGTCATTCGGTGTGGATTCTCTCAGTACCCGGATGGCCTGGTTCTTAAACTTTGCAAAGTCCAGAGCAGGGTTCTGCAGGACCATGATACGCAGCTGGGTCCTGTGGGCATCTGACAGGAGCCCCTCTATGAACTGCTCAGTTAGGAGTTTGTGTTCTTCACGTACACTCTCTGGGTCCACCTGTTTAATTGCTTTCAGGGCCTCTTGCAAGTTTAAGGCATAGTCCCTTATGCTGTCTGTGGCCCGCTGCTTGCACCCAAAGAATCTCATCTTTATCTCTGCTGCGGTGCGGGTGTCAAAAGTACTCTTTAGCTTGGCCAATATCTGGGTTACTGTCCCTTTATCTGTATCAGGCCAGGACTTCACTTCACGCTGGGCTGCGCCGGCTAGCTGTCCCATTAATATGCCCACCTTCTGGCTCTCAGTCAGCGGATACACCCGGAACAAGCTGTGCAGGCTTTCTCTGAAGTCGCTCAAGGTATGGGACTCCCCGGAGTACTGCGGCAGCCATTCTGCTCCCGGGATGTACGGCATGGTGATCGGCATTACCGGCGCTA
This sequence comes from Anomaloglossus baeobatrachus, assembly GCF_048569485.1. Lineage (NCBI taxonomy): Eukaryota > Metazoa > Chordata > Amphibia > Anura > Aromobatidae > Anomaloglossus > Anomaloglossus baeobatrachus. The sequence continues at coordinate 220,228,565 of NC_134357.1, forward strand.
CAGTGGGGGCTGGGGCGACGGCGACTGGGATTGCTTCGGCCGGTGCTGCGGCGCCTTGTGCGATGGCAGCCACCTGCTCTCCCTCTGAGTCGGACATCTTCCTCCCCCTTAGTGAGCCTTACCAGGCTCCGTTCACTTTTCAAATTTCCTTCTGGGTCGCGCGGGGTTAACAGCGCTCTGCTCAGATGGCGCGCTCCCTTCGCGCTCTTTGTCAGGCACGCCCCCCTTCTTCCTGCGCTCGGCGAGGCTAATGGCGGCGGCAGTTTACAACCAGTACACAGTCTTTTAAGCACAATTCCTGCAGGCGCACAGTACCCGGTGGGACCGGGCACGAAATCCTGTTCGTGACGCCAAAAGTTGACTCGCCCACCCCAGGGCTATGGGACACCCGGTGCCGGGCCGGACTAGTCCGGTGGTAGTCAGTGGTGGCTGGGCCCGGCTCCGTGGCCCTGGTGGGTGTCAGTTGAATATGTGGCTGATGAGTTAAAGTTAATGTTCGTGACGCCACCTGTGGTATGCGGCTATTAAGCCGCCGCTGCTATGGGAGAACTCCGGGGTGATGTTATGGCAGCTATGATGGTACTGCTCCCCACAGGTGGAGCGATGCCCCGGGGTACAGTTGGTGCCCATGAAAGTCTATGGTGTTGTGTGGCTAACACGGTGCAGGGCCGACAGGCGAGGAAAGAACCAGGCACAAACAACAGTCTCTTTACCTTCTCCTCTTTTACTCTGGGAACAGTCCAGTCCTGGGAGACCGTTACAGGTGGTGATGGGGATCCGGTCGGCCTGGAAGTACTTGGGATGATCTTTCTGGCCAGCTGAGTATGAGGCCTACTCCTGTACTTTGCTTTGTGATGATAGGACCCTGCTTCTCTGAATCCAGCAATGGCCCTCTTTGCTGCTGGGACCGATGGCACGTCCCTTCTTTCTGTAGGTGGCTGCGCAGGCCCTCTCTCGGGTGCTTCTCCTCTGGAGTCCACACCGGGCCCTGATGCTGCAGCTGTACCTTGGATGTTTCTGGGCCAGGGGCTTGCAGCTCTCCTGCCCTTCGGATTTGGCTACCAGGGACGGATTTTATACCCTGGCAACCACAGACTCCGATGTCTGAGTCTCTCCGTTGCCTCTCAGCTATTCCTGCTGCTCTGGGCCAAGCTGCTCCAGCTCTAGGCCCCAGATTCACAGGACAGCTCACTCTGCGTCTGTTCACTTCTGCTACTCCCTACAGACTGACTCTACTTCCTCCCTCTGGTCAGGTTTGAGGAAGGCTCCCTGGAATTCCAGGTTCAGAGCTCCCCCTGCTGGCCGGAGGGAGAACTGTGTTGGGTGTTAAACCTGCTGGCCAATGGATCTCCCAATTACCTCCAGGCTCAGCATTAACCCTTTGGGAGGGCAATGCTGTTGTGGCGACCAGGTCCTAGGGCGCCACATTCTCCCATTGATCATCCAACTTATGGGTCCTTCTCTTTCGCTTCAGTACTATGTCACCCGGCTGGAAGGGACCCGCAGGGGCCTTCTTGTTGAAGTACTGCTCTTGCTGTCCCCAACTCCAGCACAAGTTCTTCTCTACGTATTCTTGAACCTGTCGGTACTGCGCCCGTCGCCGAGCGTCCCATCCAGCAGTCGAAGGGAGGGCTTCTGTGGCTTCCAAACCCATGTCCAGGTCTACTGGCAGCCGGCTGGGCCGAGCTCTCATCAGGTACGCCGGTGTACATTTGGTGGAGCTGGAAGGGATGTTATTGTACATATCGACCAGGTCGGGTAGCTTTTCTGGCCACAGGTTCCGCTCTTCCAGCGGTAACGTCTTGAGGAGACCCAGGACCAGGTGGTTCATCTTCTCACACATGCCATTGGCTTGGGCATGGTAAGGCGTGGTCCAAATTTTCTTGCAGCCATACAACTGGCAGAATTCTTGAAACACCTCTGCTTCAAAATCCGGGCCCCGGTCGGTAAGCACCCTCTCCGGGTACCCGTGTGGCCGACAGAAATAGGCCTGAAATGCCCTAGCGGCAGTACGGCCGGTCAGGTCCTTGACTGGAACAACCACCATGAATCTTGAATAGTGGAGCGTAGGTGTACCCACTTCGGCTGGGGGTAAGCTTCACGTGGTCAAGGGCGACCAGCTCCAGCGGCTGATGCGTAATGATGGGGCGCAGAGGGGCCTTCTGGCTGGCTTCGTCCCTTCTTCTCAATGCACAGGGACCACATTCTCGACACCAGGCCTCAACAGACTCCCGCATCCCGCTCCAATAGAATCACTCCCTCAACAGCATATCCAGCTTCTTCCACCCAAAGTGCCCGGCACCGTCATGGTATGCCTGCAGGACAGTAGGCACGTTAGCCTAAGGAATCACCAGCTGGCGGACCTTCTCGTGAGTCTTCGGGTTGATCAACTCCCGATATAGCTACCCCTGGTGCAGATACAGCCGGGCACGTTCCTTCCACAGTCATTGAGCCTCGGCCAGGGCGGCAGGGTCTATTCCAGCAGAGCCTTGTTCCACCAGAGTCTTGACCAAGCGGACAGCAGGTGCCTGATCTTGGGCTTCTTGCCACCCTTGGCTGGGCAGTGGATCTAAGTTCACTTGTTGTTGGTAGACATGCAGCTTCTCGGCTGGCCGCTGGTGGAACGCGGGCAACTCGATCTCCTCTAGGTCATCATCATCCGGTCCTTCTCCCAACAGGTGGGGCATCCGGGAGAGTGCGTCTGCATTAGCATTCTTACGGCCGGCTCGGTATTTGATGGTGAAATCATAATTAGCCAACCTGGCTACCCACCGCTGCTCCAATGCACCCAGTTTAGCTGTATCTAGGTGGGTTAGCGGGTTGTTGTCTGTATAAGCGGTGAACTTGGCCGCGGCTAGGTAATGGCGGAATCGCTCGGTGATAGCCCATACCAGTGCTAAGAGCTCAAGCTTGAAAGAGCTGTAGTTCTCAGGATTCCGTTCTGTAGGTCGGAGTTTCCTGCTAGCATAAGCGATCACCTTTTCTCTCCCGTCCTGGATCTGGGACAAGACCGCTCCCAAACCTACATTACTGGCATCGGTGTAGAGGATGAATGGGAGACTGTAGTCCGGGTACGCCAGGATTTCTTCCCCAGTCAAAGCCGTCTTCAGCTGACAGAAGGACTCTTCATGCTTTTCTTCCCACATCAATGGGGTTCCAGGGGATCTCCCACCCTTGGTCTGTCCCACGAGGAGGTCTTGCATGGGGCAGCCATTTTCGTGTACCGCTTAATGAAGCGGCGATAGTAGCCCACCAGACCCAGAAAGTGTCTCACCTCTCTCACCGTGGTCGGCCTCGGCCAGTCTTGAATGGCAGTGAACTTTTCGGGGTCTGGGGCGACGCCTTCCTCACCCACCACATGTCCGAGGTACTGCACCCTGGGCTTCAATAGATGACACTTTGAGGGCTTCAATTTCATCCCATACTTGGCAAGGGATGCGAACACCTCAGCTAGGTGCTCCAGGTGGGCTTCGTATGTCTGTGAGTACACAATTACATCGCCCAGGTACAACAAGACGGTTTCAAAATTCAGGTGTCCCAGACAGCATTCCATCAGCCGTTGGAAGGTTCCCGGGGCATTGCACTGCCCTAACGGCATACTGTTGAACTCACAGAGACCCATGGGGGTAGCGAAGGTGGTTTTCTCACGATCTTCAGGCGCCACGGCCACCTGCCAGTACCCACTGGAGAGGTCAAGAGTGGAGAAGTAGTTAGCGGTTCTCAGCGCGGCCAGGGACTCTTCAATACGGGGCAGAGGGTAAGCATCCTTATGGGTTATCTGCTTAATCTTCCGGTAATCTACACACATCCTCATGGTGCCATCCTTCTTTTTGACTAGCACCAACGGGACGGCCCAGGGACTACAGCTATCCCTAATATCCCCCGCCTCCTTCTTGTTCCTCAACATGTCCTTGGCGCATTGGTAGTGTGCCGGGGGAATAGGTCTGTATCTCTCTTTAATGGGGGGATGTTCACCAGTGAGGATATGGTGTTGGACCCCTTTAATCCGCCCAAAATCTAATGAATGCTTGCTGAAAACTTGTTCATACTTCTGTACTACCCTGTATACCCCTTCTTTGTGATGTGTGGGAGTATCATCAGTGCCTATATGTAACTCTTGACACCACTCGTCTAACTGCCCCGGGGATGGGTGAGGACTGGCAGGAGGTGGTGAGGTCGAGGGAACGGTCTCCTGGATTTTGTGGGGGTCTAGAGTGAGCAACTTGGCGAGGGTAGCGTACGGGGGAAGCCTAACCTCCTCCTCCCCACAATTTAACACCCTTACGGGAACTCTCTTTTTCTTAACGTCTACCACCCCTTGGGCGGCCATTACCGTGGGCCAGTGTTCGGAAGGCATGGGTTCCACCATGGCTGGGTAATCCCGCCCCTGGGGACCTACCGCTGCCCTGCACCAAATCATCATCTCACTCCGGGGAGGCACAATCAAAGGGGCCACATCCATCACTCTCACTCCTCCAATCTCCCCTCCTGTTGTGTTCACCTGCTGCCAATACATCAAGGCCCGGATCTCACGCTGCACAGCCCTCTGTCGGCTCCCCGCTGCAGTGGCGGCCAGCTGCCACAGTAGGGTCAGCACCTCACTCATGCAGTGTTCCATCACGTTAGTCCCTAGCACCACCTTCGGGTTATGATCACTGGGTTCATTCATTATCACAATCAGTCCCTGGTGCTGCAGTTCAGCCCGCCCTACGGTCATGGCCACTTGTTTGTACCCCACTTGGGTTAAGGGGAGTCCATCAGCTGCGACCAGTGTCATGCTACCGTCTGGAGGGGCAAGGTCATCATTTCCCCAATACCGCTGATACAGTGTGTATGGTATCGTGGTTACCTGGGATCCAGTGTCCAGGAGTGCCATCAGCGGGATGCCGTCCACTGCCAGGGGGATGATGGGTCGGGCTCCGATGTACCGATCCTGCCAGTCTGGGGGGCCACTAGGTTCTACTCCTGAGGATTGGCCCGTGGCCCCAGGGGTTGCTCGTTTACCGGACACCATTGAGAGTAGTGGCCGGGCTTGCTGCACCTGTAACAAATTGAAGGTCCATACCGTGAGTCATTGGCCCTCCTCTGCTGCATCCAGGGGACGTCCTCTGGGCTGTCAGCGAGCTGCATCCTTCCCGGGGGCTTGGGCCTCGTCGGAGGCTGGAGTGCGGCGAGGATCTTGGCGAGGTCTCCATCCATGCGACGGACCTGGGCAGCCAGCTCTTCCATCATTCCGCCAGGGGTTGCAGACGCCGAGGGAGCTGCGGGGGAAGGGGCTACCACGATGGGAGCCGTGTCAGCTGGCCATGGGGCCACTTCAGGGACATCGGATGCTGGGGGTTGCAGAGCTTTGATGGCCCGCTCTTTCAGCACGGCAAAGTCCACATTGGGGTGTTCTAGGGCCCACAGCCAGAGCTGCTTGCGATCTTCTGGGGACCTCATCCCCTGCACGAACTGCTCCACTAACATTTTGTTGCAATCCACATCACTGTTGGTGTCCACCCGCTTCAGCATACGGAGGGACGTTTGCAGGCTGCTGTCGACATTGACGCTGTCGACATTGATAAAACTGCATCCGTAGCTAGGCCTCGGTGCGGGTCTCGAAGACAATCTGTAGCTTTTCAAAAATGGTGGCCACGGACGACCGGTCCCCCTCGGTCCAGGTCTCCGTGTCCTGCTCAGCCGCGCCGGTTAGCTGCCCCAGTACTACCACTGCACGTTGCTTATCGGTCAGGGGGTACAATTCTAGGACCGGGTTAAGCTTTATCTGGAAGACCTGTAGAGCGTCAGGTTTCCCGTCATACTGCGGCAGCCAGGTAGGTCCGGGCACATAGGGCAAGGAGAATGGTATCACCTGAGCAATGGCGGGGGCCGCGGCCTCCCCTGCACGTGCAGCCGGAGCACGGGCTGGCCCATTTCCATCCACGGGCGCCACTGCGGCTGCGACCGCCGTGTCTCTAGCGGCTCCGTCGGGCACCGACATCTTGTTTCCGCCCCCCTTGGTTTTCTCTTAGTACCTCCTCTTCAGGGGCGGAGCTTCGGCTTTCGCGCCTCCACTGCTCGGGAAGACGCTCGAGCGGGGAAATCTTCGTGCCCAAAATGGCGGATTCTGAAAATTTTTGGCCGGACACCTCTGGCGGAACACAAGGCACACTTCTACCAGCCGGTAGAACGGTAGGATCCTGTTCACAGCGCCAAGTTGTCGCGGGCGGGGGGTGCGCTGCTCGACCGCGCCTGCGGCTCGGGTCCAGCTGCTGCTGCTGCTGCGGCTGCTCGGTGGCTCGAGCGATGGGCCGGATCCCGGGAACTCAAGCGGCGCTCCTCGCCCGTGAGTGAAAGGGGTGGGTTTGGTTTGGGGATTGAGTTCGTGACGCCACCCATGGGTCGTGGTGAGGTTGGGGCACCACCGCTGCTGGTGACGGGGATCCCGGGAGAGTTGTTAGGGAGCAGCTGGGATGTTTTCCCCCTCCGTATGTAGCCAGGTGAGGGGTGAAGGGAGGAAGGGAGGAATGCAGGGCAGGTGAGGTGCAGGGTCGCGGGGGCAGCGCGGTGCCGGACGGCACGGTGGTACTCACTCAGCCAATAATAATTACAAAGTCTCCGGTAAAACAAACGGCTGGATGGACGAGTCCCACAGCCGGCTGCAGTGGTGACTCCCGGTCGGTTAGTGATGGCTGCCTTTCCCTGCACCTTGTACGTGTTCGGCTCCGATGGCTTCCCACCGGTAGCCCGCTCCCCAGCGTATGGATGCCGGAGGAGCCCTCTTTGCCCGCAGGCTCTGGCCCTGGGAGATCTAGCTCTGGCGATAGCTTTATCTCCCTCACGGTTTGGACGGTTGCCTTCAATCGGGTCTTTGTTGCTAAGAAACCCCGGAGGCTCCCGTCGCTAACGGATTTGACCAATTTCACGGCGACTCCCAGCCTGGTCGGGGTCCGCAGCCCTGCTGGTTTGGTGCTGGCTTCTGTTTGCTCCCCGGTTCGGTACTGGTGGGCCACCGCCCAACCACGGCCCTACGGTTCCGCGTCGATAGGCCTCTCCTGCAGACGGCCACCACCGTCTGCCAACCTTGCCGTAAGTGCCCGGGCCACGTACCCGGACACGGTCAGTCTGCTGCTCAACTACCACTTCCCTCAACTCCAGAACTACTCTCTTCTGACTCCTTTTCCCGCCTCCAGGACTGTGAACTCTTTGATGGGCAGGGCCAACCACCTGGCTCCGCCCCACCTGGTGTGGACATCAGCCCCTGGAGGGAGGCAACAAGGATTTGTGTGTGCGGCTTATGTGCCTAACCGGGGTGTGGAGTGTGTTGTTGCAGTACCTGTGACATCCTGGCTTGCCCAGGGCGCCACACAAACATGCATCTTCCCACATCGGGAGGTACGTTTATTAAAACTTTAAACTGTTCTGCCACCCCCCACCTGCGGTGCAGATGGCCTCCTCCGGCACTTGAGGACGTTCAACAGGGGTGACAGTCCATAAAACAGTCAACTTTTTAACTTGCGGGTAGCCGTCCATGTTCCGCTACCGTCGCTGCTGCTGCCGCCGCTCCCAGTACGGGGCACGGGTCCCATGCTCCGCCTCCTGCTTAGGAGCCAGGCCCACTCGGATGCCCTCAGCGCCGGCTACAACTGGCCTCGCTAACTGCTGAGGGCTCCATCTCTCACTGGCCTGCTCCTTCTTTCTGCAGGTGCACTCCGGCTGCACCACAGCCGGGACAGGGTACCTGGGAGCGGCTGGCGCCGCATCTGGGGCAGACTTCCAATCGGTTGCCTCCTCCGTTGCGGCCGGGTGGACTGCCGGAGCCAACGTCATCATCGTTGCGGCTGGGCGGACTGCCGGAGCCGGGTGAGATGTCATCGGGGTTGCGGCTTGCTTGTCCAGGAACGGGATTAGGCAAAGTCCTGGCGTCCCTGCCTTTACAGTCCTGGTTACATGACAGGCAATCATCAACCGCCCCCCCCCCCCCTTGGTCTTTTCAGGGCACTCCGCTTCCTTTCTGCAGCGCCGCTCTGTTCCCAGGGGGCGGGGATTCACCTTCACGCCCTTTCTCTCGGGGAAGATGGTGAAGGCGGGAATTTTTCGCGCCCAAGATGGCGGATTCTCCGATTTTTCAGTGGGACGCCGCTGGCGATGATCTCAAGCCACACTTCCACAGGTAAGTGGACGGTTCTATCCTGTTCACAGCGCCAGTTTGTGTCGCCCAGGGATAGGGGTACTCAGATCCGGGCCAAGGGGTCACTTTTGTAGGTGTACGGTGGCGTGACCTGGTCTGTGATCCCAGGCTCCACAATAAAAGGGGAATTAAGTAGGGGAAATTGTCCGTGATGCCACCCGTGGGTTGTGGTGATGAGATGGTGCCACCGCCGCTGCCTCAGGGGACAGTGCCCGGAACTGGTGGTGTGGGGCAGCAAGGTGGAATCCCCTCCACGGGTAGGGGAAGTGTAGTCCCTGGGCCCAATTGGGAGTTGTGGTGGTGGCAGGGATTGCAGGGAATAGTACACTCACAGTTCGGTTATCATGGTGCTGGATGAAGCTGGATTGATGTAGAGGGTCAGGAATGCAGATGGAAGAAATACTCAGGAGTCTTTTGTAAACCAAATTGCTGGTAACTGGTGCCCACAGCTGGCTGCTGTGAGGATGGGTCCCACACCCGTGTGTGTAATTCAGGTGCTCTTTTCCGGCCCGAGGTCTGTGTCTGCTTTGCACACTGGTCCGGACTGGGTCCTGACAGCTGGCACCAGAGGGGCCCACTACCCTCTCCTGGTCCACTTTGGGTCCCACAAGCGGCTGGCCTATTCCTTTGGCCCTGACTACCACCTTCCCAAACCCCACACAGGGGCTGCTTCCAGACTCCTCTCCTCCTGCAGACTGACTGAAAACTAACTCTGCTCTTTCTAAGCTCCTCCCACCCCTCCCTTTTCCTGGGGAGGGAGTGAGTGTGACCTGATTGGATGGTGTGTTTCTGTGTGTGGGAAACTTCCCAAGGGAGTGTGAGATCTGCACCAAAAACATGGATGCAGACCTCTGTGACACCCTGGTTTTGCCAGGGCGGCACACTAGCCTTCCCACATCCTCTATTGGGAAGCACGGCTGCCCTCCCTCAATGTCTGAGGATGATGAGTTTGAGGAATAATCTGAGTAAAATTTATTCATCTCCCTGTCTACTCCATCATTTTCTGGGCTGGAGTCTCCCGTGGCCATCTGTCTCCCTGAAGATGTGCATGTCATAACCTCCCTCAAGGATCTCTACCTCATCCTTAATTAGGGATTTCAAATTCTCTAAAAGGAATGAGAACTCCTCAGACAGTGTCTTGTCTATGCAGGCCTGACATAACCTTTTATTATAGGCAGTGGCCAGCTTAGACCTGCAAAAGGCACATTCTCTATGTTTTGTCTTGGACAGCGATTTCTTAGGCTTGTCCTAGACAAAACTGAACAGTACAGAACAGACATGCTGACAATCAGTCACAACTGCATCAGGAAACCCCCTGGACTCACCCACCAAGGAGCTGAATATCAGGGCCAGAGGTGTTACATAGTTACATAGTTACTTAGGTTGAAAACAGACCTAGGTCCATCTAGTTCAACCTTCCTCCACCAGTTCTACATTTAGTCACTAAGTCATTTATAACCAACAATGTTTTGTGTACTGAGGAAATCATCCAGCCCTTTTTTAAAAGCTGTTATAGTATCTGCCATTACTACCTCTTGTGGTAGGGCATTCCACAGTCTGACTGCTCTAACTGTAAAGAACCCTTTCCTATTTAGCTGTTGGAATCGCTTTTCTTCCACTCGCAGTGAGTGCCCCCTGGTCCTTAGTACTGTCTTTGGAAGAAATAAGTCATGTGCCAGTCCTTTATATTGACCACACCTGTATTTATACATATAAATGAGATCTCCTCTGAGACATCTTTTTTCTAAGCTAAACTTATCTAACTTTTTCAACCTGTCATCATATGGGAGGCCTTCCATTCCTTGTAATAGTCTAGTTGCCCGCCTTTGAACTGACTCTAACTTCTGAATGTCCTTTTTAAAATGTGGAGCCCAAAACTGGATCCCGTATTCCAGATGTGGCCTTACAAGTGATTTATAGAGGGGCAACAATACGTTGGGATCACGGGATCTAATCTCTCTTTTTATACACCCTAAAATCTTGTTTTGCTTTAGCAGCTGCTGCTTGACATTGAGTGCTGCTGCTCAGCTTATTTGTAATGAGAATACCCAAGTCCTTCTCCTGTTCTGTAGTCCCGAGTTTACTTCCATTTAATGTATACGCAGCTATAGGATTACTCCGTCCTAGGTGCATTACTTTACATTTATCAACATTAAATCTCATTTGCCAAGTATCTGCCCATTCTGACATCTTATCCAGATCTTTTTGTAATATTGTACTATCCAGGTCAGTTTTTAATATCATACATAGTTTGGTGTCATCGGCAAAGACTGACACTGTACTATCAATCCCATCCACAAGGTCATTAATAAAGAGAATAAAAAGAATCGGTCCAAGCACAGATCCCTGCGGCACCCCATTGCTGACTATAGCCCATTTAGAGAATGTACCATTTATGACTACTCTTTGTTTCCTATCTTTTAGCCAATTCCTTACCCAGTTGCATATTGTGTCCCCTAGTCCTTGCTTCTGGAACTTTAGTATAAGGCTATTATGTGGTACAGTATCAAATGCCTTTGCAAAGTCCAAATAAATCACATCAGCTGCATTACCAATATCCAGGTTTGAACTTACCCCCTCATAGAACCCCAACAGGTTGGTTAGACACGACTTATCTTTCATGAATCCATGCTGTTTGTCAGTTATCATATTATTTTCTGCAATATATTCTTGCATGTCATCCCTTAAAATGCCCTCAAAAACTTTGCATACTACTGATGTCAGGCTTACTGGACGGTAGTTGCCTGGATCTACCCTCTTACCTTTCTTAAATATCGGTACCACATCAGCAATCCTCCAATCCTGAGGCACCAACCCTGTTACAAGTGAGTCTAAAAAGATGAGATACAGCGGTCTGTCGATTACGGAGCTCAATTCCCTCAATATTCGTGGATGAATGCCATCTGGCCCTGGGGATTTGTCAATGTTTAATTTACTCAGACGTAGGCGTACTTCATCTTGTGTTAAATTAATTATATCGGGTGGTGAACTTTGATTTTTCACTTGTTGAATGATCCCTGGTACAGTCAGTTCCTTGGTGAATACAGATGAGAAATGCCTATTTAATATCTCAGTCTTTTGTTTGTCCTCTATAACTAACTTGTTATTATATTTTAAGGGGCCGATACTATCCTTTGTTTTGCTTTTGGCATTAATGTATTTATAAAAGATTTTGGGATTTATTTTAATGTCATTGGCGATTTTTGTTTCAGTAGCTAATTTTGCTTGTTTGATTTCTTTTTTACATTTCCTATTGATATCTTTATACTTCTGAAATGCTATTTCTGTATTCTCAGCCTTTAAGATTTTAAATGCTCTTTGTTTTTGTTTTATTATACTTTGTACAGTCTTATTTATCCATAGTGGTTTCTTTTTATTCCTGGACATTTTATTACCAGAGGGTATACGTTTAGCCTTGTATTTATCTAAAACATAAATAAATAATTCAAAAAACTGACTTCGGTTTCCCCCCATTTTTTGTAGCGAGCTATAGTAAAGCAGATGACTGCAGAACACAGCTGGCAGCTTCACCTTGGCTGGTAATCCAAAACACAGGTCACTCCATGCTGTTTTTTAAATGATTTATAAATAAATAATTTAAAAAGAAAATGTGGAGTCACCCCCAAAATTAAATTACCAGCCAAGGAAAAGCGGATAGCTGTGGTCTCGTTTTCTTAAGGGTGCTTTACACGCTGCGACATCAGTAATGATATATCGTTGGGGTCACGTCGGTAGTGACGCACATCAGGCACCGTTACCGACATCGCAGCGTGTGACACCAATAAGCGACAATCAACAGGCACAAAACATGAAAAATCGTTGCTCGTTGACATGTCGCTTATTTCCTTAATATCGTTGCTGCTGCAGGTACGATGTTGTTCCTCGTTCCTGCGGCATCACACATCACTATGTGTGACACTGCAGGAGCGACGAACATCTCCTTACCTCCGTCCACCGGCAATGTGGAAGGAAGGAGGTGGGCGGCATGTTCCGGCCGCTCAACTACACCCCTCTCTCTGCTATTGGACGGCTGCCATGTGACGTCGCTGTGGCACCGCACGACCCACCCCCTTAGAAAGGAGGCGGATCGCAGGCCACAGTGACATCGCTAGGCAGGTAAGTCCGTGTGACGGGTGTTTGCGATGTGTGCCACGGGCAGTTATTTGCCCGTGTCGTACAACTGACAGGGGCGGGTACACTCGCTAGTGATCTCGCTAGCGAGATCGCAGCGTGTAAAGTACCCTTTAAGGTGGAAAGCGCCATGGTTATTTAGCCCTTCACAGCCCAAAAATAGCAGGCCGCAGCCACACCAGAAGTGGCACAATCATTAGATGCGCGAATCCTGGTGCTTCGCTCCAGTTCATCCCGTTGCCCTGGTGCAGTGGCAAATGGGGTAATATAAGGGGTTGATACCAGCTGTAATGACAGCAGGCATTAATCCCAGGGGTTAGTAATGTTGCAGCATCTATCAGATACTCGACATTAATAATCCAGTGAGTAATAAAAAAAATAAAGACTACAAAAAAAATATTTAAAAAAACAGTCCCCAACACATTCCCTTTTTCACCAATTTATTGAAACAAAAACAATACATCCGGTCTGCCGTAATCCATTTTGGAGGTCCCACTACAACTCTTCCAGGATATGAGGTCACGCAAAGTGATCTTATTCCCGATTTACTGGGAGTACAGGAACTCCATGTGAGGAGTGTGCTTGCAATGACCTTAGTGAGATTGCAGCCACACTCCCCGGGTCATACTAGGGCAGTGTGAACTGTAGTAAACTCAGTCTCTCTGCGCATGTGTCAGCCATTTTTTCAGAAGGAGAGTTTGTGGGGGACTTAGCATTGCAGGAGGTACCACGAGTGACCTGTGGAGAACTTTTCTGTCTCATTTGACATGTCAGATTAGACAGAAATTAGAGTAGGAGGGTTCTGGTGGCGGGCACATAATGCATGAGTCTGACATTTTAGATGATCAGGAGAAGGAGGACGAGTGGTGGGGACTACAGGAGGACATTTATCTTCCATCTGACATGTTTGATCATGCCTGGTTGGAGATAAATCATTTTTTTTTATCGACGCTGCCATTTACTGTGACTTCATCACTGTTATACAGTGTATAACGGTGATGATGTGACTGGATCGGGGACTGTAAAAAATGGCCCAAATTATGATCTCAAGGGTCTCAGCTGAAACCCCAGGGATATTCTATTCCTGCTGCAGTTTTTATCCGTACGGCCGTCGTAAATGAGTTACATCAGCACCTGAAATAAAAATGCAATAAAAGCTGCATGGCAAGGTCCTGATTTATTATTTGCAATTTTTAAGTAACATTTCTTTTTTGTCTTGTGATATTATTCATTACCAATTTTTTCACCAAATTTTTTATAATGGTGAGCCTATGTTTCTTGTCTTTATAATATTAATATTTTTTATTTATATAGCACCAACATATTCTGCAACACTTTACGATTCAGAGGGGACACAAATAGACAATATCAGACATTACAGAATAACACAATTCAATAGATGCCAAGAGGAGCGAGGGCCCTTCTTGCAAGCTTACAATTTATGAGAAAATAGGGGAGGCACAAAATATAAAAAGGAAATGTGCTTTTAATTATTTGCATCTTTTTAAAACCAAAATGTTGCATGTCAACTATGCAAAAAGAAAATAAAATAATGAAAAACAAATACGACATGTTTAGCAAAATTTCAAATGGCACAAATTCTGAATGAATCTAAAGGCCCCGTCACACACAGAGATAAATCTTTGGCAGATCTGTGGTTGCAGTGAAATCATGGACATGTTGTTCCATTTGTACACAGTCACAAACCTGGCACTGATTGTCCATAATTTCACTGCAGCCACAGATCTGTCGCAGATTTATCTCTGTGTGTGACAGGGCTAATAGATGTGGATAATTAAAACAAAATCCACATTGTCAAACAAGAAAAAATAACCCAGACAAAACCAACAAAAGTCACGGGAAAAAAGGCACAAATTAAATAATGAATAAGACGCAAACCAAAAAGTCACAATTACTGTGGAACCAGCTTACTCTAGTAAGTCTGAATGGGCTGGGCAAGTGTAAAAAAATAAATGTAAGATCTACAGTGCCTACAAGTAGTATTCAACCCCCTGCAGATTTAGAAGGTTTACACATTCGGAATTAACTTGGCATTGTGACATTTGGACTGTAGATCAGCCTGGAAGTGTGAAATGCACTGCAGCAAAAAAGAATGTTATTTCTTTTTTTTTTTTTTTTTTAAATTGTGAAAAGTTTATTCAGAGGGTCATTTATTATTCAACCCCTCAAACCACCAGAATTCTGTTTGGTTCCCCTAAAGTATTAAGAAGTATTTCAGGCACAAAGAACAATGAGCTTCACATATTTGGATTAATTAATCTCTTTTTCCAGCCTTTTCTGACTAATTAAGACCCTCCCCAAACTTGTGAACAGCACTCATACTTGGTCAACATGGGAAAGACAAAGGAGCATTCCAAGGCCATCAGAGACAAGATCGTGGAGGGTCACAAGGCTGGCAAGGGGTACAAAACCCTTTCCAAGGAGTTGGGCCTAGAGATGAGCGAACCGGTCGCGGTTCGGCTCGAGGTCGGTTCGCCGAACGGAGCTCCCGTCCGAGTTCGGTTCGTCGAACGTTCGACGAACCGAACTCGAACTGCATAGGAAACAATGGCAGGCATTCACAAACACATAAAAACACCTAGAAAACACCCTCAAAGGTGTCCAAAAGGTGACAAACAACTCACAACACAACACAAACACATGGGAAAGTGACAAGGACAAATTCTCATGTGAAAACAAAACAGCGTTACGAGGAAAAAGAGGACGAGACACAGATATAGGCATGGCATGCCCTTCTAAAATCATGTAAAACACCGCAAGGTGACTCCAAGCGGAGTCTCCCTTTTTTCCAAAAATTGGGCCCCACACACACCCACCCCTACAGTGGCAGCAGTTGTGCCCCAGTTGTACACTTCACAGCTAGATTTGCATCAAGCACATTCAAAAATACGCCATACTTAACCATCCCCAGGATGACACCGGGGTAGGTAGCAAAGTCTTTCCTGATCCCAGCTCTGTTCATCTTGGCTTCTTTTAAAAACAATGTAAGCAAGGGTTACTCCAAGCGGAGTCTCCCTTTTTTCCAAAAATTGGGCCCCACACACACCCACCCCTTCAGTGGCAGCAGTTGTGCCCCAGTTGTACACTTCACAGCTAGATTTGCATCAAGCACATTCAAAAATACGCCATACTTAACCATCCCCAGGATGACACCGGGGTAGGTAGCAAAGTCTTTCCTGATCCCACCTCTGTTCATCTTGGCTTCTTTTAAAAACAATGTAAGCAAGGGTTACTCCAAGCGGAGTCTCCCTTTTTTCCAAAAATTGGGCCCCACACACACCCACCCCTTCAGTGGCAGCAGTTGTGCCCCAGTTGTACACTTCACAGCTAGATTTGCATCAAGCACATTCAAAAATACGCCATACTTAACCGTCCCCAGGATGACACCGGGGTAGGTAGCAAAGTCTTTCCTGATCCCAGCTCTGTTCATCTTGGCTTCTTTTAAAAACAATGTAAGCAAGGGTTACTCCAAGCGGAGTCTCCCTTTTTTCCAAAAATTGGGCCCCATACACACCCACCCCTTCAGTGGCAGCAGTTGTGCCCCAGTTGTACACTTCACAGCTAGATTTGCATCAAGCACATTCAAAAATATGCCATACTTAACCGTCCCCAGGATTACACCGGGGTAGGTAGCAAAGTCTTTCCTGATCCCAGCTCTGTTCATCTTGGCTTCTTTTAAAAACAATGTAAGCAAGGGTTACTCCAAGCGGAGTCTCCCTTTTTTCCAAAAGTTGGGCCCCACACACACCCACCCCTTCAGTGGCAGCAGTTGTGCCCCAGTTGTACACTTCACAGCTAGATTTGCATCAAGCACATTCAAAAATACGCCATACTTAACCGTCCCCAGGATGACACCGGGGTAGGTAGCAAAGTCTTTGCTGAACCATGACTTGTTCATCTTGGCTTCTTTTAAAAACAATGTAAGCAAGGGTTACTCCAAGCGGAGTCTCCCTTTTTTCCAAAAATTGGGCCCCACACACACCCACCCCTTCAGTGGCAGCAGTTGTGCCCCAGTTGTACACTTCACAGCTAGATTTGCATCAAGCACATTCAAAAATACGCCATACTTAACCGTCCCCAGGATGACACTGGGGTGGGTAGCAAAGTCTTTGCTGAGCCATGACTTGTTCATCTTGGCTTCTTTTAAAAACAATGTAAGCAAGGGTTACTCCAAGCGGAGTCTCCCTTTTTTCCACAAATTGGGCCCCACACACACCCACCCCTTCAGTGGCAGCAGTTGTGCCCCAGTTGTACACTTCACAGCTAGATTTGCATCAAGCACATTCAAAAATATGCCATACTTAACCGTCCCCAGGATGACACAGGGGTAGGTAGCAAAGTCTTTCCTGATCCCAGCTCTGTTCATCTTGGTTTCTTTTAAAAACAATGTAAGCAAGGGTTACTCCAAGCGAAGTCTCCCTTTTTTCCAAAAATTGGGCCCCACATACACCCACCCCTTCAGTGGCAGCAGTTGTGCCCCAGTTGTACACTTCACAGCTAGATTTGCATCAAGCACATTCAAAAATACGCCATTCTAAACCGTCCCCAGGATGACACCGGGGTAGGTAGCAAAGTCTTTGCTGAACCATGACTTGTTCATCTTGGCTTCTTTTAAAAACAATGTAAGCAAGGGTTACTCCAAGCGGAGTCTCCCTTTTTTCCAAAAATTGGGCCCCACACACACCCATCCCTTCAGTGGCAGCAGTTGTGCCCCAGTTGTACACTTCACAGCTAGATTTGCATCAAGCACATTCAAAAATACGCCATACTTAACCGTCCCCAGGATGACACCGGGGTAGGTAGCAAAGTCTTTCCTGATCCCAGCTCTGTTCATCTTGGCTTCTTTTAAAAACAATGTAAGCAAGGGTTACTCAAAGCGGAGTCTCCCTTTTTTCCAAAAATTGGGCCCCACACACACCCACCCATTCAGTGGCAGCACTTGTGCCCTAGTTGTACACTTCACAGCTAAATTTGCATCAAGCACATTCCAAATCCACAAGCATTTACTCTCCCCAGGATGACACAGGGGTAGTAAATTCCTGGTGGATCCATGACTTGTTCATTTTGATGAACGTTAGTCTTTCCACATTGTCACTGGACAGACGCGTGCGCTTATCTGTCAGCACACACCCAGCAGCACTGAAGACACGTTCAGAGACAACGCTGGCAGCTGGACAAGACAAAATCTCCAAGGCGTAACTGGAGAGCTCTGGCCAATTTTTCTAGATTTGAAGCCCAAAATGAGCAAGGCTCCATTTGCAAAGTCATGGCATCGATGTTCATTTGGAGATACTCCTGTATCATCCTCTCCAGCCGTTGACTATGTGTCAGACTTGTTGTCTCTGGTGGCCTTGCAAAGGAGGGTCTAAAAAAATTATGAAAAGATTCCATAAAATTGCTGTTACCAGCACCAGATACAGTCCTACTGGTACGGGTAGACTGTTGAAGATGACGAGACCGTCCCATGTTTGTCAAGTTACAACTGGGAGATTCACTCCCTGCACCTGCACGGTTGTTTGGTGGAAAAGCCGAGCTAAGATCGAGTAACAGCTTCTGCTGATACTCCTGCATACGTGCGTCCCTTTCTATGGCTGGAATTATGTCACAAAATTTGGACTTGTACCGGCGATCTAATAGTGTGGCAATACAGTAGTCATCATCACTTCTAATTTTGACAATACGAGGGTCATGTTGGAGGTAGTGCAACAAGAAGGCACTCATGTGTCTTGCGCAGCCATGTGGACCAAGTCCACGCTGTGTTTGTGGCATAGAGGTGCTACCCGTTCTTTCTTCCTCTGACATCTCCCCCCAACCTCTTTCAACTGAAATTTGACCAAGGTCTCCCTCATCCGCTGAGTCTTCCATGTCCATGGACAGTTCGTCCTCCATTTCTTCATGTTCTCCTGCACCTTCCTCAACATTTCGCCTGCTACTATGCGCACTTGTTGATCCCTGTCCACCATGGTCCCATGCCTACTGCGTTGGTGATGATGAACGTCTGGACCTTGGTGATGTTGTTGTCCCTTGCGCATATGAATCCTCCTGTAGTTCCTCCCCTTCCTGTTGTCCCACCCCCTGACTCCGAATAGTGTTTAGCATGTGCTCCAGCATGTAAATGACTGGAATTGTCATGCTGATAATGGCATTGTCAGCGCTAAACATATTCGTCGCCATGTCGAAACTGTGCAGAAGGGTGCATAGGTCCTTGATCTGAGACCACTCCATCAGGGTGATCTGCCCCACCTCTGCATCTCGTTGGCCCAGGCTATACGTCATGACCTTATTGCACCAGGGCTCGGCGGTGCTGCCACAGTCGCTGTAACATGTGGAGAGTCGAATTGCAGTGTGTCGCCACATCGCATTTCAGGCGATGAACCGGCAGGCCGAAAGACTTCTGGAGCGATGCAAGTCGCTCAGCTGCGGCGGTTGAAGTGAGCTGACAGTTTTCGTGTTCTGGTCAGAAGGCCATCTAGACCGGGATAGTGTGTTAAAAATTGCTGGACAACAAGGTTCAACACGTGAGCCATACAAGGCACGTGTGTCACCTTGCCCAGGCGAAGGGCCGCACCCAGGTTTGCAGCATTGTCGCACACGGCCTTACCAGGCTGCAGGTTGAGTGGAGACAACCATTTATTAAACTCGGACCGCAGAGCTGACCACAACTCCTCAGCTGTGTGACTCCTATTCCCAAGACATGTCAAGCTAAAGACCGCCTGATGCCGTTGCGCTCTGTTGCCAGCATAGTAATGAGGGGTGCGTGATTCATTCTGCGCAGTGAGAACGCTGGTGGCCTGACCAGGCAGGCTTCGGGCGGAGGTGTAGGACCCAGATGAGGTGGAGGAGGCAGAAGCAGTGGCGGAACTTGGACAGACAGAGGATTGACACACAAGTCGTGGGGACGGCAAGACTTGTGCAGCAGACCCTTCCCCATCTATCACCATAGTTACCCAGTGCCCAGTCAGCGACATGTAATGTCCCTGTCCATGCTTACAGGTCCAAGTATCGTTGGTGAAATGCACCCGTTGACACACAGAGTTTCTCAAGGAAACGGTGATGTTGTGTGCGACATGCTGGTGTAGCGCGGGCACACCTTTCTTAGAGAAGTAGTGGCGACTAGGCATCTGGTACTGGGGCACAGCGACAGACATAACGTCTCTAAAATCCTGTGTGTCCACTAGGCGGAAAGGCAGCATTTCGGTAGCCAAGAGCTTACAGAGGGATAGAGTCAACCTCTTAGCTTTGTCATGGGTCACAGGAAATGGCCTTTTATTTGACCACATCTGAGGGACAGAGATCTGGCTGCTGTGTGTAGACGGTGTTGAGTAGGGTGTCACTGGAAAAATGCAGGTTTGTGAGGAAAGTGCAGGCGGAGACATGATGTTGCCTTCATCCATTGTTGGTGCTATCGATGTCTGAGAGAGCTGTACACACTCACTTGTTTCCCCTTCCAAACCAACTGACGACCTACCAAGCAAACTACCTGTTGCGGTTACAGTGGTGGAAGTTGTGCGTGGAAAACCAGGTGTGACAGCTGTCCCCACAGTCCTAGAAGATGAAGAGCGCGCGGATGCACTGGAAGGGGCAGGCCGTGGATGGTTCTCTCCGCTAGGCCGCATTGCAGCATGGTGAGCTTCCCACCGGGACCTATGATATTTATTCATGTGACGATTCATGGAAGAAGTTGTCAAACTGCTGAGGTTTTGACCTCTACTAACAGAATCACGACAAATTTTACACATCACATAATTTGGGCGATCTTTTTCTATGTCAAAAAAGGACCAGGCTAGGCAAGGCTTAGAGGGCATGCGACCTGATGAGCCCCCCCGACTAGTGCTCAGAGGCAGAGTGGTGGCTGATGATGCAGTTGTGGACGTGCTACCAGTGCTCCGACTCTGTCCAGGAAGGCGCAAGGTAACTTCGTAGTCGGTTGCATCCTCCTCCATCGCCTCTGTTGACCTCCTCGAGTGCCTGACTGGGGGTTGACAGTAGGTGGGATCTAGAACTTCATCATCAATTGTTGTGTTTGCACTCCCCTCCCCCTCAGACCGAGCCTCTTCTTGCCCTGACCGAATATTTAAGTTGTCATCCCAATCTGGTATCTGGGTCTCATCGTCATCAGTATGTTCCTCATTGTCTATAACCACAGGTGTTACAGTTTGTGACAAAGGGTCAACATTACGCTCAGAAACTTGGTCCTCACGGCCTGAATCAGAGTCACAAAGGTTCTGGGCATCACTGCAGACCATTTCCTGGTCTGTACTCACTGTAGCTTGGGAGCAGACCTCTGATTCCCAGGCTATAGTGTGACTGAACAGCTCTGCAGACTCAGCCATCTCAGTTCCACCATACTGTGCAGAGCTGATGGAGACTTCAGAGCTGGGAGAAAGCAAGTTTGATTGGGATGACAACTCAGAGGACTGGTGTTTTTTGGATGCGGTACTTGAAGTGGCTGAGAGGGCACTTGTTGGACCACTTGAGATCCATTCAAGCATTTTCCTTTTTTGGCCATCATCTAGCTTTGTTCCTGTTGTTCGTATCTGTAAAAAAGGGAGCACATCGGATTGTCCACGGTAAGTAGTAGACATCTTACTTTTGCTGGTAGATGGTCTATCTTCAGCACATGATAATGAAGCTTTGCCACCTTCCCCACGGACAAACCCTTTTTTTCCTTTTCCACCACGCCTCTTCCCCTTTCCACCAGCATCTGTCATTTTGCCACTCATGTTGATTGCGACAAGATTGTGCACTGAGAATGTGGTAGTAAAAATTGAGAGGTGGTGTAGATTGCAGCGGTGGTCTAGCTTTATTAACAGCAGAATAATAAAGAATAAATATCCCTGACAATGCAACTACGGCCCTTAAACTGGCAGCATAAATTGCTAGTATAATGGCTTAGTAACAATGAGTTGGAGTGTGCAATGCAGGCAGACGTGCTGCAAATATCTGTGCACTACTGGGACTATACAGAAGTCCAATAGCCACGTTTAGGATGCCACTAAGTTCACTCAGTGTTTGCTAGTATAATGGCTTAGTTATAATGAGTTGGAGTGTGCAATGCAGGCAGACGTGCTGCAACTATCTTTGCACTACTGGGACTATCCAGAAGTCCAATAGCCACGATTAGGATGCCACTAAACTCACTCAGTGTTAGCTAGTATAATGGATTAGTTATAATGAGTTGGAGTGTGCAATGCAGGCAGACGTGCTGCAACTATCTTTGCACTACTGGGACTATACAGAAGTCCAATAGCCCCGTTTAGGATGCCACTAAGTTCACTCAATGTTTGCGAGTATAAAGGCTTAGTTATAATGAGTTGGAGTGTGCAATGCAGGCAGACGTGCTCCAAATATCTTTGCACTACTGGGACTATACAGAAGTCCAATAGCCACGTTTAGGTTGCCACTAAGTTCACTCAGTGTTTGCTAGTATAATGGCTTAGTTATAATGAGTTGGAGTGTGCAATGCAGGCAGACGTGCTGCAACTATCTTTGCACTACTGGGACTATACAAAAGTCCAATAGCCACGTTTAGGATGCCACTAAGTTCACTCAGTGTTTGCTAGTATAATGGCTTAGTTATAATGAGTTGGAGTGTGCAATGCAGGCAGACGTGCTGCAAATATCTTTGCACTACTGGGACTATACAGAAGTCCAATAGCCACGTTTAGGATGCCACTAGGTTCACTCAGTGTTTGCTAGTATAATGGCTTAGTTATAATGAGTTGGAGTGTGCAATGCAGGCAGACGTGCTGCAAATATCTTTGCACTACTGGGACTATACAGAAGTCCAATAGCCACGTTTAGCATGCCAATAAGTTCACTCAGTGTTTGCTAGTAAAATGGCTTAGTTATAATGAGTTGGAGTGTGCAATGCAGGCAGACGTGCTGCAAATATCTTTGCACTAGTGGGAGTATGCAGAAGTCCAATAGCCACGTTTAGGATGCCACTAAGTTCACTCAGTGTTTGCTAGTATAATGGCTTAGATATAATGAGTTGGAGTGTGCAATGCAGGCAGACGTGCTGCAAATATCTTTGCACTACTGGGACTATACAGAAGTCCAATAGCCACGTTTAGGATGCCACTAAGTTCACTCAGTGTTTGCTAGTATAACGGCTTAGTTATAATGAGTTTGAGTGTGCAATGCAGGCAGACGTGCTGCAAATATCTTTGCACTACTGGGACTATACAGAAGTCCAATAGCCACGTTTAGGATGCCACTAAGTTCACTCAGTGTTTGCTAGTATAATGGCTTAGTTATAATGAGTTGGAGTGTGCAATGCAGGCAGACGTGCTGCAACTATCTTTGCACTACTGGGACTATACAGAAGTCTAATAGCCACGTTTAGGATGCCACTAAGTTCACTCAGTGTTTGCTACTATAATGGCTTAGTTATAATGAGTTGGAGTGTGCAATGCAGGCAGACGTGCTGCAAATATCTTTGCACTACTGGGACTATACAGAAGTCCAATAGCCACGTTTAGGATGCCACTAGGTTCACTCAGTGTTTGCTAGTATAATGGCTTAGTTATAATGAGTTTGAGTGTGCAATGCAGGCAGACGTGCTGCAAATATCTTTGCACTACTGGGACTATACAGATGTCCAATAGCCACGTTTAGGATGCCACTAAGTTCACTCAGTGTTTGCTAGTATAATGGCTTAGTTATAATGAGTTGGAGTGTGCAATGCAGGCAGACGTGCTGCAACTATCTTTGCACTACTGGGACTATACAGAAGTCCAATAGCCACGTTTAGGATGCCACTAAGTTCACTCAGTGTTTGCTAGTATAATGGCTTAGTTATAATGAGTTTGAGTGTGCAATGCTGGCAGACGTGCTGCAAATATCTTTGCACTACTGGGACTATACAGAAGTCCAATAGCCACGTTTAGGATGCCACTAAGTTCACTCAGTGTTTGCTAGTATAATGGCTTAGTTATAATGAGTTTGAATGTGCAATGCAGGCAGACGTGCTGCAAATATCTTTGCACTACTGGGACTATACAGAAGTCCAATAGGCACGTTTAGGATGCCACTAGGTTCACTCATTTTTTGCTAGTATAATGGCTTAGTTATAATGAGTTTGAGTGTGCAATGCAGGCAGACGTGCTGCAAATATCTTTGCACTACTGGGACTATACAGAAGTCCAATAGCCACGTTTAGGATGCCACTAAGTTCACTCAGTGTTTGCTAGTATAATGGCTTAGTTATAATGAGTTTGAGTGTGCAAAGCAGGCAGACGTGCTGCAAATATCTTTGCACTACTGGGACTATACAGAAGTCCAATAGCCACGTTTAGGATGCCACTAGGTTCACTCAGTGTTTGCTAGTATAATGGCTTAGTTATAATGAGTTGGAGTGTGCAATGCAGGCAGACGTGCTGCAACTATCTTTGCACTACTGGGACTATACAGAAGTCCAATAGCCACGTTTTGGATGCCACTAAGTTCACTCAGTGTTTGCTAGTATAATGGCTTAGTTATAATGAGTTTGAGTGTGCAATGCAGGCAGACATGCTGCAAATATCTTTGCACTACTGGGACTATACAGAAGTCCAATAGCCACGTTTAGGATGCCACTAAGTTCACTCAGTGTTTGCTAGTATAATGGCTTAGTTATAATGAGTTGGAGTGTGCAATGCAGGCAGACGTGCTGCAACTATCTTTGCACTACTGGGACTATACAGAAGTCTAATAGCTACGTTTAGGATGCCACTAAGTTCACTCAGTGTTTGCTAGTATAATGGTTCAGTTATAATGAGTTGGAGTGTGCAATGCAGGCAGACGTGCTGCAAATATCTTTGCACTACTGGGACTATACAGAAGTCCAATAGCCACGTTTAGGATGCCACTAGGTTCACTCAGTGTTTGCTAGTATAATGGCTTAGTTATAATGAGTTTGAGTGTGCAATGCAGGCAGTTGTGCTGCAAATATCTTTGCACTACTGGGACTATACAGAAGTCCAATAGCCACGTTTAGGATGCCACTAAGTTCACTCAGTGTTTGCTAGTATAATGGCTTAGTTATAATGAGTTGGAGTGTGCAATGCAGGCAGACGTGCTGCAACTATGTTTGCACTACTGGGACTATACAGAAGTCCAATAGCCACGTTTAGGATGCCACTAAGTTCACTCAGTGTTTGCTAGTATAATGGCTTAGTTATAATGAGTTTGAGTTTGCAATGCTGGCAGACGTGCTGCAAATATCTTTGCACTACTGGGACTATACAGAAGTCCAATAGCCACGTTTAGGATGCCACTAAGTTCACTCAGTGTTTGCTAGTATAATGGCTTAGTTATAATGAGTTTGAATGTGCAATGCAGGCAGACGTGCTGCAAATATCTTTGCACTACTGGGACTATACAGAAGTCCAATAGCCACGTTTAGGATGCCACTAGGTTCACTCAGTTTTTGCTAGTATAATGGCTTAGTTATAATGAGTTTGAGTGTGCAATGCAGGCAGACGTGCTGCAACTATCTTTGCACTACTGGGACTATACAGAAGTCCAATAGCCACGTTTAGGATGCCACTAAGTTCACTCAGTGTTTGCTAGTATAATGGCTTAGTTATAATGAGTTTGAGTGTGCAATGCAGGCAGACGTGCTGCAAATATCTTTGCACTACTGGGACTATACAGAAGTCCAATAGCCACGTTTAGGATGCCACTAAGTTCACTCAGTGTTTGCTAGTATAATGGCTTAGTTATAATAAGTTGGAGTGTGCAATGCAGGCAGACGTGCTGCAAATATCTTTGCACTACTGGGACTATACAGAAGTCCAATAGCTACGTTTAGGATGCCACTAAGTTCACTCAGTGTTTGCTAGTATAATGGCTTAGTTATAATGAGTTGGAGTGTGCAATGCAGGCAGACGTGCTGCAACTATCTTTGCACTACTGGGACTATACAGAAGTCCAATAGCCACGTTTAGGATGCCACTAAGTTCACTCAGTGTTTGCTAGTATAATGGCTTAGTTATAATGAGTTTGAGTGTGCAATGCAGGCAGACGTGCTGCAAATATCTTTGCACTACGGGGACAATACAGAAGTCCAAAAGCCACGTTTACGATGCCACTAGGTTCACTCAGTGTTTGCTAGTATAATGGCTTAGTTATAATGAGTTTTAGTGTGCAATGCAGGCAGACGTGCTGCAACTATCTTTGCACTACTGGGACTATACAGAAATCCAATAGCCACGTTTAGGATGCCACTAAGTTCACTCAGTGTTTGCTAGTATAATGGCTTAGTTATAATGAGTTTGAGTGTGCAATGCAGGCAGACGTGCTGCAAATATCTTTGTACTACTGGGACTATACAGAAGTCCAATAGCCATGTTTTGGATGCCACTAAGTTCACTCAGTGTTTGCTAGTATAATGGCTTAGTTATAATGAGTTGGAGTGTGCAATGCAGGCAGACGTGCTGCAACTATCTTTGCACTACTGGGACTATACAGAAGTCCAATAGCCACGTTTAGGATGCCACTAAGTTCACTCAGTGTTTGCTAGTATATGTCACGCTCCCCGGGTCCCCTGTGCTGCCCTCCGGCTCACCTGTCCCGCTCCCCACTCTCCAGCACCCTTTGCCGGCGCGTCCCCAGCGTCCTGGTCCCCGCACCCGGCGTCCGTCGGCTTCACAGCCCCAGCCTGGCCCTGATGCTTCCTCCTCGCAGCTTCCTGCTCTGGCTTCTGGCACTCGGGCCACGCGCATGCGCATTAGGGCGCGCGCGCGGTCACTGACCCTTTCTTAAAGGGCCAGCGTCCATTAACAGGAAATGATGCAAACAGGTACAGGGTATAAAGGGGTTTAATGTCCAAGGGGGCGGGGCCTGATCTTCGTGTTTCTTAAGCTAGGAGTCAGGTCTCCTGGTGTCTCTGTGTATATACTCACCTATCTCTCTTGTAGAGCCGTGCCTGCCTCGCCATCCGGTCCTGACCGAATCCCGAACCCCGCACGCTGTCCATCTGCCATCCTGACAGTCCGTACCATCTCGGATCCCTGCGGTGACCCGTTATCTCGCTCCAAAGGTTCCGGACCCCGCCTGACATCATATCGGCTTCCGAACCTGAGCTGCGTCACCCGGACTACCACCAGTGACTCCGTGGTCCCAGGGACTTCTCCGTTATACTCGTGTGCACGGACTGTTCTGCTGCCTATAGTGCTCCAGCTACCGGACCCCTTACCACCATCTAGGAGTTCGGCCCAGTGGATCCACCTCCTGGGTCTGCCCGTCCACCTGGTCCTGACAGTAAGATCAGGCCATGGATCCCGCTGCAGCACTAGCAGCCGTACAGGAGGAACTCCAACGTCAGCGTGAAACTCAGACCCGCATGCTGCAATTTATGTCTTCTGTGGACGCCCGCCTGAACACGCTACAAGCGGCAGTTACGTCTTCAGCATCCCGGGCCTCCACTAATCAAGCCACGGCTCCAGCTCCCGTGGCGACGTCTTCAGATACTTCCAGACTTCGTTTGGCCTCACCACCCCGGTACGCCGGAGACCCCAAGACCTGCAGGGGATTCTTAAACCAATGCTCCCTCCATTTCACGCAGCTGCCGCATTTGTTTGCCTCCGACCAAGCCAAGGTCGCCTTCATCATGTCCCATCTAGAGGGTGAGGCACTGGCGTGGATGAACCCCTTGTGGGAGAAGGGGGATCCTGTGACCACGAACATCCAGGACTTCCTGCAGGCATTCCGTGGCACCTTTGATGAGCCCGGACGCGCCTCCGCGTCTGCTTCGTCTCTTCTCCGGCTACGTCAGGGGACTCTGACGGTGGGCCAATACGCAATCCGGTTTCGCACCTTGGCTTCGGAACTTGGGTGGAACAACGAGGCCCTAACCGCCGCCTTCTGGGAAGGACTCTCGGGGCGAATTAAAGATGAGCTGGCTGGTCGTGACCTACCGACCACCCTGGATGCCCTGATTACCCTAGCGACTCGAGTGGACATTCGCTTTCAGGAGCGATCCAAGGAAGTGTCCCGTGAGAGACGTCCGGTACGGCATTCCTCTCCTCCGCAGAAGCCCGCCGTACTTCAGTCTTCGACAGCTGGGGTCCCCGTCCATGAGCCCATGCAGATCGACAGAGTGCGGCAGTCTGAACAACGTCGAGCTGAGCGGCTCGCCAAGGGCCTCTGCTTTTACTGCGGAGAGGGCACACACCTGCTACGCTCCTGTCCAGAGAGGCCGGGAAACTCCAAAGCCTAGGGTTGGTAGGAGAGGCCACCCTAGGTGCTGGGACTCTCTCAGACCCGGTTACGTGGACTGTGCAAGTGACAACGGGAGAGACGCGGTTCACGGCTGAGGCATACCTCGATTCCGGGGCAGCAGGCAATTTCATCCAGCAGGCCACGGTGGAGAAGTACCAGGTGCCTGTTACTCCACTCGACAAGCCCCTCGTGATTGCCTCTGTGGATGGGAGACCCCTCTCTGACACCATCTCCTGGATCACCAAGCCGGTGGAGCTGCGTATCGGTGCCCTGCACACCGAGAACATCGCTCTCTACGTCCTCCCACACATGTCCCATCAAATCCTGCTGGGACTTCCCTGGTTGCGGACACACGAACCATCAGTCAGCTGGGGCAATGGCGAAATCACCCGATGGGGCTCTTCGTGCCATGAGAAGTGCCTGAAGACCATACAACCCATCCGATGACCTCCGGTTCCAGAGAACCTACCGGGGCTGCCCTCGGCCTATTGGTCCTTTGCAGACGTCTTTGATAAAAAGGAATCCGAGGTACTTCCGCCACATCGTCCTTACGATTGTGCCATCGACCTGCTCCCTGGAACAACACCACCTCAAGGACGGATATATCCATTGTCTCCAGCCGAAACAAGGGCCATGTCTACTTACATCACAGAGAGCCTGGCAAGGGGATTCATTCGGAGATCCTCCTCTCCGGCTGGAGCAGGTTTCTTCTTCGTCAAGAAGAAAGAGGGCGACTTACGCCCATGCATAGACTACCGGGGTTTGAATCAAATCACCGTAAAAAACAAGTACCCTCTGCCGCTCATCCCCGAATTGTTTGACCGGCTCAGAGGAGCTCGTGTGTTCACCAAGCTGGATCTTCGGGGTGCTTACAATCTGGTACGCATCCGCTCTGGGGACGAATGGAAGACCGCGTTCAATACGCGCGATGGGCACTATGAATACTGCGTAATGCCTTTCGGCCTGTGTAACGCCCCAGCCGTCTTTCAAGAACTGGTGAACGACGTTTTCCGGGACCTTCTTTACGTCTGTGTGGTAGTGTATCTGGATGACATCCTTGTCTTCTCTCCGGACCTCCAGACCCACAGAGAGAACGTACAGCTGGTTCTACAAAGACTGAGAGAGAATCGTCTGTACGCGAAGTATGAGAAGTGTGTCTTTGAGCAGTCTTCTCTCCCCTTCCTGGGGTACATCATCTCTGAGACCGGACTGCAGATGGATCCAAAGAAGGTCTCCTCCATTCTCAACTGGCCTCCTCCTTCTGGACTGAAGGCAATCCAACGCTTCCTGGGATTCGCCAACTACTACCGCCAGTTCATCCCTCACTTCTCGGCTCTGACTGCTCCTCTCTCCGCTTTGACCAAGAAGGAGGCTAATCCAAAGGACTGGTCACCTGCGGCCGACGCCGCGTTTGGTTCTCTGAAGCGGGCATTTGCCTCCTCTCCTGTACTCCACCGTCCGGAGTTAAACCGCCAGTTCACCTTGGAGGTGGATGCCTCCTCCTCAGGAGCCGGAGCAGTGCTCATGCAGAAGTCCTCCTCCGGGAAGATGGTGACTTGCGGATTCTTCTCCAAGAGCTTCTCAGCACCTGAACGCAACTACACCATCGGTGACCGAGAGCTCTTGGCAGTCAAACTGGCTCTGGAGGAATGGCGCTACCTTCTGGAAGGAGCAGTGTACCCCGTGATTATTTACACGGACCACAAGAACCTGGAATACCTACGGTCCGCTCAGCGACTGAACCCACGGCAAGCCAGGTGGTCCTTATTCTTTGCCAGGTTTGATTTCCAGCTCCATTTCCGACCCGCGGACAAGAATGTACGCGCTGATGCCTTGTCCAGGTCTTTCGTGCCCATGGAGCAGGAGGAGGAGACTACCCAACCCATCATCTGTCCCAGCAAAATCATTCCGGTAGCCCCTGTCACCCTGGCCCAGATACCGCCCGGGAAGACCTATGTCTCTGAGACAGACAGGCAAAAAGTGTTACACTGGGGTCATGCCTCGAAAACAGCCGGTCATGCTGGTCAGAAGAGAACATGGGGTGCGATTGTACGTCATTACTGGTGGCCATCCCTTCGCACGGACGTCGCTGCTTTTGTCTCTGCCTGCTCCTCCTGTGCCAGGAACAAGACGCCCAAACACCTGCCATATGGCCGTCTTCTGCCTCTGCCGATACCCTCAGTTCCGTGGCAACACATAGCGATGGACTTTATTACGGACTTGCCATTGTCCTCCGGACACACAGTCATATGGGTCGTGGTGGATCGGTTCTCTAAAATGGCTCATTTCGTCCCTATGGCTGGATTGCCCTCTGCTCAGGAACTCGCGGACGCCTATATACATCACATCTTCCGCTTGCATGGCTTTCCTTCACACATCGTATCCGACAGAGGAACTCAGTTCACCTCCCGCTTCTGGAGGGCGCTCTGCAAACATCTGGGAGTGACTCTGGACTTTTCATCTGCATACCATCCTCAGTCTAATGGCCAAGTGGAGAGGGTCAATCAAATCTTGACCTCTTTCTTACGTCACTATGTCAACGCCCATCACGACGACTGGTCCACGCTTCTTCCCTGGGGTGAATTCTCCCATAACCACCACATCAGTGAGTCGTCCTCCAGCTCTCCCTTCCATGTCGTTTACGGACTTCAGCCCTCCGTCCCATTGCCGGTATCTCCTTCTTCGGATGTCCCTGCTGCTGATACTGTAGCCCGTGACTTTGCAACCATTTGGGACTCTGTCAAGGCGTCCCTTGGGCGGGCTTCCCTGCGGATGAAAAGACACGCAGACAAGAGACGTCTGGACCCTCCGTGTTTCTCTCCTGGAGATCTAGTCTGGCTTGCATCCAAGTACGTCCGATTGAAGATACCATCCTACAAGCTGGGTCCTCGCTACATCGGGACGTTTAAAGTCCTCAACAAGATCAATGAGGTCTCCTACAAGCTACAGCTCCCGGCCACGATGAGGATACCCAACTCATTCCACATCTCCCTGCTCAAGCCGGTTGTCCTGGGTCCCTTCTCCGCTGCTGCCAGTTCGGCTCCTCCACCTATTGCCGATGACGACATCTATGCGGTAAGGGATATCGTGGCCATGAAGACCGTACGGGGTCGACAGTTCTTCCTGGTGGACTGGGCTGGGTATGGTCCTGAGGATAGGTCCTGGGAGCCCCGGGAGAATGTGGGTACTCCGCTGATCCGTGCCTTCCTGTCCCGGTTGCGGGGAGGGGGGCGTGGGGGGGGGTACTGTCACGCTCCCCGGGTCCCCTGTGCTGCCCTCCGGCTCACCTGTCCCGCTCCCCGCTCTCCAGCACCCTTTGCCGGCGCGTCCCCAGCGTCCTGGTCCCCGCACCCGGCGTCCGTCGGCTTCACAGCCCCAGCCTGGCCCTGCTGCTTCCTCCTCGCAGCTTCCTGCTCTGGCTCCTGGCACTCGGGCCACGCGCATGCGCATTAGGGCGCGCGCGCGGTCACTCACCCTTTCTTAAAGGGCCAGCGTCCATTAACAGGAAATGATGCAAACAGGTACAGGGTATAAAGGGGTTTAATGTCCAAGGGTGCGGGGCCTGATCTTCGTGTTTCTTAAGCTAGGAGTCAGGTCTCCTGGTGTCTCTGTGTATATACTCACCTATCTCTCTTGTAGAGCCGTGCCTGCCTCGCCATCCGGTCCTGACCGAATCCCGAACCCCGCACGCTGTCCATCTGCCATCCTGATAGTCCGTACCATCTCGGATCCCTGCGGTGACCCGTCATCTCGCTCCAAAGGTTCCGGACCCCGCCTGACATCATCTCGGCTTCCGAACCTGAGCTGCGTCACCCGGACTACCACCAGTGACTCCGTGGTCCCAGGGACTTCTCCGTTATACTCGTGTGCACGGACTGTTCTGCTGCCTATAGTGCTCCAGCTACCGGACCCCTTACCACCATCTAGGAGTTCGGCCCAGTGGATCCACCTCCTGGGTCTGCCCGTCCACCTGGTCCTGACAGTAAGATCAGGCCATGGATCCCGCTGCAGCACTAGCAGCCGTACAGGAGGAACTCCAACGTCAGCGTGAAACTCAGACCCGCATGCTGCAATTTATGTCTTCTGTGGACGACCGCCTGAACACGCTACAAGCTGCAGTTACGTCTTCAGCATCCCGGGCCTCCACTAGTCAAGCCACGGCTCCAGCTCCCGTGGCGACATCTTCAGATACTTCCAGACTTCGTTTGGCCTCACCACCCCGGTACGCCGGAGACCCCAAGACCTGCAGGGGATTCTTAAACCAATGCTCCCTCCATTTCACGCAGCTGCCGCATTTGTTTGCCTCCGACCAAGCCAAGGTCGCCTTCATCATGTCCCATCTAGAGGGTGAGGCACTGGCGTGGATGAACCCCTTGTGGGAGAAGGGGGATCCTGTGACCACGAACATCCAGGACTTCCTGCAGGCATTCCGTGGCACCTTTGATGAGCCCGGACGCGCCTCCGCGTCTGCTTCGTCTCTTCTCCGGCTACGTCAGGGGACTCTGACGGTGGGCCAATACGCAATCCGGTTTCGCACCTTGGCTTCGGAACTTGGGTGGAACAACGAGGCCCTAACCGCCGCCTTCTGGGAAGGACTCTCGGGGCGAATTAAAGATGAGCTGGCTGGTCGTGACATACCGACCACCCTGGATGCCCTGATTACCCTAGCGACTCGAGTGGACATTCGCTTTCAGGAGCGATCCAAGGAAGTGTCCCGTGAGAGACGTCCGGTACGGCATTCCTCTCCTCCGCAGAAGCCCGCCGTACTTCAGTCTTCGACAGCTGGGGTCCCCGTCCACGAGCCCATGCAGATCGACAGAGTGCGGCAGTCTGAACAACGTCGAGCTGAGCGGCTCGCCAAGGGCCTCTGCTTTTACTGCGGAGAGGGCACACACCTGCTACGCTCCTGTCCAGAGAGGCCGGGAAACTCCAAAGCCTAGGGTTGGTAGGAGAGGCCACCCTAGGTGCTGGGACTCTCTCAGACCCGGTTACGTGGACTGTGCAAGTGACAACGGGAGAGACGCGGTTCACGGCTGAGGCATACCTCGATTCCGGGGCAGCAGGCAATTTCATCCAGCAGGCCACGGTGGAGAAGTACCAGGTGCCTGTTACTCCACTCGACAAGCCCCTCGTGATTGCCTCTGTGGATGGGAGACCCCTCTCTGACACCATCTCCTGGATCACCAAGCCGGTGGAGCTGCGTATCGGTGCCCTGCACACCGAGAACATCGCTCTCTACGTCCTCCCACACATGTCCCATCAAATCCTGCTGGGACTTCCCTGGTTGCGGACACACGAACCATCAGTCAGCTGGGGCAATGGCGAAATCACCCGATGGGGCTCTTCGTGCCATGAGAAGTGCCTGAAGACCATACAACCCATCCGACGACCTCCGGTTCCAGAGAACCTACCGGGGCTGCCCTCGGCCTATTGGTCCTTTGCAGACGTCTTTGATAAAAAGGAATCCGAGGTACTTCCGCCACATCGTCCTTACGATTGTGCCATCGACCTGCTCCCTGGAACAACACCACCTCAAGGACGGATATATCCATTGTCTCCAGCCGAAACAAGGGCCATGTCTACTTACATCACAGAGAGCCTGGCAAGGGGATTCATTCGGAGATCCTCCTCTCCGGCTGGAGCAGGTTTCTTCTTCGTCAAGAAGAAAGAGGGCGACTTACGCCTATGCATAGACTACCGGGGTTTGAATCAAATCACCGTAAAAAACAAGTACCCTCTGCCGCTCATCCCCGAATTGTTTGACCGGCTCAGAGGAGCTCGTGTGTTCACCAAGCTGGATCTTCGGGGTGCTTACAATCTGGTACGCATCCGCTCTGGGGACGAATGGAAGACCGCGTTCAATACGCGCGATGGGCACTATGAATACTGCGTAATGCCTTTCGGCCTGTGTAACGCCCCAGCCGTCTTTCAAGAACTGGTGAACGACGTTTTCCGGGACCTTCTTTACGTCTGTGTGGTAGTGTATCTGGATGACATCCTTGTCTTCTCTCCGGACCTCCAGACCCACAGAGAGAACGTACAGCTGGTTCTACAAAGACTGAGAGAGAATCGTCTGTACGCGAAATATGAGAAGTGTGTCTTTGAGCAGTCTTTTCTCCCCTTCCTGGGGTACATCATCTCTGAGACCGGACTGCAGATGGATCCAAAGAAGGTCTCCTCCATTCTCAACTGGCCTCCTCCTTCTGGACTGAAGGCAATCCAACGCTTCCTGGGATTCGCCAACTACTACCGCCAGTTCATCCCTCACTTCTCGGCTCTGACTGCTCCTCTCTCCGCTATGACCAAGAAGGAGGCTAATCCAAAGGACTGGTCACCTGTGGCCGACGCCGCGTTTGGTTCTCTGAAGCGGGCATTTGCCTCCTCTCCTGTACTCCACCGTCCGGAGTTAAACCGCCAGTTCACCTTGGAGGTGGATGCCTCCTCCTCAGGAGCCGGAGCAGTGCTCATGCAGAAGTCCTCCTCCGGGAAGATGGTGACTTGCGGATTCTTCTCCAAGAGCTTCTCAGCACCTGAACGCAACTACACCATCGGTGACCGAGAGCTCTTGGCAGTCAAACTGGCTCTGGAGGAATGGCGCTACCTTCTGCAAGGAGCAGTGTACCCCGTGATTATTTACACGGACCACAAGAACCTGGAATACCTACGGTCCGCTCAGCGACTGAACCCACGGCAAGCCAGGTGGTCCTTATTCTTTGCCAGGTTTGATTTCCAGCTCCATTTCCGACCCGCGGACAAGAATGTACGCGCTGATGCCTTGTCCAGGTCTTTCGTGCCCATGGAGCAGGAGGAGGAGACTACCCAACCCATCATCTGTCCCAGCAAAATCATTCCGGTGGCCCCTGTCACCCTGGCCCAGATACCGCCCGGGAAGACCTATGTCTCTGAGACAGACAGGCAAAAAGTGTTACACTGGGGTCATGCCTCGAAAACAGCCGGTCATGCTGGTCAGAAGAGAACATGGGGTGCGATTGTACGTCATTACTGGTGGCCATCCCTTCGCACGGACGTCGCTGCTTTTGTCTCTGCCTGCTCCTCCTGTGCCAGGAACAAGACGCCCAAACACCTGCCATATGGCCGTCTTCTGCCTCTGCCGATACCCTCAGTTCCGTGGCAACACATAGCGATGGACTTTATTACGGACTTGCCATTGTCCTCCGGACACACAGTCATATGGGTCGTGGTGGATCGGTTCTCTAAAATGGCTCATTTCGTCCCTATGGCTGGATTGCCCTCTGCTCAGGAACTCGCGGACGCCTATATACATCACATCTTCCGCTTGCATGGCTTTCCTTCACACATCGTATCCGACAGAGGAACTCAGTTCACCTCCCGCTTCTGGAGGGCGCTCTGCAAACATCTGGGAGTGACTCTGGACTTTTCATCTGCATACCATCCTCAGTCTAATGGCCAAGTGGAGAGGGTCAATCAAATCTTGACCTCTTTCTTACGTCACTATGTCAACGCCCATCACGACGACTGGTCCACGCTTCTTCCCTGGGCTGAATTCTCCCATAACCACCACATCAGTGAGTCGTCCTCCAGCTCTCCCTTCCATGTCGTTTACGGACTTCAGCCCTCCGTCCCATTGCCTGTATCTCCTTCTTCGGATGTCCCTGCTGCTGATACTGTAGCCCGTGACTTTGCAACCATTTGGGACTCTGTCAAGGCGTCCCTTGGGCGGGCTTCCCTGCGGATGAAAAGACACGCAGACAAGAGACGTCTGGACCCTCCGTGTTTCTCTCCTGGAGATCTAGTCTGGCTTGCATCCAAGTACGTCCGATTGAAGATACCATCCTACAAGCTGGGTCCTCGCTACATCGGGCCGTTTAAAGTCCTCAACAAGATCAATGAGGTCTCCTACAAGCTACAGCTCCCGGCCACGATGAGGATACCCAACTCATTCCACGTCTCCCTGCTCAAGCCGGTTGTCCTGGGTCCCTTCTCCGCTGCTGCCAGTTCGGCTCCTCCACCTATTGCCGATGACGACATCTATGCGGTAAGGGATATCGTGGCCATGAAGACCGTACGGGGTCGACAGTTCTTCCTGGTGGACTGGGCTGGGTATGGTCCTGAGGATAGGTCCTGGGAGCCCCGGGAGAATGTGGGTACTCCGCTGATCCGTGCCTTCCTGTCCCGGTTGCGGGGAGGGGGGCGTGGGGGGGGGTACTGTCACGCTCCCCGGGTCCCCTGTGCTGCCCTCCGGCTCACCTGTCCCGCTCCCCGCTCTCCAGCACCCTTTGCCGGCGCGTCCCCAGCGTCCTGGTCCCCGCACTCGGCCTCCGTCGGCTTCACAGCCCCAGCCTGGCCCTGCTGCTTCCTCCTCGCAGCTTCCTGCTCTGGCTTCTGGCACTCGGGCCACGCGCATGCGCATTAGGGCGCGTGCGCGGTCACTGACCCTTTCTTAAAGGGCCAGCGTCCATTAACAGGAAATGATGCAAACAGGTACATGGTATAAAGGGGTTTAATGTCCAAGGGGGCGGGGCCTGATCTTCGTGTTTCTTAAGCTAGGAGTCAGGTCTCCTGGTGTCTCTGTGTATATACTCACCTATCTCTCTTGTAGAGCCGTGCCTGCCTCGCCATCCGGTCCTGACCGAATCCCGAACCCCGCACGCTGTCCATCTGCCATCCTGACAGTCCGTACCATCTCGGATCCCTGCGGTGACCCGTCATCTCGCTCCAAAGGTTCCGGACCCCGCCTGACATCATCTCGGCTTCCGAACCTGAGCTGCGTCACCCGGACTACCACCAGTGACTCCGTGGTCCCAGGGACTTCTCCGTTATACTCGTGTGCACGGACTGTTCTGCTGCCTATAGTGCTCCAGCTACCGGACCCCTTACCACCATCTAGGAGTTCGGCCCAGTGGATCCACCTCCTGGGTCTGCCCGTCCACCTGGTCCTGACAGTATAATGGCTTAGTTATAATGAGTTGGAGTGTGCAATGCAGGCAGACGTGCTGCAAATATCTTTGCACTACTGGGACTATACAGAAGTCCAATAGCCACGTTTAGGATGCCACTAAGTTCACTCAGTGTTTGCTAGTATAATGGCTTAGTTATAATGAGTTGGAATGTGTAATGCAGGCAGACGTGCTGCAAATATCTTTGCACTACTGGGACTATACAGAAGTCCAATAGCCACGTTTAGGATGCCACTAAGTTCACTCAGTGTTTGCTAGTATAATGGCTTAGTTATAATGAGTTGGAGTGTGCAATGCAGGCAGACGTGCTGCAAATATCTTTGCACTACTGGGACTATACAGAAGTCCAATAGCCACGTTTAGGATGCCACTAAGTTCACTCAGTGTTTGCTAGTATAATGGCTTAGTTATAATGAGTTTGAGTTTGCAATGCTGGCAGACGTGCTGCAAATATCTTTGCACTACTGGGACTATACAGATTTCCAATAGCAACGTTTAGGATGCCACTAAGTTCACTCAGTGATTGCTAATATAATGGCTTAGTTATAATGAGTTTGAATGTGCAGTGCAGGCAGACGTGCTGCAAATATCTTTGCACTACTGGGACTATACAGAAGTCCAATAGCCACGTTTAGGATACCACTAGGTTCACTCAGTTTTTGCTAGTATAATGGCTTAGTTATAATGAGTTTGAGTGTGCAATGCAGGCAGACGTGCTGCAACTATCTTTGCACTACTGGGACTATACAGAAGTCCAATAGCCACGTTTAGGATGCCACTAAGTTCACTCAGTGTTTGCTAGTATAATGGCTTAGTTATAATGAGTTTGAGTTTGCAATGCTGGCAGTTGTGCTGCAACTATCTTTGCACTACTGGGACTATACAGAAGTCCAATAGCCACGTTTAGGATGCCACTAAGTTCACTCAGTGTTTGCTAGTATAATGGCTTAGTTATAATGAGTTTGAATGTGCAATGCATTCAGACGTGCTGCAAATATCTTTGCACTACTGGGACTATACAGAAGTCCAATAGCCACGTTTAGGATGCCACTAGGTTCACTCAGTGTTTGCTAGTATAATGGCCTAGTTATAATGAGTTTGAGTGTGCAATGCAGGCAGACGTGCTGCAACTATCTTTGCACTACTGGGACTATACAGAAGTCCAATAGCCACGTTTAGGATGCCACTAAGTTCACTCAGTGTTTGCTAGTATAATGGCTTAGTTATAATGAGTTTGAGTGTGCAATGCAGGCAGACGTGCTGCAAATATCTTTGCAGTACTGGGACTATACAGAAATCCAATAGCCACGTTTAGGATGCCACTAGGTTCACTCAGTTTTTGCTAGTATAATGGCTTAGTTATAATGAGTTTGAGTGTGCAATGCAGGCAGACGTGCTGCAACTATCTTTGCACTACTGGGACTATACAGAAGTCCAATAGCCACGTTTAGGATGCCACTAAGTTCACTCAGTATTTGCTAGTATAATGGCTTGGTTATAATGAGTTTGAGTGTGCAATGCAGGCAGACGTGCTGCAATTATCTTTGCACTACTGGGACTATACAGAAGTCCAATAGCCACGTTTAGGATGCCACTAGGTTCACTCAGTGTTTGCTAGTACAGTGGCTTAGTTATAATGAGTTTGAGTGTGCAATGCAGGCAGAAGTGCTGCAAATATCTTTGCACTACTGGGACTATACAGAAGTCCAATAGCCACGTTTTGGATGCCACTAAGTTCACTCAGTGTTTGCTAGTATAATGGCTTAGTTATAATGAGTTGGAGTGTGCAATGCAGGCAGACGTGCTGCAAATATCTTTGCACTACTGGGACTATACAGAAGTCCAATAGCCACGTTTAGGATGCCACTAAGTTCACTCAGTGTTTGCTAGTATAATGGCTTAGTTATAATCAGTTGGAGTGTGCAATACAGGCAGACGTGCTGCAACTATCTTTGCACTACTGGGACTATACAGAAGTCCAATAGCCACGTTTAGGATGCCACTAAGTTCACTCAGTGTTTGCTAGTATAATGGCTTAGTTATAATGAGTTGGAGTGTGCAATGCAGGCAGACGTGCTGCAAATATCTTTGCACTACTGGGACTATACAGAAGTCCAATAGCCACATTTAGGATGCCACTAGGTTCACTCAGTGTTTGCTGGTACAATGACTTAGTTATAATGAGTTGGAGTGTGCAATGCAGGCAGACGTGCTGCCACTATCTTTGCACTACTGGGACTATACAGAAGTCCAATAGCCACGTTTAGGATGCCACTTAGTTCACTCAGTGTTTTCTAGTATAATGGCTTAGTTATAATGAGTTTGAGTGTGCAATGCAGGCAGACGTGCTGCAAATATCTTTGCACTACTGGGACTATACAGAAGTCCAATAGCCACGTTTAGGATGCGACTAGGTTCACTCATTGTTTGCTAGTATAATGGCTTAGTTATAATGAGTTGGAGTGTGCAATGCAGGCAGACGTGCTGCAACTATCTTTGCACTACTGGGACTATACAGAAGTCCAATAGCCACGTTTAGGATGCCACTAAGTTCACTCAGTGTTTGCTAGTATAATGGCTTAGTTATAATGAGTTTGAGTGTGCAATGCTGGCAGACGTGCTGCAAATATCTTTGCACTACTGGGACTATACAGAAGTCCAATAGCCACGTTTAGGATGCCACTAAGTTCACTCAGTGTTTGCTAGTATAATGGCTTAGTTATAATGAGTTTGAGTGTGCAATGCAGGCAGACGTGCTGCAAATATCTTTGCACTACTGGGACTATACGGAAGTCCAATAGCCACGTTTAGGATGCCACTAAGTTCACTCAGTGTTTGCTAGTATAATGGCTTAGTTATAATGAGTTGGAGTGTGCAATGCAGGCAGACGTGCTGCAAATATCGTTGCACTACTGGGACTATACAGAAGTCCAATAGCCACGTTTAGGATGCCACTAGGTTCACTCAGTGTTTGCTAGTATAATGGCTTAGTTATAATGAGTTGGAGTGTGCAATGCAGGCAGACGTGCTGCAACTATCTTTGCACTACTGGGACTATACAGAAGTCCAATAGCCACGTTTAGGATGCCACTAAGTTCACTCAGTGTTTGCTAGTATAATGGCTTAGCTATAATGAGTTTGAGTGTGCAATGCAGGCAGACGTGCTGCAAATATCTTTGCACTACTGGGACTATACAGAAGTCCAATAGCCACGTTTAGGATGCCACTAGGGTCACTCAGTGTTTGCTAGTACAGTGGCTTAGTTATAATGAGTTTGAGTGTGCAATGCAGGCAGAAGTGCTGCAAATATCTTTGCACTACTGGGACTATACAGAAGTCCAATAGCCACGTTTTGGATGCCACTAAGTTCACTCAGTGTTTGCTAGTATAATGGCTTAGTTATAATGAGTTGGAGTGTGCAATGCAGGCAGACGTGCTGCAACTATCTTTGCACTACTGGGACTATACAGAAGTCCAATAGCCACGTTTAGGATGCCACTAAGTTCACTCAGTGTTTGCTAGTATAATGGCTTAGTTATAATGAGTTGGAGTGTGCAATGCAGGCAGACGTGCTGCAAATATCTTTGCACTACTGGGACTATACAGAAGTCCAATAGCCACGTTTAGGATGCCACTAAGTTCACTCAGTGTTTGCTAGTATAATGGCTTAGTTATAATGAGTTGGAGTGTGCAATACAGGCAGACGTTCTGCAACTATCTTTGCACTACTGGGACTATACAGAAGTCCAATAGCCACGTTTAGGATGCCACTAAGTTCACTCAGTGTTTGCTAGTATAATGGCTTAGTTATAATGAGTTGGAGTGTGCAATGCAGGCAGACGTGCTGCAAATATCTTTGCACTACTGGGACTATACAAAGTCCAATAGCCACATTTAGGATGCCACTAGGTTCACTCAGTGTTTGCTGGTATAATGGCTTAGTTATAATGAGTTGGAGTGGGCAATGCAGGCAGACGTGCTGCCACTATCTTTGCACTACTGGGACTATACAGAAGTCCAATAGCCACGTTTAGGATGCCACTTAGTTCACTCAGTGTTTTCTAGTATAATGGCTTAGTTATAATGAGTTTGAGTGTGCAATGCAGGCAGACGTGCTGCAAATATCTTTGCACTACTGGGACTATACAGAAGTCCAATAGCCACGTTTAGGATGCGACTAGGTTCACTCATTGTTTGCTAGTATAATGGCTTAGTTATAATGAGTTTGAGTGTGCAATGCAGGCAGACGTGCTGCAACTATCTTTGCACT
This sequence comes from Anomaloglossus baeobatrachus, assembly GCF_048569485.1. Taxonomy (NCBI): domain Eukaryota; kingdom Metazoa; phylum Chordata; class Amphibia; order Anura; family Aromobatidae; genus Anomaloglossus; species Anomaloglossus baeobatrachus. Next base: position 220,269,306 of record NC_134357.1, read on the forward strand.
ACTGGGACTATACAGAAGTCCAATAGCCACGTTTAGGATGCCACTAAGTTCACTCAGTGTTTGCTAGTATAATGGCTTAGTTATAATGAGTTTGAGTGTGCAATGCTGGCAGACGTGCTGCAAATATCTTTGCACTACTGGGACTATACAGAAGTCCAATAGCCACGTTTAGGATGCCACTAAGTTCACTCAGTGTTTGCTAGTATAATGGCTTAGTTATAATGAGTTGGAGTGTGCAATGCAGGCAGACGTGCTGCAAATATCTTTGCACTACTGGGACTATACGGAAGTCCAATAGCCACGTTTAGGATGCCACTAAGTTCACTCAGTGTTTGCTAGTATAATGGCTTAGTTATAATGAGTTTGAGTGTGCAATGCAGGCAGACGTGCTGCAAATATCTTTGCACTACTGAGACTATACAGAAGTCCAATAGCCACGTTTTGGATGCCACTAAGTTCACTCAGTGTTTTCTAGTATAATGGCTTAGTTATAATGAGTTGGAGTGTGCAATGCAGGCAGACGTGCTGCAAATATCTTTGCACTACTGGGACTATACAGAAGTCCAATAGCCACGTTTAGGATGCCACTAGGTTCACTTAGTGTTTGCTAGTATAATGGCTTTGTTATAATGAGTTGCAGTGTGCAATGCAGGCAGACGTGCTGCAACTATCTTTGCACTACTGGGACTATACAGAAGTCCAATAGCCACGTTTAGGATGCCACTAAGTTCACTCAGTGTTTGCTAGTATAATGGCTTAGTTATAATGAGTTTGAGTGTGCAATGCAGTCAGACGTGCTGCTAATATCTTTGCACTACTGGGACTATACAGAAGTCCAATAGCCACGTTTAAGATGCCACTAGGTTCACTCAGTGTTTGCTAGTATAATGGCTTAGTTATAATGAGTTTGAGTGTGCAATGCAGGCAGACGTGCTGCAACTATCTTTGCACTACTGGGACTATACAGAAGTCCAATAGCCACGTTTAGGATGCCACTAAGTTCAATCAGTGTTTGCTAGTATAATGGCTTAGTTATAATGAGTTGGATTGTGCAATGCAGGCAGACGTGCTGCAAATATCTTTGCACTAGTGGGACTATACAGAAGTCCAATAGCCACGTTTAGGATGCCACTAGGTTCACTCAGTGTTTGCTAGTATAATGGCTTAGTTATAATGAGTTGGAGTGTGCAATGCAGCCAGACGTGCTGCAAATATCTTTGCACTACTTGGACTATACAGAAGTCCAATAGCCACGTTTAGGATGCCACTAAGTTCACTCAGTGTTTGCTAGTATAATGGCTTAGTTATAATGAGTTTGAGTGTGCATTGCAGGCAGACGTGCTGCAAATATCTTTGCACTACTGGGACTATACAGAAGTTTAATAGCCACGTTTAGGATGCCACTAAGTTCACTCAGTGTTTGCTAGTATAATGGCTTAGTTATAATGAGTTGGAGTGTGCAATGCAGGCAGACGTGCTGCAAATATCTTTGCACTACTGGGACTATACAGAAGTCCAATAGCCACGTTTAGGATGCCACTAGGTTCACTCAGTGTTTGCTAGTATAATGGCTTAGTTATAATGAGTTAGAGTGTGCAATGCAGGCAGACGTGCTGCAAATATCTTTGCACTAGTTTGACTATACAGAAGTCCAATAGCCACGTTTAGGATGCCACTAGGTTCACTCAGTGTTTGCTAGTATAATGGCTTAGTAACAATGAGTTGGAGTGTGCAAAGGGCAGGAGGATACAGTGGCAGGGTTGTGGGTCTCTGTGTAGAGGAAAGGAAGCCTGCCTTTCTATCCCTCCTAATGGGGAAATGCAGCATGGAGATCCCTGACCTTAGCTACACAGACGCTGTCATCTTATGTAGCTGTTAAACTCTGTTTTCAGGACCTGTCACCTATGGCTCTGACCCTGCCGGTATGAGCCCTTAAAAGGACTGATAGAAAGTGCTATCCCTAAGCTGTCCAGCGCTGTGTATGGAGCGTAATATAGCTGTATCGGCGATAGGAGCTGCGCCAGTGATGTCTGACACCAAGGACGCAGAAGAGATAATGGCGTCCGGACGGGCAGATACTCGTTTTTATAATGCAGGGACATGTGACATGGACATCCCCTCACACATGCCGTTGCTTCTCTGGCTAAAAGTCCACTTAGCTGTGTGTGTGTCTGGGATTGGCTGACATGCTGGCCCTCCCCACTACACGCGCGCGCTTAGGGAAGGAAGACAAGGGAAAAAAAAAAAAAATGGCGATCGCCATTATACATACAGCAGTGATCTTAATGCGCTGTTCCCGCACACTGTACACTGAAATGTCATAATAGTGTGAGTCACAGAGTGACTTACACTATTACAGCGGAAAGCCAGCAAGGAATTAGCTGTTTTTTTTGCTGCTAGAACCGTTCTCGAACGTATCTAGAACTATCGAGCTTTTGCAAAAAAGCTCGAGTTCTAGTTCGATCTAGAACAGCCCCCAAAATCACTCGAGCCGCGAACTGGAGAACCACGAACCACGAACCGTGCTCAACTCTAGTTGGGCCTACCTGTCTCCACTGTTGGGAGCATCATCCGGAAGTGGAAGGCTTATGGAACTACTGTTAGCCTTCCACGGCCTAGGCAGCCTTTGAAAGTTTCCACCCGTGCTGAGGCCAGGCTTGTCCGAAGAGTCAAGGCTAACCCAAGGACAACAAGGAAGGAGCTCCGGGAAGATCTCATGGCAGTGGGGACATTGGTTTCAGTCAATATCATAAGTAACGTACTCCACCGCAATGGTCTCCGTTCCAGACGAGCCCGTAAGGTACCTTTACTTTCAAAGCGTCATGTCAAGGCTCGTCTACAGTTTGCTCATGATCACTTGGAGGACTCTGAGACAGACTGGTTCAAGGTTCTCTGGTCTGATGAGACCAAGATCGAGATCTTTGGTGCCAACCACACACGTGACGTTTGGAGACTGGATGGCACTGCATACGACCCCAAGAATACCATCCCTACAGTCAAGCATGGTGGTGGCAGCATCATGCTGTGGGGCTGTTTCTCAGCCAAGGGGCCTGGCCATCTGGTCCGCATCCATGGGAATATGGATAGCACGGCCTACCTGGAGATTTTGGCCAAGAACCTCCGCTCCTCCATCAAGGATCTTAAGATGGGTCGTCATTTCATCTTCCAACAAGACAACGATCCAAAGCACACAGCCAAGAAAACCAAGGCCTGGTTCAAGAGGGAAAAAATCAAGGTGTTGCAGTGGCCTAGTCAGTCTCCTGACCTTAACCCAATTGAAAACTTGTGGAAGGAGCTCAAGATTAAAGTCCACATGAGACACCCAAAGAACCTAGATAACTTGGAGAAGATCTGCATGGAGGAGTGGGCCAAGATAACTCCAGAGACCTGTGCCGGCATGATCAGGTCTTATAAAAGACGATTATTAGCTGTAATTGCAAATAAGGGTTATTCCACAAAATATTAAACCTAGGGGATGAATAATAATTGACCCACACTTTTATGTTGAAAATTTATTAAAATTTAACTGAGCAACATAACTTGTTGGTTTTTAAGATTTATGCATCTGTTAATAAATCCTGCTCTTTTTTGAAGTTTGCAGGCTCTAACTTATTTGCATCTTATCAAACCTGCTAAATCTGCAGGGGGTTGAATACTACTTGTAGGCACTGTATTTACTGTCTTGCCTGCATGAAAAATAGATATGGTGTCTGGGGCAGATGTAACAGACCTGCACAGTGCTGTCTAAAATATAGTCAGTCTGGGTAATGAAAGAACCGATCCAACAGCTCAATGCATTTCTAATCCAGCTTGGCACTAAACTATCCCCTAGTCCCTTATCCACTAGTCCACTCTCCCCTTTCCAAATAACCGCGGTCCACAAGACTGAGGGACAAATGACAGCACTCTTGTTGGGTTGACCTAACAATTACAGCTGTTGCCAGCGATATCCGAATGCAGAGAGGGTACCGGTGCCCCCCCCCCCCTCTGCTACTCCGTCTCAATGAAAACAAGCGGACGCTGTTATACACATAAGACTGGAGATGTGCGGCTCCGAATAGAAAGTGTATTGATATTGTTTACATTACAAAGTTATACAAAGTTGATTAGGACGTAACTATGCAACATACATATTCATTAAAGGCGTGAATTACATATTCCCAGCAAGAGAAATTAACATAATGACTTATACTCCCATAACAAGATGTTTTTCAGTCGTCTCTAAGTCAAAACATTCTGCGTCCTTGAGGTTGGTCTCACAGTTTATTACGCAAATAAGTCTGGTTTGGTCTTGCCAGGGAGAATGAATTTCTATTATTTTCTAAGTCAGTGAAAAAGGTTAACTCTTTCCTCACAATCCCCCCTATTGGCATGATTGATGGACAGGGGGCCATCGAGAAGCTGAGGACTATAGAGCGAGCAGGCTAGCCTCTAGATACTTTCTGAGCCGCGCATTGCTCAGGGAGTGTCGTCTCACATCCGTCACCCAGGACTGCCTGCATGCCTCTCGATAGGAGTCTCATCATGATACGCCAAGGTGATTTCTAGAGGAAAGAGTAGAGAAGAGAAAAAATAGGCATATTAGTGATTTCATACGGGTGCTGAATAATCATTGTATCTACATTGCTTCAAGCAGCGGGAAAACAAAGCCATTAGCAACTTGAACACTACATAAGCAACTAGTAAACAGAGTAACACTTGGTGTCATTGACGGATAGTCTATTGTAACAGCCTCCCCATTGAAACACTTTGTTTATTGGGACTGGTATGGCTAAGTAAGGCATGGAAAAGGCTGTCACAGGTGCGTGTGTACATATCCAGCAGTCTGTGATCTCAAGTTTTTCAGCTAACACTTCATGATGGGTCTCAAATGAATTCTGCCGTGGTGTAGAAGGCCCCAAAAAGGGAGAACACATAGAAATACTTATCAGCAGTATTAGGCCTTCTTGCAGTGGCTGGCATGGACCCATGTCGATCTTCCCTCAAGTTTGACGGAGGTTGGAGTGGTCAGCTGGACAGTCAAAGGCCCTTCGAATCGTGGCTCAAGGGTCTTTTTCACATGCTTCTTTAGGTAGACCCGGTCACCAGGCTTCAGAGAGTGGGTTCCTGGAATGGCACCAGGATCAGGTAGAGAAGAGTAGACCCTTTGGTGGGTTTCAGTTAGTTTCTTCTGCAGGGAAACAACATAAGACGTTAGGCTATCACATTGCAGGTGTAACTCCTGCGGGAAGTAGCATCCTAATCTGGGTGCACTACCAAAGAGTATTTCAAAGGGTGAGAGCCTGTGCTTTCCCTGCGGGGTAGTCCTTATAGAGTAAAGAGCTATGGGGAGACATTCTGTCCATGGTCTACCAGTCTCCTCCACTGCCTTGGCTAGTTTGAGCTTTAGAGTTCCATTTAAACTTTCCACTTTCCCTGATGACTGTGGGTGGTAAGGCGTGTGTAAGGCTGACTGAATGCCTAACAGGGCACAGGTGTTCTGGAAAACTTGTCCAGTGAAATGAGTACCTCGGTCTGACTCTATGACTTCAGGGAGTCCAAACCGAGGCACCAGCTCACAGGCCAATTTTTTTGCTGTAATTGGGGCCGTGGCTGAACTTACAGGATAGGCCTCTGGTTATCCTGAGAAGAGGTCTACACAGACAAGTACAAACCCATAGATGCCATGTTTTGGCAACTGTATATAGTCTATTTGTACTCTTTGAAATGGGGCAAACGTCTTTGGCATGTGTCTTTGTGGGGTTTTAGTTAGCTGGCCTGGATTGTGTTGTTGACAGATATGACAAGCTTTTATTCTCTGGGAGGTGTATTGTCTGAACCCGGGGGCTACCCAATGAGGTTGCATCTGGTTCATGATTGAGTTTGTGCTACCGTGTGTGGGGTAGTGGAGTACTTGGAAAATGGCAGGGAACCAACTGCGTGGCAGGATGGGAAGTCTGTTTAGGCGCCAAATGCCCTTCACCTTTTCTGCCCCCTTGGCCCGCCATCCGGCTTTTTCTTCCTCAGAGGCGTTTTCTTGAGTCTCAAAGAGGGTCTGCATTTCTTCCTCCGTTGTTGACACTGTTTCCGTCTCCTTCAAAGGGAGTAAGGCTGCTTGTTTTGCTGTTTGATCGGCCAAGCGATTTCACCTTGCCTCGGGTGTTTGAGCCTTGGTGTGGGCAGCAACCTTTATGATTGCTAGCTGTTTTGGTATCAAGGCTACTTCCATTAGTTTCTTCACTGAGGCTCCATGCCTGATGGGATTTCCTGTTGCTGTGAGGAATCCTCTAGTCTGCCAGATAGTGCCAAAATCGTGCACAATGCCGTGTGCATAGGCTGAGTCCGTGTAGATGTTCGCTGTTCGTTCTTCCAGAAACTCAATTGCCCAGATGAGAGCAAGAAGTTCTGCTTCTTGAGCAGATATGCGTGGAGGTAGCGGTTGTTTGGCTAGGATTGCATATAGAGTCACTACTGCAAATCATGTGTGGAACTTGCCTGCTTCATCAGCGTATCTGCTACCATCCACAAAAAGTTCAAAGTCTGGATTTGTAAGCGGTGTTGCCTAAATATTGTGCAGGGGCTTTGCCTCATGTTCAATGAGTTCCTGACAATCATGATCAAATGGTGCGCTGGTACGTTTGTCACTCTCTTCTGTCCTCTCTTCTGTCCCCCCTTCTAAACTTGTGAAGATCAGCAGATCAGCAAGGTTTAGACTTGTAACTCGAGCAAATGAGATGTTTGGGGGTAGCAACAGCGTGCACTGAAGTCTGACCTGTCTTGCCATGGAGAGGTGTTTCAGCTGCACTTGATTGAGAACAGCATAGATGTAATGGCTGGTAAGGATGGTAGTCGGGAAATCGAGTGAGATTTCAGATGCTTTCTGCAGTATGTTTGAAACTGCTGTAACAGCATGGACACAGGTTGGTGCTGCTTTGGTGACGTTGTCAAGTTGAGAGGAGTAGTACCCGATTATGTGATGTTTGTCCGTCTTCTGGGTGAGTACTCCTACGGCAAATCCTTGAAGCTCTGCTACGAACAGATTAAAGGTGAGATCATAGTTTGGTAGTGCCAGAGCAGGTGCATCAATCACTAGTTCCTTGAGCTTTTGAAAGTTTTGTCGAGCTTCTTCTGTAAGGGAGAAAGGAACATTCTTTGTGCAATCATACTGCGGTTGCATGAGCAGTGACGCATTGGGAATCCACCGTCTGCATTTATCTCTGCTTGCTTTGCATCCTACTTCTGCCAGAAAGGTAAGAAGGCTTATTGAAGCCGTTTTACATTCCTCTTCACTAGGGCAGCACAGTAGTAAATCATCCACATACTGTTAGATGTACTGCGAGAGGTAGCGGGAGGGGGATTGTCTCAGCTGCGGTGGCGTAATTCCTGGCTTGACTGAAACTTTTACTGTGGGCACGGGAAGTGTGCCAAGGTCAGTTTTTGATGTGGACCAGAGTTTTGCAGGAACTTGTAGAAGTATTGGATCTGTGTTTACTTCACGTGTAACATCATATTCTGGTTGATCTTCTATCATCTGGAGAGTGCACAGGACTTCTTCTGGGATATCTTCTGGAATTTGCAGGATAGCAGATACATCTTCATTGTAGACAATCTGAGCTTGCAGTCTTGATAGTAGATCTGCTCCCACTACGGCATCTCCACCCAGGGGGGACACTAAGAATTTAGACACGAACATGTGTGGTCCCAGTTTCACCTTCAGTGGATGGGTTATTGGGATTATCTGGGCTTGTCCATCAAATCCGGATACTACAGTAGCTTCAGATGAATTAGATCCTTCAGGCACCAGGTTCCTGGGGTGTATGGAGCGTGAGGCTCCTGAGTCCACCAAAGCTCTTATTTCCTTGTTGCCAATGTGAAGGGGGACGTGTATAAATGGACCTCTGGCATTCCTATCCCGTGCTGCCGCAAGTCAGGCAGTCTTCTCCTCCTGACTCTCGGGTTGGTTTTGAGTGTCCCTCTTTTTTTTTCTACAGTCTCTGATCACATGTCCTCTGATCCCACAATAGTAGCAGGTCGGTGCCTTCCTTCTTGTACCTTCTGGCTGACCGTCCACTGCTGCTATGACAACTTTCTTGTTGCTCCTTTTATCCTTTGTGTCGGTTTCTAAGCCACTTGCTTTGTTGACTAGAAGATCTATGTCTTCCATGTTTCTCAATTCTGGGCAGCACACTTTCAATCTTTCTGCCAGAGGTGCATGTATTCCATCCATGAAGGATCTTACCATCAGGCGACGTATTGCGGCTGCTTGTATGTCCAGCCCTTCATCTGCGAATGACTGCATCAATCTGTAGTAAAATGAGCTGACATTCTCCACAGGACCTTGATGCACTGGTCCCATTGTGCCCTTAGTTCTTTGCTCCTGGGCGCAGAGGAGATTGAGTCTTATCATGAAGTCTTGGCCCGATTCCACATTACGGGTATTGTCCGGAACATGTCCTGTCAGGTGGGTAGTGAGTTTGGCATACAGTTCGGGAGACATTTTAACTCTATACAAACCTTCCATGTCCAACCAAGTGCTTCTGTAGGAGACCTGTATTTGGTTCAGGTAACGTGAAAAACTGACTGGGTTTCTAGTCAGGTCTGGAGCATTTTGCAGGAAAGCCATCTGCTCGGCTGGAGTCTAGGGTACGTAGTCATCATACGTACGAGGAACTGCATCTCTGGGAGCATCTGGGTTTTGTGGATTAACAGGTGGTCTTATCAGGACTCTTCTTTCCACTATGGGATAGAGAGGCACTAATGCTGTGGCTTGTAGCTTGTGCTGTGGGGCTCCACAGGCTAGGCATGTTTCACTCCAGTCCGGATTTTGTAGGCCACAGTTTGTGCAGGTCCATTCTGGGGATCCTGCTATTTTTGGAGTTGTTCCAGGAGTAGCTGACAGGTACGGAGGAGGCTGCTGTTGATCCTTATTAGCCTTCTTCCCAGCTTCTTCCCATGTGTCTGATTCTTCATGATATATCCAACCTTGATCGTGGGCTGTTTTTGCCATGTCAGAAAGAGTTCTGACTAGTTCAGTCCATGATTTATCTGCTATCACTCCTGCTCTAGTAGCTCTTATTGTGTCCCATTTGTTGGGGTCCAATTGATCCTTCCCCTTCAATCCAACTGTCTTAAAAACTTCCTTGGACTGACTGGCTGTTCTTTTGCCATGATAACACATAATGAGATGTTGCAGGGTGCATCCAGCTCTTTTGTCTTTTGTATTCCTTGCCCCATTCTTCATCTATCTTCTTCAGCTTTTAGACCCTTGAATGTCCTTTGGACTAAACCTACCTATCCTGGAAGTACTCAGAGACTAACTCCTTTTGTATTCCTACCTAAGGTGAGGTCTAGAACCACCTTTCCTGGAAGTACCCAGAGACTGACTCTTGATCTGTATTCCTACTGAAAGGTGGTGTCCTAACTTCAGAGGGGGCTGAGTATGTTGAATGGTGCTGGGTTACCCTTCTTGTACCAAAGGTACACTCTATATCCGATGGCAATGGCAAACAGGGCTATTCCCATTAACACTAGAGCAGTGAATATCACATCCATTGGACAGAGCAGGTACACTATTCCCTTTCAACACTCACTGATGTATGGGATCTATGACTACCAACAAAGACAACAGCACAGAAGCAAAGCGCAGGAGAGCAGACACGCGACACACGGAGAGGCAGAGAAATACAGAGAAACAAACAAACAAACAACCAAACAAGGCACAGAAAACATCAGCTGGCAAGGCTCTCTCTCTCAGAGTTCAGTAGAAACCCGCCAATAACCCAGTATCTACTCACAGTGTACCTCTTGCGCGTTAAGGAGAGGGGAGATCAGATGTGGGGAGCATAAAGAGAAGAATAAGGTTCAACTCTTACCTGGCCAGGTGTTTCTGGTCCCCACGTCTGGTCACCTCCTCCTCTGCTTGGCAAGACAGTCCACTGCGTCCTGGGATTACAAACACAAGTCCCTGCTTTTCGGGCGCCAGATAATTTTAGGTTGACCTAACGTTCACAGCTGTTGCCAGCGATGTCCGAATGCAGAGAGAGTACCAGTGACCCCCCCCCCCACTCTGCTACTCCGTCTCAATGAAAACAAGCGGACGCTGTTATACACATAAGACTGGAGATGTGCGGCTCCGAATAGAAAGTGTATTGATATAGTTTATATTACAAAGTTATACAAAGTTGATTAGGGCGTAACTATGCAACATACATATTCATTAAAGGCGTGAATTACATATTCCCAGCAAGAGAAATTAACATAGTGACTTATACTCCCATAACAAGATGTTTTTCAGTCGTCTCTAAGTCAAAACATTCTGCGTCCTTGAGGTTGGTCTCACAGTTTATTACGCAAATAAGTCTGGTTTGGTATTGCCAGGGAGAATGAATTTCTATTATTTTCTAAGTCAGTGAAAAAGGTTAACTCTTTCCTCACACTCTAGTATTGGAGAAGATAGTGTAGCTGAAATAATGTGTGCTACTAGGATAGAGCTTACCTAGAGTAAAACAGAGCTGTGCTGATTTACATCCAACTATTTTAATAGAGGAAGGATGTAATAACATGCCAGCGGTGATAAATCACTTGGAGCTTGTCCCCACCCCCCACCCCCTCCCGCCCTGCACTTCCAGGCATCTCCACAGTGAGAGGAGCTCATTCTCAGACCTACTCTACTCCTTCAAACATCTACAAAGGCAGCAGCATGGACGTGAGGCACCTCGCTCTCCTAACTCTACTGGTGGGGATGATCTGCCTCTCTGAAGGTAGGTGGAGATGGACCATCCAACATTTCATAACAAAGCACATATGGTGGAGTGTCCACATAGGTTCTGCAAACTCTTTCTGCTTGTAAAACTCTTGTAACATAAAAAGCCAACAGAGGGTCGCTGGGATGTTATCTGAAATGTGTGAATTAGGACAAGTCACTGTGGTTTTTGGCTAGCTGGAACCATATGGCGTGGCTTGTTACTGTGTGGAGTGTTTATTGGCAATCTTACATCCTGTAGATGGCAGAATATGCATAAGTATTTGCATTGGTTTTATGTTACTTTATTCCAACATTTGCTACAGTTAGATAAATCTTAAAATGTGTCTCACTCATCTGCTCTGTAGTCAGTTTCTTTTGGAAACATATTTTTCCTGTTAGCTTTTTTCACATAGAGATCTGCTGAACTCTAACATTGAGACAAATTCTAAATTTCAACTACTGAGCCAGACACAGCAGTAAAACCTTCAGTGAAAATTTGACAGACAATAATAGATTTTTAGTAAAGGTGGCATTATTAAATCAGTAAATGTTTTCTGCTTGGAATGTGTCACATAGTGGGGACCTAATTGGTGTTAATGCACTGTCGGCTATCCGTAAGGTTCAGCAGAGGTTTCTCCCTGGAGATGATGTCAGGCTATTAGTGACTCAATCAAACTTAAAAATAAGTGTGTATGTGTGCGTGTTGTGTGGGTGTAGATGTATATGTATGTATGTATATATATATATATATATATATATATATATATATATATATATATATATATTATAATACAATATATAAATAATTTTGGGAAGGATAAATCAAAGCTATTCATTGTCCTGCCTAATGTTCGATGGGTGCCTTAATACTTTGTCGTAATAAACCCACAATCCTGATATTTTTAGACAAGGACATAATGACTGAATATTTAGGCCTGTCATGATTTTCATTGGTGTTATATATCTACAGAACTGTTATGTTCAGATCCAGATGATTAAGTTGTCAGTATAGATTATAATACAGGTCTGTTCTAAGATAATAAGACGTAGGGTTGAAAAGTGATCATGCTGTGGCTTATATTGATAACATCTACTTATGTCTTTACTTTTTTTTCCAACTGCAGAAATTTCAGCTATTTTTATGTGGCTGAGCAGATTCATGTAGCCATAACATTACACATATGCACTCACATACCATATACTACAGTTGATAAGTAAAGCCTGATAAACAACAAATAATTAACTGGCAATGTACAGCTATCCAAGGACCCTGGAGGTACCTGGATTTATTATGATCACACTGAGATTTGTACCTTTTGTCCCTCACTGAACACCTCAGGTGGATAGATCTCTCTAGTCTATGGTAACAGCATACAGGGGTTTGTTTGGAGATTGGGATCAGTCACTTTAATTGTTCTCCATTAAAAGGAAAACTATAAACATCATTAACATAGAAAGATAAAAGAATCCCCAGTCCAAGAGGGGTGAGTACATGGATCCTGTCTTCTGATGCGCTGCAGATTACTCACCCTGTATCTGGTGGTGGTATATCAGTGTGCAACATCTGGAAAGTATAAATGTATCCATGCTAGTTAAGCTCCTCAAGACTTGCCCCAAAAAAAAAAAAATTGTTTAAAAGAACATTTTTTTTAATCTCTACTGGCTAACACGATATAAAGATAAATTTTACCTCTCCAAAAATATTAACATTTCCAACGACCTTATAACCTTTAGGGTTGATTCAGATTTTCCAATGGCCTTATAACCTTTAGGATCTGGATCAAAAAATAGGTTTAGTCATAAATACTGACAGACAGTTATGCCATGATATATCCAGTATATTCAGATGTCATGGGTTTCAATAAGGTGTGTAGTGAGGAACCTCAGAGCCCTGTGATGATTCAATATATAACTGAAATTAGTTAAAAAGGAAAATAATATTGGTTTGTGTTGAATGTGCCACTTTTCTTATTTTTCTGTTACTGTGCCCAAGATTATCAGGGCATTTTAAAATATATAAAATATTCAATGTGCCCAATCCTTTAAATTTACTACATATTAAATTTTTTTTACAATTTTAGAAACATTAAGATCCGCATAGTGTAACCTCCAGTATATGCTAAATATAAAATTACTGACCCCCTACTGACATCAAAGTTTCTACAATAGTGTGCATTTGGGTACAATGTAGAATCTTGCAATTCAATATCTTACTCATGAGAATATACAGATGTATCTTGGTGACAATGCCTATACAATAAGTCATAATGGGTTCTGCAGTATAGTTATGTAGTCATGAGCCCACAGTTCATATATTAGGCAGTCACTGATCACTAGTTGACTGCGCACATATTTTGTGTGTTCTGCGTTGCCTTGACATTATAAGGATGATAAAGCTTCAGATTTTTGTGACTGTGGAGCTACTTTCTCTTAAAAAACTGCCTCTGATCACCTCTGATCCTTATCTAATCCCCTATGTTATGGCCATCTTTATGTGTACATTTCTAATCACAGACAACACTGGCTGCAGCCAGATGCAAATTTGCAAATTCAATTATGTCCCTCTGTATATTTATATATGATCAGATAAAGACAGACAGAGGGTGGAAACATTTTCCAAATGTGTGCCTGGTCTATGTCTCAGTATCAGTGTGTATGCATTATATATATACATTACATTACAATGTGATAGATATATATATATATATATATATATATATATATATATATATATATATATATATATATATATATATATATATTATTAATGTGTGTGTGTTTGTGTGTGTGTGTGTATATATATAGTACACACACAGAATACATATATATTTATATATATATATATGTATTCTGTGTGTGTACTATATACACACACACACACACACACATACATACACACACATTATTTTATATATATATATATATATATATATATATATATATATATATATATCTACATACACTTACAGTATTTTAAATTATAACTTTTATAAAGCTAAATAATTTATATTATATTTTTACATTATTTTTAATTTACACTTATTTTTTTGTGGTTATTTTTGTTTGCTGCAATTTACTTTTCAGGGAGCGGTTGCAATTCATTTGGAACCATAAGTAATGTGTCAAGCAAATTGAGACATGATTACATGAACCTATCCTTAACATGTGTAGAAAATGCTTAACAGGCCCTTCTGTCACAATAGCATGGGCAGACAATAAGTTCTACTATTTACAATGACATGACCAACCTTATGTGGTATTATCTAGTCATTGCAAGTAAAGTAATAAGATATTTAGTAGAATTGCAATAATGACACCTCTACTGTGGTCAAGAAACATGCAGTTGTTCCAATCTTTATGGTACTCAATTACTAAAATATTTTACAAGCGCTCCATGGCCAAAACCAAGCAGCAGAGGGAAAATGGAGAGGGAAGCAATCAATGATAAAGGATCAGAGGAGATAAAAGGAACTACTGAAGAGGAGACACCTTTGTAGTGCAAACACCCAAGTACCTGTCCACAAGTTTCTTCACTCTAGAAGCCATTACTCTAGCGACTAAGGCTATGTGCGCACAGTGCATTTTTCGCGGCGTTTTTGTGCGTTTTTCGAGTGCGTTTTTGGCCTCAAAACTGCAGGACTTTGCTTCCCCAGCAAAGTCTATGAGTTTTCATTTTTGCTGTCTGCACACATCTGTTTTTTTTACCTGCGTTTTTGAGTTAAAAAAAAAAAATGGACATGTCAGTTCTTTCCTGCGTTTTTCTGCGTTTTCTACCCATGCAATGCATTTGAAAAACGCAGCAAAACGCAGAGATCAAAAACGCAGCAAAACGCAGCCAAAAACGCACCAAATTGCGGCAAAAACGCATGCGTTTTTTATGCGTTTTTTCGACGCAGGTGCGTTTTTGTGCGTTTTTAGCGGCCAAAAACGCAGCGTCAAAAAGACGCAGTGTGCGAACCTAGCCTTAAAGTAGTGCTATTACAAGGGTCAGTCTACAGCTTCTGACCTATCATGGACAAGTAAATACCTAGATGCCCCTTAGAAAAGCTGAAAAATTAATGAATGCTGCAATCTAATAAATACACTGTGTTCCAAATTATTATGCGAAAATATGTTTTCATATTTTCCTAAATTAACTTTATGAATTGCAGTCATTGTTATTTTCCAATCAAGAGGGGCAGTCCCGGCACACAGTGTATGAAAAAATGGTAAGTCCAGGTATAATATGCTTGAACAGAATTTCTTTATTTTTCACCAAATATAGTACTGCCCGCCCAACGTTGCGGCTCACGCAGGAGCCTTCACCAGGGGTCAAGAGCACTAAGAAAGACATGGTATACAAAGAAAAACAAACAGAAACAATATTTACAAAATGCATCATGACATTACATCAAGGAAAATATAAGAAAAATAACCTATTGGGGACTATGGAAAGAACATGAAACCATTGTCGTAGTGTGAGGGGTAACCTAAAAGGATCTAACCGCTAGAGAGGAAGAAAGAAAATCCTGTGAGTATGAAGAGTGAAGAAAAGAAAGAGAACAAAGAAAAAGAAAAAGAGAAAAGAATAAAGAAGGTAGAAATAAGGGAGGAACATAAGGAAATATAGTGGAAAGGAGAGGGAAACAAGGAAAGGAGAGAAACAGAAAAGTATGCAGTGGTCAAGAAGCAAAAGAATAACTGAAGAACATACCCGAGAAGATGGTTATGGTAAAGAATCATGTAGGTACAACAGGACCTATGAACAGGAGGAAATTGTAGGAAAAAGAAGGGGGAAGGGGAGATGCATAAGATATAACATAGTGTAACTAGGGAGGTAAAAGTAGTAGGACCATGTTTGACTTACTTAGTGAAGTCAGCTAATGGGTTAATCCGGCAAGAGGAAATTGTTGCTACAAGTAAAGTAGACAAGGAAAACCCTAATGTGGAAACATATAATTATTATAAGCGAAAAAAGAGTTAAAGAGTTAAAGGGACAACAATGAAGAGGGGGATTGTATATAACGGTACATACCAAAAGGGGGGCTGGCATATAATGTGAAGGGGCTCACACGGTAGTTTAGGATATGAGGTGAATGCTGCCAAATGAAAACAGTGTCAGTGAAAGGTAGTATGTTATAAATAAAGCAGAATATAAGGATATGGATACATACCAATGGGACATTGTCATATGTGTACTACGGTTATTGATCATATGTAGTATGACAAATAGATTGTCAATATGACGTCAGTGATGCTAGGGAAGAAAGGTAATCATGACTATAATGGTATGTAGAAGGCAAAAAAGAGAGACAAGGAAAGGGTAGGAACATACCTAGGAGCACTTTGGATAAGGGTGAGAGCACCAGGAAAAAGCCTGTAATGTGTCAGGAAATAGAGTGAGTCACATGAAAAAGGAGATCAAAGTAGAGCAAAGTAAAGCAGCATAGCGGAAAAACCTTACCTAAAGTGGCGTGGTAGTATGATCACTACGTGGAGGGAGCCCAGGGACTGTGTAGGGAGTGAGCCTCTATATACAGGCACGTGAGTATCCATTGGTGGAGTGTGAGTCACCGCTATCAGGTGTGGGGAGAGTCACTGGGTGTGTGCATGACGCGCAGCCGACGCCTACCAAGGGGCGGGGCATAGGCGGTCGGTGCGTGCCAGGTGCCCACACACAGGAGTCGCAGTGCTGGTATGTGGGCGTGTGCGTGACGCGCGGCACCCGCCGCGCCCACCGTAGGCGGGACATCGGCGAGCGGCGCGCGCCAGGCACACACGGTGGGATGTGTGTAAGAAGAAGTGACAGATGGGCGTACGCGTGACGCGCGGCGGCCGCCACGCCCCCGTGGGCGGGGTATAGGCGGGGGACGCGCGCCAGGTACACGCCCATACTGTGTGATAGTTCAAGGGTGATGACGCGATGATGACGTGCATACGCATGCGCGTTGCACAGTACCCATTCCACGCTCCAGTGTATAGAGCGTAGATGGACGGTATGGAAAGGACGCATGCGCCGTGCAAAGGGATAAGTGATGAACAGCGTTATCCAAAATAACTCTTTGTAGTTGAGAAATCCTAGGTGAGACAGATAGACAGCTGTGGAGCATGCTGGAGCGAAGACGGCCAGAGTGCATACTATAAGGCTTGTGGAGGGTGTTCTAGGATATCTAAAAAAGAGGGATAGAACATATCATTAAAAACATAAGTAAAGTCACATACATGGAATTACATGAGTGATATGATAATTAAGTACTAACATCTTTATCTCGAATAACATTATGAACTGGTAAGATATAGACTAGTGAGATATAAAGAACATGATTATAGTACTAAAACATGATACAATATGCCATAAAGGAGACAATTAATACGAATTATAAGATAATGTGATCATATAGAATGTCAAAATACAGAGCTGTGGAAAATACAAGGACAAATGAATACCGTAACGTCAAGGATAGGTATCATGGGTACGAAAAGGACTCCTATAGAACCTCATAAAACATATAAAAAGCATAATGAGCAATAATAATATCAGCAGACAATTTCATATTCCCTGTTGAGCCCCATGGGCTCCAGGGTTTTGAGTGTGTGGATCCAGAAGGCTTCTCGCAGTTTAAGTCTCTGGATCCGACTGCCACCTCTGCGAATGGGGGGGACATGTTCGATAACCTGGTACCGTAACTGGGCTATGGAATGGTTGTGTGAGATAAAATGAAAAGGGATTGGTAGTAAGGTTTGTTTACAGCGGATTGTGGATTTATGCTTGCTTATGCGGTCTCGGATAGGTTGGGTCGTCTCCCCAACATACCCGAGACCGCAGGGGCACTTGATAAGATAAACGACATACGAAGAGTCGCATGTAAAAAGACCCTTAATGGGAAATTGCTGACCGGTATGTGGATGGGTGAAGGTGTGCCCCTTAGTCACATTAGAGCATTGTGTACAGCCTAGACAGGGAAAAGTTCCATTCCTCTGTGTGGTCAAAGTGGGCTGAAGGTGAGAGGGTTTAGAAGAGCCGATGTCGGCTCTTACCAAATGGTCTCTTAAATTTTTAGATTTCTTATGACAGAAGAGTGGAGGATGGCTGAATTCAGAAATAGATGGATATGACCGGGAGAGTAAAGGCCAATGTTGGCGAATGATATTACGAATGGGTGTCTTGAAAGGATGGTATGTTGACACAAAAGGAATCCTCGTAGGCATATGGGTTCTAGGAATGTTAGCAATAGGTAACACCTTATGGTGGGATATATGTGGTGGATAACCACGTTCCTGAAATTTCAAGCTCATGTCAACATGACGAGTGTTTCTGGTCTCCGGGTCGGATACAATGCGAGCAATCCTATGGTGTTGAGAAAGGGGTAGAGAATTCTTCATGTGTTTGGGATGGCTGCTAGTGTAGTGTAAGAGGCTATTCCGGTCAGTGGGCTTGGTATATAAGTCAGTGATTATGTGACCATCTCTGTCCAGTGTTACCGTGGTGTCCAGGAAATTGATAGATCTAGGATCATGATGTAATGTAAAGGTAAGGGTAGGGATACATACATTCAGAGAGTCAAAAAAAGAGAGAAGTTCAGGGAGCTCACCGTGCCAGATGACAAATACGTCATCTATGTAACGTTTCCAAGTCAGTACGTGAGACTGAAATAGTGGAGAGTTGTAGACATGGCGATCCTCGAACCAGGCCATAAAGATGTTGGCATAAGGGGGTGCCACATTTGACCCCATCGCAGTACCTTTCCGCTGGATGTAGTATTGGTCACCAAATAAGAAAAAGTTGTGTTCCAATACAATGCGTAGGAGGTCTTGGCAAAAAGTATGTTGCTGCTCAGAAAAAGGGCTGTACCGTTCGAGGAACCAGTTAACTGCCTCTATACCAAGGTGGTGGTCAATACTGGTATAGAGGCTGTTAACGTCCATCGTCACTAGTAGGCAATTGGTGGGTAGTGTTCCGAGGGTATGCACATGAGATAGGAATTCTGTAGTGTCCCTAAGATATGAGATAATGGAAGGAACCAGAGGGGACAAAATTTTATCAAGGGTGATGGCCAGAGGGGAAAGGATAGAATCGGTGGATGCAACAATGTGTCGTCCAGGGGGGCGGGTCAAATTTTTGTGGATCTTGGGTAAGATATAGAAGACTGGTGTAATGGGATTAGTCTTATGGAGATACTCAGCTAGCTTTTTATCAATAGTGCCGATCTGTAGATGATAGTCAACTGTGTTAGTGATGATACTACATATGTTAGAAGTAGGATCTCGTGAAATTGGGGCGTAAGTATTGGCATCACTAAGCTGGCGAGTAATCTCATAGAGATAGTAGGCCTTGTCCAAGACCACTATGGCCCCGCCCTTATCCGCAGGTTTGACAATAATGTGTGGATTGTTCTTGAGACTAGAGATTGCACGTGTCTCATCAGGTGTGCAATTGTGTTTAAGGCGAAATGTGCCTCTGTGTATACTGTCCACGAGATGATTGATATCGTTAGAAACCAAGGAAATATATGTCTCCACTGGATGATGATTTTTAGGTGGAGAAAAAGTACTGGGAATACGTAGACCTAAACCCTTTAAATAAAATGTGTCTGAGGACACAGGACTGCTAGTGTCCATGGGACTAGGTTGTAGGTTGTCAAAGTGCACCTTGAGGCGGAGGTTCCTAAAAAATCTCCTTGTCTCTTGGTCTAAGGTAAAGTAATCGAAGGGTGGGGTGGGACAGAACGATAAGCCCTTCTGGAGGACTGATGACTCGGTGGGGGACAGGGTGTATGAAGAAATGTTGAAGACCAGATTGGTCTTACCTGCGAGCGTGTCGTCACTGTTCTTGGGACGAATTCCCTTGCTCCGCCGCGTTTTCCTTTTTGCGGTCGTCGCTGACCTAAAAAAAGAGAAGAGTGAGCTTGATTTTGCTCGCTGTCCGAGCTGTTGGACGAGGTGTAATGTCCAGGGTTCAGTTTTAGTTTTGATGGACGAAAACTCTGTGGATGAAAGGGTATTCAGTTGGAGTCATAAGAAATTGATTGGATACATGTGCATGTATCCAATCAATTTCTTATGACTCCAACTGAGGAGTCCTCAGACACATTTTATTTAAAGGGTTTAGGTCTACGTATTCCCAGTACTTTTTCTCCACCTAAAAATCATCATCCAGTGGAGACATATATTTCCTTGGTTTCTAACGATATCAATCATCTCGTGGACAGTATACACAGAGGCACATTTCGCCTTAAACACAATTGCACACCTGATGAGACACGTGCAATCTCTAGTCTCAAGAACAATCCACACATTATTGTCAAACCTGCGGATAAGGGCGGGGCCATAGTGGTCTTGGACAAGGCCTACTATCTCTCTGAGATTACTCGCCAGCTTAGTGATGCCAATACTTACGCCCCAATTTCACGAGATCCTACTTCTAACATATGTAGTATCATCACTAACACAGTTGACTATCATCTACAGATCGGCACTATTGATAAAAAGCTAGCTGAGTATCTCCATAAGACTAATCCCATTACACCAGTCTTCTATATCTTACCCAAGATCCACAAAAATTTGACCCGCCCCCCTGGACGACCCATTGTTGCATCCACCGATTCTATCCTTTCCCCTCTGGCCATCACCCTTGATAAAATTTTGTCCCCTCTGGTTCCTTCCATTATCTCATATCTTAGGGACACTACAGAATTCCTATCTCATGTGCATACCCTCGGAACACTACCCACCAATTGCCTACTAGTGACGATGGACGTTAACAGCCTCTATACCAGTATTGACCACCACCTTGGTATAGAGGCAGTTAACTGGTTCCTCGAACGGTACAGCCCTTTTTCTGAGCAGCAACATACTTTTTGCCAAGACCTCCTACGCATTGTATTGGAACACAACTTTTTCTTATTTGGTGACCAATACTACATCCAGCGGAAAGGTACTGCGATGGGGTCAAATGTGGCACCCCCTTATGCCAACATCTTTATGGCCTGGTTCGAGGATCGCCATGTCTACAACTCTCCACTATTTCAGTCTCACGTACTGACTTGGAAACGTTACATAGATGACGTATTTGTCATCTGGCACGGTGAGCTCCCTGAACTTCTCTCTTTTTTTAACTCTCTGAATGTATGTATCCCTACCCTTACCTTTACATTACATCATGATCCTAGATCTATCAATTTCCTGGACACCACGGTAACACTGGACAGAGATGCTCACATAATCACTGACTTATATACCAAGCCCACTGACCGGAATAGCCTCTTACACTACACTAGCAGCCATCCCAAACACATGAAGAATTCTCTACCCCTTTCTCAACACCATAGGATTGCTCGCATTGTATCCGACCCGGAGACCAGAAACACTCGTCATGTTGACATGAGCTTGAAATTTCAGGAACGTGGTTATCCACCACATATATCCCACCATAAGGTGTTACCTATTGCTAACATTCCTAGAACCCCTATGCCTACGAGGATTCCTTTTGTGTCAACATACCATCCTTTCAAGACACCCATTCGTAATATCATTCGCCAACATTGGCCTTTACTCTCCCGGTCATATCCATCTATTTCTGAATTCAGCCATCCTCCACTCTTCTGTCATAAGAAATCTACAAATTGTCTCTCCAGTAAAGGAGACAAACTCTAGCACAGCGCCACCTATTGGAAGTAGCGATCCTAAAAGTCACAAGTGGATTTTCAACAATCCTTTGCAATATGACTCAGGATATATAAGCCAGATCAGAATCCCAATTTGCAGACACGGTGTTTCGGGGTGCTTGCCCCTCGTCAGTGCAAAGTATGGGGGTGTCTGATCTGGCTCATGAGAAAGCTATGTGGGGACCACGGGGGAACACTATTCTCCTTAAGGAGACTTTGCAAGCCAGTCTGGCTGCCAGGTAAGGGGACTTATAGCTGCAATGCCCCTCTGGGAAATATTCAAATTGTCTCTCCAGTAAAGGAGACAAACTCTAGCACAGCGCCACCTATTGGAAGTAGCGATCCTAAAAGTCACAAGTGGATTTTCAACAATCCTTTGCAATATGACTCAGGATATATAAGCCAGATCAGAATCCCAATTTGCAGACACGGTGTTTCGGGGTGCTTGCCCCTCGTCAGTGCAAAGTATAGGGGTGTCTGATCTGGCTCATGAGAAAGCTATGTGGGGACCACGGGGGAACACTATTCTCCTTAAGGAGACTTTGCAAGCCAGTCTGGCTGCCAGGTAAGGGGACTTATAGCTGCAATGCCCCTCTGGGAAATATTCAAATTGTCTCTCCAGTAAAGGAGACAAACTCTAGCACAGCGCCACCTATTGGAAGTAGCGATCCTAAAAGTCACAAGTGGATTTTCAACAATCCTTTGCAATATGACTCAGGATATATAAGCCAGATCAGAATCCCAATTTGCAGAAATCTAAAAATTTAAGAGACCATTTGGTAAGAGCCGACATCGGCTCTTCTAAACCCTCTCACCTTCAGCCCACTTTGACCACACAGAGGAATGGAACTTTTCCCTGTCTAGGCTGTACACAATGCTCTAATGTGACTAAGGGGCACACCTTTACCCATCCACATACCGGTCAGCAATTTCCCATTAAGGGTCTTTTTACATGCGACTCTTCGTATGTCGTTTATCTTATCAAGTGCCCCTGCGGTCTCGGGTATGTTGGGGAGACGACCCAACCTATCCGAGACCGCATAAGCAAGCATAAATCCACAATCCGCTGTAAACAAACCTTACTACCAATCCCTTTTCATTTTATCTCACACAACCATTCCATAGCCCAGTTACGGTACCAGGTTATCGAACATGTCCCCCCCATTCGCAGAGGTGGCAGTCGGATCCAGAGACTTAAACTGCGAGAAGCCTTCTGGATCCACACACTCAAAACCCTGGAGCCCATGGGGCTCAACAGGGAATATGAAATTGTCTGCTGATATTATTATTGCTCATTATGCTTTTTATATGTTTTATGAGGTTCTATAGGAGTCCTTTTCGTACCCATGATACCTATCCTTGACGTTGGGTATTCATTTGTCCTTGTATTTTCCACAGCTCTGTATTTTGACATTCTATATGATCACATTATCTTATAATTCGTATTAATTGTCTCCTTTATGGCATATTGTATCATGTTTTGGTACTATAATCATGTTCTTTATATCTCACTAGTCTATATCTTACCAGTTCATAATGTTATTCGAGATAAAGATGTTAGTACTTAATTATCATATCACTCATGTAATTCCATGTATGTGACTTTACTTATGTTTTTAATGATATGTTCTATCCCTCTTTTTTAGATATCCTAGAACACCCTCCACAAGCCTTATAGTATGCACTCTGGCCGTCTTCGCTCCAGCATGCTCCACAGCTGTCTATCTGTCTCACCTAGGATTTCTCAACTACAAAGAGTTATTTTGGATAACGCTGTTCATCACTTATCCCTTTGCACGGCGCATGCGTCCGTTCCATACCGTCCATCTACGCTCTATACACTGGAGCGTGGAATGGGTACTGTGCAACGCGCATGCGTATGCACGTCATCATCGCGTCATCACCCTTGAACTATCACACAGTATGGGCGTGTACCTGGCGCGCGTCCCCCGCCTATACCCCGCCCACGGGGGCGTGGCGGCCGCCGCGCGTCACGCGTACGCCCATCTGTCACTTCTTCTTACACACATCCCACCGTGTGTGCCTGGCGCGCGCCGCTCGCCGATGTCCCACCTACGGTGGGCGCGGCGGGTGCCGCGCGTCACGCACACGCCCACATACCAGCACTGCGACTCCTGTGTGTGGGCACCTGGCACGCACCGACCGCCTATGCCCCGCCCCTTGGTAGGCGTCGGCTGCGCGTCATGCACACACCCAGTGACTCTCCCCACACCTGATAGCGGTGACTCACACTCCACCAATGGATACTCACGTGCCTGTATATAGAGGCTCACTCCCTACACAGTCCCTGGGCTCCCTCCACGTAGTGATCATACTACCACGCCACTTTAGGTAAGGTTTTTCCGCTATGCTGCTTTACTTTGCTCTACTTTGATCTCCTTTTTCATGTGACTCACTCTATTTCCTGACACATTACAGGCTTTTTCCTGGTGCTCTCACCCTTATCCAAAGTGCTCCTAGGTATGTTCCTACCCTTTCCTTGTCTCTCTTTTTTGCCTTCTACATACCATTATAGTCATGATTACCTTTCTTCCCTAGCATCACTGACGTCATATTGACAATCTATTTGTCATACTACATATGATCAATAACCGTAGTACACATATGACAATGTCCCATTGGTATGTATCCATATCCTTATATTCTGCTTTATTTATAACATACTACCTTTCACTGACACTGTTTTCATTTGGCAGCATTCACCTCATATCCTAAACTACCGTGTGAGCCCCTTCACATTATATGCCAGCCCCCCTTTTGGTATGTACCGTTATATACAATCCCCCTCTTCATTGTTGTCCCTTTAACTCTTTAACTCTTTTTTCGCTTATAATAATTATATGTTTCCACATTAGGGTTTTCCTTGTCTACTTTACTTGTAGCAACAATTTCCTCTTGCCGGATTAACCCATTAGCTGACTTCACTAAGTAAGTCAAACATGGTCCTACTACTTTTACCTCCCTAGTTACACTATGTTATATCTTATGCATCTCCCCTTCCCCCTTCTTTTTCCTACAATTTCCTCCTGTTCATAGGTCCTGTTGTACCTACATGATTCTTTACCATAACCATCTTCTCGGGTATGTTCTTCAGTTATTCTTTTGCTTCTTGACCACTGCATACTTTTCTGTTTCTCTCCTTTCCTTGTTTCCCTCTCCTTTCCACTATATTTCCTTATGTTCCTCCCTTATTTCTACCTTCTTTATTCTTTTCTCTTTTTCTTTTTCTTTGTTCTCTTTCTTTTCTTCACTCTTCATACTCACAGGATTTTCTTTCTTCCTCTCTAGCGGTTAGATCCTTTTAGGTTACCCCTCACACTACGACAATGGTTTCATGTTCTTTCCATAGTCCCCAATAGGTTATTTTTCTTATATTTTCCTTGATGTAATGTCATGATGCATTTTGTAAATATTGTTTCTGTTTGTTTTTCTTTGTATACCATGTCTTTCTTAGTGCTCTTGACCCCTGGTGAAGGCTCCTGCGTGAGCCGCAACGTTGGGCGGGCAGTACTATATTTGGTGAAAAATAAAGAAATTCTGTTCAAGCATATTATACCTGGACTTACCATTTTTTCATACACTGTGTGCCGGGACTACCCCTCTTGATTGACTTATTATTTTTTCCCGAGCACCAGGATTATAGCAGTGAGCACAACTTATTCTCTACTATTGTTATTTTCCAGTCATCTACTATTCGAGTATAATTTAAATGTTTTTGATCAAACTGCCTATGAAAACAGTATATTTTTTAAAATAATAAACACTCAAAATGCATGTTCCAAATTATTATGCACAGCAGAGTTTTCAACCTTTTTATTTTTATTTTGAAAAACAAAATGGTCAATTGTGAAATTATAAGCATTATCAGCTTATTACAAAATAAAATCAAACATTTTTTTAAGTAAAAACTTAATTCTAGGTGATGTTACATTTGCACATAGGACCCCTTGTTTGAAAGAAGCTTCTGAACTCTCTCGTCCATTGAATTTGTCAGTTTTTGGATGGTTTGTGCTTCAATTGTTTTGCATGTGGACAGAATACCCTCCCAGAGCTGTTGCTTAGATGTGAACTGCCTCCCGCCATTATAGACACTCCTTTTGATGATGCTCCAGAGGTTCTCAATGGGGTTGAGGTCAGGGGAAGATGGTGGCCACACCATAAGTTTGTCCTCTTTTATGCCCATAGCAGCCAGAGATGCAGATGTTATTTGCAGCATGAGACGGTGCATTATCATGCATGAAAATGATCTTGCTGCGGAATGCACGGTTCTTCCTCCTGAACCATTGCAGGAAGTGCTGTTTTAGAAACTCCACATAGATTATGGAGTTCATCTTTACCCCTTCAGTGATCCTAAAGGGGCCGACAATCTCTCTCCCCATGATTGCAGCCCAAAGCATTACTCCACCTCCTCCTTGTTGGCACCTTAGCCGTGTTTTCATGGGGTGTCCATCAACCAGCCATTCTCTACTCCATCCATCTGGACCATCGAGTGTTGCACGGCACTCATCGGTGAACAAAACAGTTTGGAAGTGAGTCTTCATGTATAGTTTGGCTCACTGGAGCCGTTTCTGCTTGTGTGCAGTGGATAGAGGTGGTCGACAGGATGGCTTACACACAGCTGCAAACCTCTGAAGGACCCTGCATCTTGTTGTTCGGGGGACTTTGGAGGCACCAGCAACTTCAAAAACTTGTCCACTGCTATAACAAGGCATTTTAGCAGCTGCTCTTTTAACCTGACGCAATTGCCTGTTGGAAAGAGTCCTCAATTTCTCCTTATCAGCACGCACACGTGTGTGCTGTGAATCAGCTACATACTTCTTGATTGTGCGATGATCACGATGAAGTGTCTTGGCAATGTTGATTGTAGTCATGCCTTGACCTAAATACTCCACAATTTGTTGTTTCTCAACAGCCGACACATCATTTTTCTTTCCCATTTTGGCAAAAAATGTAGGCTGCTTAATAATGTGGAACAGCCTTCTTAGGGTAAGTTCACACAGTGCATTTTTCGCGGCGTTTTGCGCATTTTTCGGGTGCGTTTTTGCTCAGAAAACTGCATGACTTTGTTTCCCAAGCAAAGTCTGAGTTTTCATTTTTGCTGTCTGCACACAGCATTTTTTTTTTAGCTGCGTTTTTGTGGTGCCCACAAAAACGCAGCATGTCAATTATTTTTGCGTTTTTCACTGCATTTTCCACCTACTGAATTCGATGAGATGTTCAAAAACGCAATGATACACACAAATTGTAAATCTAGCTGTGTTTTAGTGTGTTTCTATGACTAAAAACGCAGCTAGAAACGCAAGAAGTGGGTAGTAAAGTGACATGTACAGGAAGAGGACTCCTTCTGTTAGTAAACACAGAAGCGTACCGCCACCGCTGCTTCCATTTCCCGCCCGGTGCCATGTCCGCTCCCATGCGCTGTGGCGCTGTATCCAACTCTTCCAGCTCCCCTGATGCCGGGTGGCTCACTGGGTAATAATGGGGTTAGGGCTAGCTGTGTATTATCAGCTAGCCCTAAGCCCAAAATTCATGGTGTCACGCCAATATTAGACATGGCCACCATGAATTTCTAGTAAAGATTAAAAGAAACACAACACACAGAAAAATATTTTTATTAGAAATAAAACACAACACAATTAGTGACTCCATCTTTATTGAAATAAAGAACCCTCCTCCGCAGTAATCCTGGGTCAAGGGTCCCGCGCCGTCCAATCCGGATCCAATATCATCTGATCAGTTTGCTGGAAGGCAAAGCGATCAGATGATGTGTCAGGTTCAAGGCCGGAATCACATGACACAGCAGCTTATTGTATAAACGGCTTTTATACAATCAGCTGATGCATCAGTGCAAAAAAAAAAAACAAAAAAAAAACACTTCTGTGCAGCGTCGGACTGGCTACCGGAGGAATCTCCAGTAATGCAAGGCCTGGATTCAGGTACCTGCACTGCACTTCGGAGCTGTGACCTGAGCTCCGGCGTACAGCGAGCGCCGAGTGACTGATTCCCCGGCACTTGTGATTCAGTCCATGACAGCTGCAGACATCCCGGGCTAATCTCCGGTGCTCTCACCCGAACTCCGTAGATCACCCCGGCCTGTCTGTAGCTGTAATGAATTGACTGCAAGCGCCGGGGAATCAGTCACTCGGCGGTAAAATCCGGCGTCACCGCGAGACTTACGATCAGCTGATGCATCAGGTGACCGCATCAGGTGATCACTGCCAGGTCCTCATGGCCAGGTCATGCAGCTATCGTACGTGCCTGGGAGCCGGCACACAGCCAGAGCGGGGGTGGCTGTACCGGGAGAGGAGCTGGGAGCGGACATGGCACCAGGAGTCTGCAGACAGGTGAGTATGACATTTTTCTACTGTTCACTTTTGATTTAGCAGCCGCTTCCACCTCCTGCACGGGAGCGGACATGGCACCGGGCAGGAAATGGAAGCAGCGGTGACGGTACCGGGAGGATTCACGCTTCTGTGTTTACTGACAGAAGCAATCCTCTTCCTGTACATGTCACTTTACTACCCACCCCTTGCGTTTATAGCTGCGTTTTTAGTAATAAAAACGCACTAAAACGCAGCTATATTTGCAATTTGCTGTTTTCATTGCATTTTTGAACATCTCATTGAACTCAATGGGTGGAAAACGCAGTGAAAAACGCAAAAATAATTGACATGCTGTGTTTTTGTGGGCACCACAAAAACGCAGCTAAAAGAAAACGCTGTGTGCAGACAGCAAAAATGAAAACTCATAGACTTTGCTGGGGAAGCAAAGTCATGCAGTTTTCTGAGCAAAAACGCACCCGAAAAACGTGCAAAAACGCCGCGAAAAACGCACTGTGAACTTACCTTAAGAGTAGGTTATTTTCCAGCTTCTAAAATATCCCCCAAAGAAAAGTTTGTGACCTGTGGCAACAACCATAGGATGACTTCTATTAGTACGAAACCTAGAAGATCTGTTGGAGATATGATGCTCTGGAATTCCTATGAAAACAGAGGTTTTAAGGTTGGTTGCAGATGCCTCCATGAGGACAAAAAGTCAAACTGAATAACCCTCTCCGACTTCTATGCAGCACACAGCTTTAGTTTTAGTTTTAGTGAGCCCGTATTTACAAAATGATCAAGCTTTAGTGACATAGAAAAAGCTGAAAACTGCAAGGTGTCCAGAGATAGTGACATTTAAATTGGATAATTGTAGCTAATGTGAGTCTGCATCCAGTGGTGTCTGGATTGAGTGAGCTTGTATTTAATTTTCAAATTCCAAAGACTGTAATATAATACAGAGCTCCCTTACATTTCCTGTGCGTTACCACATCTGGGAGAAAATACAATATAAATGAACAATTTTCACTCAAACCTGCACATATAAGTAACATAAATATTCGACAATAAAAGCAGGAATAATAAATAGCATATTATATTGGAATGATCGAGCTTAATGGGGTGCACATAATAGAATTAGCAAATATAATCTACAAATAAAAAAATTTAAAGATAAACCAAGTTCAGCTCACGCCATCTGGTGTGTTCTTTGTATCTCCTGCTGCATGGACTCACAGGTACTGTCACCTGAACTAATCAAGGAAGAAAAAGGAAACAGTCTGGTGCTAAGGAGTGTAATGATAGCCACTCAGGATAAATGTCCAATTTCTTTATTCTTGCAGTATTAAAATAGAGTGCTGATTATGCCAAGAATCGTGCAAAACTCCAATGGCAAAGAAATATTTGACAGTTGCTGTCAAATATTTCTTGTACATTGGAGTTTTGCACGATTCTTGGCATAATCAACACTCTATTTTAATACTGCAAGAATAAAGAAGCTGGACATTTATCCTGTGTGGCTATCATTATACTCCGTAGCACCGGACTGTTTCCTTTTTCTTCCACAAATACAAAAATGCAACAATGAAATAATATATTATAAGGCTCTGGTAAACTAGTACCTATGGCCAGGGCGGCACGGTGGCTCAGTGGTTAGCACTGCAGCCTCGCAGCGCTGGGGTCCTGGGTTCTAGTCCCACTAAGGACAACATCTGCAAGGAGTTTGTATGTTCTCCCCGTGTTTGCATGGGTTTCCTTCCGGGTACTCCGGTTTCCTCCCACACCCCTAAAACATACTGATAGGGAATTTAGGGGAAACCTATGTAGTGAGATGAGTAAAGAGAGCCAAGGAAATTTTTTTTATATATAATAAAATAGAAATCTTTATTAGGAAAATATTAAAAACAAGGATTTTGTTAAAAAGAAGAGGACACTGACATAGGATCGAGGTTGTCAAAAATTATGCGTGCAAATATAGGCATATACACAGCGATAAATAATAATGAGACACACAAATTTAGAACAGATGAATGCTGCTAAACATATGTAGAGAAAGAGGAAATCTCCTCAAAGAGTTAGATATATAAAAGAAAAAATTATTCCCAACAGGCTAGTTACTCTTGTAAACCTCTATAGGAGTATCCCAAGAAGGGTTTTTGTTACTATGAAAAAACAACAGTCAGTTAGTGACTGTATATACGAACTGCTGCCACACAGAGCATTAAACCACACTTATATCCACGCCATAATGGCACATAGTAGGGCCAGCAGACCAATCATAAGAGTACTATGAAGATAACCAAAGAAAAATAAGAGAAAATTCAGATTAGGGAAGCCAAGAATGCAACAATGAAAAAAACCTGCATGTGCTGGAATAGAACCTGAAGGGATTCAATATAAAGACCCCATAAATATACTAATTGCTGCCATGCCCGACTTAGATCATATCGATACGCTTGCCATAATGGCAGATAATAAAGTCGATGAAACAGCTGAAAGGGTTACTTTCAAGGAAAGAAAACCCAAAGCGAAGCGAAGGCAAGAAAGAAAAATGGAGGATCAAAGATGCAGCAATGAGAGTTACCTATGGTATAGCGTGTGCTCAAATGGGACAACCAGGGAGCCAAAAAGAAGTACCCCTACGCTCGCGTTTCGCGTCTAGCTTCTTCCAGGGGGTGCAAATAAGGAGTATACCCAGGGTTTATATACTCACTGGTAGCCATGATGATGGGTAGCGCTCCTACGTCCCGTCCCACCTCCATGACCGCCGGGCACAGCGTCTGACGTCACCGCGCTCAGCCCACGCCAGACGCGTCATGACGTGGACGGAGGGCAGCGAGGTACATGAGACGCGTCATCACAGCAACCCAGAAGCAGGCGGGACACAGGAGCGCACATCACGGCAAAACACAGAACCCAGGCAGAATAATACAGTAGCGGACCGGCAGAACACAATTAAAGTGCAAAACGTGCATAAAAGAGGCGAATGCAACCAATGGGTTACATATAACATACGTGTATTATATTATGTATATTTGGAATGTGTGAGATCGTGAATAAAAAAGGAAAAATGGTACGGAAAAGCTGTATGATAGAGAAAAATACCCCAAAAAGGGACATGAATAAATATGAGAATAAAAAAATAAATAAATAAGAAAATAAATAAAAAAAATAACAAATAAAGAGAGAGAAAAAATAATTTGGATATATGAAACCAAGCCTACTTAATTAAAATTAAACATATATATGAAAAAATCAACATGTGAAAGGTGAGATCAGTGGCAAAAATACAGAAAAAAATGGAAATAAAAAAATATAATAGAAAAAATTGAGTAAAAAAGGGATGAAATGTGAGATATATAGTGAGATAAAAAGAAAGGAATAGTAATGGATATTAAGGAAGTATAGAAAAAAAAAATATATAATGTGAAAAAAATGGTAAAAAATATAAAAATATAATTGTATGTGAATAATCAGTAAAAAACAACAAAGTATATATTTATTATATAAGGTGCATGTGCAAGTGATGAGTTCGGAGGTCCAAAATGTAGCCCAGGAAAAATTGCAGAAGAGTCAGATCTAAAAATAAAAAAATAAATAAAAAAGTATATAAATAGAAATGTTAAAACCAGGAATGTTAAAATGATACCAAAGGGTATACAGAAACTATTAAAAGAACTACAGGCAAGGGGCAAAACTGAGGACATCATTGAGGCTATTGGGGCGGACACATCCAATTTTTGAAATCCATCGGGTTTCCAACTGAGCTAATCTTTTTTTGTAGTCACCTCCTCTTCTATCCAAATTAATCTGATCAATGCCAAATGCCCGTAGACTACTGGCATCACAGTTGTGTTTGGATTTGAAATGTCTGGGTATGGGTTTCAACGAGGAGATGTCTTCAATTGTTGCTGCCTTCGCAATATCCCGTACATGTTCTCTTATCCTAGTTTTGAGTTGCCGTGATGTCAAACCAACATATACTAGTTTACATGGACAGATAGCATAATACACAACATGCGTGGTGTTACAAGTAATATGTTGGGTGATTTTAAATTGGTGAATACCATCACTAGATGTAAAATCAGAAGCCCTGACCATGTTCGGGCAGGCGATGCAATCTTGGCAAGGAAAAAAGCCCCATTTAGGACCTGACGTTCCAAAAGGATTCTTTTCTTTATTGGATCCATCATAACAGCTATGAGTGAGTAGGTCCCGTAAATTCAGAGATCTCCTATAGGTAATGGAGGGCTTGGCGGTGATTGACTTCGAGAGGACAGGGTCAGCGGTCAGTATAGGCCAAAATTTATCCAAGGCCATCTTGACTTCATACCATTTGGAGTTATACGTACTGATAAATCTTACCTGTTGGTCAGCTTTGGGGCTTCTTCTGGAATGTAAGAGTGTTTCTCTTTTCGTCGTCAAAGCTCTTTGATAACCTCTTTTGATATTCCTTCCCGTATAGCCTCTGTCCTTAAAACGATCTTTGAGATCTTCCGCCTGTCTGTAGAAGGTTTCATCCGATGAGCAAATGCGGCGAGTTCTTAGAAATTGCCCTATGGGAATACCAGAAATTAATGGGTAAGGATGGGAAGAAGAGGCATGTAACAAAGAGTTTACAGATGTGGATTTCCGGTGTACCTCCGTTTGTAGAAATCCAGTAGAATCCTTAAGGATATGCACATCCAAGAAATCGATGTCAGATTGGCTGTAGTGGTACGTCACTTTGATGTTCATCTGGTTTTGATTGAGTTTATGGAGGAATTCCTTCAGAGCATCCTCAGGACCCTGCCAAATCATAAATACATCATCAATATACCGGGTCCATAGGAGGACCCCCTCAATGTATATCGGATGCTCAGATGAAAAAAAGATCTCCTTCTCCCACAGCCCCAGGAAAAGATTTGCATAGGAGGGCGCAAAGGCCGCTCCCATTGCAGTACCCTGGAGCTGCAGGTAGAGGGCGCCCTTGAACAAAAAGTAATTGTGTGTAAGGGCAAAATCAATCAAAGAGAGCAAGAATTGTATTTTCTTGATGTCTAGAGGAGACATGCTCAAAAACATTTCCGCTGCTCTCATACCATCATGATGCCGAATAGACGTATAAAGGGACTCGATGTCACAAGTCACCAACCACATGTCTTTCTCCATCTGAATATTTTCAATTTTTTTGAGAAAATCATTGGTATCTTTGAGAAAGGATGGTAAATTCTCCACAATAGGCTTCAAATGGAAATCGATGTACTTACCTATTGTTTCACAGAGGCTGCCATTTCCAGAAACAATAGGGCGACCCGGAGGGCAAGATAGGTCTTTGTGTACTTTAGGTAGTAGATACAAACAGGCTGTCCTAGGACAATCTGGTAGAAGACCATATCTTTCTTCCTTGCTAATGGTGGCCTCTTGAAACGCATCTTCTAAAAGTTGAGAAAGTTGAGCCTGATAGGAGGAAGTAGGATTAAAGGTAAGTCTACGATAGCATGCTTTGTCATTTAACTGTCTGAAGGCTTCTCTCTCATATAGAGCACAGGGCCACACAACAATGTTGCCCCCTTTATCCGCTGGTTTAATTACCACATCTTTCAATTTTTTTAGATCTTGTAAAGCCTTTCTATGTGCAGCGGACAAATTATCATTATGTATCCTAGTGGAGATCTTACCAAATTCTTCTGTGACCAGACGTACAAAAACATCAATGTCTGGGTACATAGTCAGAGGGGGAAACTTTTTAGGTTTTGGGATAACAAACTTACATCGGGGGAAGAGTTGGATTCCTCAATCAGTTCTTTTAAGATCTCTATGGCTTGTAGTTCTTCATTGGACCAATTCGGTAAATCAGGTTTATCATGGATTCTTTTCAGCACAAGCTTTCGTGCAAAAAGATGTAAATCTTTTATGGCTGAAAATAAATCAAAACGTGAGGAAGGAGAAAAACTCAAACCCAAACTTAAAACTTCAAGCTGATCAACATTAAGTGCCCTATTAGAAAGATTAATCACCTTCAATCTGGGCGTATCAGAGAAATTTGGCGTTTTCTTGTTATTTCCAGTATATTTAGGTGTATATTTACGTTTCACAATTCTGTCGGTGATATTACTTCTTAAATTATAAGGTTCAGAGTCCTCTTCCGTGGAGCAGACAGAGTTGGATGCAGCGGATCGTCTGGGTACACTCCTCTTATTCCCGGGAACTTGCCATCTGTACACTCTTTTTAGCTGGTAATCCTGTAGATCCCTTTTGACTTTTTGCTCTTGTACTTCCTTTTCCCATATCAAAAATTGCTTCTCAATCTCCATTTTGAATGCTTCCATACTCAAAGTAGAGGAAATTTCATTTAATTTGGTTTGATTAACCTCAATTTCATGCTCAATGGAAAGTAAGCTTTTTTGATTGATCTCTACCAAAAGACGGATCAAATCCTTAGAACATGTATCACACACTTGTTCCCATTTCGCTCTAAATTCAAGATCTTCCACGAGGAAAGAGGGTAAAATCCTTACCCTAAGACCTCTGGGTATAAGATTTTTGCTAAGATATTTCTCTAAAGTTGCCTTACCCCACCATATTCTTAGCCGCTTCTTAAGAAGATATTTCAAAGTGGTTTTAATCTCAGTAGAATGACCAATTCCTGTATTGTCACTGACAGTGACCTCTTCATTAAATAAGGTATCAATATTGGAAAGCCATGTCTTATCGCGGGATTTAATATCCATATTTGGGCCAACTGTAAACACAGAAAAAACTCATGAAAATACCTAAATGAGACCCGGTATAAGTGGGCTCTTACTCAAAGACTAAGAGGAAACCTATGTAGTGAAATGAGTAAAGAGAGCCAAGGAACATTTTTTATATATAATAAAATAGAAATCTTTATTAGGAAAATATTAAAAACAAGGATTTGGTTAAAAAGAAGAGGACACTGACATAGGATTGAGGTTGTCAAAAATTATGCGTGCAAATATAGGCATATATATAGGTAGCGCTCCTACGTCCCATATATAATACACGTATGTTATATGTAACCCATTGGTTGCATTCGCCTCTTTTATGCACGTTTTGCACTTTAATTGTGTTCTGCCGGTCCGCTACTGTATTATTCTGCCTGGGTTCTGTGTTTTGCCGTGATGTGCGCTCCTGTGTCCCGCCTGCTTCTGGGTTGCTGTGGCGACGCGTCTCATGTACCTCGCTTCCCTCCGTCCACGTCATGACGCGTCTGGTGTGGGCTGAGCGCGGTGACGTCAGACGCTGCGCCCGGCGGTCGTGGAGGTGGGACGGGACGTAGGAGCGCTACCCATCATCATGGCTACCAGTGAGTATATAAACCCTGGGTATACCCCTTATTTGCACCCCCTGGAAGAAGCTAGACGCGAAACGCGCGCGTAGGGGTACTTCTTTTTGGTTCCCTGGTTGTCCCATTTGAGCACACGCTATACCATAGGTAACTCTCATTGCTGCATCTTTGATCCTCCATTTTTCTTTCTTGCCTTCGCTTCGCTTTGGGTTTTCTTTCCTTGAAAGTAACCCTTTCAGCTGTTTCATCGACTTTATTATCTGCTATTATGGCAAGCGTATCGATATGATCTAAGTCGGGCATGGCAGCAATTAGTATATTTATGGGGTCTTTATATTGAATCCCTTCAGGTTCTATTCCAGCACATGCAGGTTTTTTTCATTGTTGCATTCTTGGCTTCCCTAATCTGAATTTTCTCTTATTTTTCTTTGGTTATCTTCATAGTACTCTTATGATTGGTCTGCTGGCCCTACTATGTGCCATTATGGCGTGGATATAAGTGTGGTTTAATGCTCTGTGTGGCAGCAGTTCGTATATACAGTCACTAACTGACTGTTGTTTTTTCATAGTAACAAAAACCCTTCTTGGGATACTCCTATAGAGGTTTACAAGAGTAACTAGCCTGTTGGGAATAATTTTTTCTTGTATATATCTAACTCTTTGAGGAGATTTCCTCTTGCTCTACATATGTTTAGCAGCATTCATCTGTTCTAAATTTGTGTGTCTCATTATTATTTATCGCTGTGTATATGCCTATATTTGCACGCATAATTTTTGACAACCTCGATCCTATGTCAGTGTCCTCTTCTTTTTAACAAAATCCTTGTTTTTAATATTTTCCTAATAAAGATTTCTATTTTATTATATATAAAAAATTTTCCTTGGCTCTCTTTACTCATTTCACTACATAGGTTTCCTCTTAGTCTTTGAGTAAGGGGCACTTTGCACACTGCGACATCGCAGGTGCGATGTCGGTGGGGTCAAATTGAAAATGACGCACTTCCGGCATCGCATGCGACATCGCAGTGTGTAAAGGCTGGATGATACGATTAACGAGCGCAAAAGCGTCGTAATCGTATCATCGGTATAGCGTCGGCGTAATTCATAATTACGCTGACGCAATGGTCCGATGTTGTTCCTCGCTCCTGCGGCAGCACACATCGCTGTGTGTGAAGTCGCAGGAGCGAGGAACGTCTCCTACCGGCCTCACTGCGGCTTCCGTAGGATATGCGGAAGGAAGGAGGTGGGCAGGATGTTTACATCCTGCTCATCTCCGCCCCTCCGCTCTGATTGGCCGCCTGCCGTGTGACGTCGCAGTGACGCCGCACGACCCGCCCCCTTAACAAGGAGGCGGGTCGCCGGCCACAGGGACGTCGCACGGCAGGTGAGTGTGTGTGTGAAGCTGGCGTAGCGATAACTTTCGCTACGCCAGCTATCACCACATATCGCTGCTGCGACGGGGGCGGGCACTATCGCACTCGGCATCGCAGCATCGGCCTGCGATGTCGTAGTGTGCAAAGCCCGCCTAAGAGCCCACTTATATCGGGTCTCATTTAGGTATTTTTTTGTTAGGGAATTTAGATTGTGAGCCCCAATGGGGACAGTGTTGCCAAAGGTATGTAAAGCGCTGTGGAATTAGTAGCGCTATATAAATGAATAAATATTATATTATTATGTGTCTGGTATAGCAGCTTACAATTCTATAGAGTACAGGTCAGGGGCATACATAGAAATCATGGGACCCCATAGCAAATGGCTGCATGGAACCCCCCAATAAAAAAATACAATAAAATATTAACGTAATAAATTGCATATACATTATTATGGGCCGTCATACACGTTTTTGTGGGCAGCTTATGTCGCGGGTGGGGGCGCAGGCCACGGCCAGGGGGAAGCTACTCGAGATGCTCGGATACGGGATCGTGGCTGTGGCTCGAGTGGCAGCCGGACCCGGGGCTCCTGCAGCAGCCCGTCGCCCACAACAATATAAAGGGGTTATTTACAGGGGAAGAGTTTGTCAGTGACGCCACCCGTGGGTTGCGGTGACGGTTGGTAACACCGCCGCTGCCTTTGTATGGGACGATCGGGGCTGATGGAGCGGGGCAGCAGGATGGTATCCCCTCCACAGGTAGGGGAGGTGTTGTCCCGGGGGCCCAGGTGTATGCGGTGTGCAGTGCTGGGGCGCTGTCTGCAGGCTGGACCGGATGACACCGGTGTACTCACTGTTGTTGAATAAACCACACAAAGTCCAAGTAGTAAACCAAGTGCCGGATACCAGTAGCCTCCGGAGGGGTGTGCTCGGGTCCCGCACACCGGTTGACAGGACAGGGGCCCTTCCTCCTGCACTTTTGTGGGGTTTTTTATCTTATGTATTGACTAGTCCGCATGAAACGGGAAAAGTCTGCTCCCGGTGTCTTTGCTGTGGGAGCTGTTGCCCGTGAGATCTGACCCTTGGGATTTTTGCAGGCACTTGCAGATGCCCTATCCCCTGCGTTGGGCTTCCGTCCCACTCTATCTGGGCTCACTGGTGGGACAAGACGTGGAATCTTGTCCCCTGCTGGCTAATTGACAAGGGGCTTGAAGTTGTCCTCGCCCTAGGGCCCAGGCACCCCGACTGTGCACGGCCTCCGGACCTGTTTCCCGCTGTCGGCACCGGCGGGCTACAACCCTGCTCTGGTCCATTTAAGGTCTCCCGTGACTGGATCTCTGTCGCCTGTGGCCCTGCTCTGCCATCTGCCACCTAGTTAGCTCAGGTAGTCCGGGAGCTACAACCCCCGACTACCACTTCACTTCTCTGACTTCCACTGTCCAGACTAGACTACTTGTTTCTCTGTCTGACTAAGACTGTCTCCACCACTCTACTGACGTGTTCCCTCCCCTGACACCTCAGGAACCCTTGGTGGGCGTCACCATCTGCCTGGTCCCGTCCACTTGTGTGTCCATATTGTCCTGGGGGGACTATGCTTTGTGTCTGGTGTTGGTACCTGTGTGTGGGGTTGTGTTGGTAGAACAAGGGGGAGAGAGTCCTGCATCTGGAAGATGGATGCAGTCTCCTGTGACAACCTGATTTTGTCAGGGCATCACACTTACATGTTACTGTGGGGGATGCATACAAGTTACTGGGGGGGCATATATACACATTATGAATTAATCTTTATTCTAGCCAGG
The DNA here is from genome assembly GCF_048569485.1 of Anomaloglossus baeobatrachus. Classification (NCBI taxonomy): domain Eukaryota; kingdom Metazoa; phylum Chordata; class Amphibia; order Anura; family Aromobatidae; genus Anomaloglossus; species Anomaloglossus baeobatrachus. Next base: position 220,307,469 of record NC_134357.1, read on the forward strand.
CTATACATCTTCCAGTCCCGTAAGTAGACTATTACCGGGCGCGGCTCCACCTGCAGAGGATCAGTCTAGGCAGTGTTATGCACCTGTTTTGTGACTGTGTGAGATGCGCTGAGACCCGCAGGGCCTGAATCGCGCTGAGCCCCGCAGGGCCTGACGTGCGCTGAGCCCCGCAGGGCCTGACGCGCGCTGAGCCCCGCAGGGCCTGACGCGCGCTGAGCCCCGCAGGGCCTGATGCGCGCTGAGCCCCGCAGGGCCTGACGCGCGCTGAGCCCCGCAGGGCCTGACGTGCGCTGAGCATGTGACGGGGTATGCAACACAGCAGGCAGGGACACCAGGCCGATGAACAATCCAACAAGTTTTATTGAGGCAGGGAGCATAGAACATCCAATATCAACATTGTTATTTAGAGTACACAATCAGTCCTCAAAGTTCCGGGGGCGCCTACTAGCAATCCGACACCAGAGAACATGCAGAAGTACAACCCAGTCTCACGTGACAGCTTCCATTAATCTACACACGGGCGCCAGGGTCTTGCCTCAGCGAAGATCCCAGCGGCTTGAACCTCAACACATACTCAACTCAACTGACTGATCCACCAAGAGTGTGTTGTCCAGTGCCTGTGGATGCATCCCTGGAGGGGAAGGATTGACACCCACTTTTGAGTTTGTGGCTATCTATGGAGAAGTCTCCAGAAGCTCATGGCTCCATTGTCTTGCACAGGCCTGTCTATTGGAGTCACCCCCAGCTGAGAAGAACAAAAACAGCAAAGCAACCTACATGACCCTATATGGCATAGAGTACATGAATACAGGCCGGGGGGAGGAGGGACACACTGCGACAACCCCTTCCGCCTTCAATTTGTGTATGGGCTAGGGACCTCCAGAGGTGGCTTGTCCAGTACACATATACATGACTGACATGGCTCAGGGCTCCTCCTGTCTGGACAATCCATCTGCATTTTGGTGTTGGCTGCCTCTTCTAATTCTATCTTCTATATTGTGTGGTAAAGTTATAGGGTTAAAGAGCCAGGCTCCATCGTAGTAAGCATCCATTGTCACCAGAGACTCTGTTCAGCCAGGTAAGGGGATTGTGATCAGTAACCACAGTGAATTCTCGTCTATACAGATACTGCCTTAGTTTCATAAGGGCCCATACTACAGCCAGGCTTTCCTTTTCAACAGTTGCATTGGCTATTTCACTGTCCATGAGTTGATTGCTGAGGTAGGCAATGGCGCGCTCCTCCCCAGCTGCATTCACCTGGCTGAGTACAGCTCCCAGTCCATAAGAAGAGGCATCCGTCTGCACAATGAATCTCCCCTTGTAGTCTGGAGCAGCCAGAACAGGGTTGCAGACCAGGGCATCCTTTAGCTGGTTAAAAGCCTCATCATGGGCTGGAGTCCAGGTCACCACCTGGGGCATCATTTCTTGGTGAGGTCTGTAAGGGGCTTGACCACAGTGCTAAAATGAGAAACAAATTTTTGGTAATGACTGGCAGTGCCCAAAAAAAACATAACTTGTTTCTTGGTTTGGGGTACAGGGCAATCTCTAATAGCCTGGATTTTGGCCGATTCAGGACATAGCATTCCCCCTTCTACTCTATGCCCTAGGTACTGGACTTCACCCATTCCAAATTAACATTTATCGGGTCGAATGGTTAGGCCTGCTGCAAGAATCCAGTCAAGAACAACAACTGCTTGATCCAGATGTTCCTCCCATGTGTGGCTGAAGATGGCGATATCATCACAAGTAAAGTCACAACATCCCTGGAGGATCTGGTTCAACATTCTCTGAAATGTTGTTGGGGCGTTCTTCATTCCAAAAGGCATGTTTAGAAATTCATACAGACCAAAGGGGGGTATATAATGCGACCTTTCTCTCCCTCCTTCCGTTAGAGGGATTTGCCAGTATCCCTTACTGGGGATCCAAGGTAGTGACATATCGGGCCCCAGCTAGCCGGTCAAGAAGTTCATCTGTACGGGGCATTGGATAAGGATTAGGGATGAGTGAATGTATTCGCCACTATTCGGTATCCGACGGATAATGTGGTATTCGAGGTATTCGCTATTCGAAGGCTAATATGGTATTCGCTCCGATACTTTCATTTTCATTTCTGACTTCCTGGCGCTTGTTTTACAGCCAACGAACACATCTGATGTTGCTTGCCTTCACAGTAAAACTGCAGTCATCTTTGTTGTGGTGTTACTGTGATTGGCTTGGCCGCACAGCGCCATAGGGGCTATATAAGCCAGCAACCATTTTGTGAACATTCAGCCATAGGGAACTGGCGGTGTAGATAGACTGTACTGTGTGCGGGAGAACGTTCTTAGATCCAACTAATAAATAGTCTTTGTTAAGGGCTGACCACAGTGACTAGCAGCTCCATAAATCGCTTTTTTGACAAACAGAAGGCAGGTCATTCGGTCTCTCTCTGTCTGTCTCTCCCTCTCCCCCCCTCTCTCATACTCACTGATCAGTGACTGATCACGGGCGCGGCGCTGCACAGCTGTCACACTGCTCTGGCAGCTTCTGCTCTTTTGAAAATGCCGGCTGCTCATTATTCCATCTCGTATTCCCTGCTTTCCCCTCCCACCGACACCTATGATTGATTGCAGTCAGACATGTCCCCACACTGAGTGACAGCTGTCTCACTGCAATTAATCACAGCCGCCGGTGGGCGGGTCTATGTAGTGCAGTAAAATAAATAAGTAAATAATTAAAAAAAAAAAAAAAAAAAAGCCGTGCGGTCCCCCCAAATTTTGATACCAGCCAAGATAAAGCCACACGGCTGAAGGCTGGTATCCTCAGGATGGTGAGCCCCACGTTATGGGGAGCCCCCAGCCTAAAAAATCAGCCAGCAGCCACCCGGAATTGCCGCATCCACTAGATGTGACAGTCCCGGGACTCTACCCGGCTCATCCCGAATTGCCCTGGTGCGGTGGCAATTGAGGTAATAAGGAGTTAATGGCAGCCCATAGCTGACAATAAGTCCTAGGTTAATCATGGCAGGCGTCTGAGACACCCCCAATGATTAACCTGTAAGTGAAAGTAAATAAACACATACACCCGAAAAAATCCTTTATTTGGAATAAAAGACGAAAAAAAACCACCCTTTCACCACTTTATTAAAATCCCCAAATACCCCTCCAGGTCCAGCGTAATCCTCATGAGGTCCCGCGACGCATCCAGCTCTGCTACATGAAGCTGACAGGAGCAGCCGTACAACACCGCCGCTCTCTGTCAGCTCCACGGAGCAACTGAAGTCAGCTGCGCGATTAGCGGTGATGTCACTGAGGTGACCCGCGGCCACAGCTCTCAGGTGGAGGACTGCAGCTGGCCACAGGTCACCTGAGTGACGGCACCGCTGATTGCAAATCCCGAATGACTGAAGTAAGCTGAGCAGTCACCGGTGAGTCCTTCACCATTGATCGCAAATCAGACACACAGACAGAGCCGCGTGATGGCAATGATTGGATGAAGTGAGACAGCAGTCACTCAGCGTTGGGGCGCGTCTGAATGCAATCAATCATAGCTGCCGGTGGGCGGGGGAAACAGGGAATATTAGATGGAATAATGAGCGGTCGGCATTTTCAAAAGCTGGAGAAGCCGCCAGAGCAGTGTGACAGCTGTGCAGCGCCGTGCCCGTGATCGGTCAGTGATCGGTGGGTATGAGAGAGGGGGGAGAGGGCGAGACAGACAGACAGAGAGCGAGACCGAAAGACCTGCCTTCTGTATGTCAAAAAAGCGATTACTTTGGTTTGAGAGCTTTTCTGGCGACTAAGTAAATGCCGCGTGCTGCGTTATTCCAAGACACCAGAAATGCAGTCACGCACCTTCTACTGGCTATGCCCATATTGCTTCTGCCTTTTCCCATGCATTTCAGCCTCTTCCTCAGTCACCACAGTTTGCCGTTAGGTCCATTGTGAAATTATTTGAGCTTCCCAAAGACTTACATTGCGCATCGAATATTCGCGAATAGTCGAATAGTGCCGATCTATTCGTCGGATATTAGTCGAAGCGGATATATTGGTATTCGATTATCCCTAATAAGGATCACTGATTGTATGGTCATTTAGTCATCTGTAGTCCACACAAAATCGAGTACTCCCATCCTTCTTGGGTACTAACACCACAGGAAAGGTCCAAGAGCTATGGGAGGCCTGAATTACCCTAAGCTGTAACATCTCCTCAATTTCGTGCTGCATGGTGTTTCTAACTGATTCTAGTACCCGGTAAGGAGCCTGCTGTATGGGACGGATGTTCTGAGTGTCCACATGATGTTGGGTTACTGTGATTTAATCTGGTCGGGATGAGAAAGCAGCCTGTCGGATGGAGCACTCCCAGCATTTGTTTTTTTCTGTAAGAAATCTAGGTAATCTCTCAGAGGAACCTGTTCCACAGTGGATGGGGCTCTCGCGGCTTCCACAAGATCAGGTAGGGAATCGTCCTCCTCCTAACTGTCCTCTGAAGCCAGCCGAGAGCTTGCTATCATTGGTAGGGTCCGGTCATAGTACTCCTTAATCATATTCATATGGACAGTCTTTCGTCTTAAACCCTGGTCATCTAAAGCAAGAAGGTACTTGGTGTCATTAAGTTTTCAGAGGGACCCTCCCATGTTGTCTGCAGTTTATTTTGCCAATGGGGAACAATCATTAAAACCTGTTGTCCTTCGACAAACTCTCGACAGCGTGCTTTGCGGTCACACCATGTCTTTTATCTGGTTTGAGCCATCCGCACATGATCCTGGGCAAAACTAGCAAGTTGAACCAGGGTTTCCCAAAGCTTTAGAACATATGGAATAACAGGGATTCCTGTATCTTCAACTTGCCCCTCCCAATATTCTTTGAGCAGGGTTAAGAGTCCTCTGTCCTTTCTTCCATAGAGTAGCTCACAGGGGGAAAACCCAGTGGACTACTGGGGGACTTCCCGATAGGCAAATAGGAGATGGGGTAGGTATTTCTCAGAGTCTGAATCCCTGTTCGTGAAGGCCCTTAGCATATTCTTCAGAGTGCCATTGAATCGTTCACAAAGTCCATCTGTTTGAGAATGATAAGGTGTCGTTCGGTTTGTTCGTACTTCACAAGTGTGCCAGAGACACTGTACTAGCTCTGACATGAACTGGGAGCCTTGGTCTGATAGGTTCTCACTTGGCAGTCCTACTCTTTTGAAAATGGTAACCAGGGCCTCAGCCACCTTGGCTACAGAAATACTTCTGGATATCAGGTAGCATATTCCACAACAGTGAGAATGTACTGCTTTCCAGATTTACTTGGTCCAATGATATCGACAGCTACTCTTTGAAATGGTTCTATTATAGGGAGCAGTTGCAAGGGTGCTTTTGGGTGATCTCCTGATCACCCTCTACGCTGACATAGGTTGCAAGTTCTGCAGAAATGCGCCACTGCTTGAGATTTCCTAGGCCAATAGAAAATTTGAGTAAATCGTTTCTCAGTGAGGGTTTTCCCTTGATGGTCAGCAGTAGGAATGTCATGGGCAAGAAGTAATAGGGAAACTCTGTATTTCTGGGGAACAATTAGCTGTTTGCTATAAGTCCAGGGTTTATCTAGGGAGTCTGTGTTGGTAACCCGATATAGGAGTCCATTTTCTCTGATAATTTTTCCCTGTTTTCCCCTAATTCCCCTATTGCAGCCTGAGCTCTAAAACTAGCTAGGGTGCGGTCAGTCTTTACCTCTTGTCTAAAGGCCACGTCACACTAAGCAACATTGCTAGCAACATCGCTGCTAAGGAACAACTTTTGTGACGTAGCAGCGATGTTGCTAGTGATGTCGCTGTGTGTGACATCCAGCAACAATCCGGCCGCTGCTGTGAGGTCGTTGGTTGTTGCTTAATGTCCTGGACCATTTTTTAGTTGTTGCTCTCCCGCTGTGAAGCACACATCGCTGTGTGTGACAGCGACAGAGCAACAACTAAATGTGCAGGCAGCAGGAGCCAGCTTCTGCGGACGCTGCTAACCACGGTAAACATCGGGTAACCAAGAAGCCCTTACCTTGGTTACCCGATATTTACCTTCGTTACCAGCGTCCGCCGCTCTCATGCTGTCAGTGCGGCTCCCTGCTCCCTGCACACATAGAGAGAGGGGAGCCAGCACGATCTGAAAATGGCATGCATCATATAAAAAGTGCAAATTCACAGATTTATTCCAACTGTACTATAATATAAATGAGATTTTTAGCAAATAATTGATCAATTCTTTGAGCCACCCCTGCCAACGTCACGGCAAATCTCAATAGGGGGGTCCTACACTATATTCTGTATTTCATGTGCCATGCGGCCTCCTAGATAAAGTTAAAAGCAGAACCATAATGGAGCATACATACCTGTAACCTGTATATATAACCGCTTCTATGTTGCAAAAGAGACAATTGTGGATAGAGGCCAGCCCAGGTCCCAGCATGTGGAGCAAGCTCTACACATACCAGGACTATATCAGAACTGACCCTCCCAGTGCCAGACAGCAACCATTTATAAAGGCGGACCAGATCCAAGTATGGTGCTTAATTAGCAATGCCTGTGGAAAGGGTGAGGCAACTGAATGTGAACAGCTACCAACAGGAGGAATATATTGCAAACCAAGATCAGGCGTGCATAGCATGGTGGTGACCAGCCACCAGACATTTGTAGCATAACTACAACCAAACCTCCCTGCACACATAGCCAGACTACACATCGGGTAATTAACCCCATGTGTACTGTGGCTAGGAGTGCAGGGAACAGGGAGCTGGCACTGGCAGTGTGAGAGCGGCAGACGCTGGTAACGAAGGTAAATATCAGGTAACCAAGGTAAGGGCTTCTTGGTTACCCGATGTTTACCGTGGTTACTAGCGTCCGCAGAAGCCGGCTCCCTGCTGCCTGCACACGTAGCAGAGTACACATCGGGTAATTAACCTGATGTGTACTGTGGCTAGGTATGCAGGGAGCCAGCGCTAAGCGGTGTGCGCTGGTAACCAAGGTAAATATCGGGTTGGTTACCCGATATTTACCTTAGTTACCAAGCGCAGCATCGCTTCCACGCGGCGCTGCTGGCTGGGGGCTGGTCACTGGTTGCTGGTGAGATCTGCCTGTGTGACAGCTCACCAGCAACCCGTGTAGTGACGCTCCAGCGATCCCTTCCCGGTCAGGTTGCTGGTGAGATCGCTGGAGCGTCGCTTAGTGTGACATCTCACCAGCGACCTCCTAGCAACTTACCAGCGATCCGTATCAGGTTGTATTGTTGTTGGGATCGCTGGTAAATTGTTTAGTGTGACTGGGCCTTTAACTGAACTTTATCCCAAGTGACATTCATATAATCTTCACAAGAAGAATCACTCACCGGCTGTGACAGCGGTTCTTGTGGCCTTATCTCCATTGAGGGGCTGAACACATCCACATCTGCTGCTCTCTTGGCTTGACTTCAGGTTACCGCACCAACAAAGTGCCATTGAAGATTCCCCACATCGTTTCCTAGAAGACCATCTGCAGGAAGGCCACTCATCACACCGATCATGCATTGTTTTACCCCAAAGCCATAATCCAGGGTCACACTCACTCTTGGAATATATCTCTGAGTTCCTCAAGCCAATTCAATGGAAATTCCTGGTCCCTTTTGAATTGCTTCTGGTTGAATTACCTGGGTATCGGCTATGGTGAGAAAAGCTCCAGTGTCAAGAAAGCCATCCAGCACCACCTCCTGTAGATGTTTATGCTAAAGATCAAAATAACAGGTGGCTGTGGTTCACACCCCATAGACTCCTGGTAGGGAAGTCAACATGTCAGAGTCACTTGGCAAGTCATCAGGGACGGAATCCAGCTCTTCTCCAGTTGAGTGTCTGTAGATAATGGACAGGCAAAGGTGGTCTGTTGCGGTTCTGCTTCCGAACATTTGGACAGTGGGCTTGCAGATGACCAGGTTGCTCACATCCATAACATCTGCGTTCTATGATTTGTGCACCACGTTGTATTCCCAAACATGAGGCAGGATTAATGGGAGGCATATTCACATGGGATTCACCATGAGATGGTAGTCTAGTGGGGCGGTGAACATTGGAGACCGAAGGACAATGGACCACTGGTGTTGGGGAGCTGGTAGTTTTTTTTTGTCACTGACTAGTAGTTTTTTCTACTGAGGCTTGATGGTGAGAACCTCATCAGTTACAGGAGTAGCTTGTTCCACTGTCGCTGATCTCCTCTCATGCACCCATTCCCGGATCTCGGCAGGGCATTTCGCATAGAACTGTTCCTTCAGAATGACCTGGAGGAAGCTCTCCAAAGTTAAGGCTCCCTCTCCCTCCAGCCAGCGATGGCATGCCTGTTTGAGCCTGTGGGCATACTTCTTGAAAGACACTTCCCCATCACAGGCTAAAGTACGGAACTGAGCCCTGTATGTATCTGGAGTCATGAAATAATGTTCTAGAATGGTCTCTTTTATCTCCCCATACTCACAGTTCCATCGATGCTCCATAGCAGCTCCACCCTCTAAGAGCCCACCCAGGTGTCTGACTCGCTTTCTTTTTGGAACTTCCATTAATCGGCATTGATTCTCAAAGTCCTGGAAGAAGCCCTCAATGTTGCCTACAGCCTCATTAAATGGCTTAAAGTCCTTGTGGGACAATCTGGGGAATTCCCTCATGGTGGGTGCTGTGGGTACAGTCTGTCTGGAGCTTCTAGCTGCTTTCACAGCAAGCCTCCTTTCCAGTAATGCCCTCTCTTGAGCTCTACAAATGGCAGCCATCTTATATTCAATGGTGACCTCATCTCCAAGCAATTCCATCTCCTCCTCATACCACACAACCCACTGACTGATTGGGTATTAACCTCCAGCTCCAGTCTTTCCTCTTTGCTGTGGAAATCCTTCCTCAGTGCCATCTTGCAGGCAAGCTCCTTCCAAAGCCTCAATTAATTCACTGGGCCTTTGTTTGTAGGCTCAACACACTCCAGTTCCTGCATCCTGAGGTTCTGGCTCCAGACGTTGATAGGCCGTTGTCCTCCATTCCTTCTGCTCTGATCCCCCCCCACTGCCAACCAGTATGTGATGGGTTATGCGACAGATCTAAGATCCCAGCTACTTGAACCTCATCACACACTCAACTCAACTGACTAATCCACCAAGAGTGTGTTCTCCAGTGCCTGTGGATCCACCTCTGGAGAGGAAGGGTTCACTCCCACTTTTGAGTATATGGCTATCTATGGAGAAGTCTCCAGAAGCTCATGGCTCCATTGCCTCACACAGACCTGTCTATTGTAGTCACCTGCAGCTGAGAAGAGCAAAAACAGAAAGCAACCTACATGACTCTATATGGAATAAAGTACATGAATACAGGATGGGGGGAGGAGAGACACACCACCACAGAGCACCGCAGGGCCCGACGCTCACTGAGCACAGCAGGGCCCGATGCTCGCTGAGCACAGCAGGGCCCAACGCTCGCTGAGCACAGCAGGGCCCGACGCTCGCTGAGCACAGCAGGGCCCGACGCTCGCTGAGCACAGCAGGGCCCGACGCTCGCTGAGCACAGCAGGGCCCGACGCTCGCTTAGCACAGCAGGGCCCGACGCTCGCTGAGCACAGCAGGGCCCGACGCTCGCTGAGCACAGCAGGGCCTGCAAACAGTGAAATTAGCCGCATACAAAAAAAAAACAAGACTCCAGAGTAAACAGTGCTAAACAAATAGTCCTACCAAAGCGTCCCACAGTAATTAATGATACATTTACTGCCACCATAAAAATAATTAAACAATACAAATCTATAAATATCTATATTTCTTTTTAGTAATTCATAGACAAAATAGTCAGTCATACAATTACCCAATAAAACAACTATATAGTGTTACTGAACAACACCCACCATACCAAGACCAATAATAGTACTATACATTGCAAAATAATGCTGCCACACCATGACCAAATATTATCACCACATAGTCTGAATATAAGCACTGTCCTCAGGGCTGTATTTTGCCTTCATGCTGCGCTAGGCACTTTAAGTGGTTGCGCCCCTTAGTGACAACGTAAAACTGAGTTCTCGCACACGGCATCTGTTTAAGGCAGATCTACTCTGTAAAACACTTTAAAAAGTATAAATGAGAAATGAAGGGCACTAACCCCCCAATGGGGATCACCACAGGCACATCAATTCATAGCATGAGTATAAAATATTCCCACCACACCATCCCCACTTATATACTGTGACTGTGAGACTGCCCCTAATATACTACACACTGCCCTCCCTTATAAATTATACCCACCACACCTTCCTCAATTATGAAATATGATCTGTACTGTCCTCACATCATGCTGCCCCCTCATCACAGTGTCCCATGCATGCTGCCCCCTCCTCACAGTGTCCCATGCATGCTGCCCCCTCCTCACATTGTCCCATGCATGCTGCCCCCTCCTCACAGTGTCCCATGCATGCTGCCCCCTCCTCACAGTGTCCCATGCATGCTGATCCCTCCTCACAGTGCCCCATGCATGCTGATCCCTCCTCACAGTGTCCCATGCATGCTGATCCCTCCTCACAGTGTCCCATGCATGCTGATCCCTCCTCACAGTGTCCCATGCATGCTGCTCCCTCCTCACAGTGTCCCATGCCTGCTGCCCCCTCCTCAGTATCCCATGCATGCTGCCCACTCCTCACAGGGTCCCATGCATGCTGCTCCATCCTCACAGTGTCCCATGCATGCTGCTCCATCCTCACAGTGTCCCATGCATGCTGCTCCATCCTCACAGTGTCCCATGCATGCTGCTCCATCCTCACAGTGTCCCATGCATGCTGCTCCATCCACAGGGTCCCATGCATACTGCCTCCTCCTCACAGGGTCCCCTGCATGCTGCCCCCTCCTCACAGTGTCCCATGCATGCTGCCCCCTCCTCAGTGTCCCATTCATGCTGCCCCCTCCTCAGTGTCCCATGCATGCTGCCCCCTCCTCACAGTGTCCCATGCATGCTGCCCCCTCTTCACAGTGTCCCATGCATGCTGCCCCCTCCTCAGTGTCCCATGCATGCTGCCCCCTCCTCACAGTGTCCCATGCATGCTGCTCCCTCCTCACAGTGTCCCATGCATGCTGCTCCCTCCTCAGTCTCCCATGCATGCTTCTCCCTCCTCACAGTGTCCCATGCATGCTGCTCCCTCCTCACAGTGTCCCATGCATGCTGCTCCATCCTCACAGTGTCCCATGCATGCTGCTCCCTCCTCACAGTGTCCCAGGCATGCTGCTCCCTCCTCACAGTGTCCCATGCATGCTGCTCCATCCTCACAGTGTCCTATGCATGCTGCTCCATCCTCACAATGTCCCATGCATGCTGCTCCCTCCTCACAATGTCCCATGCATGCTGCTTCCTCCTCACAGGGTCCCATGCATGCTGTCCCCTCCTCACAGGGTCCCATGCATGCTGCCCCCTCCTCACAGGGTCACATGCATGCTGCCCCCTCCTCACAGTGTCACATACATGCTGCCCCTCTCCATGAGCTCCTAATGCTGCCTTACTCTTTTCCATAATGACACCTCCATGCTGCCCCACTCATCATACTAAGACCACCACACTAGCGCTTATGCTGAGACCCCCCCACACACACACACTACCCCACTCTTGATATTGACTCCCCTACATTGCTCCACTCCATACTGAGCCCACACATGCTGCCCCTTCTCCATAATGAGCTCCCAATGCTGCCCCCCTCTTATTCTGAGTCCTTACACTCCCACCCATCGTTTTGTCATTGCACTATCCCTCAACCGTTGTCCTCTGTCTCTAGCATTGGTCCCTCTCTCCCACTCCCCCAGCAGCAGCCTCTCTCCCCCCAGCCTCCCCCAGCATCAGCCTCTCTCTCCCCCAGCCTCCCCCAGCATCAGCCTCTCTCTCCCCCAGCCTCCCCCAGCATCAGCCTCTCTCTCCCCCAGCCTCCCCCAGCATCAGCCTCTCTCTCCCCCCAGCCTCAGCCTCTCTCTTTTCCCAGCCTCCCCCCAGCCTCTCTCTTTTCCCAGCCTCCCCCCAGCCTTTCTATTTTCCCAGCCTCCCCCCAGCCTCAGTCTCTCTCCCCCCAGCCTTCCCTTGCATGATTATAGTGGACAAAAAGAGGCATCACAACGATAATCAACTAACCTGTAAGGTGCCCATACATTCTAGGCTCTGCCTTAGCGAATACCTGATCCGGTGCACGCTGCCCTGCTCTGCTGATTATCCTCTTCTGGCTGGCTCCAGCTTCAGTCGCGTCCTCCTCCGCTGCGTGTGTCGTCTGCAGCATTGGACGCTGCAGCACGGGGCAGTGAGCTGATTGGCGCACCCGCGCGCCTCTGACCCGGAAGTGCAGGCGCTGGAACTTCCGGGATTAATCAGCCCACTATGCCTGGCGCCCGCCGTGTATTTAAAGAGACAGAACTGCACCTTTCCTCCCTCTCAACCCCCCCCCCACCCCCCCGAGAACACAGCGGAGTGTAACGGAGGGAGGGGCGGGGATGTAAAAAAAAATATATATATATATAATTTTTTTTTTTTTGCTGCCAGAAAGTGCCGCCCCCCGCAATGTGCCGCCCCAGGCACGGGACCACGGGTGCCTAGTGGCAAATACGGCCCTGACTGTCCTGTTACTGTGCAAAGCCCACTGCACCGAGACCAGTGGGTTCACAACGCAAATTCAAAAAAAATCTGCAATGTGTGAACTTGGCCTAAAGTAGTGATGTCCTCCTTCGTACTACTGACCAGCATACATACAATACAAATATAATATGATACAATATAAATTTTCACTTTTGTCTCCCCCATATAATGGTATCAATTATGACCCTCTTTATAGCCTTAGGCACTAAAGTAAAAATCTGCACAGTACAGGGATAATAAACAGTGATGTCACTGTACAGGGGTAATACACAGTGATGTCACAGTAGAGGAATAATACACAGTGATGTCACAGTACAGGAGTAATACACAGTGATGTCACACCAGGATAATACCCACAGTGATGTCACAGTACAGAGGTAATACACAGTGATGTCACAGCACAGGGGTAATACACACAGTGACGTCACAACCCAGGGGTAAATACACACAATGATGTCACAGTATAACGGTAATACATACAGGCATGCATCATATAAAAAGTGCAAATTCACAGATTTATTCCAACTGTACTATAATACAAAATGAGATTTTTAGCAAATAATTGATCAATTTTTACAATGATGTCACAGTACAGGGATAATACAGTTATGTGGAAAAAGGTTTTGGTACCGTGTTAGCCAGTTGAAAAATGATTGATTGCTCTTAGTGAGAGAAACAAAATATATATTCTTTATTTATATATTCTATATTGTGATACCTTTTAATGGCTAACTAAAATAAAATAAAATGGTGTTACAAAGCAAGCTTTCAAGACTCCTTAGGTCTCTTCATCATGTACAGGGGTAATACACCCAGTGATGTCACAGTACATGGGTAATACACACAGTGATGTCCCAGGATAGGGATAATACACACAGTGATGTCACAGAACAGGGGTGATACACACAGTCATGTCACAGGACAAGGCAGTTTCTTTCTGTAGTGTTAAGGCCCCGTTATACGCAACGACGTATTACAATATATCGCCGAGGTCACGGATTCCGTGATGCACATCCGGCATCGTTAGTGTCGTTGTTGCGTGTGACACCAACGAGCGTCCATTAATGATGGAAAATACTCACCAAATCGTCCATCGTTGACACGTCTTTCATTTTCAAAAAATCGTTGGTTGTTGAGGATGCTGGTTGTTTGTTGTTCCTGTGACAGCACACATCGCTATGTGTGACACCCCGGGAGCAATGAACTACAGCATACCTGCGGCCGCCGCCAATGAGGAAGGAAGGAGGTGGGCGGGATGTTACAGCCGCTCATCTCAGCCGCTCCGCTTCTATTGGGCGGCCGCTTACTGACACCGCTGTGATACCGCACGAACCACCCCCTTAGAAAGGAGGCGGTTCGCCGGCCACAGCGACATCGCTAGGTAGGTAAGTACGTGTGATGAATGTTAGCGATGTTGTGCGCCACGGGCAGCGATTTTCCCGTGACGCACAAATGACGGGAGCGGGTGCCATCGCTAGCGATGTCGCTCCGTGTAAAGCCCCCTTACATTTGTACATTATAATCCTCACCTGCTCCTGTGCTGTGAGAGATTGTGTTAGTGGCTCCAACCTTCCTGCTGCACTTCCTGTGGGTCCTCCTGGCTGTGTTCAGATCCTGTCCTCTGTTTTTTCTTTCTATTTTCCGCTTCTCCCTGTTTTCTCTGCTCTCTGTTTGCTATCTTCATTCTGCTCTCTGTTCCTTCTACCTCTTTGCTCTGCTCTCTTTTCTCTGTTTGTTCAGGTCTCTTTTCATTCTGCACAATTTTCTTTTTCGTCTTTCTTCTCTCCCGCGCTGTACTGAACAAGTGTAACGCCTGCCTGGATCCACAGACTCAGATGGGCTGTAAAGGGGAGGCTAGAGGGAAGCCACTCACCAAGCAGGACCCCCAGAACCCTGAAACCCTTTAACCCCTATACAGGGATTTGGAATTACACAGGACCCTGGAGATCACTACCTGTGGAAGGCTGCAGTCTGATGAGAGTAGTAGTCAGGCAGGGTCAAACCAGGAATTGCGGAACAGGGACAGAATCGGCAGGCAATGACGTAGTCAGCAAACGTAGCAGAGGTCAAATCCGGATCGGGCAGCGAGGTACAAAAACAGTAGGCAGGAGGGTAGTCAGAAAACACGCAGAAGTCAACACACAGGAATCACCCAACAGAATAGGACGTAACAGGAGCCAGGAAAATCAGAACTGTCTGTGGCTGTGGTCATGTGACAGGAGGGGGAATAAGAAGGGTGTGGTGTCTTCCCATTGGCTGTAGCTGAACGCTAGCAACTTCAGCTAGAAGACACATGCCACCCACAGTCAGCCAGCGGTACTGCAGATCCCAAGCTAACCCAGCCAAGTGGATGATCGGAGCCTGCGCCCACCTGGCGATCAGAGCAGAAGTCGCTGGAGCAGACTCCGGCGGTGACGTAACAACAAGCTTCCACCCCCTCCTGATTGGCTGTTCTCTTCTTGGCATCTCTCACAGCTCTCCGATTGGAAGATGCTGCCTGGCCACTCCCTCCTCTTCAGCAAAGGCCGCACAGTGTGCAGTGTAGGTGAGTCTGCATCTCTGTGTTGCACCCAGCCAGCAGCTATACAAACAGTACCAGCCCCCAGTGTCCTTAATCAGCTGGACCAGGTACAGGTTAACGGCATCAGGCAGAAGTCCAGAACTGAGACTGGTGCAGGTCACAGCGATTAGGCTGAAGTCCAGGAGCGGAGACTGGTGCAGGTTAACGGGGTCAGGCTGAAGTCCAGAACCGGATACTGTACAGACCAGTCTCTAACCTTCCCTTTATCTCTAAGCTCCTGGAACACTTGGTCCACTCTCCCCTAATCCGCTATTTATCTGAAAACTCACTTCTTGATCCCTCTCAATCTGGTTTCCGCTCTTTACACTCCACCGAAACGGCCCTCACCAAAGTTTCAAATGATCTATTAACAGCAAAATCTAAAGGCCACTATTCCCTATTGTTTCTCTTGGATCGCTCAGCTGCTTTTGACACTGTGGATCACCAACTTCTCCTCACTATGCTCTCCTCTATTGGCCTCAAGGACACCGCTCTCGCCTGGTTCTCCTCCTATCTCTCTAACTGCTCCTTCACTGTTTCCTTTGCTGGCTCTTACTCCACTCCTCTCCCCCTCACCTTCGGGGTTCCTCAAGGCTCAGTCTTGGGCCCTCTCCTCTTCTCTCTATACACTGCCGCTATTGGACAAACCATCAGCAGATTCGGTTTCCAATACCATTTCTATGCTGATGACACCCAATTATATTCATCATCTCCAATTATCACCCCTGCTTTGTTACAAAATACCAGGGATTGTCTGTCTGCTGTCTCTCAAAGCATGTCCTCCCTCTATCTGAAACTGAATCTCTCCAAAACTGAGTTTCTTGTGTTTCCTCCCTCTACCAACCAACCTACACCCGACATCTCAATTACCTTCGATGATTTAATCATTATTCCCAAGCAGCATGCTCGCTGTCTTGGGGTCATATTTGACTCAGAACGCTCCTTCATTCCCCATATAAAATCACTCACTCGCACATGTCACCTACATCTCAAAAATACCTCCAGAATCGGGGGGTGTGGCCTGCATGCTGAAGGCAATGGCTGCTTAAGAGTGAAGCTATATGCTGTGGCTGTACAAACTCGCTCAAAGCTGCTTCAAATCACTGAGAACTCTCCTCTGAAATAGTGAGTAATCCCCCCTGCACAGTATGCCAAAGGGTAGACCCCGGAAATCTGGCCCCCCGGCCAAGCTTACTGACTTTTATCCCAAGGATAGGGGATCCCCCTCTCCTCAGAAGATGTCTGCTGCTGCAGTGTCTCCCTTGACTGCCCTACTGCAGAGGCTTTCTTCATCGTCTCAGCAGAATCCCCCACAAAAACCCCCCTTTTTCGCCAACCGCTAATAAAAACACAACACCCTTCTTTGGATAAATTGGCCAAATCGGCCCGGTTTATTAACAAACATTATAACAGATAAATAACCATAAATAACCATTTTACCAATGCAAGGGCGGTTCTTGGAGCCCCAAAACCTGGCGGACACCAAATATTGTTACCAAACCATTCGGCATATTTTGCCCCCAGCCGCGACCACAAGCTCGGGGGCACCACCTTTGCCATAAAGTCCCTAACCGACTCTCAGGGAACCCCACCCCTGGAGAACCCCTGCCAAGTCCGCCAGGCAATTACCATACCAGAATAAACAAAGGGGGGTGGTCCCCCATCTATCCGATGTACCATCCCCCACCACCCCGAATTTCCACCGACTCCCAAGAACCCCCCTTGCCACCACCACCACGAGCATTACCTGACACCTCATAATGCGAGTCACCCCACCAAAACAAGTGCCCGCTTCACTCCTTCCTGAATGCTCAAGGCCCATAAATCAATACCCACGGCAGTCAGGTGCACACCATCTGATCGCCAAAAATTCCCCTCCCCCCGACTCCAAGTCCCTGTGCTGAACCACAACTCCTCCATTCCTGGCCACAAAATTCCCAATCACCCTGTTTACCTTTATTCTGGTCTTGTCGATCCCCTCCAGGGACCGAGCCCCCCGCCAAACCTTTCTGGGAACAATGTCCGACCAAACCACCCTCAGGTTAGGGCAAACTGACCAAAGGCGGAGCAGGTCGTACCGTATATCCCGAATCAACTCCCGACAGGGGCGGGCCCCTAAATCGTTTCCCCCAATGTGCAACACCAGCACATCTGGGGTGCGATCCAATCGAGCGAACCGGTGAAAATCAACCAACACCTGCCGCCAGCGCATGCCCCTCACCCCGATCCAACGTACGATTACCTCGTCTCTGGACCAACCCAACTGCCTACCATTGCGCCGCACATCAGCTCTCAGTGCCCCCCAATAAGCAAATGAATGGCCGAAAATCCAGACCAGGGGCGCACCACCTATAGAAGGAAACAAAACAAGAAAAGAGAGGGGGGGTACAACAACCGCAAATCAGACACACTCCAGTAACTACCATTAACTTTAGAACAACATTACAAGGTTTTTGTTTTTTTTTATAAATACACCACTAGACCAGACTAGCCCCGACTTTTACAACAAATGGGGGCGGACGTACAGCCTGAACCTCCTCGACTCCCACCTGCCTATCCTCTTCACTGTCTCCGCTGGAAGCCCCCATCTGTCGGCCTCCGTCGCCGCCCCAATGCGAAAAGAGTGGGCTGAAAACTTGTCCGCCTCCAACCCCAATCTCTCCAGGCATTTCCGAAAGACTGCCACAAACTGATACCTGGACAAAAACGATCCGTCCTGATGCTTCAACAAAGGGCCCAGGCGGCCAGGCCCCAATTCTAAATGCTGTTTAAAACAAGAGACAGGGCACATCAAGGACCCCGCCAATGCCCATAAAGTGACCCTTCTTCCATGACCAAGTTGATCCGTCTTAGACCGCCGGATCCAAAATTCCACAGAGTCTCCTAGGTCAACTGTGTCTTCTCCCAAAACACCCCCCCCACAGGATGACGCTGGGGACACCAATTCGCCTATCCTCGTAGCTCCGAAGAAAGCCCAGGAAAACGCCAACCGAAACAAAACCAATTCAAAATAGGAAACACACACTCGCTCCAGCTGAACACCCAGCTCTTCCAGCAGCTGGAATGACACCGGCCTCCGACTGTCCAGTCTATGAAGCCCCTTCCTCAAGCCCCTCACAGCTTGTCGAACCAAAAAATTCTTTATGTCAACAACCCCCCGCAATTTACAACCAAAAGCAACCCCCACCATGAACCGATTAACCCTGGAAAAAGACCACTGACCTGAAGCCATCCGGCACATCAAATAAAGCAAAGCGCCTACAGAATCCTCGGCAGACTCCCCCGCCCCAAATTCCTGCCTCCAATTTGTCCATTCCATCCAAGCTGCTTCATATGCAGCCCACGTGCCAGGGGCCAATGATGCTCTGATCAATGAACTCGCCTCTCGAACACCAATTCCAAGAGCTCCGCCGGCCAGATGCTGCCAGCGGACTCCGCTTCCGGTGCCAGGCTCCAAAAACGATCCCACTGCAAGCGAGAAAGGGAATCAGCAATGAAGTTCTCAACCCCCGGTACATGCACTGCCACAACCCACGCATTAAGACAAAGGCACCGCAACACAAAGTACCGCAACAAGCGGACCACCGGAGGAGACGCGCCCGACAGGTTATTAATTGCCATGACCACCGACATATTATCACAGTGAAAACGAATTTTTCTGTTGCTGAAGTGCTCTCCCCAAACGGACACTGCCACCACAATTGGAAAAAACTCCAACAATGTCAAATTCCGTGTAAACCCTGCTTCATGCCAAGCCGCTGACCACTCTCCCATGCACCATCTGCCGCCGAAGTAAGCTCCAAAGCCCTTATCCCCCGCTGCATCGGTGAAGAGCTCACAATCAAAATCATCTAAGACTTCCGCAATCATTAGCGACCGGCCATTGTACTTCTCTAAAAAACTGCCCCATACCGCCAAATCGTCCCTAAGGTCCCAAGTCAACCTTATGTAATGCCTTGGGGAACGCGCACCGGCAGTCGCCGACGCCAACCTTCGTGAGAAAACCCGGCCCATGGGCATGATGCGGGAATCAAAATTAAGCTTGCCCTACAAAGACTGGAGGTCCCTCAACTGAATTTTTTTTAAGACGAACAGCCGATCCCACCTCTGCCCGCAAAGCTGAGATCTTTTCTTCAGGCAGCCTGCACTCCATCAACACAGTATCAATAGTGATACCCAAAAAATTCAGACAAGTACACGGGCCTTCCGTCTTATCCTGAGCCAAGGGGACCCCGAACCGGCCAGACAACCACTCCATAGTCCCCAACAACGTCTAACACACTGCCAACTCAGCGGGGCCGATAAACAAAAAATCGTCAAGATAATGAATCGCCGACGAGAGCTGCGCCACATCACACACTGCCCATTCTAAAAAAGAACTGAACGCTTCAAAATAAGAGCAAGAAATGGAACACCCCATTGATAAACAATGATCAACAAAATAGGAACCGTCCCAAAAACAAGCCAACAGATGCATGCTCTCAGGATGCACCGGCAGCAAGCGGAATGCCGATTCGATGTCCGTCTTTGCTAGCAATGCTCCCCTACCACATTTCCGAACCCAGCTGACGGCTGCGTCAAATGAGGTATAAACCACCGAGCAAAGTTCTGGGTCAATGCCGTCATTCACTGACAAACCCTTGGGGAACGACAAATGCTGAATGAGCCAAAATTTGTTCGGCTCCTTCTTTGGGACGACCCCTAACGGAGATACTACCAGATTAGCAATGGGGGAGGATGCAAACGGACCCGCCATCCGCCCACAAGCAACCTCCCCAAAAAGCTTTTTAGTCACAACCTCTGGGTGTCGCCGCGCCGACAACAAATTCTTTAACTGAAACGGAACAACATGAGGAGGAGGGGGGATCCTGAAACCAACACGAAAACCGTCCTCCAACAATACTGCCTTATCCCGCTTAGGGTATCTATCTAGATAAGGGGCCATCTCGTGAAGCCTCACCGGGTCCCCCCCTTTTCCAGGATCTCCCCCTGCCTTGGGCCTTCCCTTCTTAAAGCAACGAGACGCTCCGTGGGAGGAACCTCCACAACCTGAACACTGATGCTTAAACTTGCAGGAGTTTCCAAACTTGCACTGGCTGTCGTTAAACTGCCAGCACACCCCTGCCTTTGCTCCAACACCCCCTGCCTGGCTCCCCGCTCCCCCAGCAGTATGTTGACCGGCCGACCCGGCCCCCCCGTGAAAGGGCTAACCATAACGAGCCGGTGCCATGAATTTCAACCATAAACCAATATCCTTCTGATCCCAATGGATACTGGGCTGCACAGCTTTCCGCTGCCTAAATTGTTCATCGTACCGCAACCAAGTCTGCCCACCATAAATCCTATGAGCTTCCGCTATAGCATCCATGTAGCAGAATAGCCCAAAACAATTATCCGGCGCCTTTTCGCCAATGACGCTAGCTAGGATCGCAAAAGCCTGCAACCAGTTAACAAACGTTTGAGGGATCAGCCGCCACCTCCGCTTTTCTTCCTCCTCCTTCTTGCTATCATCCTTCTTTCTCTTATCTAAATTAAACTTCTCCAAAGGAAGGAGGGAAAAAATCTCCACGTATTCATCCTTCATCCTTCCAAATCTTTTCCTTCACTTCCTTCTTTAAATGCGCCCCCAGAGGGCCCTCAAAGCAAACGTACACCTCCCCTCTGGCCCTATCATCCAAAATAATCCTATCTCCTTCCTTATCCTTCTCCTTTTGCCCGGGATCCGCCACACCATCCCCAGCAACCACCTCGCTCTCCGCCGGTACCACAACCACGGCCGATGCTGCCGCCCCAGAACCCGGCACCCACGCTGGGACAGGGGACCCGGTAACCCCCTGACTCGCCCTATCCAACTGCGCCAACAAATCACGCACACCCTTCAAAACATTGCTCAGACCACCGACATCAAACCCTGCCGCGCTCGGCCCCGCGACCCCCAGACCCCCCATGACGCCCTGCGTCTGGCCAACGCTCACTCCCGGGGAAACTAAACTAGGTGGGGACGTACAAAACATAGAGGCGTACTCACCAAGCTGCGTCGGTACATGAGACCCACCAGCCGAAAATCCTGACTCCAGACGACGATCTCCTCCAGAATGGCCCAGCACTGAAACGTCTTCGTCAGCTCGACCAGGGGGGTCCTGGGAACCCGCCGCGCTCGACCCTGGTCGGATGACCCGGGAGCGAACCGGATAATGAGATGCAGGATGACTCCCCTCAGATGCCGACCGTGAAGGCGACCCCTTCCTGGATCGCGACCTCGACCGGGATGACGCAGGCCCCTGCCATGCGGGCGAATTTCTCCCTGTCGCTGACCTCCCTGATGGCGACCCGCTCCTCTGCGTCGAAGGAAACCTGAACCTGGACCGCGACCTCCTCTCTGGTGATGATCTCTGCAGCTGCGATGCCCCACTCCTGGCAGTATCCTCCAACCCAGCGCGCGCTGTCCTCCTGGAAGCTGAATCCATCCCGGGTTCCACAGGTGATGTTCCCTGAAGGGTCGTACTTCCAATTCCTGGCCCCGGAGGCCCCGCAGCAACACCATCTCCGTGCTGTCTAGCAGTCCCCCCGACAGGAGCATCGCCAGGGAGGACCGCCGCCATTTTGTTGTAGCCTGAAGCAGTAGAGGCAGCTGAGCCGGTCACATGACCCCTGGAGGGGCCGCCCACCGCCACAGGTCCTGAACGCCGAGAAGGATTCCTCCCTCGCCTGCTCCTGCCAGCTGCTGCAGGTGGATTCTTCGGGCGAGGAGGGTCCCCGGAGGGGCTCCTGCGGCGCCGCTGAGGACCAGGAGCAGCATCAGGCGAGAACCTCTCCTGTGCCCTCGCCCTGCGCCCACTCCGGAGCGGTGGGGGGTCAGCATCAGACACCGCATCCGGACCTCCCAGGATCTCCCTCAACGCTGTCCTGACCGCCGCTCCATCCGCGCTGCCAGCAGCAGCCCGAAGCTGCTCCAGGAGTCCTGCAACCGATGCCATCAGATCAGGGGGAGACCAAGGTGAGGTGACACGGGGACCTTCTCTAACGGTACCTCGTGCCGAAGTAGTGCCCCCCCCTTTCTCCCTGGACATATATACAGCCCCCACCCTGTCCCCTCCCCTGGCCCTATAAATCCACCCTCCTAAACTCTTGACCCCGCAGAAAGCCCGCTCTTTCTATAAAATCATTAACCCCTTGCTGCCCTGCAAAGGTGAGTCATGGGTCACTACGCCCATGGCTCTGCCCTGGCTCCGTTCAGCCTTACACCAGGAAGAGACAGGGGGGGGGAAGCAGTGTCACAGGCACTCCTCTCACAGACGAAAGGCTGCAAGCCCTGCTCAGTTCTCTGAGATCATCACTGCAGGAGGATTTCAGGGATCTTAAGAACATGATTAAAGAAGTTAAAGAGGAAATCAAATCACTGAGGGACCGTACAGACCATGTGGAGTCTAAAATGGCCGAACTTGCTCAGTCACACAATGATCTGATTGATGCTAACACCACGTTAGAGGAGGAGGTGGAAATACTGAAAAACAAGCTTGGGGATCTGGAAGATAGGTCCAGAAGGAACAATCTAAAAATTAGGGGCATTCCTGTGTCAGTAGCTGATAAAGAGCTGCCAGATTTCTTTCACAAGTTTCTCCAACTACTGCTCCCAGAACACACAGAAAGAAATCTCACAGTAGATAGGATTCATAGAATCCCTGAACCTAAAGGTATCGACCCCACTCTGCCCAGGGACACGATGGCACGACTGCATTTTTATAAAACAAAGGAAGCAGTGCTCCAGATACTGAGGGATAACCCTATCCTCCCAGATGAATTTAATGATTTAAAGGTGTTCCCGGACCTGTCTGCTGCAACTTTGGCAAAAAGAACCGAATTTTCCCAGTTCTCCAGAATCCTGAGGGAGCATGACATACACTATAAATGGGGATTCCCGGTGAAATTTATTATCTTCAGGGATTCTAAAACACATGTATGCCAGTCCCTTCCTCAACTGAGCAAACTACTTGGGCCTGGGGATTACCCCTTACAATGCACTCAGACTCGCGCCGGGATCAGGGGGATGATCAGAAGAAAAAGATCAATCCTGAGTGGGAACCAGCTTGAGGGAGTCTCGCCAACCGCAGGTGTGTGTAGCTCTCAAGTGACCTGTGATGTCACTTAAGCCCTCATTTGTACTCGCCTATGGCGAGCAAGTACTTCCCAGCTGTCCAGTAAGGATGAAGCTGAAGTATTCAAGTTTGTTTGTTTTTTTTTTTTTTGTTTTGTTGTTTTTTCCCTCCACCCTTGCACCGTCCCTAACTGGTCCTCCTTGCCTGCCTCTGCCTGCCCTATGCCTCTCAGTCGACCTGCCTGGAAACATCGTCCTTTCTGGGATCCGCCATGAGTATTAAGTTTCTGTCTCTCAATTCTCCTGCAAAAAGATCTACGCTGTGGAGAGAAGTTATAGCATCCAAATGTGATATAGCATGTATTCAAGAAACTCACCTTCTTACTGATGACAATAAAAGGCTACTACATCCAAGATTTCCACATATGTTCTCATATGTTCTTTTTTTTAGAGTCAAATGACTGGGCTTGACGAGGATTGAGTCTTCGAGCCGATTGCAAATATGCCAGGTTTTTGTGATCCGTATAAATCACAATAGTGTACACGGCTCCCTCTAGCAAATAGCGCCACTCCTCGAAGGCCAACTTAATGGCCAGGAGTTCCCGGTCTCCGATGGTGTAATTGCGTTCTGGAGCAGTGAAGGCCTTAGAGAAGAACCCACAGGTGACCAGTCGTCCAGAGGAGGATTTTTGCATGAGGACAGCTCCGGCACCAGAGGATAAGGCATCTACCTCCAGAGTGAATTGCTTATTCATATTTTGATGATGCAGGACTGGAGCGGTGGAGAACGCCTGTTTCAAGGCAAGGAAAGAGTCTCTGGCCTCTTGAGTCCACTCCTTCGAATTTGTCCCCTTTCGAGTCATGGCCGAGATAAGGGCTGTCCGGGCAGAGAAGTTGGGAACAAACTGCCGGTAGTAGTTGGCAAAGCCCAAGAAGCGTTGGATTGCTTTAAGTCCAGAGGGAAGAGGCCAGTTGATGCTAGCAGACAGCTTCTCGGGATCCATCCCAAGGCCCGTGTCAGAGATGATGTATCCAAGAAATTTCAGAGATGTCCGTTCGAACAGACATTTCTCATATTTGGCATACAGGCGATTCTCTCTTAGCCTTTGCATGACTAGACGAACGTCTTTTCTGTGAGTCGGTGGATCCGGGGAATAGATCAAGATATCATCCAGGTAGACCACTACACACACACACAGGAGATCGTGGAACACGTCATTTACTAGCTCTTGGAAAACCGCTGGAGCATTGCAAAGACCAAATGGCATGACATGGTATTCATAGTGGCCATCACGTGTATTGAACGCGGTCTTCCATTCATCTCCTGGACGGATGCGGACCAGGTTGTACGCTCCCTGGAGGTTGAGCTTGGTGAAGATACGGGCTCCCCTGAGTCGATCGAACAATTCCGGAAGGAGTGGTAGAGGATATTTGTTCTTTATCGTTATCTGGTTCAGCCTCCTGTAATCGATGCATGGGCGGAGAGTCCCCTCTTTCTTCTTGACAAAAAATAACCCAGCTCCTGCAGTCGAAGACAACCTCCGGATCAATCCTCTGGCATGGTTATCAGTGATGTATTTGGACATGGCTTGTGTCTCTGCTGGGGACAAGGGGTAAATACGACCTCGAGTTGGAGTGGTTCTGGGTTGCAGATCTATGGGACAATGGTAATGTCGGTGGGGCGGTAAAACCTCGACCTTCTGTTTGTCAAACACATCAGCATAGGACCAGTAAGCAGAATGCAGTTCCGGAAGAGAATCCAGTTTTCAGGGCTGATGTTAGGGCCTGACGGGTCTCAGACATCTCTCATGACAACAGTGACCCCACCGAAGGACTTCTCCAGATTGCCAGTTGAGCGTCGGCTCGTGAGTATGTAGCCAGGGTAGACCCAATAGCGGTGAATGGGCCATAACAGGGAGGACGTAAAGAACGATGGTATCTGTGTTCAGGGCTCCTATACTTAATTCTAGTGGCTCGGTAGCAGTTAGCACAGGTTCAGAGAGGTTTTCTGTCCACAGAAGAAAGCAGGAGAGGCCTCTCAAGCGGCTTGAGGGAGATCCAATATTGGTCTACCAGAGCCTGTAGAATAAAGTTTCCCACGTACCCGGAGTCTATATATGCCTGATCCGTAAAGCGAGTATCCCCTACTGCCACTTGGACGATTAGAGTCAATGGAGAAGATTTGACCTCCTGACCTAGGGTGGCTTCTCCTATCAAGCCTAGGCTTTGGAGTTTCACGGTCTCTCTGGACAGTCCTGATGCAATGAATAGCGTCTCCACAATATAAAAAAGAGTCCCTTGGCTAGCCGTTCTGCTCGGCATTGCTCTGCCAATGCGAGCCGGTCTATTTGCATGGGTTCCGAGGAGCCTGGCAAAGCCGACTGGAGAGCAAGGGAAGGAGCAGGCCATATCGACCTCTTCTCTCGGGTGGATTCTTTGCTGCGTTCCTGAAAACGGAGGTCAATCAGGGAAGCAAGAGAGATCAGATTGTCTACAGAGGAGGGAACATCACGACCGGCAAGTTCATCTTTAATGCGGCCTGAGAGACCCTCCCAGAAAGCTGCAACCAATGCTTCATTGTTCCATCCAAGCTCAGAGGCATGGTGCGACCTGGCTCGTCAAAGACCTTATAGAATGTCTGCATGAAGACCTGTATATCAGAGACTATAGGATCGTCTCGCTCCCATAACGAGTTTATCCATGCAAGAGCTTCTCCCTCCAGGTGGGACATAAGGAAGGCTACCTTGGCTTGATCCGAGAATAAAAAAAGATGAGGAAGCAGCTTGCAGTGCTAGGAACACTGGTTCAAGAACCCTCTGCAGAGCTTGGGGTTCCCATCATAACGAGAGGGAGCAGCAAGGCGGAGCTTGGAGGCCGAGACAGGGGCAGTCACTGTGTTAGTAGTGGTGGTGGTCTCTGTAGCAGCTGTAGTCATGGTTTGCAGGTTATTCAAGCGGGTATCCACAGATGATAGGAAGGACAGCATACGGGTCTGAGTCTCGAGTTGACGTACCAGTTCCTGCTGTACACCCGCAAGTTGGTCAGCGTGTGAGCCGGCAGTGTCCATGGCTTGTTGAAACTGTAAAGATACTCCTGGGAGTGGACCCAACTGGACCACGCATCGGACTCCACTGTGACGAGCCCTCGAGCGAACCCCTATACAAGGACTGTTGGGCGTAACCACAGAGGGCCTAGATGCACGGAAGCCGGGATTCACAAGAGTCACTGGATGCAGGATCCGATCTGGATCAGGTACAGGTTAACGGGATCAGGCAGAAATCCAGAACTGAGATTGGTGCAGGTCACAGGGATTAGGCTTAAGTCCAGGAGTGGAGACTAGTGCAGGTTAACGGGATCAGGCTGAGGTCCGGAGGCGGAGGCTGGTGCAGGTTACTGGGATCAGGCTGGAGTGTGTGCTCAGAACGGTACTCAGGATCTGCAAGCAGAGATACAGTGCCTACAAGTAGTATTCAACCCCCTGCAGATTTTGCAGGTTTGATAAGATGCAAATAAGTTAGAGCCTGAAAACTTCAAACAAGAGCAGGATTTATTAACAGATGCATAAATCTTACAAACCAACAAGTTATGTTGCTGAGTTAAATTTTAATAAATTTTCAACATAAAAGTGTGGGTCAATTATTATTCAACCCCTAGGTTTAATATTTTATGGAATAACCCTTGTTTGCAATTACAGCTAATAATCGTCTTTTATAAGACCTGATCAGGCCGGCACAGGTCTCTGGAGTTATCCTGGCCCACTCCTCCATGCAGATCTTCTCCAAGTTATCTAGGTTCTTTGGGTGTCTCATGTGGACATTAATCTTGAGCTCCTTCCACAAGTTTTCAATTGGGTTAAGGTCAGGAGACTGACTAGGCCACTGCAACACCTTGATTTTTTCCCACTTGAACCAGGCCTTGGTTTTCTTGGCTGTATGCTTTGGGTCGTTGTCTTGTTGGAAGATGAAATGACGACCCATCTTAAGATCCTTGATGGAGGAGCGGAGGTTCTTGGCCAAAATCTCCAGGTAGGCCGTGCTTTCCATCTTCCCATGGATGCGGACCAGATGGCCAGGCCCCTTGGCTAAGAAACAGCCCCACAGCATGATGCTGCCACCACCATGCTTGACTGTAGGGATGGTATTCTTGGGGTCGTATGCAGTGCCATCCAGTCTCCAAACGTCACGTGTGTGGTTGGCACCAAAGATCTCGATCTTGGTCTCATCAGACCAGAGAACCTTGAACCAGTCTGTCTCAGAGTCCTCCAAGTGATCATGAGCAAACTGTAGACGAGCCTTGACGTGACGCTTTGAAAGTAAAGGTACCTTACGGGCTCGTCTGGAACGGAGACCATTGCGGTGGAGTACGTTACTTATGGTATTGACTGAAACCAATGTCCCCACTGCCATGAGATCTTCCCGAAGCTCCTTACTTGTTGTCCTTGGGTTAGCCTTGACTCTTCGGACAAGCCTGGCCTCGCCACGGGTGGAAACTTTCAAAGGCTGTCTAGGCCGTGGAAGGCTAACAGTAGTTCCATAAGCCTTCCACTTCCGGATGATGCTCCCAACAGTGGAGACAGGAAGGTCCAACTCCTTGGAAAGGGTTTTGTACCCCTTGCCAGCCTTGTGACCCTCCACGATCTTGTCTCTGATGGCCTTGGAATGCTCCTTTGTCTTTCCCATGTTGACCAAGTATGAGTGCTGTTCACAAGTTTGGGGAGGGTCTTAATTAGTCAGAAAAGGCTGGAAAAAGAGATAATTAATCCAAACATGTGAAGCTCATTGTTCTTTGTGCCTGAAATACTTCTTAATACTTTAGGGGAACCAAACAGAATTCTTGTGGTTTGAGGGGTTGAATAATAAATGACCCTCTGAATAAACTTTTCACAATTTAAAAAAAAAAATAAAAACAGAAATAACATTCTTTTTTGCTGCAGTACATTTCACACTTCCAGGCTGATCTACAGTCCAAATGTCACAATACCAAGTTAATTCCGAATGTGTAAACCTGCTAAATCTGCAGGGGGTTGAATACTACTTGTAGGCACTGTAGTTACACCAAGCACAGGCATAGGGGGACCTGAACAATTAGTACAAGAGACAAGCTACATGGACACGTTGAACAAGCACTGGCCATGGGGAATAGGAAGTCTTAAATACCATAGGTTGCTTATTAGTAATATTCTGGACAGCTGTGCTGGCCCTTTAAGTCTACGTGAGTGCACGCGCGCGCCCCCTAGTGTGCATGTGTGAGGACCGCAACCCGGAAGTCAGAGCCGAGACCACAGGAGGAAAGACAGGACGCTGGAGTGCAGGTGGCTGCAGTGAGTGAGCGGCGGTGAGCCGGGACCGACGGGGATAAGGTCTGGAAGGGGTAGCAGGAGAGCGGGCTTGGCGAGGAGTGGGGACCCAAGGGGTTGGAGCGACGGGTGGTGGGCGGCGCTGTCGAACCGGGAGAGTGACACGAGGCCTGCCTCTATTGACAGTAAGCCACTGATACAGGTCTGCTTTCTAATCTCTTACAACAACCTCCTTTTTTAGAGTCTGAAAGTACTAGTGATTCAGTGCAGAAAAGCACTAAAGTACTATTATCCACAGGCTTAATGGGCTGCAAATTTATAGTCTACTCTCTTACATGTTTAACTCCCTGTTTATAACTTAATCTTTTCTAATGATTACCATTTCTTTCTGTGTTGGTTGTAATGTAATTGTTCATCTACTGAAAAAAAGCTGATCATAGAAGTTTGTTTATTTACTATGCATATTTATATAGTGCCATCATATTTTAATAATCAAAATTTCCGTATAAAGATGACCATTAAATTTCAATAAATGTCAAAAATGCCTTCAGATAAAAATCTGTGAGGATTAAATAAATAAAGGAAATGATGGTGTAAATAGCGTTAAAATTATTATTTTTATTCATTAATTAAAATAAGTATTGTTTACAAGTCCACATAAATACAAGGCAGGAAAAAAGTCCCATAAATTATAGCAGCGGTTTTACATGGAAAATAAGGTGCATAGTGCCAAGATCACTTATTTAACTAAATATCTATCCATAATATATGACAAAGTGCACAGTGCAAGATTAAATGTCCAAATCATATGCCATATATGAGAAAGATTATGGTATAATGATCCTATATGGTAAAATATTAACGTTTGTTTAATTTGCAAGGAAAATTATACCTTAAGTGGTCTGTAAAAGCTCCAAAGTACACCGCAATGCCCCGACGCGCGTTTCAGAGATCCTTTCCTCAGGGGGTGCTATAGAGGAGTGTGATTGATGACCCATTTATACTGTGTTTGGTTTAAAATTACCGCCCATAATTGTGATCATATGTGTTTCGCTTATTACGTGGTATCTGGCGCTTGTATCACATGACACCCTCACTTTGCAAGTGATCTCCGACTGTCGGGCACGAGCCGCATAACAAACCGCAACGTCATAGTAACAGACGACGCGCTATGCAAGCGTGTCTATTTGCTGGCAGTCAAAAAGATCAGTGAGTGGAGCATGGGGATAAAGCGCGCTGCCCGTAATCAGGCGAGAATAGTATGTATTAATAAATTTGTGTCCTGTGTGTTCACTAAACTTAATGTGAGTGTATATGTGAAATAAGCATATTTTAATGTAATCTAAAAGTGAAAATTACTATGGTAATGAAATATGTGATAGTGAGTATAAACAATTAACATGTTTGAATATTTAATTATAAAAGTGACTGCTGTTATCAATGCTTAAGTTAATATTTATGTAAATATCTAAAAGTGAAATGCTACGTGATAAAATGTGATAAAGTAATATATATATATATACATATATATATATGTATATGTATATATATATGTGTGTGAAAATAAATAATTTAGCAAAAAAACATGCTATTAATCCCATATTAATCATACATATAAAACAGTAAAAAAAGACATTGAAAAATGTTTTTTTTTTTTTAAATTTCACAATGAATAACTTTTTTCTTCTTCTCTTTTGTCCTATTAATTTTTTCTTATATAGTCCATTTTTTTCATATTCTGCATCATATTCTCTTCGGATTGTATTATTCTTTTCAATTAGCGCTTCATTTCTCATAACCAGATTATAAATTATGATCACCGGATGCCATCATTGGAATAATTCAGGCCTCAAAACTTCTCTGGGATATATGGAGTCAAAGAAATCATAAAATAATCTATAAATAAATAATAACATAATTCCCTTGAATTCATAAAACAAATAATTATAACATTAAATATTAAAACCCTATTGTGGATAAACAAAATCATTATAAATTACCCTCCCCTAAAAGAATGACCCATCTAATATTATTTATAAAAATTTAAATGACAATTATTATTACTTTTTTATTCATAATTCTATTATTTTCATTCCTATTTTTATTTTTATAGCCTTGAATAAACTAGTTAATTGGCAGAATAATTAATTAATACCTAATCACCTCCAATACTAAAGTAACAATAGGAAGAAACTATTTTTATGGAAGAAAGTCCATATTCTCTCCCCCATATAGAAGCATGTTACCATCAAAATTCATAAAAAGGCTCCAAATCCAAAATTTTCATTCAAGCCCAAAGGGGCTATGCTGCCAAGTTTATATATCCACTTATTTTCTGTACGCGCTAAAGTTCTTTTTAAACTGCCGCCTCTAATTTCCACACCAACCTGATCAATTCCTCTTACTTTAAGGAGACTGGAATCTGAATTGTGATGATGAAAAAAGTGTCTGGCTATGATTTTCAATTGGGTAGGATCTTCCACTGTTTTGCCTTTTTCTATATCCCTTATATGCTCACGTGTTCGAATCCGTAGTTCTCTTGTGGTTAGGCCGATGTAAATTTTTTGACAAGGGCATTCTGCCATATAAATTACCCCTTTAGGCCCTGTGTGCACTGGAAAATGGAATTTTCTCAAGAAAAACCGTGGCAAACCGCACCCGAAAACCACATGCGGTTTGCCGCGGTTTGCTGTGGTTTTACCGCGGTATTGTTCGCGGTATTGCCGCGATTTTGCCGCGTGCGGGTTGGTATGTGCTTTATTGCATTCAATGCAATAAAGCACATTGAAGAAAAAAAAAAAGTCATTTCATTCTGAGATAGAGAAATAGACAGAAGAATAGATAGAGTAATAGATAGACAGACAGAGGGATAGATAGAAGGATGCTAGATAGATAGATAGATAGATAGATAGAGGGATAGATAGAGGGATAGATAGAAGGATGATAGATAGATAGATACATAGACAGATTCCCTGTGAGCACACTCTGCATTTCTCACGGTCGGCAGTGAGTTCACATTACCGGCCGTGGGAAATGCCCTGGAGTTACCTCTGCTGTCTCGCTGCGAGGCTGCATTCAGCGTTGTGTCAGTCGCGGCTGGATGTAAGCAGCGCAGGACCTGTGGATTACGCCGGACCTGTGGATTACATCGGAGCTTTGTTTCGGGAGGGGTTAATAAAAGGGTGAACGAGGCTTATTTGTGTTTTATTTAAAATAAAGGATTTTTCAGTGTGTGTTTTTTCACTTTACTTACGGGTTGATCATGTCAGCTGTCACATAGACGCTGCCATGATCAAGCCTGGAGTTAATGGCGGTGATCCATGCGATGCATGCGACAGTCCCGGGGCAGCTGCGGCTGATATTCTCGGCTGCGGGAGGTGGGAGTGAGGCAGGGACATTAACCCTGCCCCTCGCTCTCCCCAGCCTCAGAATACCGGGCCGCCGCTGTGTGCTTACCTCGGCTGGAAGGTAAATATACAGCGGAGCCCACGTGTTTTGTTTTCTATATTTCCTTTTGCTTTTTATGTGTATTCTATATGTCTGTGTCTGTGTTCTATGTCTGTGATGTCTGTGTGTGTGTGTGTGTGTGTTTACTCTCTGCTCCGCTTCATCTTCCTGTCAATGACATCACTTCCCTGCAAAACCGCAGGCAAGCGATGTACATTACCGGAGGTAAACCGCGAAATACCGCAGGGAATAACGCAGGAAAACGCAGTGAACTGCACAAAATTTGCTGCCTGCGTTATTCCATGCGGGATTTCACGATTACATTGGAGTCAATGGAGTGAAATCCTGCAGTGACGTGCGGAAAAGAATTGACATGCAATTGTTTTTGCTGCGGGAATCCCGCAGCAAAACAAGCAGCTGTCAAAATCCGCCTAGTGCGCACAGGATTTTTTTTCCCATAGGTTTTGCTGGTGATTCACTGCAGAGATGTTATGAACATTTTCTGCAGCGAAACATGCAGCAAATCCGCAGAAAATCTGCGGCAAAATCCGGTAAGTGCGCACAGGGCCTTAGATGAGCAATTAAGGAAATATCTAATCTGGAATGTTTTGGAAAAATCAGCATTAGGGAACTCCCTAGCCTTTATCATATTGGGGAAAGCATTACAGTGCACACAAGGATAGAAACCTTTTACCGTCAACCACTTATCTTTTTTCTTATTTCTGTCCGGGTCAAAATGGCTGTGAACCAAAATGTCCCGTAGGTTTTTTGATCTCCTCGCAGTGATTAGTGGATGAGGAGACAGACATTCGTTAAGGACTGGGTCACTAAGGAGTATGGGCCAATGTTCCTTCCACTGTTTGTTAAAATCCACTATCAATCTTACGTCATTGGATTTTTGAATTTTGGGATTGTGCTTGTATAATAAATCATTCCTGTTATTTTTATTTTGCTTTAGCATAAGCCTTATTGTTAAATTTTTTACCATAACCCCTCTCCTCAAACCTTTGTGACAAGGATTCAGAATGTCGTTCAAAAGATTGGTCATCCGAGCAAATTCTTCTAGCCCGTAAAAATTGGCCTGTTGGGATGCCCTTTATGGTGGCCGGGGGGGGGGTGAGGATTAGAGATGAGCGAACTGGTCGTGGTTCGGCTCGAGCTTGGTTCGCCGAACAGAGGTCGCGTTCGAGTTCGGTTCGGCGAACCACTCGAGCCCCATAGGAAACAATGGGAGGCAATCACAAACCCATAAAAACACCTAGAAAACACCCTCAAAGGTGTCCAAAAGGTGACAAACAACTCACAACACAAACACATGGGAAAGTGACAAGAACAAATTCTCATGCGAAAACAAAACAGTGTTACGAGGAAAAAGAGGACGAGACACAGATATAGGCATGGCATGCCCTTCTAAAATCATGTAAAACACCGCAAGGTGAACCATGACTTGTTCATCTTGGCCCCTTTTTAAAAACACAGCAAGGGTTACTCCAAGCGGAGTCTCCCTTTTTTCCAAAAATTGGGCCACACAGACACCCCTTCAGTGGCAGCACTTGTGCTCCAGTTGTACACTTCACAGGTAGATTTGCATCAAGCACATTCAAAAATACGCCATCCATAACCGTCCCCGGGATGACACCGGGGAAGGTAGCAAAGTCTTTGCTGATCCCAGATCTGTTCATCTTGGATCATTTTTAAAAACACTGCAAGCAAGGGTTACTCAAAGCGGAGTCTTCCTTTTTTCCAAAAATTGGGCCACACAGACACCCCTTCAGTGCCAGCACTTGTGACCCAGTCGTACACTTCACAGGTAGATTTGCATCAAGCACATTCAAAATACACAAGCATTTACTCTCCCCAGGATGACATAGGGGTAGTAAATTCCTTGTGGATCCATGACTTGTTCATTTTGATGAACGTTAGTCTGTCCACATTGTCACTGGACAGACGCGTGCGCTTACCTGTCAGCACACACCCAGCAGCACCGAAGACACGTTCTGAGACAACGCTAGCAGCTGGACACGACAAGATCTCCAAGGCGTTAGTGGAGAGCTCTGGCCATTTTTCAAGATTTGAAGCCCAAAATGAGCAAGGCTCCATTTGCAAAGTCATGGCATCGATGTTCATTTGGAGATACTCCTGTACCATCCTCTCCAGCCATTGTCTATGTGTCAGACTTCTTGTCTCTGCTGGCCTTGCAAAGGATGGTCTAAAAAAATTATGAAACGATTCAATAAAATTGCTGTTACCAGCACCAGATACGGTGCTGCTGGTACGGTTAGACTGCTGATGAGGAGACCGTCCCATGTTTGTAAAGTTACAACTGGGAGATTCACTCCGTGCACCACGGTTGTTTGGTGGAAAAGCTGAGCTAAGATCGAGTAATGGCTTTTGCTGATAATCCTGCATACGTGCGTCCCTTTCTAGGGCTGGCATTATCTCACAAAATGTGGACTTGTACTGGGGATCTAACCCAGTAGTCATCATCACTTCTAATTTTGTCAATACGAGGGTCATGTTGGAGGTAGTGCAGCAAGAAGGCGCTCATGTGTCTTGCGCATCCATGCGGACCAAGTCCACGCTGTGTTTGTGGCATAGAGGTGCTAACTGTTCTTTCTTCCTCTGACATCTCTCCCCAACCTCTTTCAACTGAAATTTGACCAAGGTCTCCCTCATCCGCTGAGTCTTCCATGTCCATGGACAGTTCGTCCTCCATTTCTTCATGTTCTCCTGCACCTTCCTCAACATTTCGCCTGCTACCATGTGCCCTTGTTGATCCCTCTCCCCCATGGTCCCATGCCTGCCGTCTTGGTGATGTTGTTGTCCCTTGCGCATATGAATCCTCCTGTAGTTTTTCACCTTCCTCTTGTCCCACCCCCTGACTCCGAATAGTCTTTAGCGTGTGCTCCAGCATGTAAATGACTGGAATTGTCATGCTGATAATGGCATTGTCAGCACTAAACATATTCGTCGCCATGTTGAAACTGTGCAGAAGGGTGCATAGGTCCTTGATCTGAGACCACTCCATCAGGGTGATCTGCCCCACCTCTGCATCTCGTTGGCCCAGGCTATACGTCATGACGTATTGCACCAGGGCTCGGCGGTGCTGCCACAGTCGCTGTAACATGTGGAGAGTTGAATTCCAGCGTGTCGGCACATCGCATTTCAGGCAATGAACCGGCAGGCCGAAAGACTTCTGGAGCGATGCAAGTCGCTCAGCTGCGGCGGTTGAACGGCGGAAGTGAGCAGACAGTTTTCGCGCCCTGTTCAGAAGGCCATCTAGGCCGGGATAGTGTGTTAAAAATTGCTGGACGACAAGGTTCAACACGTGAGCCATACAAGGCACGTGTGTCAACTTGCCCAGGCAAAGGGCCGCACCCAGGTTTGCAGCATTGTCGCACACGGCCTTACCAGGCTGCAGGTTGAGTGGAGACAACCATTTACCAAACTCAGTCTCCAGAGCTGCCCACAACTCAGCCGCTGTGTGACTCTTATTTCCAAGACATTTCAAGATAAAGACCGCGTGATGCTGTTGCTCTTTGCTCCCAGCATAGTAATGAGGGGTGTGTGATTCCTTCTGTGCAGTTCCAACGCTGGTGGCCTGATCAGGCAGGCTTGGGGCGGAGGTGGAAGACACAGACGAGGTTGAGGAGGCAGAAGCAGTGAAGGAACTTGGACAGACAGAGGATTGACGCCCAAGTCGTGGGGATGGCAAGACTTGTGCAGCAGACCCTTCACCATCTATCACCATTTTTACCCAGTGCCCAGTCAGCAACATGTAACATCCCTGTCCATGCTTACTGGTCCAAGTATCGGTGGTGAAATGCACCCGTTCACACACAGAGTTTCTCAAGGAAGCTGTGATGTTGTGTGTGACATGCTGGTGTAGCGCGGGCACACCTTTCTTAGAGAAGTAGTGGCAACTGGGCATCTGGTACTGGGGCACAGCGACAGACATAAGGTCTCGAAAATCCTGTGTGTCCACCAGGCGGAAAGGCAGCATTTCGGTAGCCAAGAGCTTACAGAGGGATAAAGTCAACTCTTAGCTTTGTCATGGGTCGCAGGAAATAGCCTTTTATTTGTCCACATCTGAGGGACAGAGATCTGGCTGCTGTGTGTAGACGGTGTTGAGTAGGGTGTCCCTGGAAAAATGCAGGTTTGTGAGGAAAGTGCAAGCGTAGACATGATGTTGTTCTTTAAGGGAATCTGTCATGAGAGTATTGCTACCTAATTAAGGATGATCGAATACCCTAATATTCGCTTCGCCGAATATCCGGCGATTAACCGCTATTCGAGTATTAGACGCCCAATGTAAGTCTATGGGAAACCATAATAATTTCACGTTGTACCTAACAGCGAGCTGTGGTGACTGGGAAAAACTCTCCCCCTCTCCCCCTCTACTCCTCTCCCCCTCTCTCCCTCCCCCTCTCTCTTCCTCCCTCTCTCTCTCCCTCCCTCCCTCTCCCCCTCTCTCTCCCTCTCTCTCTCTTCCTCCCTCTCTCTCTCTTCCTCCCTCTCTCTCTCTTCCTTCCTCTCTCTCTCTTCCTTCCTCTCTCTTTCTTCCTCCCTCTCTCTCTCTCTTCCTCCCTCTCTCTCTCTTCCTCCCTCTCTCTCTCCCTCCCTCTTTCCCTCCCTCTCTCCCTCCCTCTTTCCCTCTCACCCTCCCTCATTCCCTCCCTCTCTCCCTCCGTCCCTCTCCCTCCGGCCCCCTCCCTCCGTCCCTCCCCCCCTCCGTCCCTCTCCCCCTCCGTCCCTCCCTCTCTCCCTCCCTCTCTCCCTCCCTCTCTCCCTACCTCTCTCCCTCCCTCTCGCCCTCCCTCTCTCCCTCCCTCCCTCCCTACCTCTCTCCCTCCCTCTCTCCCTCCCTCCCTCTCCGGACCTGGACATGTGTTCACTGGCTGGAGAACAGGTGCCAGGAAGTCAGAAATTAAACTGAAAGTATCGGAGCGGAGCTGATGCAGTTTTATTCGTAGGATACCGAATGGTGCGAATAGCCTGTTATGCGTCGGATACCGAATAGTGGTGAATACATTCGCTCAACCCTATACCTAATCTGAGAACTGCATAACTTAGGGGCAGAGACCCTTATTCTAGTGAAGTGTTACTTACTGGGCTGCTTGTGTGGAGCCCCAGAGGTGCGGTGTAGCGGTGCATTACCTTCAGGGACTCCACGTGGTGGGACGGTCTGGTCACAGGTAAGATGTCTTCTCTTTTGATTGTCGTGATGCCACTCTCGGAATTGCGGTCAGTGGGGACCGCCACTTCAGATTAAGGGGGTGCCTGGGGCTGATGGTGGGTGCAGTCAGATGTAGTGGCCTCCCGAGAGTGAGGCAAGCCCCAGGGCCCTGTGTAAGTGTGTGGAACCACAAGGCGCAGAATGACTCAACACAAGCAAAATGTCTTTCAGGGGTTTTACTCAATGTTGATGGCAGGGTGAGTAACCCGGGCTTGGCTGGCATGAACCAGGCGTCCTTCAGGCTGACTTGTGAGGGTGGGTACTGACTCGCCTTCCTTAGCCCTTCTGTTGTTTGTGATGACCCTGACTTGCAGTCCCTACGGGGTCACCCAGGGAAGTTGCTGCTCCCCTCGTTTCGGCTCATTTGCTTGTAACCTGGACTAGGTCACTCTGGCTGCTTGCCTCCTGTGAACTATGGGCCCTCACTTTGCTACGTGGCTGCGGAGTCTGTGGTTTTGTCTTGGGGGTTTGAAGTGCCCCCTCAGGCAGGTTTGGCAGAAGAAAGATGAATCTATCTCTGCACTGGGACCTGTTACCCATTGCGGGCCTGGTACCTCCCCAGCAGTCTCCTTACTCTGCCACCCATTTGCTCTCTCTTTAGCCTTGGGTGGATTTCGGGTGGCACTATTAAGTGACCGATCTCCCCCAGTCAGTAGTCACTGCATGGACACTGTTAGATTGCAGCAGCTCCAGGGCCCTCCGTCTGCTCTCCCTGAGCTCCACACTAAACTGGCTCACTCGTGGGTTCTGCACGTCTGCCCTGTCTGAGCTCCACTTCCACACTCCTCTCTCTTCAACTCCCTGCTCCAGACTCCTCCTTTTCTTCCTCTTTCCCCCTTGTGCCTGCCTATGATACCTAGCAACCAGGCTCTCCACCACACTCCTTGAGTGGACATGGAGGCCACGACCCCTCCTGGAAGTTCTCAGGAGTCCTCTCAAAGGTAAATGTGTGAGACCTGATCACTATACACCTGTGTAGTCACACCTCGGTCAGCCTTCTGGATTACCTGTATTGCACTGTCCCCAGCATGGGTGCAGTACTCAGTGGTGCCTGAGCAGGTCAGGGGCGCCACATTCCCCCTTAGTTATCACTAGTACATCCTCGGGCTGCAAGACAACATTTTAAAATGCATAAAACAGTAAAACATTTAAAACATTTTAAAACCACCAGGTACCATACATCACCACCCTCCACCCACAAGTCCGTTAAGCCACCCAAAACCCTCTCAGGAGGCAGGTCACCAGTCCTTTTGGTAACCAGGTCTGGGCCATCTGCTTCCCCAGACCTTTCCTCCAATCTTCCTCTCCCATTGGCCGCGCCTTCAGCCACTTCTGGCAGGATGTAGAGGCGGCTTTCATGGTCTGGTGGTTTCAGGGTATACCTGGCCTGGTGGAGCCGCGCCTTCAGCCTCTTCTGGCAGGATGTAGAGGCAGCCTCCACAGTTGATGCTGACCAGGTACCCTCTTGTGGTGGAGAGCCGGGCCCCATAAACAGGCGTGCTCTCTGGTTGCAGGCAAGCCAGGCCCCATAAACAGGCTGGCTCTAGTGGTGGTACCTCTGGGGTAACTATGTACACTGCGAGAGTTTGTGGCTATAGCCAGTTCATAGCCTTAAGGTTCATAGGTTAAAGTGCACAAAGCCTGGTGCAAAGTGGCAATTTCTCACATTAGTTCATGTGGGCACATCTCTTGAACTTGTAAACGTTGCAGAACTGTAAACTGTAACTTGCTGTACTTTCTTTACTTTTCTCTACTC
This sequence comes from Anomaloglossus baeobatrachus, assembly GCF_048569485.1. NCBI lineage: Eukaryota > Metazoa > Chordata > Amphibia > Anura > Aromobatidae > Anomaloglossus > Anomaloglossus baeobatrachus. Next base: position 220,346,446 of record NC_134357.1, read on the forward strand.
CTCCATTTCACCAGGGCTTGGGCCTGTAGGGCTGCAGCACCTGTCATCTTCATCTGTAGTGGTCTCATCAATGGGTTCTTCGCTTTTGTCTTCATTTTCTCTATCTTCATCTTCTGTTTCTGTTTCTTTTTCTCTGTCTTGTTCTTGTTCTATTATTTCTTTTGGCTTTTTCTCTTGTGCTGTTTCTCTAGACTTTGGGATTGGTATAGAAGCTGCTGGACTGTAGTCAGGTTCTTTAGGACATGGTGTAACGTTGAGTGCATACCATCCTCGTTCTCCTTGATGTCTTGTGAATTCTACTAGGTCTCCCATCTGTAGGTTTTTTCCTGGATGTCCTCGGGGTAAATGTGCTCTTACATCCCTTCTGTTCACAAATATGCGTTCTTTCATTCCAGGTGCAACTATAAAGCCATATCCTGATTTCAAGCTGAAGTGTTCCACTACATCACGACAAAGGAATCCCCTTTCTTGGTAGCGAGCCTTTCATTGGTGTTGCTTATCTTCAAGGTCTTTAGCTGTTACATCATACCTGTCAGGAGATTGCTGGGTTGCGGCTCGTCTTGCGGGGGCACGGCGTGACACTCTAGTTGTGGGGATCCTCTTTACCGCAGGCTCCCAGGTCACGTTCATACTTGGTATGGTGATGGCTAGAGGTTCTTCTTCTGAGGATGTTGGGCTCTCTTCATCCCAGCGGGAATACGGCAGCATTTCTGGCATCAGCTTCTCAGCTTCCTGGCCTCCCCTCCCCCTTAGTTCTCCTGAGCACTCCTCTTGCGGCAGCACTGGGGATGCCAGGGTGGTGGACTCTTTACCGTGGATGTTACGGGAGTCTTCCTGTGGGAATGCTGGGGGAGCAGATACCGGTCCACCATCTCCTTTGGGAAGTGAGCCTCCAGATCCGCCTTAAGCCTCCAGTATTTGGGATCGTTGCCCAGTGTGGAGGGGAGGTCCAATTCCTTGGGCTGGGGAGCGGTGTCTGCTCTGGCTTTGCAGGCCGGGGTAGATAGCTGTACAGCCTCGTCTTGGCGGGCCGCGCCCTGCGTGGCGGCGGCCTGGTCTTGGCGGGCCGAGCTTGGCGTGGCTGCGGCCTGGTCTTGGCGGGCTGCGCCAGGCGTGGCTGCGGCCTGTGTTGGAGTCGCTGCAGTGACCTGTTCTTGGGCCGGGCCTAGCATGGCGGCGGTCTGGGTCAGCGTCACTCTTGCAGCGTGGATTAGCGTTGCAGCTGCGGCGGGATCTTGCTTGGCTGAGCGGGACATCGCTGCTGCGGCCTGAGCTGGACAGGCCGGGCTGGGCGTCGCTGCTGCGGTGTGGATGGGCTTCGCTGCTGCGGCGGGATCTTGGCGGGCCCCACCTGGCCTGGATCGGCGTCGCTCCTACGGTGTGGATTGGCGTTGCTATGGCGGTGCGGATAGGCATCGCGGCTGCGGCGGGATCTTGGCGGGCCGTGCCTGGTGTGGCTGCGGCCTGGGCTTGGCGGGCCACACCTGGCGTGGCTGCGGCCTGGTTCAGCGTCGCCGCGCCGGGCGTCTCTCCAGGGACCGCGGCCATGGCAGCGGGGGTCGGGGCACTCGCGCTGGCAGGGGCATTAGATGACTCACCCCTCAGCAGCATCTCCGGTGTTCGGGCGGTCGCTGCTCCGTGCGTCACTTGCCTCGCCATCCACTTCTCATGGGCCAGAGCAATTCCAGCCATCTCGCTGAGCTCTGCGCGTGCTTCCCGGATCTGCTGCATCCCTTTTGCCTCCAGCCTCTCACACCACTGGTCCAGCTCCCAGTTCCACCAGGCAGCGGAGCCCATCTCTGGATCGCTGCATGCGAACGCCATTTTCTCTGCGTTGTCCCTGCTCTCCAGATCTTCTTTCAGTAGCAGGCTTGTCCCTTCCTGTAACTCTTCTCCCAGCAGCAGGCTTGTGGCTCGCTTTCCTTCCTGCCATCTCTGCACAGCTCCGCTCTCATCACTTGCGAGGTCAGGACTCTGCAGGGGTTCTCTGGGTAGCTACACCTCTTCGTGGGCGGTAACTTCTCCTATCGCGGGCTTCTGTTGTTTTCAGCGCGCTTTCCAGGGTGGCAATATGGCGGCGCTTCCAATGTTTCAAGCGGACCGCCCAGGCACATGGTCACCTGTCTTAACAGGTCTAGTCTTTATCCTGTTCGTGATGCCAGTTGTGGAGCCCCAGAGGTGTGGTGTAGCGGTGCATTACCTTCAGGGACTCCACGTGGTGGGACGGTCTGGTCACAGGTAAGATGTCTTCTCTTTTGATTGTTGTGACGCCACTCTCGGAATTGCGGTCAGTGGGGACCGCCACTGCAGATTAAGGGGGTGCCTGGGGCTGATGGTGGGTGCAGTCGGATGTAGTGGCCTCCCGAGAGTGAGGCAAGCCCCAGGGCACTGTGTAAGTGTGTGGAACCACAAGGCGCAGAATGACTCAACACAAGCAGAATGTCTTTCAGGGGTTTTACTCACTGTTGATGGCAGGGTGAGTAACCCGGGCTTGGCTGGCATGAACCAGGCGTCCTTCAGGCTGACTTGTGAGGGTGGGTACTGACTCGCCTTCCTTAGCACTTCTGTTGTTTGTGATGACCCCGACTTGCAGTCCCTACGGGGGTCACCCAGGGAAGTTGCTGCTCCCCTCGTTTCAGCCCATTTGCTTGTAACCTGGACTAGGTCACTCTGGCTGCTTGCCTCCTGCAAACTATGGGCCCTCACTTTGCTACGTGGCTGCGGAGTCTGTGGTGTTGTCTTGGGGGTTTGAAGTGCCCCCTCAGGCAGGTTTGGCAGAAGAAAGATGAATCTATCTCTGCACTGGGACTTGTTACCCGTTGCGGGCCTGGTACCTCCCCAGCAGTCTCCTTACTCTGCCACCCATTTGCTCTCTCTTTAGCCTTGGGTGGATTTCGGGTGGCACTATTAAGTGACCGATCTCCCCCAGTCAGTAGTCACTGCGTGGACGCTGTTAGATTGCAGCAGCTCCAGGGCCTTCCGTCTGCTCTCCCTGAGCTCCAAAAGGCATTTAAAAAGCTTAAACAAGAAGGCAGCGAAGAAGCATTAAAAATATATAGAGAAAAAAATAAAATGTGTAAAAAACAAATACATTTAGCAAAAGTAGAAACTGAGAGACTCATTGCTAAGGAAAGCAAAACAAATCCCAAACTACTCTTTAATTATATAAACAGAAAAAAGATTAAAATTGATGGTGTTGGCCCTTTAAAGAATAATGAGGGTAAAATCATAGAAAGCGATGTGGGAAAAGCAAATGTTTTAAATTCTTTTTTCTCAACTGTGTTCACACAGGAAAAGCATATGCCATGGAAAATGCAGAGTGATCATGTAAACGCTTCATTAAGTATGACCTGCCTAACCCAGGAAGAAGTGCAGAACCGACTTAGTAACATTAAAATTGACAAATCACCAGGCCCTGATGGCATTCACCCTCGGGTATTAAGGGAGTTAAGTAATGTGATAGACATGCCTCTATTCCTTATATTTAAAGACTCTATAGAAACTGGGTCTGTTCCACTGGATTGGCGGCTAGCAAATGTGGTACCAATATTCAAAAAAGGGTGTAAAAGGGAACCTGGAAACTATAGGCCGGTAAGCTTAACATCTGTTGTGGGTAAAATGTTTGAAGGGTTTTTAAGGGATACTATTATGGAATGTCTCAATGTTAATAATTGTTTAACTCCATATCAACATGGATTTATGAAGGATCGCTCCTGTCAAACTAACCTGATCAGCTTCTATGAGGATGTAAGCTCTCACATGGACCGAGGAGAATCATTGGATGTCATTTATCTCGACTTCAGTAAAGCATTTGACACTGTCCCACATAAAAGACTGCTAAGTAAAATGAGAAAGCTTGGGCTCGGGGAAAACGTGTGTAGATGGGTAGGTAGTTGGCTTAGTGGTAGAAAACAAAGAGTGGTTATTAATGGCGCATACTCAGATTAGGCCAGGGTTACTAGTGGGGTGCCACAGGGGTCTGTATTGGGCCCCCTACTATTTAATATATTTATTAATGATCTGGTGGATGGTTTACAGAGAAAAATATCAGTATTTGCAGATGATACAAAACTTTGTAAGGTAGTTAACACAAAGGAGGACAGTTTGCAACTACAGATGGATTTGAGTAAATTGGAGAATTGGACTGAAAAATGGCAAATGAGGTTTAACACAGATAAGTGTAAGGTTATGCACATGGGAAGGAGAAACAGATGCTACGATTACTTACTAAATGGGAAACCGCTGGGGAAATCAGACATGGAAAAAGACTTAGGCATCTTAGTCAATAAGAATCTAAATTGGAGTGCCCAGTGTCAGGCAGCAGCCACCAAAGCAAATAGGGTGATGGGATGCATTAGAAGAGGTCTGGGGGCACGAGATGAAAACATCATTCTCCCTCTGTACAAATCACTCGTCAGACCACACTTGGAATATTGTGTGCAATTTTGGGCACCGGTGCTCAAGAAAGACATTACTGAACTTGAAAGGGTTCAGAGGCGGGCTAATAAAATAATAAATGGAGTGGGTGCATTACAATACACGGAAAGGTTAGCAAAATTAGGTCTATTTACTCTAGAAAAGAGAAGACTTAGGGGAGACCTAATAAATATGTACAAGTATATCAGAGGGCCATATAGAGATCTCTCCCATGATCTGTTTGTACCAAGGACTATGACAAGAACAAGGGGGCATTCTCTTCGATTGGAGGAAAGAAAATTCCTACATCAGCATAGAAGAGGGTTCTTCACGGTAAGAGCAGTGAGGCTCTGGAACTCTCTTCCTGAGGAAGTGGTGATGGCCAACTCACTGAATGAATTTAAGAGAGGAATGGATGCTTTTCTTGATAGCAAAAGTATAGAAGGTTATAAATAGCATAATCTTACAGGTAGATAAAACAACGACCTAGATTATTAGAGGCATGGGTGGGCTGCAACACCAAGACAGGTTATTTAACTTGGGGTTATTTAGTTTGGAAAAACAAAGGCTTAGGGGGGATCTAATCACAATGTATAAACATATGAGGGGACAGTACAGAGACCTTTCCAAAGATCTCTTTACACCTAGGCCTGCGACTGGAACACGGGAGCATCCGCTACGTCTAGAGGAAAGAAGGTTTAATCATAACCACAGACAAGGATTCTTTACTGTACGCTCGTGAGACTATGTAACTCTCTGCCGCATGGTGTAGTAATGAGTGATTCACTACTAACATTTAAGCAGAGCCTGGATGCCTTTCTTGAAAAATATATTACCAGTTATGTATATTAGATTTTATGACAGGGTGTTGATCCAGGGAACTAGTCTGATTGCCGGATGTGGAGTCAGGAAGGAATTTTTTTCCCCATTGGAGCTTATTTGACACATTGGGTTTTTTTTGCCTTCCTCTGGATCAACATGTTAGGCTACGGGTTGAACTAGATGGACTTAGAGTCTCCCTTCAACCTTAAAAACTATGAAAACTATGAAACTATGAAACTATGAAACACACTAAACTGGCTCACTCGTGGGTTCTGCACGTCTGCCCTGTCTGAGCTCCACTTCCACACTCTCTCTTCAACTCCCTGCTCCAGACTCCTCCTTCTCTTCCTCTTTGCCCCTTGTGTCTGCCTACACCACCTAGCAACCAGGCTCTCCACCACACCCCTTGAGTGGACATGGAGGCCACGCCCCCTCCTGGAAGCTCTCAGGAGTCCTCTCAAAGGTAAATGTGTGAGACCTGATAACTATGTGCCTGTGTAGTCACACCTCGGTCAGCCTTCTGGATTATCTGTATTGCACTGCCCCCAGCATGGGTGCAGTACTCGGTGGTGCCTGACCAGGTCAGGGGCGCCACACTTGCATCAGTTTTGACAAAATCACTTGTTTTATCAACAGGAAATTATCACTAAAGGTGTAGTATACCTGCTGCAAAATAGCCCTCCATATACATGGGCTCCGAATAACCTCGCCCACACAACTAATTGGCAGCTTTCTGCCTATGCATAGTATATATAGAAAACTATCAATAAGTGGTGTGAGCGGGGATATAAAGAGCTCAGCATTTAGAGAACTGGTAAAGCTGCATCAGACTGTAATTTTATCAAAATGAGTAGCTCAGTAAGTCTTACATAGCTAAAATCGGGGTCTTTGCCACCAAATTACACTGTTTTCAAATGGGGTAGCAAAAACCTACTGACAGATTCCCTTTAACAGAGAAAAAGTAAACTATTCAAATTTGTATTGCATACATTGCAATTTTAATGTGAAATTATTATTGAAAGGTTTGTCCACTACTGCAAAACCCCTTGTTAAATACCCCATATAAAATGAAAAAATATATACTCACATCCAAGCCAGGTTCCAACTCAGGTGTCAGCACTGTATCTCCTGCCATTATGATAGGAGGGCTAGGCAAATGGTTAAAGAAAAACACCTCATTCCTCACTTGTCCCACAGCTCCCATAACACACCATTCTTTCTTCATCAACCCCCATCCAGACCTTTTAACTCTTTATCATTTCCATTGTGTGCTGAATTCCTGGGCCTCTTCACAGGACTTTTCTGTGCATGCGTGTGCAAGGCCACAGAATATGTAAACTCACAGAAGTCATGATGTAATGATCTTATACCCACTTGAATAAAAACACATTGCAGGCTTCATTCCGGCCCAGTATGAAAAAGACCCCCAGATTCGGTTCTTGGTGGCCGAGGACTGGGTCTGGGGAAGAGAAAAGGGCCATAGAGGTGAGCAGTGAGGATGTTTTTGGTTTTTTTTTTCCTTTCTACAGTTTACTTTAAATATGCATAGTGGTTGAGAGTGACCCATAGCATAATAAGAGAAATTGCTTGCAGAGAATAACTTCACTGTGCATCAAATTTCCAGGGAATATTTGTGTAATTTGAAGAATTCAAATTTTGATTTTTTTTTTTGAAGACCACAGAGGAACAGTCAATTCAGAGAGTACCGTAACTTCTCTCGGCATCGAATTTCACTGCAAAATCAGCACAAATTGGCTAATTTAAATATTTGATGTTTTTATTGTATGAATTCAACTTTTCTCTTCTTTTTAGTGATAAAGTAACAAACACTCCCTATACTTCCAGCTACTCCCTCCTCCCAATATCCTAAAATCTCCTCAGTAATAACTGCCATCTCTTTTCTCAGTAATTGGAAAGTCTCCACTGACTACAGATTTTATCCCTCAGAATTGAAATTTAGATAATGACTGATAGGGATGATCGAATACCCTATTATTCGCTTCGACAGATATCCGGCGAATACCTCACCGCTATTCGAGTATTCGCTAATATTCGACCCCCAATGTAAGTCTATGGGAAACTCAATTTATGTTGAACCTATCGGTGACCTGTGGTGACTGAGGAAAAGGCTGAAATGGATGGGAAAAGGCTGAAACAGTATGGGCACAGCCTCAGATGGTGCCTGACTGCATTTCTGGTGTCTTTGAATAACGTGCTCAGAGCAAGACGCGGCGTTTACGTAGTCGCCAGAACAGCTCTCAAACCAACGTAAAAGAGGGGAAAGTGTTAAACAGTTTCTAGTTTTTAGTAAATGTAATAAAACATCAAATCAAGCCCCGGCCTGCGGGAAATTAGCAATTATGAAGTACCGAATTCTCCAATTAAAATGTAACCTTTATTATTAAATTCATTAAAAGGTCCTCAACCAATAAACCAGACAAACAATACATATAAAGTTTGGCCCCTCCAAACAAGGAGACACGTGTAGGCCAATAACTCAGCTATTACCGCTATAGTGACTGAAAATTATCTCACCAGATGACTAGATGCTTATCAACATCAAGGTCCAAAAAATAATTGGATTAATCTCACCAATTAATTCAAATTCTGATTGGTTCAGACCATCTCATGGCAGAACCTTATAAGTAAAGGATATACCTCCCGACGCATTTCATTCTGAAAGAACTCTTCAGGGGAGCTTAAGAATCCATTCCGGGTCTCATAAAATCAAGAGCCCGTTATATCCAATAGGCATGCAGTGGACCCAGACTCATCGCAGAGTCATATACACGGTGAATCCAAATCAGGTCCCATACAACATGGACCCAGCACCTGATCATGCATGTGGCAGGAGCGGTCGAGCTTCTTGCTCTGTCAAAAAAAAAAAAAAAAGCCCCGACCTGCCAAAAAAAACACTTTAGCATATGTTCACACATTTCGTTTTTTACATTTTTCCTTTTTAGATTAAAAAGGGCTGTAACTTATACATTATATTGGTGTCTGTCTCACACCTCCTTTTTTGGGACATATTTGACAGCACTTTAAAAGGTCAGCTACAATGTGCCCATTGCAATGTTGATGTTGCCCTCCTACTCCTCCTCCACCAGCTCCAGTGGCCCTCTAAGGGCTCTCAGGTGGGCCCTGTAACATACATTGGGGAGGGATGGCAGTCATTTGCAGTTTTCTGCGTCCCCTATATCATTAGTGTGATAGTTGGAATGCTATTGCCAATGTGGCCATTTGGATGTTGGCCTTGCCCTCTTCCTCCTCCTTCACCAACACCACCGGCCAGTAGCCCTCTATTCAAATTCTATTCAAATGATACAAAAATGTATGTTTTATGGACAAATGAACGCCACGCTGGGACATCGAAACTGATGTCGTTGATGATGATTACATCTGACCAAAGCAGGTTGGGAGCAGGAGGCATCATCGCCTGCTTCCTATTCCGCAGTTTGTGAAGCATGCAGCACCGTGGAAGTGGCAGTTGTTTCACTCTGGAACTCAGGCTTTATTCCACTAGCTAACACTGAGGCTTTAAAAAAAATCCGTCTCCCCAGAGGGGAATGGTTCAAAGACCATGTAGCACAGCATCAGAAGTTACTCCCAACAGCTCTCCCAACAGCTTATTTAAAAAAAAAAATGGTAGGATAAGCAACAGGGCATAACATGCCAAGGAGTTTAATACATTTAGTTCCCCTAGGGCAGACCTGGGCAAGGGGCGGCCCGCGGGCCACATCCGGCCCGCCTACTCACTGTGACCGGCCCGCCTGGCTCAGGGCGTCCTTGCTGGCCGGTCAGTGATGAGGGCAATCTGTCCTGTTGTCCGGAGCTCCAGGCTCCGGGAGGCCCGTGGTCAGATTGCCCTCATCACATGCTGTGTGCCGGGCAGGGAACAGAGGACAGATCCTGCAGCGCCGCACAGTGTAGGCAGCAGAATGCAGGAATCTCTCGTCTGTTCCCTGCCCGGCAACTTTCTCTGTGACACACATGCGCACCCTGATGTCGTCAGTACGGCGCGCGTGTGTGTCATTTGAAAAGTTCCCGCCCGGCAGGAGAAGAAGCTGCAGAAGCCGGGGCCTGTACGGAGAGAAGCAGCGGCGGGGCCCCTACAAGAACAGCAGCGGCGGGGCCCCTACAAGAACAGCAGCGGCGGGGGCCCGTACAAGAGAAGAAGCATCTCGGCTGGGGCTCGTACGGAGGTACCTGAGGAGGGAATGGTGAGTAATAACCTGAGGGGACAATGGGGGGAGGGGGTGGGGGTTAACTGGTGAGTAATATTTGGGTGTAGTGATGTAGTATATGGGAATGTAGTTTTACAGGTGTAGTATATAGGGGTCTAGTGATGTATATGGGGATGTAGTGATGTATATTACAGGTGTAGTATATAGGAGTGTAGTGATGTATATTACAGGTGCAGTATATAGGAGTGTAGTGATGTATATTACAGGTGCAGTATATAGGAGTGTAGTGATGTATATTACAGGTGCAATATATAGGAGTGTAGGGATGTATATTACAGGTGCAGTATATAGGAGTGTAGGGATGTATATTACATGTGCACTATATAGGAGTGTAGTGATGTATATTGCAGGTGCAGTATATAGGAGTGTAGTGATGTATATTGCAGCAGTATATAGGAGCGTAGTGATGTATATTGCAGGTGCAGTATATAGGAGTGTAGTGATGTATATTACAGGTGCAGTATATAGGAGTGTAGTGATGTATATTACAGGTGCAGTATATAGGAGTGTAGTGATGTATATTACAGGTGCAGTATATAGGAGTGTAGTGATGTATATTACAGGTGCAGTATATAGGAGTGTAGTGATGTATATTACAGGTGCAGTATATAGGAGTGTAGTGATGTATATTACAGGTGCAGTATATAGGAGTGTAGTGATGTATATTACAGGTGCAGTATATAGGAGTGTAGTGATGTATATTACAGGTGCAGAAAATAGGAGTGTAGTGATGTATATTACAGGTGCAGTATATAGGAGTGTAGTGATGTATATTACAGGTGCAGTATATAGGAGTGTAGTGATGCATATTACAGGTGCAGTATATAGGAGTGTAGTGATGCATATTACAGGTGCATTACAGGTGCAGTATATAGGAGTGTAGTGATGTATATTACAGGTGCAGTATATAGGAGTGTAGTGATGCATATTACAGGTGCAGTATATAGGAGTGTAGTGATGTATATTACAGGTGCAGAAAATAGGAGTGTAGTGATGTATATTACAGGTGCAGTATATAGGAGTGTAGTGATGTATATTACAGGTGCAGTATATAGGAGTGTAGTGATGCATATTACAGGTGCAGTATATAGGAGTGTAGTGATGCATATTACAGGTGCATTACAGGTGCAGTATATAGGAGTGTAGTGATGTATATTACAGGTGCAGTATATAGGAGTGTAGTGATGCATATTACAGGTGCAGTATATACTGCGGTGAATATTCAGTGAGTATAATTACTGGCGATAAGGAGCGTGAGGCAGCAGAGCCAGAGACAGCAGCGCTGGAGAGAGGTAAATATAGAAAATCTTTTTATTAAAAAGACCCGTGTTTTCTCTGGTATTTGTCACACAAATGTCACACAGATCACATCAGTGTGCGATCCGTGTGACACCCGTGCTGCCGGAGAAAAAATGGACATGTCTGCGTGTGTGCATGCAGGGCCACGAGGGGTCACACAGTCCGTAACTTACTGTTTGTTTATGAAGGGATAGTATATATACTGTATGCAGTATTGGGTAAAACTGAGTTAATTATATTAGTCCGGCCCTCTAAAACCATCCCAATTTCTCATGCGGCCCCATGGGAAAATTAATTGCCCACCCCTGCCCTAGGGTGTAGTGGTTCAGACATCATGTAGCTAAGCATCACAAGGTACTCCCAAGAGCTCCCAACAGCTTATTTTAAAAAAAATGGTGGGATAAGCAATAGGGCATAACATGCCAAGAAGTTTAATACATTCAGTTTCCCCAGGGGATAATGGTTCAGACACTATGGAGCACTGCATCAGTAGGTTCCCCCAATGGCTTTTTATTAAAAAATGGTAGCATAGGCAACGGGGCATAACATGCCAAGGAGTTTAATACATTCATTTTCTCACACCGCCAAAAAGTCGCAGAAAGCCTCTGGTCCCACAAGCCGATTACGGCAAAATCTCAAGGGCTATCAATCGTGCAATGTGTGCAGTTGTGGTTTCTGCCCTTGGGTGCATAACAGGGTATTTATGCTTCTTTTTGAAGGTCTGTTGTATGGACAACTGAACGGAACGCTGGGACACCGAAGCAGATGTGGTCGTTGATGATTGAGTTTGGCCAACATCAGGTTGGGAAAAGGAGGCATCAGCGCCACCTTCTTGCACACCAGTTTGGGAAGCAGGAAGCCCAGGGAAAGTGGCAGTTGTTTCCCTCTGGAACTCAGGTTTTATTCCAAGGATTTCAAAAAATTCAGTTTCCCCAGGGGGAAATGGTTCAAAGACCATGTAGCACAGCATCAGAAGTTACTCCCAACAGCTTATTTTAAAAAAAAAATGGTAGGATAGGAAACAGGACATAACATGCCAAGAAGCTAAAAAAAATTCTGGTTTTGCAGGGGGCCATGTGTAACAAACTGTGGAGCTCAGCATCAATAAAGAACACGAATAGAGACTGCCTGACCAATTGTTCTAGACAGTGTAGCCTCAAAAGTGCTTGTGCCAGTGCATAATGTACAAAGGCTTGAAAAATATTGCCCTGGGTGATTGGGCCAAACAATTACATGGCGGCAGCAGCATAACGAGTTACATTAGTCATGCGGTGTCATTAGATGATAGAAGACAAATTAGTCTTGAATGAGAAACAATGGAACTTTGATCATGGTCAAACTGTCTGCACATTCCGTGGATAGTTGTGTGTGACTATCTGTTATTATTGACCCCACTGAGCTGAAAACACGCTCAGACAACACACTCGCAGCATGGCAAGCTAGCACTTCCAAATTGCATAACACGAGGTCTGGCCAAGTGTTGCGCTTGGAAACTCAATAGTTAAAGGGAATAGTAAACTCGGAAAGCACGCTGATATGGTCATCTACATAGTCCCTCACCATCTTACTTAACTGTTACCCCCTTGTCATCGTTCCCCCCAACCGGTATCTGATTTGCAGTTGACGGTTTGTGGAAAATGGACCAGTTTTGGCACATTAGTCCCCCGCTTGTGTTGCTCCTACTATGCGTAGCCCTCTCTTGTAATCCTGTTGCGTGAGATGACACGCTACCTCTGATGACAGCATGATCTGAGGGTAATTGTTTCATCAACTGCTCCACTACAGCCCTCTTGAATGTTTCCGTAGTACAATCCTTTTTTGCCTCCACAAGTAGCAAAGCAAATTTGTCTTTGTAGCGTGGGTCAAGGAAGGTACATAACCAGTATTTGTTGTCTGCCAAAATGTGGACTAGCCGACAGTCATGAGAAAAGCAGTGTGACATGAACTGTGCCATGTGTCCCAGACTCTTAACTGGAAACCTTTGTGTACCACTGCTAAGAATACATTGTCTTCCTAAACCTCCTCTCCTCCTCAGTCTCTCTCTCCTCCTCCTGCTCCTCCTCAGTCCATCTATGCTGGACAGCCCTGAAGCTTGGGTTGTCAATCCCTTGGTTACCAACTTCAAAGCATTCCTGTTCTTCATCATCCTCCTCATCCTCATGATGCTGAGCAAAGGTGGCCTGAGCTTGTTGGCCGAGGTTGTGTGGATTACTAGCAACCATTGGGAAGTCTGGATACACAGTTCATGAACACTTTGGTCAGTCAGACCATCCAGAGAGCGTTTCAATAAACAAATCAGTTTAATGGTAATTCTGATAACAGCATCCTAACTAGAGCTGAGCGTTGTTCGAGTCGAACAGTTCGCCAATTTCATGTTCGAGTGATTTTGGGGAGTGTTCGAGTCGTTCGACGAACGCGAACGATTTGCTAAAAGTTCGGTAGTTCGAGTTACGTTCGAGAACGGTTCGATCACCAAAAAGCGTAGCTAGTTACTAGCTGGCTTTTCACTGTAATTGTGTGAGTCACTGTGAATCATGATATTATCAAAATTCCGCGTATAGTGTGCGGGGGGAAGGGGTTTAGATCAGTGCTGCTGCTGAGTGCTGAAAGAATGCCTATCTTAATTTTTTTTTCCCCAACCGCGCGTACAGTGGGGCAGGCCAGGCTGTCAGCAAATCACAGACACGCACACAGCAAAGTGGATTTTTGCCAGATAAGCAAGGGCATGTGTCACAGGCTCTGCATGTCACATGTCCTTGCCTTGTAAGACATGGCCATTTTCCCCATCGCCGCCATTATCTCTCTGCTGCGGGTGGGTGACAGTCACCGCTCCCGCTGCTGCTGCTGTGTGCGCTATAGACATACAGTGCAATCTACACAGCGCTTTAGGGATTAGGGACTACTTGTAATTTCAGCCCTTTTCAGGGCTGCATTAAAGTCGTTCATGGCTATTGTTGCTAGGCAGGTCCGTGCCAACGCTGTGCAGGGGTTTATATAGCAGCGTCTGGCTACATCAGCTCAAGCAATTCCTTGGGGCATAGTTTCATTGTCAGGGATAGCAAGTGAGGCTTCCTTTGCTGTCCAGCTACCTACAGCACCTGTGCATTCTACACACCTGCCCATTTTTGCTACGCAATTTTAATTGCAAACAGTGCTGACCCTTTTAGTGGCATACTTTCATTGACTGGGATACTAAGTTAGGGTTCCTCTGCTGACAATTTAGCTATACCACCTCTGCATTGTACAGCATCTGTCCATTTGTGCTGCGCAATTTTAATTGCCACAAGTGCTGCCATTTTTAGGGGCATACTTTCATTGTCTGGGATACTACGTTAGGGTTCCTTTGCTGACAATTTAGCTATACCACCTCTGCTTTCTACAGCACCTGTCCATTTCTGCTATGCATATTTAATTGCCAAAAGTGCTGCCATTTTTAGGGAAAAACTTTCATTGTCAGAGATAGTCAGTGTTGGTTCTTCAGCTGTCAATATAGGTAGACCACCTCTGCATTGTACACCACCTCTCCATTTGTGCTACGACATTTTAAGTGTCCAATCTGGTCACAAACAAAATGAGTGGCAAAAGGACAGATGCTGGTGGAAAGGGGAACAGGCTTGTTGGAAAGGGAAAAAAAGTTGTGTCCGTGGGGGAGCCGGTAAAGCTACAGTAACATCTGCTGAAGAAATGGTATCTTCCAGCAAAAGTAAGATGTCTACTACTTTCCGTGGACAATCTGATGTGCTCCCTTTTTTATGGAGCCGATCAACTCTAACAAAGGTAGATGATGCACAAAAAAGAACATGCTTGAATGGATCTCAAGTGCTCCAACAAGTGTCCTCTCCTCCACCTCAACTTCAACATCCAAAAAACAACAGTCCTCTGAGTTGTCCCCTGAATCGCACTTGCTTTCTACCAACTCTCAAGTCTCCACCCGCCCTGCAGAGTATGGGGTAATAGAGATGGGTGAGTCTGCAGAGCTGTTCAGTCACACTATAGCCTGGGAATCAGAGGTCTGCTCCCAAGCTACAGTGAGTACAGACCAGGAAATGATCTGCAGTGATGCCAAGAAGCTTTGTGAGTCAGATTCAGGCCCTGATGACCAAGTTTCTGAGCATAATGTAGAGCCTCATTCCCAAACTGTAACACTTCTTGGTGGAGACAATGAGGAACATACTGATAATGATGAGACTCAGATACCTGATTGGAATGACAACTTAACTATTCAGTCATGGCAGGAAGAGGTTAGGTCTGAGGGCGAGGGGAGTGAAAACACACAGTTTGATGATGAGGTTGTAGATCCCACTTACTGTCAACCTACAGTCAGGCACTCAAGGAGGTCAGCAGAGGCGGTGGAGGAGGATGCGACTCACGACGAGGTTAGCTTGCGCCTTCCTGGACAGAGTCCGAGTACTGGAAGCATGTCAACAACTGCATCCTTAGCCACAACTCTGCCTCTGAGCATAAGTCGTGGTGGCTCTGCAGGTCGCATGGGCTCTAATAGTTGCCTAGCCTTGTCCTTTTTTGACATCGCAAAGGATCACCCAACTCATGTGATCTGTAAGATTTGTCGCCAATCCGTAAGTAGAGGACAAAAACTCACTAGTTTGACTACTTCGTCCATGAACCGTCACATGAATAACAAGCATAAGTCCCAGTGGGAAGTTCACTGTGGTACAATGCGGCCTAGCAGAGCGGGTCAACCACCGTTTGCCCCTTCAAGTGCATCTGCGCGCTCTTCATCCTCTATGACTGTGGGGACAGCTGTCACAAATGCTTTTCGACACAGACCTTCCACCTCTATAACCGCAACAGGCTGTTTGATTGGCAGGTTGTCAGTTCTTTTGGAAGGGGAAACAGGTGCTGCTATAGAGCTCTCTCAGACATCGAGAGCACCAACTTTGGATGAAGGCAACATCATGTGTCCGCCTGCACTTTCCTCACAGACCAGCAGTTTTCCAGGGACACCCTACTCAACGCCGTCTCCACACAGTAGCCAGATGTCAGTCCCTCAGATGTGGACAATTAAAAGACCGTTTCCTCCTAGCCATGACAATGCTAAGAGGTTGACTTTTTCCAGCACCCATCACAGCACCACGAGAGAGAGGATCCGCCCTTCAAGGACAGGAAACCACCAGAATAAAAAGGGGCGGCACCTCTCCCCGCATCAGTTGGTTTCCTGTCCTTGAACAGGGAACCTCCAGGAGCGGCGGTTCAAGATAGTCATAGGAACCAAATTCTTCAAGTTGTCCCAGCCCTGGCCGGTCGGTTCTGGCAGCGACACGGGTCCTGCTGCGGCTGGCAGAGGTGCTGAGGCATTGCCACAGCGGGCCCACGGTGGTGGTGTCTATGTGCAACAGCGCCTCCCTGCTACTATCTCACGACTAGCTGGACGGGGGGTAGAGACACAAGTCATGCTGCTGCAGGGAGGCTGAGGACGCACCACGGTAGCCCACGGGGGCTGTACCTGTGGGTAGCGATTGTTACGAGGGGGACCCGGGGAAGCGTACCAAGATGGGAAATGGACAGCTTCCGCCGGTCAAGGTCCACTGTGCGGTGTAAGGGACCGCTGCTATGGTGGGTGAAGAGTGAGCGGGTTGCTGCTAGCGATCGTCTGGAATGTCACAGACGATCTATGTACACCGGTCTGCCCTAACCCGTGAGGGTTGTATGGCACAGATCTCACGGCTCAGTGTACCTGTTGCACGGGGAAGCACAGAGGTGCCCACGCACATGTGCCAGTGGAAGTCACGAGAATATGGCACGAGGGTAGCACAGAGGTGCCCACGCACGTGTGCTTTCAATAACCAGGTGAGTCCGGTGGAGACTCGAGGAGCTCACCTGGGACAGGAACACGGCCTGTTGAAGGAGCTACTGCCGGAGCAGCAAGGCAGGGACACGGCCTGCAAACCAGGTGCTGCCTAAGCAGCAAGGGCCAAGCCCACAGAAGACGATAATGCCTGAGCAGTGGCGTGGCAGCACGCTGCCAGACATCCAAACATAGAAGGACGGTCGCGCGCTGCCATGATGGCAGGAGGAGCTTTTAAGGAGGTGTAGCTCCAGCCAAGGGCGGGCGCGAGGCGGAGATGACGGACTTGACCCAATCGGGATCCACGACGTCCCAGCCTGGCCAGTCAGGATTCACCACGTCACCAGCCTTGTCATCAAGCCGTGTGACGTCAGTGGGCGAATCAGGACCCACCAAGCATTGCACATGCTCACCCTCCTGCCTCTGGGAAATAGAGGAGGGATCCTCGGTCTCACAATGTGTAGAGATAACGGGAGTCTCACTGCTTCCCTGAGCAGCAAACCTCTGCACATGGCGCAACCTCACAGACCTTCGGGGCTGCTGAGCAGGAGGAGCCGTGGCCGGCAAGGAATGGGAGACCGCCTCATTTCTTGCAACAGGAGTACCACTAGGTGTCACCCTTGTGCTGCCTCTCTGAGGAGGTTTCTCCTGCACTCTGCGCAGTCTGGCAGACCTTCGGCGCTGCTGAGCAGGAGCACTCGTGGCAGGCAAGGAGACTGCCTCATTCCTTGCCACAGGAGAGCCACAAGGTGTAACAAGCGATGCCGCTGCCTCACCAGTAATGGAGCGCAGAGCACCTTCTACTATAGGACGCAGCAGCGCCAGCTTACCCGGTAAGTCATGTGGGCACGAGTTAACATAGGCACTCTGGTGTGGCTGTACATGCGGCAGCAGGCGGTGGTGTATAGGTCGGCGCCATCTTGTAAATGGCCGGCTGCGGCACGTATGGTGCACTTGTGAGACACCCTCTGCTTAAGATGCGACAGCGCCATCTTACCTGGTAAGTCCTGGGGCGCAAGGTAACTTGGGCGTTCCGGCATTGCTGTCCAGCGGGCAGCGGCGGCGTGTACGAAGGCGTCATCTTCTGATTGGCCGGCCGCCACGTGTGTGATCATCTGCACAACGCGCGAGAGCACTCCCCCCTGCTTGGAATGTCGGAATGACGCTGGGGCTGTTTGTTTAAAGAGGCAGCAGATGTGAGGCAGACCGAGGGGCACTGGTTTGTCTGTTTTATGATACGTATTCAGGAATTCAGCTTTTTAATGAAGTTTATGTGCACCCCTCTAGTAAAGATCATTAAAGGCTGTATGTTGGTAATAGCACTATACTTCTTACCGTATAGACACGTGCCACAGTAGGGCGATGGGGGCTATAGCTGGGATGGCGACCCGGGGAGCAACCCCCTAGTCTGTCCTAATCGCAGGCTGGAATAGAGCGGCGGTAGCGTGTGATATCGCTGACCTTATGTGTAGCGAGGCACTCAGGTCTACTCTCTACACGAGATCGCTCCTTGCTATTGGGCGCTATCTGAGGGCGCGCTAGCGGCATCATCAACTGAAATTCCGGGTGTTGGGGGAGACCTCTAAGGGGGTCTCTCAGGCGTATAGTGTAAAATAATCATTGTATAATCAGTGTTCAGAATACGGCCCTTTCATCCTCCTATGATTGTAACCTGGTGGGAAATCGCTGGGTTCCCGGCTCATCGGGGTATGGTCTAGACCTATGAGCGATATATCCTTGCCTCCATGGGATCTTAAATTCGTCCTGTCTGCCCTGATGTAGCTCCATGGAACCCTTAGAGTCCATGTTACTTAATAATCCATCCCTGAAAGCATCTCTGGACAAGCTTACCATCAGCACGTAAGGTTAGGACGTCCAGGCCCTATCTTACATACACCGTTTCTCAGCTTTCAAGAATAAAGTGGTCCTGCAACCTGCCCTTGCTTGCCTCCTAATACTAATTCTTCTTTTTCATAAATAAAATGGGATTGTTCTTCCGTACTATTGTATTAGTCCGAATGATCTGGAAGAGGAGGTGGGCACTGCCTGGATGTTCCCAGTTACCTTATATAAAGTCTGTATGCAGAAGAGGCAGGTCTGGTTTGTATTCCTTCAGGGTAATACCTAAGGGCTCAAATCTTCTAACTCCGCTCGTGGGATGGATCAGAGGAGCCACCTGCTTGCCTACTCGGCTAGTGGTAGGTATGTGCCGACAGGTATGTAAGCTCTCTACACAAGTATGAAATCTTCCAGGGTTGCAGGATCGTATGTCACCTTTGCGCAGCTCTGTAGGGAGTCACAGGGTCTTCACCTTCCACTCACTATAAGCACTGTGGGTTAGCCTTCTCCTTACTGACTTCACCTTGGGAGAATGGTTCTGCAATCTTTGGTCCCCCCCTTAGGATATTCCTTGTCTCTGTAATTCTCTCGTGGTGCGGTCATGGGTGCTGGAAAAATACGTAATTACTTACCGGTAATGTGTTTTTCCGAACCCATGACAGCACCCTTATATTCCCTCCCTGCATGTGGATAGATTGGCAGTATTGGCTGCACGTGGTTATATGTTGGTGCTGGGTTATGTTATAACATTATTTCTTCCGGAGGTCCTTTCATGCTCTGTAACCAACTGATGCAGGGAGAGGTGCCACCCCTTTTTATTCTGGAGGTTTCCTGTCCTTGAAGGGCGGATCCTCTCTCTCGTGGTGCTGTCATGGGTTCAGAAAAAACACATTACCGGTAAGTAATTACGTATTTCACCCTCTGTTGGCTACAGAAATGCTGCCTTTTTGCCTGCTGGACAAAGGATTTTCGAGACCTTATGTCCGTCGCTGTTCCTTAGTACCAGATGCCCAGTCGCCACTACTTGTCCAAGAAAGGCGTGCCTGCGCTACACCAGCATGTCGCACACAACATCACCGCTTCCTTGAGAAACTCTGTGTGTGACAGGGTGCATTTCACCACTGTTACATGGACCAGTAAGCAAGGACAGGGGCGTTACATGTCACTGACTGGGCACTGGGTAACTATGGTGAGAGATGAAGGGTCTGCTGTACAAGTCTTGCCGTCCCCACGAGTTGGACGTCAATCCTCTGTATGTCGAAGTTCCTCCACTGCTTCTGCCTCCTCAACCTCGTCTGGGTCCTCAACCTCTGCCCAAAGCTTGTCTGGTGAAGCTACCCGCGTTGTAACTGCACACAAGGAATCCCGCACACCTCCTTACTATGCTGGCTGCAAAGCTCAATGGCATGAGGCGGTCTTTACGTTGAAATGTCTGGGAAATAAGAGTCACACAGCTGAGGAGTTGTGGTCAGCTCTGGAGAGTGAGTTTAGTAAATGGTTGTCTCCACTCAACCTGCAGCCAGGGAAAGCTGTGTGCGACAATGCTGCAAACCTGGGTGTGGCCCTTCGCCGGGGCAATGTGACACACGTGCCTTGTATGGCTCACGTGTTGAACCTTGTTGCCCAGCAATTTTTAGCCCACTATCCCGGCCTAGATGGGCTTCTGCACATTGCACGGTCACTCTCTGCTCAATTCTGCTGTTCAACCGGCGCAGCTGACCGACTTGCATCGCTCCAGAAGTCTTTCGGCCTGCCGGTTCACAGCCTGAAATGCGATGTGGCGACTGTGGCAGCACCACCGAGCCCTGGTGCAATACATTATGACGTATAGTCTGGGCCAACGAGATGCAGAGGTGGGGCAGATCACACTGCTGGAGTGGTTCAAGGACCTATGCACCCTTCTGCACAGTTTCGACATGGCGACAAATATGTTTAGCGCTGACAATGCCATTATCAGCATGACAATTCCAGTCATTTACATACTGGAGCACACTTTAAACACTATTCGGAGTCAGGGGGTGGGACAAGAGGTAGGGGAGGAAGTACAGGAGTATTCATATGCGGAAGGGATAACAAGATCTACAAGGTCCAGACGTTCAGCATCACGAAGGCGGCAGGTATGGGACGGGTGGGGGAGAGGGATTAACAAGGGCGCATGATAGCAGCCAAACTGTTGAGGAAGGTGCAGGAGCCCAGGAAGAAATGGAGGACGAACTGTCGATGGGCATGGAAGACTTAGCAGATGAGGGAGACCTTGGTCAAATTTCGGTTGTTCGAGGTTGGGGGGGAGATGTCAGAGGAAGGAAGCACAGTTATGACCTCGCCGCCAGAAATACAGCAAGGACTTGGTCCACATGGATGCGCAAGACACATGAGCGCCTTCTTGCTGCACTACCTACAACATGACCCTCGGATTGTCCGAATTAGAAGTAATGATGACTACTGGGTTGCCACACTCTTAGATCCCCGGTACAAGTCCAAATTTGGCGAAATAATTCCAGCCATAGAAAGGGACACACAAATGCAGGAGTATCAGCAGAAGCTGTTATGCAATCTTAGCTCGGCTTTTCCACCAAACACCAGTGGTGCACAGAGTGAATCTCCCTGTTGTAACTTGCCAAGCATGGGACTGTCTCGTCATCATCAGTCAAACCGTACCAGCAACACCATATCTGGTAGTAACAGAAATTTTATGGAATTCATAATTTTTTTAGACCATCCTTTGCAAAGCCACAAGAGACAAGAAGTCTGACACATAGTCAACGGCTGGAGAGGATGATAAACGAGTATCTCCAAATGAACATTGGTGCTATGACTGTGCAACTGGAGCCTTGCTCATTTTGAGCTTCCAATCTTGAAAAATGGCCTGAGCTCGCCACTTACGCTTTGGAGATCTTGTCGTGTCCCACAGCCAGCGTTGTCTCTGAATGTGTTTTCAGTGCTGCTGGGGGTGTGCTGACAGATAAGCGCACGCATCTGTCCAGTGACAATGTGGACAGACTAATGTTCATCAAGATGAACAAGTCATGGATCCGCAAGGACTTTGCTACCCCGGTGTCATCCTGGGGAGAGTAAAGGCTGGCGTATTTTTGAATGTGCTTGATGCAAATAAACATGTCCAGTTTGCAACTGGGGCACAAGTGATGCCACTGAAGTGGTGTGTGTGTGTGTGTGTGTGTGTGTGTGTGTGTCCCAATTTTTGGAAAAAAGGGAGACTCTGCTTGGAGTCTCCTTGGTGTGTTTTTAAAAATGATCCAAGATGAACAAGTCATGGTTCAGCTAGGACTTTGCTATCCCGGTGTCATACTGGGGAGAGTAAATGCTTGTGGATTTTTTAATGTGCTTGCTGCAAATCAACATGTCCAGTTTGCAACTGGGGGACAAGTGATGCCACTGAAGTGGTGTGTGGCCCAATTTTTGGAAAACATTATCCAAGATGAATAAGTCATGGTTCAGCAAGGACTTTGCTACCCCGGTGTCATCCTGGGGACAGTTAAGGCTGGCGTATTTTTGAATGTGCTTGATGCAAATCAACATGTTCAGTTTGCAACTGGGGGACAAGTGATGCCACTGAAGTGGTGTGTGTGGCCCAATGTTTGGAAAAAAGGGAGACTCTGCTTGGAGTCCCCTTGCTGTTTTTACATGATTTTAGAAGGGCATGACATGCCTATATCTATGTCTCCTCCTCTTTACTCATCCAGCTCTTTTGTTTTTGCATGAGTATATGTCCTTGTCACTTTCCCATGTCTTTGTGGTGTCTTGGGAGTTGTTTGCCACCTTTTGGACACCTTTGAAGATGTTTTCTAAGTGTTTGTGTTTGTGTTTTCCTGCCATTGTTTTCAATGGGGTTCGAGTTGGTTCGTCGAATGTTCGACAAACTTGTCCTCCGTTCGATGAACTGAACTCAAACTCTAGTGGGGTGGCTCATCTCTAATACTCTCTGCTCACAATGTTGGTACAGGAATCAAAATTCTCAAAGACCTGACAAATGTTTGCAATCCACACCCACTCGGCAGTACATATGTCTGGCAGCTGCGTCTGGCGGGCATGTTCCAGCTGGAATTGGGATACTGCCCTCTGCTGCTCATGGATCCAGGCCAACATATGAAAGGTTGAATTCCATCTCGTAGGGAGGTCACATATTAGTCTGTGATGAGGCAAGTGTAAAAGCGCTGCTGCAGCACTACAAGGCCAGCAAAAGAGGGAGATGACTTGTGGAAATGTGCACTAACACGTCATACCTTGGTAAGTAGGTCTGGTATCCCAGGATATTTCTTCAGAAAGTGCTGAACTACTAAATTTACAACGTGGGCCATACAAGCTTTCCAAGCTTTAAAGCCGCCACCAGATTACGACCATTATCGCACACTACCATCCCTGGACGAAGGTCCAAAGGCTCAAGCCATTCATCTGTCTGCTCAGTTATTGCTTTCAAAAGCTCAGGTGCTGTGTGAGATTTGTCACCGATACAGATGAGCTTGAGTAGAGTGTGCTGCCGCTTAGCCGAGGCAGTGCTGCAGAGATCCCAGCTGGGGAATGATGTCAACAGTTGGACGCCGGCGGATGTTGAGGAGGATGCACAGGAGCCAGATGAAGAGTAGGAGGAGGAGGGAGTTGTTGCTGTGTAGGAGGCTACTGAAACTGTGATTGAAGTGGACCCCGCTATTCTAGGTGTGGGAATTTATATGGGATGTTACCGGCTCAGAATCTGTACCAGCCGCAACCAGGTTCACCCAGTGTGCCATCAGTGAGATGTAGCGTCCCTGTCCACTTCCGCTTATCCACGTTTCTGTGGTTAAGTGGACCTTCCCTGTTATGGCGTTGGTGAGAGCCCGTTTGATGTTTACAGACACGTGATTGTGGAGCGCGGGGATGGCACAACGAGAAAAATAGTGGCGGCTAGGCACAAAGTACCGATGTTCTAACACCGCCAAAAGGTCGCGGAAAGACTCTGTTCCGACAAGCCGATATGGCAACATCTCGAGGGCTATCAATCGTGCAATGTGTACAGTTATCGTTTCTGCCCTTGGGTGCGTAACTGGGTATTTTTGCTTCTTTTCAGAAGTCTGCAGTAAGGACAACTGAACAGAACGCTGGGACACCGAAGCTGATGTCGTTGATGTTTGAGTTTGGCCAACATCAGGTTGAGAGAAGGAGGCATCAGTGCCACCTTCTTGCACACCTCTTTGGGAAGCAGGCAGACCAGGGGAAGTGGCAGAGTTTTGAGTCTGAAAATCGTGTTTTTCACGTAGAGCTGTCAACCACCTAGTGGTGTGCTTGGCTAAAATATGGTTTCTCATGCTGGAGGTGCCCAAGCTGGAAGTATTTTTGCCTCTTTTAAGCTTGGTCTGACAGATATGACAAATGGCAACCGTTTGGTCTGAAGGACAAAAAACTCCCACACAATTGCACCACGGACCCTTGGACTCTGAGATGGGACAGGTGGTGCACAGACCCTTGGACTCTGGACTCTGAGATGCCACAGGTGGTGGTGTCATGTGCACAGTTGATTGACTTCTGGCAGTGGTCAAAACCCTATGTCTTACAGCCTTATTGCGGACTATGGGCACATGCTCCTCTGCACTGCTTCTCTCACAATCCATGCCACCCGTTCATGTTGGATCAGTCACCTCATCATCGACTATGTCGTATTCAAATTCCTGAAGGTCAATATCTTCTGGAATGAAGGTTTCAGGATGACCTGAGATCACCCTTCAACACTTCCACCTGATTGCCCAGCATGTCGGGGCGAAAAACATGGCTTTCTTCTGGCCTTGGTTGCTCAAAGATCTGTGCATGACTGCACACCACGGCCTCACCTGCGTTGGTGGTGGTGCGCTGTGAGAGGCAAGAAAGGTCAAAGGGTCCCATAAACAGTTCCTCAGCGTAACCTGCTTTGGTGTCATATGTTTCCTTAGAATACTGATGTTGTGAGGAAGGATGACCAGGCTGAGGATTCGATGAGCCAGCCTCTGGGCTACTCAAGTCTGTCTGTGTGGACCCTTGGGATTTGCTACTCGACAAGTAACTGGAGGCATTTTCTAATAGCCAACTCGAAAATTGGGATAGGAAGGCAGAGGTTGATAAAGCAGGAACATTTTTCTTTGGCTTGATCACATTGCTTGGGCGACCACCTCGTCCACGGCCCTTACCCCTTCTTTTTCCCATTTTTTTTAGTTTGATTATTCAAGGTGAATACTGTAACGTGACCTTTTCTACAGGCAGTGGAACAACACTTATGCTGGGTTGTTAAACTTGTGTTAATAGTTTCTCACAATAGCTGTTTCTGTAAGTCTAAAAACCAAAAGGTACCTTTATTGGACAAACTACTAGAGATGAGCGAACCGGTCGCGGTTCGGCTCGAGGTCGGTTCGCCGAACGGAGGTCCCGTTCGAGTTCGGTTCGTCGAACGTTCGACGAACCGAACTCGAACTGCATAGGAAACAATGGAAGGCAATCACAAACACATAAAAACACCTAGAAAACACCCTCAAAGGTGTCCAAAAGGTGACAAACAACTCACAACACAACACAAACACATGGGAAAGTGACAAGGACAAATTCTCATGTGAAAACAAAACAGCGCTACGAGGAAAAAGAGGATGAGTTATAGGCATGGCATGCCCTTCTAAAATCATGTAAAACACCGCAAGGTGACTCCAAGTGGAGTCTCCCTTTTTTCCAAAAATTGGGCCACACAGACACCTTATCAGTGGCAGCACTTGTGCCCTAGTTGCAAACAGGATGTTTTGATTTGCATCAAGCACATTCAAAAATACGCCATACTTAACCGTCCCCAGGATGACACCGGGGTAGGTAGCAAAGTCTTTCCTGATCCCAGCTCTGTTCATCTTGGATCATTTTTAAAAAACACAGCAAGCAAGGGTTACTCCAAGCGGAGTCACCCTTTTTTTCCAAAAATTGGGTCCCACACACACCCACCCATTCAGTGGCAGCAGTTGTGCCCCAGTTGTACACTTCACAGCTAGATTTGCATCAAGCACATTCAAAAATACGCCATAATTAACCGTCCCCAGCATGACACCGGGGTAGGTAGATAAAGTCTTAGCTGAACTGTTAAGGTGAACTCATAACCAGAGATCACTAGTTGCCTACTGCCTGGCCGAATTGATATGGGCCAAGTGCATGCATAAAAGAATCCACACCAGACACAGTCGGATGTGTAATCTCTTCTTGGTCACAGCAGAAAATGGCACCAAACAGACTGAGGAGACTCATGCGTCCTCTGATATAGGCTAGGGGCGTACACAAGTTCAGATATGCCCATTTAGTGGGACAGTTCATGGGCTAGCGAATGGGGAGATCCGTGTTGCTGTTGATGGGCGGGTCTGACTCCAGTGGATGAAACCATGACGATGGGAGGGACGTCATTTTGTGGATCCATGCTGATGGTTTGGTCTGTGATGTCCTCCAGCTTGACCAAGGGGTCTTCCCTTATATGGTGGTCTTCTTTCATCTGGACATTCCTTGCATTCCAAGCAAGGTGTGGATAACAGGAAATAGCGGCCATCTTTATATCTGTGTCATGTATATGATCTGAAACCTGAATTATGTAAGGCAAATCAACATATTTCCCACAATCACTTGTCAAGAGGTTAATTAAGTATTTTATCTTATGGCTCTCCTCAACAGTCCCCCCTAAATACTTTATTAACCTTCTGACCCTACCGTGGTCCTCTAACACATCAGCTCTAATGCTTTAACTGCAACCTTTTTTCGTTTTGCTATCCGCTATACAAGCAATACTAAGCCTTTGCCCCCACTGATACAGACTGCTGATCAGAGAGTTGATCACATCCCGCACACACAGTTCACAGAGGCACAGGTAACGAACCAGTCCTTAGAATAGACTATTTAATACCAAAGATTTTGAGGTTAATCGATTAGAAAGAGTAAGGCAATTGTAAGAATAAGCTTCTTACTGTTATGCTGCAGCTTTTAGCGTTACTGTTTCTGAAAGACTGAATCTCAATCAACTTCTGAGTGCTGTCCGCATCTTCGAGACTTTTCTACCTGAGTACACATAATTGTATCACAACACTAATGGATCTCTTCTTGTCTCGGGTCCACAATCTACCACCAAGAGGCCTTTAACAAGATTTCCCTTACACATGGATCCGATTACCTTCAGTAACACAGAGTAGCACTTTTACGGCTTCAAATACCAACAAATAAAACAATACCAGTTACCTACAAGTGTATGTTATCCTTAAAAAGTCACTTAAACCCTTAAAATAATTGATTGGTTCAGGTCAGATAATGTTTTTCCCACCTTGAGCCCTTATTTGTGTAATGTTTCTGTACCCATTGTTCCCTTATCATGGTTATTTCCCATGTATCATCCCCAATCTAGAAATTCTCCATAAGGTTCTATGTGAGATACTCCAGCACTATGTGTGTTGCGACCCTCATTCTGCTGGTACGATGGACTCTTTACAGTGGTTGTTGTCTCCAGATGGGTTTTCCCTCAAGCTTCATGGAAGTTGCTGTGGTTGGGATAAGCTGGATCGGTCCACCTGATTCTGACTCAGGGATCATTCTGACTTGTCTTTTTAGGATCACCCAGTCTCCTGGCTGGAGACCACGTGCTCCTGACACTGATTTAGGATCTAGAATTGGAGGATACACATGTTTAACACAATATATAGGCAGTTGTATACGGCTCATACATCACTGGTCAGGATATCACACTGTATCTGCAGTATCTGTGAGAAATATAATCACGTTCTAGGTGCTAAACCAAAAATACCTTATATAAAGATCGAATTATTAAGGAAAACGAACATTTGTTACATGATTTGCAGCGTTCGCCATTATCTTGTGGATCGTTACATGTTTATGTTATAATCATTAAAATTCCAAACAACATACACCCATGTGACTATAGACACAATTAAATATTCCAATAAAGGAGGGGGCAGGGATTGGGGCAATAGCCCTAAACTCTCCCTACCTCGCAGCGGAGGTCGGCACCCTATAAGGCGAATTGGCGCCCCCGCTCACCGACGGCTCGCCCTCCCTATCCCTACACTGCTAAGCTAATACGTGCGGCTAATATCAATGAGGCAATATAGAAACCGTGAGATACAGGGATAAAGAGGCATCAATATGCAATTATATATATCCAATTCATTCCCAAAGATTAAATATTCACACTCTGTATTTACATAGCTGTTTGTAGCTTAAATCAATATGATACAGCAAATTCAAGGACCAAACCCTAAAATAAATGAAATATCTCACATGTATAACATGTACCCACTGTATCAATATAATAATAATAAGGCCAGGTAAAGTCATGAGGAGATCTCGTCCAATCACAGACCCTCCACTGTCCAATTCACACTCAGGCTAATAAAATAAACGCATATTTATCAGCCACTTAGCATGAAAGAAGCGCAACGCGTTTCTCCCCTCTTCACAGTGGCAGATGGGTTCATCAGGGGCATCGCCAGGTAGTGTAGGATCGCTATAATGACCTCTGCTATAGAATATGTTCTTTTACCGCTTTTTAGGAACTCCATCTTTACATACCACCAGCACCATGAGTTTTTCAGCAGTAACGTTTTTCCACACTGGATATGTTTCAGAGCAGGCCTGAAAAGAAATTCACTCAACACGCACAAAACTCATATAAACCTACTCATGGTAGATGTATATGACTAATCTGCAATCACCGGAGCAGTAGAGCGGATGAGGGGGTGTTTCTACGAGGTCTTTACAGTTTTTTCTACCTTAATAGGCACACGTCTTACAAGACTGGATGTGTCTGGCCACCTGGGTACTGAGCAGTGGTGCCGCCCATATCTTGTCCATCCCAACACCTTTGTCACATGGGTTACCTGGGCCATTATTCAGTAGAGCGCTCATGGCAGAGAAAGCTTACCGCCCTTTATCCACAGACCTTCCTCAGTCACTGGCTCCCTGCGTCTCACACTCCGTTCCTTGCTGAATCGCTTGTTCCTGTAAGGATTTAAGAACACAAGGAGTGACCAATGTCACGGACGACGTGACAGGAGCCACCGAGGTACTGGTCTGCATTGTATAAGGACTCTCAACTCTAGGCCCATTCACTGCTTCTTTGTTGTGCACCTGTGCGAGCATCTCCTCCGGCTGCTGCCTATATCCACATTCTGACTATCTTACCCCTTTCCGCTCTACGAACCACAGTGATCGCAAATCTTCATCTCATTCTCCTATTCCGATGGGAGAGGAGTGGTTTGATTTTTATTACCTCATGTTGTGTAACCTCAGCATATCCAGTGCAGAATCAACCAGCATCTTGGTATCTGGATCCATCTATGGAAAAACTCAAAATCTGCATTAGCAATGGGCTCATCTGAGACATGTTCAAAACCTGACAATTCTTGTTACATCAGAGCAATCATGAGATATATGTCTGTCTGCTGTATCCTCCTCACAGATAAAAATATAAAGAACACTTAATAGAAAAAACCCAATCTTTTCCACATCATCTTTCCCCCCTTTTTGAATCTATTATCCAAAACATAATTAGATTAAAAAAAAAAAATGTGTGGCCCCGGAGCTCTACATTTAGGCATAAAAGTCACATTGTGTAGATTGTACCTAATCGGGAACAAAATAAATATTATGTTATGTATAACCTTATAATAGAAAACTATTTCAATGGCTTTTCAACCTTCGCTTGAACCACAGAAATCTGCATTAGAATCTTTCTTTCTATAAAAATAAAAAGGAAACAGATGATTCAATACATTATATATAAAACACAGAATGCCATAAATCATCCACATACTTTTAAACCAAATTGTAATTATGAATAAATTATTAATAATTATTATTAGCATTATTATTAACAACAATAATATTAATAACGTAACACAACCTCTGGCTATAGAGGCGTTCATATTTGCAAAATTGAGGAAATTATCAGGAAATTTTCAGCATCTCTGTGATAATTCTGTCCATAAATACTATTACCTTTTTTTATAAAATGCTGATTTACCATAGAAATCCATCTGATTAAACAGCTTCCCATGCTCTTGTATCTACCAATAAATATAAATATTTACACAATTAAGTTTTATTCCTTTAGGATAAAATTAGTAAAATAAATTATATCCTTTTCCAGTATAATTTGCAATGAATTAAATGCAGAAAGCTTTTTTTTTTTTTTTTTTTTTTTTGGGCTGCTCTCACAATAGATTCCAAAGGGAGACAAAAAAACCCTGTTCCACAAGTTTTTAAGATTGCTCCTCCCCCCAAAACCAGATGGAAAGAGGCTTCCTCAGCTGCAGGAGACTAGTCACATTTCCCTTCTTCTGTTGATTTATTTGTTTATTTTTATTTTACTGTTTTATCTATTTATTTTTTTTTTAAAACATTCAACTCTCAGGATTATTCGCCACATTCGTAATTGGAATATGTATTATTTATCATGACATCTGCCGCAAAGGTACGTTTATTTTAAGGTTTTTCTCTTATTCTTTTATTGCATATTAATTAATAAGATATTGCTCCTTGTGACTGTCCTGACTCAATCCAACCTGCACACTGGATCTATATTAAGTGTCTTCCACAACTACCCAATCATACAATATTCCATCTTTTAGTGCTATAAACATTTACTAACACTTCATGTTATTCAGTTGCTGCAGTTTTGTCAGCTCCACTGAAGGGCTCCATACAGATTTACTAACAAAATGGCCACTGCCAGAATAGCACATGGCTTCTTTGTGTAAGGGCGGTTGAACCATATGAGAGGGGGAAGGGAGAAACTGATTTTACTTCTGCTAAACTTACAAGTTTAACCAATTATCCTTCCTGCCTATATTCCATACTCTATACATATACACACAGATTTACATATCCACAGTCCTGGTCCAACTACAGTTAAAAACACTAATTTTTCTGTCTAAGTATGTACTACTCCATTCAGCCATGTGATTCATCCACCATTTTAAAATCTGTAGGAACATGTGGCAGAGAAAAGGGAAAACTGACCTCACATCTGCTCAAACTCTGTCTCCCAATTTTCTATAGTCTGTACTTATACATATATATATATATTTATACACACACACATATGTCCTAGATCTAAGTCTAATTATAGATAAAAACACTTATTTTTCGGTCTAAGTATATAGTACTCCATCCAATCCATTGCTCAAACATTTACAGAGCACATGGTCTTCACACAAACCCCTGACTCACTTTGTTTTCTTTGTCTCAATCATGCTGTAGCCATGTGCTTCGTCCACCATTTTAAAATCTTACCTAAAATGTCTGCCTCCATGACTAGCACATGGTTTATCACAGGATTGCAGCCTAGAGTCCCCTCATCCCAACAAATTCCACTTTCATCCGGATCTTTCCGGCACAACTAGACACCGCTTCATCAATTTTTCCATCTTTCTCTCAAGATAAACAACACCAAACAAGCAATCTTTCTCTATGCATACCAGATAAAAACAGACAAACAAAAAGACGGGGGAGATGACAAATAACTGAAACACTAAAGAAAACCTGCAGTTTGCAGCACACACTTCCAAATCCTTCCTTATACTGCCACGTGGTTCCTGTCTGATTTCTGCATTCCGTATTATACAAAAAATACCTAGTATCACCACTGACTACAAGGTGTCTATACCGGCCGATTCGCCTCTCTTGGAGGACTTATAACTAACCTAATAAAAAACCACCTAGTATCACCCCTGACTACAAGGTGTCTATACCGGCCGATTCACTCCAGGAAAACACTTTAAAAAGGTTAGATTTATGTATAACGTAAGGCTCCGCACTCAGTCTAGCTAAAGCTGGGCCCTTACATATGGCTCTGCACTTAAGTCTAGCTGATCTTGGCACTTACATCTGGCTCTGCACTCAGTGAGCTTGGCACTACAAAAAGCTCTGCACTCAATCTGAGCTTGGCACTTACATCTGGCTCTGCACTCAGTGAGCTTGGCACTACAAAAAGCTCTGCACTCAATCTGAGCTTGGCACTACAAAAACCACAAACCGTATCACAGGCAACCACAAACCATATACTTTACACGTTTTACAGACACCACTCACAAACCCACATGCTCTCTTCACAAATACACAACAGGCAGCAGGCAACTGAATATGTGACGGTTCTTCCGAGATTAATATGGCCAGTAGCCGTGAGACCCGTCTGCCCGTCAACAGATACCCCAACAAACCGGACACAGTCAGGCAATCAGTGCCACACACCCCACCGAGACCACGGGAAGACCACAGATTATGAAAAATCAGCAGACCTACTGTACTCTTGTTCGGAAGTGATCAGTTTCCTGGGGTGTCCAGCACGTCATGCCATTCCAGTTGCCGGTTCATCAGGATTTCAGGTGTCTCCGTCTATTGGCTCCACGTTGGGCACCAATAATGTTAAGGTGAACTCATAACCAGAGATCACTAGTTGCCTACTGCCTGGCCGAATTGATATGGGCCAAGTGCATGCATAAAAGAATCCACACCAGACACAGTCGGATGTGTAATCTCTTCTTGGTCACAGCAGAAAATGGCACCAAACAGACTGAGGAGACTCATGCGTCCTCTGATATAGGCTAGGGGCGTACACAAGTTCAGATATGCCCATTTAGTGGGACAGTTCATGGGCTAGCGAATGGGGAGATCCGTGTTGCTGTTGATGGGCGGGTCTGACTCCAGTGGATGAAACCATGACGATGGGAGGGACGTCATTTAGTGGATCCATGCTGATGGTTTGGTCTGTGATGTCCTCCAGCTTGACCAAGGGGTCTTCCCTTATATGGTGGTCTTCTTTCATCTGGACATTCCTTGCATTCCAAGCAAGGTGTGGATAACAGGAAATAGCGGCCATCTTTATATCTGTCTCATGTATATGATCTGAAACCTGAATTATGTAAGGCAAATCGACATATTTCCCACAATCACTTGTCAAGAGGTTAATAAAGTATTTTATCTTATGGCTCTCCTCAACAGAACCATGACTTGTTCATCTTGGCTCCTTTTAAAAAAACACAGCAAGCAAGGGTTACTCCAAGCGGAGTCTCCCTTTTTTTCAAAAAATTGGGCCCCAAACACACCCACCCATTCAGTGGCAGCAGTTGTGCCCCAGTTGTACACTTCACAGCTAGATTTGCATCAAGCACATTAAAAAATACGCCATAATTAACCGTCCCCAGCATGACACCGGGGTAGGTAGATAAAGTCTTTCCTGATCCCAGCTCTGTTCATCTTGGATCATTTTTAAAAAACACAGCAAGCAAGGGTTACTCCAAGCGGAGTCTCCCTTTTTTTTTCCAAAAATTGGGCCCCACACACACCCACCATTCAGTGGCAGCACTTGTGCCCCAGTTGTACACTTCACAGCTAGATTTGCATCAAGCACATTCAAAAATCCGCCATACTTAACTGTCCCCAGGATGACACCGGGGTAGGTAGCAAAGTCTTTCCTGATCCCAGCTCTGTTCATCTTGGCTTCTTTTAAAAACAATGTAAGCAAGGGTTACTCCAAGCGGAGTCTCCCTTTTTTCCAAAAATTGTGCCCCACACACACCCACCCATTCAGTGGCAGCACTTGTGCCCTAGTTGTACACTTCACAGCTAGATTTGCATCAAGCACATTCAAAAATACGCTATTCTTAACCGTCCCCAGGATGACACCGGGGTAGGTAGCAAAGTATTTCCTGATACCAGCTCTGTTCATCTTGGATCATTTTTAAAAAACACAGCAAGCAAGGGTTACTCCAAGCGGAGTCTCCCTTTTTTTCCAAAAATTGGGCCCCACACACACCCACCCATTCAGTGGCAGCACTTGTGACCTAGTTGTACACTTCACAGCTAGATTTGCATCAAGCACATTCAAAAATACCCCATACTTAACCGTCCCCAGGATGACACCGGGGTAGGTAGCAAAGTCTTTCCTGATCCCAGCTCTGTTCATCTTGGCTTCTTTTAAAAACAATGTAAGCAAGGGTTACTCCAAGCGGAGTCTCCCTTTTTTCCAAAAATTGTGCCCCACACACACCCACCCATTCAGTGGCAGCACTTGTGCCCCAGTTGTACACTTCACAGCTAGATTTGCATCAAGCACATTCAAAAATACGCCATACTTAACTGTCCCCAGGATGACACCGGGGTAGGTAGCAAAGTCTTTCCTGATCCCAGCTCTGTTCATCTTGGATCATTTTTAAAAAACACAGCAAGCAAGGGTTACCCCAAGCGGAGTCTCCCTTTTTTTTCCAAAAATTGGGCCCCACACACACCCACCCATTCAGTGGCAGCACTTGTGCCCTAGTTGCAAACAGGATGTTTTGATTTGCATCAAGCACATTCAAAAATATGCTATTCTTAACCGTCCCCAGGATGACACCGGGGTAGGTAGCAAAGTCTTTCCTGATCCCAGCTCTGTTCATCTTGGATCATTTTTAAAAAACACAGCACGCAAGGGTTACTCCAAGCGGAGTCTCCCTTTTTTCAAAAAATTGGGCCACACAGACACCTTATCAGTGGCAGCACTTGTGCCCTAGTTGCAAACAGGATGTTTTGATTTGCATCAAGCACATTCAAAAATACGCTATTCTTAACCGTCCTCAGGATGACACCGGGGTAGGTAGCAAAGTATTTCATGATACCAGCTCTGTTTATCTTGGATCATTTTTAAAAAACACAGCAAGCAAGGGTTACTCCAAGCGGAGTCTCCCTTTTTTTAAAAAAATTGGGCCACACAGACACCTTATCAGTGGCAGCACTTGTGCCCTAGTTGCAAACAGGATGTTTTGATTTGCATCAAGCACATTCCAAATCCACAAGCATTTACTCTCCCCAGGATGACACAAGGGTAGTAAATTCCTGGTGGATCCATGACTTGTTCATTTTGATGAATGTCACAAACCACCGGGGGGTCACTCAGAAATCCCCCGCGCTGGCTACCAGTACGTCACAATCGGGGGGTAACAAGTGGGGGTCACCCCTACTTTATACCTCCCGACCGACAGACAGAGCACGTGACGCGCTCTCTAGCGCCCCTCTTATAGTCAGGCCAATTATGGAATTGCCCGACAATAAGCAAGGAGGCCGCTATACTACTTATGCCGATTATTGAAGGGTCCCCGGTGAGAGTAAGGTATATATTCCCCCGACCTCCGCGGGCGGAATATATAATATCTTCCCGAATCTCACTGGCCTCCCCACAATAATCCTTGGCACAACTCGCTGCCACCAACCGCTTCACGGTAACTATTAGCCGAACACACAGACGTGGGATTCAAGATCGAGATAACAGAACAGCCCAAGATTAATTATATACTTTAATCAGCCTAAAGCACACTAGAACTACAATATATACAATAGGGAATCTACAGAATATACATATGTCAGAGTACAGTTACAGATAAAGCATGGGTTACAAACAGGTATACAATTACATCAGTTACCTTGTGTGTCTGGCCACAGGGGGGCGCTGTAGACCAGGTTTCTAGGATTCTTCCTCACAGGTCTTTCCCAACCAGGCCCCCGAGCAGAAGAACGCTGGAAAATGGCCGAAGTAGGGTTATCAACCTGGGCAGATCCAGGTCCCCTCCTACCTTAGTGACCTCACAGGGAAGCACTGCCACTCCCCCTGCATGGATCAGAATTATCCAGCAAAGGGGATTTTGGCTATAACTTTGCCTGGGAGCGTCGTAGGCAGACGCCAATGCTCTCATTGTGACAGTTATGAATTTAGCTACAGAACGAGGGGACTCATGACCTGTCTGCCAGTTCCCCATTGGCTGATATCACGCCTGGGGCATTTCCCAATGTCCTGTTCCCATAAAAAGGGGGTGCCGGCATCGTCCACATGCGGAGACACCATTTTTATGGTTGCCATATTTATCGGAAATATGGCTTGCGAGATATGAACCATTTTTTACTGGAGTCGTTCTGTCTGGCTATTTCCATAGCCTTGCTAACTAGCTAGCAGCTCCTACTACAGGGTGACGGCAGGGAGTCATCCTGTGTCCATTGTCCTAAAGCCACCTAATTTCCATATCACAGGACATGGCCATGGATTTGTTGCTAAACCCGTTGTGTGAAGGGAAGGGGGTAGTGACACCAGGAGAGGGCTTCCTGACATGACTTGAATGTCATGATTTATCGTCATATCTCCGGATTTACCTCACACCTCCCCCCTTTTGAGGGCGCTAGGGGGCAGCACACTCCGGTGTTCCCCCGTGCGCCCGTCCGCGACCTCTCCTTGTCGGGACAGCCCGTCTGCGTTACCGTGGTCACGGCCCCTTTTGTGGCGAATGGTGAAGTTGTATTGCTGGAGCGCAAGGCTCCATCGCAACAATCGCCCATTCGTCCCAGAGACGGTGTGCAACCAGCTGAGGGGATTGTGGTCCGTCTCCACGATGAAGTGGCGCCCGTATAGATAGGGTTGCAGACGCTGCAGGGCCCACACTATGGCCAGGCACTCCTTCTCCATTGTAGAATAGGCCACTTCCCTTGGTAACAGCTTCCTGCTCAGGTACAAGACTGGGTGCTCTTGGCTCGCAGAGTCCACCTGGCTGAGCACCGCACCGAGGCCGAAGTCACTGGCGTCGGTCTGTACTACAAACGGCCGCGTGAAGTCGGCTGCCTGTAGCACGGGCGGGCTGGACAGGGCGTCCTTTAGGGCCCGGAAGGCTGTCTCGCAGTCCACTGTCCAATCGACTGCAGAGGGCAGCTTCTTCTTGGTGAGGTCCGTCAAGGGCTTTGCCAGGCTACTATAGCATGGAACAAACCTCCTATAGTACCCAGCGGTCCCCAAGAAGGACATCACCTGCTTCTTGGTCCTGGGGGTGGGCCAGGATGCGATGGCCTCCACTTTCTCAGGCTCGGGCTTCAGCGTTCCCCCACCTACCCGGTGACCGAGGTACTGGACCTCGCTCATGGCCAGCTGACACTTTCCCGGCTTGATGGTCAAACCTGCCCGGTGGATCCGCCTGAGCACCTGTGCTAGATGCTCTAGGTGATCTTCCCAGGTGGGACTGAAGACGGCAATGTCATCCAGGTACGCGGCCGCGTACCCTTCAAGTCCCTTGAGCAGGGTGTTGACCATCCGCTGGAAAGTGGCAGGGGCATTCCTCATCCCGAATGGCATCACCGTGGACTCGTACAGTCCAAATGGGGTAATAAAGGCAGAGCGTTCCCTGGCCTTGCGAGTCAGGGGGATCTGCCAATATCCCCGGCTCAGGTCCATGATGGTCAGGTACTGAGCCCCGGCCAACTGATCGAGCAGGTCATCGATGCGTGGCATTGGGTACGCATCGGCGACCGTGACAGCATTGAGCCCCCTGTAGTCCACGCAGAACCGAGTGGTTCGGTCCTTCTTAGGGACGAGGACTACAGGCGAGGCCCAAGCGCTGTTGGATGCCTGGATCACCCCCAGCTCCAGCATCTCGTCAATCTCCTGGCGCATGTGTTGCTGCACCTCCAGGGAGACCCGATATGCTGAACGCCGGATCGGGGGATGATCCCCAGTGTCCACGTGATGGACAGCCAAGTCAGTCCTTCCGGGCTGGTTGGTAAACAACCCCCGGAAGGGGTGTAGGGTGGCCCACAGCTGGGACCGTTGGTCCTCCAAGAGCTGGTGGCCAACCTCCACATCCTCAATGGATCCGCCTGCCCTAACCTGGGCTAGCATATCCAAGAGGGTTTCCGCTTCTCCCTCCTCGGGCAGGTTGCACACGGGGAGCGCACATGCCTCCCGCTCATGATGTGCCTTCATCATGTTCACATGGAAGGGCTTCCGCCTTCCACGGGCAGGGTCCAGGGTGACCAGGTACGTCACAGGGTTGAGCTGCTGGTACACGAGGTATGGGCCTTCCCAGGCTGCCTGAAGCTTGTCCTGTGGTACGGGGACCAGTACCCACACCTCTTGACCCACTTGGTAGGTCCTCTCACAAGCGTTCTGGTCGTACCAACGCTTCTGATCAGCCTGGGCTTGAGCCATATTGTCGTGTACCAGTTGCGTCAAGGCCTGCATTTTGTCCCGGAAGCGCATGACATACTCGATAACCGACACTCCAGGGGTGGCCAAATCCCCTTCCCAAGCCTCTTTCACCAGAGCCAGGGGGCCCCGCACACGTCGCCCGTACAGGAGCTCAAACGGTGAGAATCCTGTTGAGGCCTGTGGAACCTCCCGGTAAGCAAATAACAGGTGGGGGAGATACCGCTCCCAGTCACGCCCATGGGAGTCGACCAACATCTTAAGCATCTGCTTTAAGGTGCCATTGAACCGCTCGCACAGGCCATTAGTCTGTGGATGGTACGGGCTGGCCACCAGATGTCGCACCTGGACTTGCTTACAGAGGGCCTCCATCAGCTGGGACATGAATTGGGTCCCCCGGTCGGTGAGCATTTCCTGGGGAAAACCCACTCGGGAGAAAATCTCCAGCAATGCGGTGGCCACCTTGTCAGCCCGAATGGACGACAAGGCCACTGCTTCTGGGTACCGGGTGGCATAGTCAACTACCGTCAGTATGAAGCGTTTCCCGGAGCTGCTGGGGATGGCCAGCGGGCCGACCAGATCCACAGCCACCCTCCTGAAAGGCTCATCGATGATTGGCAGAGATACCAGTGGGGCTTTGGGGCGTGGCCCCGCCTTCCCCACTCTCTGACAGGTTTCACACGAACGGCAGTAGGCAGCCACATCGGCCCCCATTTTTGGCCAGTAGAAATGCTGGTTTAACCTGGCCTTGGTCTTAGCGATCCCTAGGTGTCCGGCCATCGGAATCTCATGTGCGATCCGCAACAACTCCGTCCGGAACGGATAGGGTACCACCAACTGTCGGTCCCTGGGCCACGCCTCCGGTGAACCCTGCTGGACCGTGGCCCGGTACAGCCGTCCTTGGTCCCAGACCACTCGCTCCGGGTCCGAGTCCGAGGGAGGCTGTGCCGCCTGCTCCTTTAGAGCTTTCAGGCTGTCGTCAGCTTCTAACGCTGCCTGAAACTCCTGACTAGATGTGGCCAGAATCGACGAGACTGTCACATCTTCAGTCAGTACCCCGGGACCTGTGTCCTGGCCTCCACCTGACTCGGCTGCCACTTGGTCAGAAGGGGAAGAGCTATCGGACCTCCGGGAGGCCCCTTGGCTTCCAGCACTCCCACTGCGGGTGACAGCGGCCACAGCCGCTGCGACCGTGGGTCGTGCCTGCTCCTCCTCCGTTCCTGACCAAGTCGCCGGTTCAGGCAGACCCACCTGGCTTCCTGACACCCCGGTTGTGGGGGAACCATGCACCGAGATCTTACCGGGGAGCACTTCCGCTCCTGGACTGGCCCCAATCTCACCTGCCTGTTCCCCTCCTGCAGCAACAGAACCCCGCTGTGAAATCTCTGGGGACCCCACATTTGCTGTGGTAGCCCCCACCCCACACACTGGTCCTCCCCCTGCAGCACCCTGCTCTCTGCTTATCCCTGCAGAGGGCAGCAGATCCCAGCTCACAGTCTGGTTACTTGTAGAGGCATTGTCACACCTTTCTCTGACCCCCTCCCCTGTCACAGCTGCAGCTGCGTGTGTGTCTATGGTGTCTGTGCAAGCAGAAATATCAGAGTTCACTCCCTCCTCCCTTACATCATTCATAGATAACACATTAACATTGTCCGGAGGCACGTCAGCACTGGCTGAAGGTTCAGCCTTTGGGGCGGGGCCAAACTGGGAGGTTATTTGCCCCAAATCTGTCCCAAGTAGCACGTTTGCAGGGATCCGATCAGTTACCCCCACCTCCCTCACCCCTCGCCCTGCGCCCCAGTCCACATAAATGTCAGCAACAGGCAGCGCCGGGTCAATGCCTCCAATCCCGGAGACAGCGAGGGTTTTTCCAGGGATCAAGTCTTGGGGGGACACCATCTCAGGCCGCACCAGAGTCACTTCCGAGGCGCTGTCTCGCAGTCCTATGGTCACAGACTGGCCGACGGTGACAGGTTGGAAGCTGTCCAGGGACCTACCACCACCCCCACCCACACAATACACCTTGGGCGGCCCTTGGGACGGGGACGGAGCCGGGGCCTTGGGACGCTGAGGGCACATGGCCTTGAAGTGTCCAGGTAGGTTGCACTGGTGGCACCGTCTTGGTTCTGCCACGGGCCTGGAGAGGGGAGTTGAGGGGGACACCCCCTGCAGTCTAGGGGCAGGTGGGGCAGTCGCAGAGTTCATCTTACCCCCTCTCCAGGTGCTGCTGGTGGCTGCTCTCCTGGCTTCAGGAGCCCGATTGTTGGTGTAGTCATCTGCCAGGGCAGCTGTAGCCGTGGATCCCTTTGGCTTCTGGTCTCGGATGAACTGGCGGAGATCCTCAGGGCAGTTCCACAAGAGTTGCTCCGTGATGAACAAGTCCAGGATCTCCGGTCCGGTGGAAAGCTGCAGGCCTTGGGTCCAGTGGTCGGCAGCTCGGGCAAGTGCCCGCCGGTGGTCAGCCCAGGAGTCCTTTGGTCCCTTCTGCAGCGTCCGGAACTTCTTGCGGTAGGACTCCGGGGTGAGGTTGTACTGTTGGATCAGGGCCCGCTTGATGGTGTCGTAGCCCTGATCCGCCTCAGCAGGCAAGTCCCCAAGGATATCCAGGGCCTTACCCCTTAAACGGGGGGTCAGGTATTTGGCCCACTGGTCCTTGTCCAGATGGTGCTGCAAGCAAGTCCGTTCAAAAGCAGTCAAGAAAGAGTCCAAGTCTCCATCCTTCTCCAGCACTGGGAAGTCCTCAACA
The DNA here is from genome assembly GCF_048569485.1 of Anomaloglossus baeobatrachus. Taxonomy (NCBI): domain Eukaryota; kingdom Metazoa; phylum Chordata; class Amphibia; order Anura; family Aromobatidae; genus Anomaloglossus; species Anomaloglossus baeobatrachus. The sequence continues at coordinate 220,386,597 of NC_134357.1, forward strand.
CGGACCTTTGGAAGTTTGGTGTCTGGAAGGTCACGGGTGGCTGATGAGGGCCGGAGCTGAGCGAGCTGCAGCTGGTAGTTACGCTCTGCCTGGCGCTCTTCACGCGCTGCTTGCCGCTCACGCTCGGCCATGAGTTCCTTGTAGCCCTCCCGGTCTCCAGCCTGGCGTAGGGCCATAGCCATTTGAAGAAGGCTATCCGAGCCTCCCAGGCTCGGTGGAATGGCACGTGGTGATCTGCGGCCCGCTGCGGAGCCTGGTGATTCACTGTCCATTGCAGAGCGGAGGGCTGGCATCTGGCTCGTTGAGGACCCTTGGGCGAGCTGCTCCTCATCTTGTCCAGCAGTGCCCGGTTGTGCCATGTCCTCTGCAGAGCTGTTTTCTGGCGTCGAGCTCCTGGAGGACTCGTGGGCAACCTCCTCATTGCTGTCCACAGCACCGTCCTCCCTCTCTTCGGCTCCTGCTTTAGCATTGGCCAGTTGCATAGCTCTGCTCCTGGTGCCATCAGCCATTCTTGCAGACTTTTGGTCACTGACACAGAACTGACACCTGATGCCTCCACACACCTTACAGTATCTGCACTCTGACACTCTAGTGTTGAGCTGGTCTGAAGACCCCAGCAGCCACAGCTGCTGCAGGCAGTCTTTAGTGTCTGGGAGTATGGGTCTCACACTCACACACACTATTATCTCGATCCCACCGCTTGCCACCAATATGTCACAAACCACCGGGGGGTCACTCAGAAATCCCCCGCGCTGGCTACCAGTACGTCACAATCGGGGGGTAACAAGTGGGGGTCACCCCTACTTTATACCTCCCGACCGACAGACAGAGCACGTGACGCGCTCTCTAGCGCCCCTCTTATAGTCAGGCCAATTATGGAATTGCCCGACAATAAGCAAGGAGGCCGCTATACTACTTATGCCGATTATTGAAGGGTCCCCGGTGAGAGTAAGGTATATATTCCCCCGACCTCCGCGGGCGGAATATATAATATCTTCCCGAATCTCACTGGCCTCCCCACAATAATCCTTGGCACAACTCGCTGCCACCAACCGCTTCACGGTAACTATTAGCCGAACACACAGACGTGGGATTCAAGATCGAGATAACAGAACAGCCCAAGATTAATTATATACTTTAATCAGCCTAAAGCACACTAGAACTACAATATATACAATAGGGAATCTACAGAATATACATATGTCAGAGTACAGTTACAGATAAAGCATGGGTTACAAACAGGTATACAATTACATCAGTTACCTTATGTGTCTGGCCACAGGGGGGCGCTGTAGACCAGGTTTCTAGGATTCTTCCTCACAGGTCTTTCCCAACCAGGCCCCCGAGCAGAAGAACGCTGGAAAATGGCCGAAGTAGGGTTATCAACCTGGGCAGATCCAGGTCCCCTCCTACCTTAGTGACCTCACAGGGAAGCACTGCCACTCCCCCTGCATGGATCAGAATTATCCAGCAAAGGGGATTTTGGCTATAACTTTGCCTGGGAGCGTCGTAGGCAGACGCCAATGCTCTCATTGTGACAGTTATGAATTTAGCTACAGAACGAGGGGACTCATGACCTGTCTGCCAGTTCCCCATTGGCTGATATCACGCCTGGGGCATTTCCCAATGTCCTGTTCCCATAAAAAGGGGGTGCCGGCATCGTCCACATGCGGAGACACCATTTTTATGGTTGCCATATTTATCGGAAATATGGCTTGCGAGATATGAACCATTTTTTACTGGAGTCGTTCTGTCTGGCTATTTCCATAGCCTTGCTAACTAGCTAGCAGCTCCTACTACAGGGTGACGGCAGGGAGTCATCCTGTGTCCATTGTCCTAAAGCCACCTAATTTCCATATCACAGGACATGGCCATGGATTTGTTGCTAAACCCGTTGTGTGAAGGGAAGGGGGTAGTGACACCAGGAGAGGGCTTCCTGACATGACTTGAATGTCATGATTTATCGTCATATCTCCGGATTTACCTCACAATGAACATTAGTCTGTCCACATTGTCAGTGGACAGACGCGTGCGCTTCTCTGTCAGCACACACCCAGCAGCACTGAAGACACGTTCAGAGACAACGCTGGCAGCTGGACACGACAAAATCTCCAAGGCGTAACTGGAGAGCTCTGGCCATTTTTCTAGATTTGAAGCCCAAAAGGAGCAAGGCTCCATTTGCAAAGTCATGGCATCGATGTTCATTTGGAGATACTCCTGTATCATCCTCTCCAGCCGTTGACTATGTGTCAGACTTGTTGTCTCTGGTGGCCTTGCAAAGGAGGGTCTAAAAAAATTATGAAAAGATTCCATAAAATTGCTGTTACCAGCACCAGATACAGTTCTACTGGTACGGGTAGACTGTTGAAGATGACGAGACCGTCCCATGTTTGTCAAGTTACAACTGGGAGAATCACTCCCTGCACCTGCACGGTTGTTTGCTGGAAAAGCCGAGCTAAGATCGAGTAACAGCTTCTGCTGATACTCCTGCATACGTGCGTCCCTTTCTATGGCTGGAATTATGTCACAAAATTTGGACTTGTACCGGGGATCTAATAGTGTGGCAATCCAGTAGTCATCATCACTTCTAATTTTGACAAAACAAGGGTCATGTTGGAGGTAGTGCAACAAGAAGGCACTCATGTGTCTTGTGCATCCATGTGGACCAAGTCCACGCTGTGTTTGTGGCATAGAGGTGCTAACCGTTCTTTCTTCCTCTGACATCTCCCCCCAACCTCTTTCAACTGAAATTTGACCAAGGTCTCCCTCATCTGCTGAGTCTTCCATGTCCATGGACAGTTCGTCCTCCATTTCTTCATGTTCTCCTGCACCTTCCTCAACATTTCGCCTGCTACTATGCGCCCTTGTTGATCCCTGTCCCCCATGGTCCCATGCCTGCTGCGTTGGTGATGATGAACGTCTGGACCTTGGTGATGTTGTTGTCCCTTGCGCATATGAATTCTCCTGTAGTTCCTCCCCTTCCTGTTGTCCCACCCCCTGACTCCGAATAGTGTTTAGCGTGTGCTCCAGCATGTAAATGACTGGAATTGTCATGCTGATAATGGCATTGTCAGCGCTAAACATATTCGTCGCCATGTCGAAACTGTGCAGAAGGGTGCATAGGTCCTTGATCTGAGACCACTCCATCACTGTGATCTGCCCCACCTCTGCATCTCGTTGGCCCAGGCTATACGTAATGACGTATTGCACCAGGGCTCGGCGGTGCTGCCACAGTCGCTGTAACATGTGGAGAGTCGAATTCCAGCGTGTCGCCACATCGCATTTCAGGCGATGAACCGGCAGGCCGAAAGACTTCTGGAGAGATGCAAGTCGCTCAGCTGCGGCGGTTGAACGGCGGAAGTGAGCAGACAGTTTTCGTGCCCTGGTCAGAAGGCCATCTAGGCCGGGATAGTGTGTTAAGAATTGCTGGACGACAAGGTTCAACATGTGAGCCATACAAGGCACGTGTGTCACCTTGCCCAGGCGAAGGGCCGCACCCAGGTTTGCAGCATTGTCGCACACGGCCTTACCAGGCTGCAGGTTGAGTGGAGACAACCATTTATTAAACTCTGACCGCAGAGCTGACCACAACTCCTCAGCTGTGTGACTCCTATTCCCAAAACATGTCAAGCTAAAGACCGCCTGATGCCGTTGCGCTCTGCTGCCAGCATAGTAATGAGGGGTGCGTGATTCCTTCTGCGCAGTGAGTATGCTGGTGGCCTGACCAGGCAGGCTTGGGGTGGAGGTGGAGGACCCAGATGAGGTGGAGGAGGCAGAAGCAGTGGCAGAACTTGGACAGACAGAGGATTGACACACAAGTCGTGGGGACGGCAAGACTTGTGCAGCAGACCCTTCACCATCTATCACCATAGTTACCCAGTGCCCAGTCAGCGACATGTAACGTCCCTGTCCATGCTTACTGGTCCAAGTGTCGGTGGTGAAATGCACCCGTTCACACACAGAGTTTCTCAAGGAAGCGGTGATGTTGTGTGCGACATGCTGGTGTAGCGCAGGCACACCTTTCTTACAGAATTAGTGGCGCCTAGGCATCTGGTACTGGGGCACAGCGACAGACATAAGGTCTCTAAAATCCTGTGTGTCCACTAGGCGGAAAGGCAGCATTTCGGTAGCCAAGAGCTTACAGAGGGATAGAGTCAACCTCTTAGCTTTGTCATGGGTCGCAGGAAACGGCCTTTTATTTGACCACATCTGAGGGACAGAGATCTGGCTGCTGTGTGTAGACGGTGTTGAGTAGGGTGTCCCTGGAAAAATGCAGGTTTGTGAGGAAAGTACAGGCGGAAACATGATGTTGCCTTCATCCAACGTTGGTGCTATCGATGTCTGAGAGAGCTGTACACACTCACTTGTTTCCCCTTCCAAACCAACTGACGACCTACCAAGCAAAGTGTCTGTTGCGGTTACAGTGGTGGAAGTTGTGCGTGGAAAACCAGGTGTGACAGCTGTCCCCACAGTCCTAGAAGATGAAGAGCGCGCGGATGCACTGGAAGGGGCAGGCCGTGGATGGTTCGCTCCGCTAGGCCGCATTGCAGCACAGTGAGCTTCCCACCGGGACCTATGATATTTATTCATGTGACGATTCATGGAAGAAGTTGTCAAACTGCTGAGGTTTTGACCTCTACTAACAGACTCACGACAAATTTTACACATCACATAATTTGGGCGATCTTTTTCTATGTCAAAAAAGGACCAGGCTAGGCAAGGCTTAGAGGGCATGCGACCTGCTGAGCCCCCCCGACTAGTGCTCAGAGGCAGAGTGGTGGCTGAGGATGCAGTTGTAGACGTGCTACCAGTGCTCCGACTCTGTCCAGGAAGGCGCAAGGTAACTTCGTCGTCGGTTGCATCCTCCTCCACCGCCTCTGTTGACCTCCTCGAGTGCCTGACTGGGGGTTGACAGTAGGTGGGATCTAGAACTTCATCATCAATTGTTGTGTTTGCACTCCCCTCCCCCTCAGACCGAGCCTCTTCTTGCCCTGACCGAATATTTAAGTTGTCATCCCAATCGGGTATCTGCGTCTCATCTTCATCAGTATGTTCCTCATTGTCTATAACCACAGGTGTTACAGTTTGTGACAAAGGGTCAACATTATGCTCAGAAACTTGGTCCTCACGGCCTGAATCAGAGTCACAAAGGTTCTGGGCATCACTGCAGACCATTTCCTCGTCTGTACTCACTGTAGCTTGGGAGCAGACCTCTGATTCCCAGGCTATAGTGTGACTGAACAGCTCTGCAGACTCAGCCATCTCAGTTCCACCATACTGTGCAGGGCTGATGGAGACTTCAGAGCTGGGAGAAAGCAAGTTTGATTGGGATGACAACTCAGAGGACTGGTGTTTTTTGGATGCGGTACTTGAAGTGGCTGAGAGGGCACTTGTTGGACCACTTGAGATCCATTCAAGCATTTTCCTTTTTTGGCCATCATCTACCTTTGTTCCTGTTGTTCGTGTCGTAAAAAAGGGAGCACATCGGATTGTCCACGGTAAGTAGTAGACATCTTACTTTTGCTGGTAGATGGTCTATCTTCAGCAGATGATAATGGAGCTTTGCCACCTTCCCCACGGACAAACCCTTTTTTTCCTTTTCCAGCACGCCTCTTCCCCTTTCCACCAGCATCTGTCATTTTGCCACTCATGTTGATTGCGACAAGATTGTGCACTGAAAATGTGGTAGTAAAAATTGAGAGGTGGTGTAGATTGCAGCGGTGGTCTAGCTTTATTAACAGCAGAATAATAAAAAAAAAATATCCCTGATAATGCAACTACGGCCCTTAAACTGGCAGCATAAATTGCTAGTATAATGGCTTAGTTATAATGAGTTGGAGTGTGCAATGCAGGCAGAGGTGCTGCAAATATCTGAGCACTAGTGGGACTATACAGAAGTCCAACAGCCACGTTTAGGATGCCATTAGGTACACTCAGTGTTTGCTAGTATAATGGCTTAGTTATAATGAGTTGGAGTGTGCAATGCAGGCAGACGTGCTGCAAATATCTGTGCACTACTGGGACTATACAGAAGTCCAATAGCCACGTTTAGGATGACACTAGGTACACTCAGTGTTTGCTAGTATAATGGCTTAGTTATAATGAGTTGGAGTGTGCAATGCAGGCAGACGTGCTGCAAATATCTGTGCACTACTGGGACTATACAGAAGTCCAACAGCCACGTTTAGGATGACACTAGGTACACTCAGTGTTTGCTAGTATAATGGCTTAGTAACTATCAGTTGGAGTGTGCAATGCAGGCAGAGGTGCTGCAAATATCTGTGCACTACTGGGACTATAGCAAAGTCCAATAGCCACGTTTAGGATGACACTAGGTACACTCAGTGTTTGCTAGTATAATGGCTTAGTTATAATGAGTTGGAGTGTGCAATGCAGGCAGAGGTGCTGCAAATATCTGTGCACTAGTGGGACTATACAGAAGTCCAATAGCCACGTTTAGGATGACACTAGGTACACTCAGTGTTTGCTAGTATAATGGCTTAGTTATAATGAGTTGGAGTGTGCAATGCAGGCAGACGTGCTGCAAATATCTGTGCACTACTGGTGCTATATAGAAGTCCAACAGCCACGTTTAGGATGCCACTAGGTACACTCAGTGTTTGCTAGTATAATGGCTTAGTAACTATCAGTTGGAGTGTGCAATGCAGGCAGACGTGCTGCAAATATCTGTGCACTAGTGGGACTATACAGAAGTCCAATAGCCACGTTTAGGATGACACTAGGTACACTCAGTGTTTGCTAGTATAATGGCTTAGTTATAATGAGTTGGAGTGTGCAATGCAGGCAGAGGTGCTGCAAATATCTGTGCACTAGTGGGACTATACAGAAGTCCAATAGCCACGTTTAGGATGACACTAGGTACACTCAGTGTTTGCTAGTATAATGGCTTAGTTATAATGAGTTGGAGTGTGCAATGCAGGCAGACGTGCTGCAAATATCTGTGCACTACTGGGACTATACAGAAGTCCAACAGCCACGTTTAGGATGCCACTAGGTACACTCAGTGTTTGCTAGTATAATGGCTTAGTAACTATCAGTTTGAGTGTGCAATGCAGGCAGACGAGCTGCAAATATCTGTGCACTACTGGGACTATACAGAAGTCTAATAGCCACGTTTAGGATGACACTAGGTACACTCAGTGTTTGCTAGTATAATGGCTTAGTTATAATGAGTTGGAGTGTGCAATGCAGGCAGACGTGCTGCAAATATCTGTGCACTACTGGTGCTATACAGAAGTCCAACAGCCACGTTTAGGATGCCACTAGGTACACTCAGTGTTTGCTAGTATAATGGCTTAGTAACTATCAGTTGGAGTGTGCAATGCAGGCAGACGTGCTGCAAATATCTGTGCACTAGTGGGACTATACAGAAGTCCAATAGCCACGTTTAGGATGACACTAGGTACACTCAGTGTTTGCTAGTATAATGGCTTAGTTATAATGAGTTGGAGTGTGCAATGCAGGCAGAGGTGCTGCAAATATCTGTGCACTAGTGGGACTATACAGAAGTCCAATAGCCACGTTTAGGATGACACTAGGTACACTCAGTGTTTGCTAGTATAATGGCTTAGTTATAATGAGTTGGAGTGTGCAATGCAGGCAGACGTGCTGCAAATATCTGTGCACTACTGGGACTATACAGAAGTCCAACAGCCACGTTTAGGATGCCACTAGGTACACTCAGTGTTTGCTAGTATAATGGCTTAGTAACTATCAGTTTGAGTGTGCAATGCAGGCAGACGTGCTGCAAATATCTGTGCACTACTGGGACTATACAGAAGTCCAATAGCCACGTTTAGGATGACACTAGGTACACTCAGTGTTTGCTAGTATAATGGCTTAGTAACTATCAGTTGGAGTGTGCAATGCAGGCAGACGTGCAGCAAATATCTGTGCACTAGTGGGACTATACAGAAGTCCAATAGCCACGTTTAGGATGACACTAGGTACACTCAGTGTTTGCTAGTATAATGGCTTAGTAACTATCAGTTGGAGTGTGCAATGCAGGCAGACGTGCTGCAAATATCTGTGCACTAGTGGGACTATACAGAAGTCCAATAGCCACGTTTAGGATGACACTAGGTACACTCAGTGTTTGCTAGTATAATGGCTTAGTTATAATGAGTTGGAGTGTGCAATGCAGGCAGAGGTGCTGCAAATATCTGTGCACTAGTGGGACTATACAGAAGTCCAATAGCCACGTTTAGGATGACACTAGGTACACTCAGTGTTTGCTAGTATAATGGCTTAGTAACTATCAGTTGGAGTGTGCAATGCAGGCAGAGGTGCTGCAAATATCTGTGCACTACTGGGACTATAGCAAAGTCCAATAGCCACGTTTAGGATGACACTAGGTACACTCAGTGTTTGCTAGTATAATGGCTTAGTTATAATGAGTTGGAGTGTGCAATGCAGGCAGAGGTGCTGCAAATATCTGTGCACTAGTGGGACTATACAGAAGTCCAATAGCCACGTTTAGGATGACACTAGGTACACTCAGTGTTTGCTAGTATAATGGCTTAGTTATAATGAGTTGGAGTGTGCAATGCAGGCAGACGTGCTGCAAATATCTGTGCACTACTGGTGCTATACAGAAGTCCAACAGCCACGTTTAGGATGCCACTAGGTACACTCAGTGTTTGCTAGTATAATGGCTTAGTAACTATCAGTTGGAGTGTGCAATGTAGGCAGACGTGCTGCAAATATCTGTGCACTAGTGGGACTATACAGAAGTCCAATAGCCACGTTTAGGATGACACTAGGTACACTCAGTGTTTGCTAGTATAATGGCTTAGTTATAATGAGTTGGAGTGTGCAATGCAGGCAGAGGTGCTGCAAATATCTGTGCACTAGTGGGACTATACAGAAGTCCAATAGCCACGTTTAGGATGACACTAGGTACACTCAGTGTTTGATAGTATAATGGCTTAGTTATAATGAGTTGGAGTGTGCAATGCAGGCAGAGGTGCTGCAAATATCTGTGCACTAGTGGGACTATACAGAAGTCCAATAGCCACGTTTAGGATGACACTAGGTACACTCAGTGTTTGCTAGTATAATGGCTTAGTTATAATGAGTTGGAGTGTGCAATGCAGGCAGACGTGCTGCAAATATCTGTGCACTACTGGGACTATACAGAAGTCCAATAGCCACGTTTAGGATGACACTAGGTACACTCAGTGTTTGCTAGTATAATGGCTTAGTTATAATGAGTTGGAGTGTGCAATGCAGGCAGAGGCAGACGTGCTGCAAATATCTGTGCACTACTGGGACTATACAGAAGTCCAATAGCCACGTTTAGGATGCCACTAGGTATACTCAGTGTTTGCTAGTATAATGGCTTAGTTATAATGAGTTGGAGTGTGCAATGCAGGCAGACGGGCTGCAAATATCTGTGCACTACTGGGACTATACAGAAGTCCAACAGCCACGTTTAGGATGCCACTAGGTACACTCAGTGTTTGCTAGTATAATGGCTTAGTAACTATCAGTTGGAGTGTGCAATGCAGGCAGACGTGCAGCAAATATCTGTGCACTAGTGGGACTATACAGAAGTCCAATAGCCACGTTTAGGATGACACTAGGTACACTCAGTGTTTGCTAGTATAATGGCTTAGTTATAATGAGTTGGAGTGTGCAATGCAGGCAGAGGTGCTGCAAATATCTGTGCACTAGTGGGACTATACAGAAGTCCAATAGCCACGTTTAGGATGACACTAAGTACACTTAGTGTTTGCTAGTATAATGGCTTAGTTATAATGAGTTGAAGTGTGCAATGCAGGCAGACGTGCTGCAAATATCTGTGCACTACTGGGACTATACAGAAGTCCAACAGCCACGTTTAGGATGCCACTAGGTACACTCAGTGTTTGCTAGTATAATGGCTTAGTAACTATCAGTTTGAGTGTGCAATGCAGGCAGACGTGCTGCAAATATCTGTGCACTACTGGGACTATACAGAAGTCCAATAGCCACGTTTAGGATGACACTAGGTACACTCAGTGTTTGCTAGTATAATGGCTTAGTTATAATTAGTTGGAGTATGCAGAGGACAGGAGGGTACAGTGCCAGGGTTGTGGGGTTCTGGGTAGAGGAATGCAAGCCTGCCTTTCTATTCCCTCCTAATGGGGAAATGCAGCGAGGAAATCCCTGACCTTAGCTACACAGACGCTGTCTCTGTTTTCAGGACCTGTCACCTATGGCTCTGACCTTGCCGGTACGAGCCCTTAAAAGGACTGATAGAAAGTGCTATCCCTAAGCTGTCCAGCGCTGTGTATGGAGCGCATACAGCAGTATCGGCGATAGGACTCAGGACGGAGCTGCGCCAGTGATGTCTGACACCAAGGACGCAGAAGAGATAATGGCGTCCGGACGGGCAGATACTCGTTTTTATAATGCAGGGACATGTGACATGGACATCCTATCACACATGCTGTTGCTTCTCTGGCTAAAAGTCCACTGAGCTGTGTGTGTGTCTGGGATTGGCTGACATGCTGGCCCTCCCCACTACACGCGCGCGCTTAGGGAAGGAAGACAAGGAAAAAAAAAAAAATGGCGATCGCCATTATCCATACAGCAGTGATCTGAAGGCGCTGTTCCCGCACACTATACACTGAAATTTCATAATAGTGTGAGTCACAGAGTGACTTACACTATTACAGCGGAAAGCCAGCTGGGAATTAGCTGCTTTTTTGCTGCTAGAACCGTTCTCGAACGTATCTAGAACTATCGAGCTTTTGCAAAAAAGCTCGAGTTCTAGTTCGATCTAGAACAGGCCCCAAAATCACTCGAGCCGCGAACTGGAGAACCACGAACCGAGAACCGCGCTCAACTCTACAAACTACCACTTGGAGGAGTCGACAAAGATGTTGTGAATGTCTTTCAGCCCCAAAAGAAAACGGGGTTTGACAACACTTTTCTTTTAATTTTGGTTTTTGGCACTCAGACTGTGTTTTAGTAAGAGAAAGCCACTATGTAGGTTCTGTAAGATATGAAGCCCCCCAAAATGTGCTAGCTTGTTGCTTGAAAGGTACTGGCCTTGATGCACAATTACTGACCCTGACAGCAAGTATTAATAAAAATTGGGTAACACTGGGACGGTGTGTTAGTCACAGAAAGCCACTATGTAGGTGCTGTAAGATATGAAGCCCCCCAAAATATGCTAGGTGGCTGTTAGAAAGGTACTGGCCTTGAAGAAGAAGGGTTGCCCCTGACAGCAAGTTTTAATAAAAATTGGCTAACTCTGAGACTGTGTGTTAGTTGCAGCAAGCCACTATGTAGGTGCTGTAAGATATGAAGCATTCCAAAATATGCTAGCTTGTTGATAGGAAGATACTGGCCTTGAGGCACAATTACTGACCCTGACACCAAGTATTAATAAAAATTGCACGCCATTTTTTATAAATTATTTTTTTTTTACTGCATTATATAGACCCGCCCACCGGCAGCTGTGATTGGTTGCAGTGAGACAGCTGTCACGCAGCGGTGGGGGCGTGTCTGACTGCATCCAATCATAGGCACCGGTGGGCGGGGAAATCAGGGAATACGAGATTGAATAATGAGAGGCCAGCTTTTTCAAAAAGGAGAAGCCGCCGAAGCAGTATGAACGCCGTGTGTTGTGAATGTTATGTTTTGGCTGCTGGGAGGCTCCCTCTGGTGGCCAGGAATGGTTTGGACTTGGACCAGGTGTGTTGTGCAATGGACGTTTCATTTGCTACCTCTCTGCTTATTTAAATCCTGGTCTGATTGCAGGCGATGCCGGATGTCAGTTGTTCTTTGTATCACCAGCCTGCTTCATTCTGCTCCACACCACATCTACCCCAGATAAGTGTTTGCTCTTTATTTATTGTTTGTTTTTTTTGCTCTTATCTGGGTTTGTCATTTGCTGTGGTTGTTTTCAGTTTATTTGCATGCAGGGATTTTCCCCCTCAGTTGCTTGGCTGGGTAACTCCCTGCAGTTCTGTTTGGAGTATGACTCCTTTGGATCCATGTGTTTGTGGCTTGTTGAATTTGTTATGATTCTTGTTTTCTGTTCATTGGTATGACAAGAGCACCTGGTATAGGACGGAGTTCAGATCGTGCGATCTGAGGGCCTTTTTGTACTATCAGGAATTTGGAATTTTGCAGGATTTTTTCCCTGTCCACCATCAGTCCCTTTCCTGTCCTTTCCTATTTTAGTCAGTGGGGGCCTCACGTTTTGCTAATCCTGTCATCTATCTGTATATTGTGTTTTTCCTATATCACCGCAGTCTTTGAATGTGGGGGGCTTGCTATTCTTGTCTATTGTCTGAGGCAGAGAGTTATTCATCTTTCCTTCCTTTAGGATAGTTAGTTCTTCGGCTGGGTTTGCGGTGCACAGGATGTTAGTTCACCCCTCGGCTACTTCTAGTTGTGATGGTTAGTAAGGGGATGGCGGCCAGATTAGTTGCCAATGCTCTTGTCACCTTTTACCAATGATTTGTGGTGGTCTTCCATGGTTCCGGATCATAACAGCCGTGCAGCGCCGCGCCAGTGATCGGGGATCTGTGAGTATCAGAGAGGGGGGAAGAGGGATAGACCGACATGGACAGAGAGAGAGAGACCGACAGAGAGAGAGAGATAGACCGAAAAAGAGAGAATAGAGACCGAGAGGCAGAGACCGACTGACATTAATCGCATGTTTCTCAAAACACTGGAAATGAGTGAAGTCTCACAATGTCGGTCAATCTCTATGATTGACCGATATTGTGAGACCTCACTCATTTCCAGTGTTTTGAGAAACATGCGATTAATGTATTTAGAAAAAAGAATGTCACTAGGATGGTTTGAGTGCCGGTCCGTGTGACATGCATCTTTTTCACGCTCCCATAAAGTTGCATTGGAGAGACTCGCGCGAGAAACTGTCCAAAACGCAGCATGCTGCGATTTTTTTCTCATTCCGATTTGAACTGAGAAAAAAATAGCAGATGGGAGCTGCCTCATTGTTTAACATGTGTCTGAGTGCAATGCAAAAATTTCTCGCATTGCACTACTGTGAGAAAATTGCAAGTGAGAAGCCGGCCTAATAGGACAAACTGCACTGTCCCTATACCAGTTTCTATGATTTACACAGTCACTAACAGCTAATGCTAAATATCTTCAGCCCTTAGAACATGAGTCTCAAACTCAACTGGGTGTATGGGCCGCACAGAGAAAAAAAAAAATTGGGGGCCGCATTCTTTGCAGGACAAAGTGACATTTTTATTGGTACCATATATATATTTTTTTACACACCTTTGGATCACTGATTTTGAACATTTTTCACTTGTTTATTATAACAAATGTGCACATTCCTTGTTTAAATATAAAAAAAATAAAAAAATAAAATTTGATGGTAAAAAAAGTCATGCCTTATTTTTTTTTTTTTAATTTATTTATTTTTTTACGTTTTATCCCTTTATTGTAACTAATAGTGTTACAATTATCTCTACATAGAAATGTTGGCCAACATCTTTTAGTAATTTTCCCCATCTTGTTGTAATGTGCCATCATTGTCCCCTTGTAGGACCCCATCCTAGTCCCCATCCTACAGTAATGTGCTCATCCTTGTCCCCATCCTATAGTAATGTTCCCAGCCTTGTCCCCAACTTATCGTAATGTGCCCAGCCTTGTCCACATCTTATAGTAATGTTCCCCATCTTTGCCTCCTTGTAGCAATCTCCCTATCTTGTAGTACTGTCCCCATCATATAGTTGTCCCATTCTATAGTAATGTACCCATCATACAGTAATGTCCCTATTCAATAGTAATGTGCCAAACTTGTCCCTATCCTATAGTAATGTTCCCAACCTTGTCCCCATCTTATCATAATGTGCCCATCCTGTAGAAATGTGTCCATCCTTGTCCCCATCTTATAGTAATGTCCCCAGCCTTATCCCTATCCTATAGTAATGTTTCTCATCCTTGTCCCCTTGTAGTAATGTCCCTATCCTGTAGTACTGTGCCCATCCTAGTGCCCATCCTAGTCCCCATCCTATAGTAATGTCCCCAGCCTTGTCCCCATTCTATAGTAATGTCCTCATCCAATAGTATTATGCCCATCCTTGTAATGTCCCCATCCTTTAGTAATGTCCCCAGCCTTGTCCCCATCCTATAGTCATGTGCCCACCTTGTCCCTATCCTATAGTAATGTGCCCACCTTGTCCCTATCCTATAGTAATGTTCCCACCTTGTCCCTATCCTATAGTAATGTGCCCACCTTGTCCCTATCCTATAGTAATGTGCCCACCTTGTCCCTATCCTATAGTCATGTGCCCACCTTGTCCCCATCCTATAGTCATGTGCCCACCTTGTCCCCATACTATAGTCATGTGCCCACCTTGTCCCTATCCTATAGTCATGTACCCACCGTGTCCTCATTCGATAGTCAAGTGCCCACCTTGTCCCTATTCTATAGTCATGTATCCACCTTGTCCCTAGTCCCTATGCTATAGTCATGTGCCACCTTGTCCCTATCCTATAGTAATATGCCAACCTTGTCCCATCCTATAGTCATGTGCCCACCTTGTCCCCATCCTATAGTTATGTGCCCACCTTGTCCCTATCCTATAGTCATGTGCCCACCTTGTCCCTATCCTATAGTCATGTACCCACCTTGTCCCTATCCTATAGTTATGTACCCACCTTGTCCCTATCCTATAGTTATGTACCCACCTTGTACCTATCCTATAGTAATTTGCCCACCTTGTCCCTATTCTATAGTCATGTGCCCACCTTGTCCCTATTCGATAGTCATGTGCCCACCTTGTCCCTATTCTATAGTCATGTGCCCACCTTGTCAATATTCTATAGTCATGTGCCCACCTTGTCCCTATTCTATAGTCATGTGCCGACCTTGTCCCCATCCTATAGTTATGTGCCCACCTTGTCCCTATCCTATAGTCATGTGCCCACCTTGTCCCTATCCTATAGTCATGTGCCCACCTTGTCCCTATCCTATAGTAATGTGCCCACCTTGTCGCTATCCTATAGTCATGTGCCCACCTTGTCCCTATCCTATAGTCCTGTGCCCACCTTGTCCCTATCCTATAGTCATGTGCCCACCTTGTCCCTATCCTATAGTCATGTGCCCACCTTGTCCCTATCCTATAGTCATGTGCCCACCTTGTCCCTATCCTATAGTCATGTGCCCACCTCGTCCCTATCCTATAGTCATGTGCCCACCTTGTCCCTATTCTATAATAATGTCCCCATCCTGTAGTAATGGGTGGGGGGGCAGCGGCGGCTGAAAGGGGGCAGGGGCGTTATAACTTACCGATCACTCTCCTCAGCTTCCACAGACGCCGGAATGAAGCTGAGGGGGCGGTCTCCGGTCCCAGATCCACAGTGATTGGAGACATCGGTCACAAGGCCGGTCTCTCCAATCAGAGCTGGGGGCAGGTGAAACAAAGGTCACCCAGCTCCAGCCAATAATCAGTGCTACAGCTGCATTGATCATGGCTGGATTTCAATGTTTCAGCCATTTTCAATGGCTGAAGCATTACAGTGGCTGTGATTGGCTGACGAATGCCGCTCAGCCAAGCACAGCCTCCGTAGGTCCGGGGAGGAGACACCACCCCTCCTGAGGTCCTCTCCTCCCTGAATCTAAGGTATTTGTAATGCAAAGCGATTGCAGCCACCGAGGCTCCGGGGTAGCAATTTCGCCATGACGTACTGGGTAGGTCATGGGTCCTTAAGTACCAGGGAGCCATGACGTACCCAGTAAGTCATAGGTCGCTAAGGGGTTAATGTGCCGTTCTTCACATACACACACAATAAAAAAAAACACCATTCTTCTCACCTGTCCCGCGTTCCCTCGGCTGCCTCATCTTTGCTTCTTGCTGTCTGCAGGTCCGTGCCCCCGGTGACTATCGCGGCAGGTGCAGGGGCTGCAGCCCCTGTCAGTGATTTATGTCAGATGATTGTTTTGCCGGCGCTGTGTGCACAGAGTCCTTGACTCTGAGAGTGCAGCGCCGGCAAAATATTCATCTAACAAAGTGCAGACAGTGGCTGCGGCGACTGCACCGGCCGCAATAGTTAACATGGGCACGGACCTGGGGGCCACAGGAAGCAGCCTGAGGGGCCGCATGTGGCCCGCGGGCCGTGCGTTTGGGACCTCTGCCTTAGAAGGACTGTTTTGGATTCTGCAGCAAGAACACTATCTCATAGAACAAACTGCGCTGCCCCTATACCTGTTTCTATGCCTTAGGCCTCTCTCACACGTCCGTGAAAAATCACGCACGTTTTTCACGGACGTGTGAGAGGTGCGTTTTGCCCTGCGTGACCCGTGTTTATGGGCTACGTGTCTTCTCCGTGTGTGTTATCCGTGATAACACATGGAGAACGGGAACTTTCTACTCACCTGTCCCTGGCGTTGCTGTCCGTGGTGCTGATCTTCAGTCTCCGATCCTGCCGACTCCCCGCTGCTGCTGCTTCCGGCCGCAGTGAAGTGAATATTCAATGAGCATAATGAGTGGTGGTCGGCAGCAAGTGACAGCAGCAGCAGAGACTGCAGGGCTGGAGAAGGTGAGTAAAGTTTTGTTTTTTTTCTCACAGACACATGTCTTCTCTCCGGTGCATGTCACATGGAACACATCCATGTGGTCCATGTGTGTTACGTGTGACACGATTGCGTTCCCGTGATGCCGGAGAGAAAACGGACATGTCGGCGTGAGAAACACACGTAAGTACGGAACGGATACACGTTCCGTGCGCAAATACTTACGTGTGTCCAAAACCATAGGAATACCTAGGTTTACGCGTGTACGTGTCTCCAGTATGTCAGAAAACTGCCAAACACGTACCGGAGGCACGTACGTGTGAAATAGGCCTTACACAGTCGCTAACAGGTAATGCAAAATAGCTTCAGCCCTTAGAAGGACTAGTATTAGTTGGCTGGAAAAACGCTGCACCACACACAGTACAGTCTCGCTACACCGGCTACAGCTCCGGAATGAATGCGTGCACACAAAATGGTGGCTGCCTTATATAGCCCCTATGATGCTGTGCGGCCAAGCTAATCACAGTAACACCACAACAAAGATGGCTTCTGCGTTACTGTGAGGGCAAGCAACGTCAGATGTGTTCATTGGCTGGAAAATGGCGCCAGGAAGTCCAGAAAAAATGAAAGTACCGGAGTGAATACCATATTAGCTGTCGGATAGCGAATACCTCGGATACCCTATTATCCGTTGGATACCGAATAGTGGCGAATACATTCGCTCATCCCTACTGATAAGTTACGGAACATGAAGAATCAGATTTGTCTGATTAAATAAAATACAAAGTGTCTTATTTTCATGTGTTCTATTGATTTATGAAATTAAAATTATAACATCGGTTACACTATTACCAAAAAGTTGTTAGAGGGAACCTGTCAGGTCCCATATGTGTTCTAACCTACATAGAAGCAGGGTGATGTGTGGCCTAGTAACCCCTTCCTACCCAACCCTGTGTTGTAATAGTTTGTAATATGAATGTGTAAAAATGTTTTATTACTTACGTGTTCCCATTTTACGTGTTCCCTTGTAAATGATCAGAGGCTCCAGCCCCCTGGGCGTCGCATCGCTCTGTGGGCATTTGCATTGTTTTTCGTGGCATCACGCCCCATGGATTTACATGAGCGACGTCCCCGTCGCTCCTTGAAATCTCGCGCGTGCGCGCTTACCATTCTCGCAGCCTTGTTATCCAGGTGCCTGCTTCTCAGCTTCAGACGCGCTCTGCCCATGGTCCGAACCACAGTCTTCTGAGCATGCGCAGTGCATGTCTAAAGCCGAGAAGCGATCACCCAGATAACAAGGCTGTGGAAATGATAAGCGCACACGCACGGAATCTCAAGAAGCGACGGGGACGTCGCTCATGTAAATCCATGGTATGACGCCCACAGGGGCGTGAGACAACGGAAACCATGCAAATGCCCACAGGGCAATGCAACGCCCAGGGGACTATATCTGATCATTTACATAGGGAACATGTAAGTAATAAAACATATTTTTATACATTCGTATTACACACTATTACAATACAGGGATGGGTAGGAAGGGGTACTAGACCACACATCACCATGCTTATAGATTAAAATGCATAAGGGACCTGTAGGTTCCCTTTAATATCTACCAGTACAATTTTAACCCCTTCACGATCAATGACATACTGGTACATCATTGGTCGTGACACGGTAATCACTGCAAGCTGCTGCGGTGAGCTGCGACATGTGCTGGCATCCTCACACATGTCGACTAATTTGATCAGCTTATATAGCGCTATTAATTCCACAGCACTTTACATACATTGGCAACACAGTCCCAATTGGGGCTCACAATCTAAATTCCTTGACATTTCCAGGAGGGATTTTCCGGTCGTTAATTCCTATATTATTCCCAATTACCCTTACCCGGTATCAATAATATCACGGACACTGCTTGCGACTTGGTTGTTTACACACTAACACAAGGGGGCGCCGTCCAACGGGCGTCCCCAACATTTAACAATAGGTAATACCATAATAATAATAATACAGTACGTAATACAATACGTAACCCTGGGTAGGCCCGGTCCAGAAACCACCTTCCACCACCAAAACACGATCCCTGGCCGCAACACACACCGGGCCGGAGATGAGGTATGAATCACCTATGGATCAATACCCCCCACCTTGCAGGACCCATGCCTGCAAGATCCTTGTAACCGGAGCCACTATATCCTACAAGTGACTCTCCAATCAAATAACATTATCCGTTAAACCGACTCTGGACCAGACCTACCCCCGCCATAAGTCCTGTCCAGAAGCCATACTCCACCACCAGAACACAATCCCTGGCCGCAACACACTGACCCAGAGATACGAGGCATTAATCACCTACGGATCAATACCCCAACCTTACAGGACCCCATGCCTGCAAGATCCCTGTAAGCAAAGCCACAGTATTCCGCAAGTGACCCTCCAATCACACAAACCTTCAGAAACACGATCCCTGGCCGCAACATACCGACCCAGAGATACGAGGCATTAATCACCTACGGATCAATACCCCAACCTTGCAGGACCCCATGCCTGCAAGATCCCTGTAACCAAAGCCACTATATCCTACAAGTGACCCTTCAATCACACAACCGTCAGAAACAAGATCCCTGGCCGCAACACACCGACCCAGCGATGGGGGCATTAATCACCTACGGATTAAACCCCCCCCAAGAAGCATCAAGTATCAACCATGTCTCAAAACCTTACATTCCTCTTTACCTCCAACTCAATATTATCCCCGGCTGCAACCTCCAGCCCAGAGATATGAGGCATCAATCACCTACGGATTAATCCCCCATGTGCATAACAGTAACTGTGACCTCAAAAACCCTAAAGCCTGTTAGCGACTTTAATCCAACAACATCCCCGGCTGCAACCAGCCCAGAGATAAGAGGTATTAATCACCTACGGATCAAAACCCCTATGCCTTGCAGAACCACGTGCTTGCAAAGCACTTGGATCCAGAACCATGACCCCAACCAATGACTCCTCCTGCGATTACCATTTCACCAAAATGGATCACTGACCATAACAATGGTCCCATATTTAAATGAGGTAAAAGTCACCAAAGGAGTAATACCCTTACCCAAACAAAAAACTCCCGTACTTTCAATTACCTATCACCTGAGGCACTGTAGCCACCTGTGACTCCCTGGCAACCATCAACTCCTTAATATATAATCCTTGGCAACAACCCTGACCCATATATAAGGCATTGATCACCAATGGAGCAATACCTCCTCCCTGCTTGCTGTTTATGTACCTGTGTGTGGCCGATCCGCATTTCACCTCTGCTTGTTTTCTGATTAAGTCCTGGCCATCCCATTCTGTTCCTCTTCCTCAATTAATGTTTTTGACCCTGCATGACTACTATTCTCTGGAACTGCAGCCTTCCACAGGTATTGATCAACTTGGGCCCTGTGTAATTCCAAATCCCTGTATAGGGGTTAAAGGGTTTCAAGGTTCTGGGTGTCCAGCTTGGTGAGTGGCTTGCCTCTAGCCTATCCTTTACAGCCCATCTGAGTGTGTCGATCCAGGCAGGCGTTAAACCGTGCCCTCTGCAGAAGGCCATGTAGGCCGGGATAGTGTTTTAAAAATTGCTGGACAACCAGGTTCAACACGTGAGCCATACAAGGCACGTGTGTCACATTGCCCTGAAGAAGGGTCGCAGACTGGTTTGCATCATTGTCGCACCCGACCTTCTCTGACTGTTGGTTGAGTGTAGACAACTATTGTTGAAACTCGGTCTCACTCTCCAGAGCTAATCGTCCACAATTCCTCAGCGGTGTCTCACATTTCCCCTACATTTCAAAGTAAACATTTGACCGCCTGATGGCCTTGAGCTCTGCTGCCAGCATAGTAAGGAGGTGTGTGGGATTCCTTGGGCGCAGTTACAAGGAAG
Organism: Anomaloglossus baeobatrachus; assembly: GCF_048569485.1. Lineage (NCBI taxonomy): Eukaryota > Metazoa > Chordata > Amphibia > Anura > Aromobatidae > Anomaloglossus > Anomaloglossus baeobatrachus. Next base: position 220,407,038 of record NC_134357.1, read on the forward strand.
GGTGGCCTGACCACACAGGGTTTGGGCTGAGATGGAGGACCCACACGAGGTTGAGGAGGCAGAAGCAGTGGAGGAACTTGTACATACAGATTAAGGATTGACACACAAGTCGTGGGGACGGCAAGACTTGTACAGCAAACCCTTCCCCATCTCTCACCATAGTTACCCAGTGCCCAGTCAGCAACATGTAACTTCTGTCCATGCTTACTGGTCCAAGTATCTGTGGTGAAATGCGCCCTGTCACACACAGAGTTTCTCAAGGAATCGGTGAGGTTGTGTGCGACCTGCTGTGGTAGCGCGGGCACGCCATTCTTGGAGAAGGAGTGACGACTGGCCATCGGCTCTTGGGGCACTGCAATGGGCATAAGGTCTCGAAAATCCTCGGTCTCAAAAGGGTTTAAAGGCAGCCTTTCTGTTGCCAACAAGTTGCAGATGATGAAACTCAACCTCTTAGGCATGTCATGCCCTTCGAAAATCATGTAAAACACAGCGAGGGGACTCCAACCACAGTCTCCCTTGTTTCCACTAATTGGGCCACAAACACCCCACTTGACTGGCATCACTTGATCCCCCTTTTCAAAATGAAAAAGATGCTTTGCATGAAGCATTCTCAAAAATACGCGTGCCTTTCACGTCCCCTGGATGACCCAGGGGAAGAAAAGTCCTCTGAGAGCCATGACTTGTTCATCTTGGTTCTTTATTCAAAGGCGAGGGGACTCCAACCACAGTCTCCCTCGTTTCCACTAATTAGGCCACACACACCCCACTTGACTGGCATCACTTGATCCCCCTTTTCAAAATGAAACAGATGCTTTGCATGAAGCACTCTCAAAAATATGCGTGCCTTTCGCCTCCCCTGGATGACCCAGGGGAAGAAAAGTCCTCTGAGAGCCATGACTTGTTCATCTTGGTTCTTTTTTCAAAAGCGAGGGGACTTCAACCACAGTCTCCCTCATTTCCACTAATTGGGCCACACACCCCCCACTTGACTGGCATCACTTGATCCCCCTTTTCAAAATGAAACAGATGCTTTGCATGAAGCACTCTCAAAAATACTCGTGCCTTTCGCCTCCCCTGGATGACCCAGGGGAAGAAAAGTCCTCTGAGAGCCATGTCCACATTGTCAGTGGACAGACACGTGTGCTTATCTGCCAGCAGACCCCCAGCAGCACTGAAGACAGGTTCCGAGAGAACGAAGGCTGCAGGACACGACAAGATCCCCAAGGCGTACGTGGCAAGCTCAGGCAATTTATCCAGATTGGAAGCCTAAAATGAGCAGGGCTCAAGTTGCACAATAATGGCATTGACGTTTCCTTGCATATACTCATATATCTGTGTGTCCTCCTCTTTTTCCTTGTCCAGCTCTTTTGTTTTTGCATGAGTATATGTCCTTGTCACTTTCCCATGTGTTTGTGTTGTGTTGTGAGTTGTTTGTCACATTTTGGACACCTTTGAGGGTGTTTTCTAGGTGTTTTTATGTGTTTGTGAATGCCTGCCATTGTTTCCTATGCAGTTCGAGTTCGGTTCGTCGAACGTTCGACGAACCGAACTCGAACGGGACCTCCGTTCGGCGAACCGAACTCGAGCCGAACCACGACCGGTTCGCTCATCTCTAATCACAGTACAGCACAGCTCATATTTATCCTGCAGTCTACACTGAGCGCTTACACTATAGACCACATGTAAATCTCTAAAAAAACATTATTCAGACAAAGGTCCTTAAAGAAAAATCAATGTAATGAGGCAGAGGGAGTCACATTGAACTCCCATCTGTTATGTGGTGTGTCTGTGTCCATTTTTTTACTCGTCTTTTTGGATGTGTACAAAAGTGCAGTCATCATCAGTTTTGTTCACCTTTGAAAAGACGGGAACCACTGAACAGAGGTCGAACAGATTTCGGAGTAACTCTGCTGAAGTGAATTAGTGAATGGATTTGTTGGGGGTTTCACCTGAGCAACATATTCTGGAGATGTATATGGAAACCTTTATTTAATTATTCAGCATAGAACAAAAGATAAATGTGGACTGGTCCAAATTGTTTTGTACCCATATTGCCATGAAAAAGCATTCAATTCAACCCACAAAAACTAAAGTCCCTACTCCAGTCCACCATCTGTTTATAAAAATGTAAGGGGCTTCTATGTTACTGGTAACAAAAAAGGCTATGGAAAAATGCTATAGCTTCCCCACTCAAAAAAGAAATCCAGCAAAATTTGCACTCCAATATCTAAATTTCACCCCTCCCTTCTGAGCCAAACAATGTGCCTAAGGGCTCTTCTCCACTGGCGTGTAATAAATCACAGCGATACTCGGCTCAAAATGTGAGCCAAGTGTCCTGTGTGTGATCTGCGTATGGTTTGTTTTTTTTTCCTCACATAGCACTCGCATGACGCTCACATGTCACATGGATGCTATGTGAGTTTTAAGGTTAGCAGCGTAGGACTGGCTACGGGAGAAATCTCCTGTAAAACCACACCTGGCCGCGGTTACCTGCACTGAGCTCCGGAGCTGTCACCTGAGCTTCAGAGATCTGCCTGGTCTGTTTGCAGCTGTGTTGAACTGAACAGCAATCGCCGGGGAATCAATCACTCGGCGTTTGCTGTTCAGGCTGCACTCTGGAGCTCAGGTGACAGCTCTGGATTTCAGTGCATGTAACCGCGGCCAGGACTGGTTTTACAGGAGATTTCTCCGGTAGCCAGTCTAACGCGGTATGCTAGTGTCAAGATCCGTGTGATATGCGCATGCCACCCGGATTCTGACTTTTTTCTCACCCTCATAGGATTACATGGGGGTGAGAGAGCTGAGAATCGCATCAAATTGCAGCATGCTGCGATTTCAACGAGAGCCCGTGTAGAGTCTGAAAAAAACAATGGAGACTGCATCATATGAAACCCTTTGACAGATTGCAATCCGTTTTTCCATGCGATGGAATTTGGAGAAAAAAAACGCCAGTGGAGAAGAGCCCTAAGGCAGGTTTCACACATCCGTTTTTTTCCCTCAGGCACAATCCAGTTTGTGCCTGATGCAAAGGATCCGTCGCAGATTGTGTAAAAACTGATGCAATGAATCCGTTTTTCTTGGTTTTTTTTTTCATGAGAGAGAGCGATCCCATCATCACCGCGCACACGCAGGCACTACCGCCCCCATCATCACCGCGCACATGAAGGCACTACCGCCCCCTTCATCATGGCACACACGTAGGAACTACCGCCCCATCATCACCGCACACACGCAGGCACTACCGCCCCCATGATCACCGCACACTCAGACACCCGCCCCCATCATCACTGCACACACCGGCCACCATCATTTCCGCACACACCCAGGCACTACCGCCCCCATCATCACCGCACACACCCCGACACTACCACCCCCATCATCACCGCACACACCCCGACACTACCGCCCCCATCATCATCGCACACACCCAGGCACTACCGCCCCCATCATCACCGCACACACCCAGGCACTACCGCCCCCATCATCACTGCACACACACCGGCACTACCTGAGTGATGTCATTGCTAACAGCACGACTTATTTCAGTTGCTCTGTGGAGCTCACAGCGGTGGTGTTCTACTGCCGCTCCTGTCAGTTTCTGATGTAGCAGAGCTGAAAGCGTCGTTGGACCTTGTGTGGATTACGTCGGACCTGGAGGGGTATTTGGGGGTTAATAAAGTAGTGAAAATGGGTGTTTTTTTGTCTTTTATTTCAAATAAATGATTTTTCTGTGATTTTGTTTATTTTCTTTAACTTACAGGTTAATCATGGAAGGTGTCTCATAGATGCCTGCCATGATTAACCTAGGACTTAGTGGCAGCTATGTTGTGGTAATAATTTCAGGCTCAACTGCTTATATTAGGTGTTTAGGGGTAAAAGGAACTGTAAACAGTGATGTATAACCCCAGCACTCAAATGAAAGCAAGAAAATTTCTTTCTATGCAAGTGAATTTATTATTGACAAACTGCAAAGTGAACCTCAACAAGAGCAACACCACTGACGTTTCGGCGTAGAGCCTTTCTCAAGGTAGTTGCCTGAAAAGGTGTGAGAACAACAGTTGTGTGTGTATATATACATAAGTGATACACAAAATATATACAGATTATATACAAGTATATACAAAATGGTACACAAGGTGTAACACGTACATTATGTACAAAAACAGGGTCACGTGGGTCACAACGGACGACTGGAGTGGACAAATAGAAGTAAGGTTCCTCACATTTGCAGAATGTGCTCTAATAATATATGAGAAATATTAGACAAATTAGTTTTAACACAATATGACATAATGTACCTCAGGAAAAAAATGGCAAATGAACTGTCAGGTGACTACATAAGCCGTTTTCAATATCCTAGGATGTTGGGGCTAAGACAAAATGCATAGGGTTGTATAATAGTGGCAGTCAATGCAGGTTATGTTGGAGAAAAGAACAAAGAGGAAAAAAGAAAGAAGAAAGGAGAAAAAGGAGAAAAGGAAAAAAAGGAGGAAAAAGGGAAATCCACAGCTGGTAAGGGGAAATGTCCACAGGGAATAATAATAATCAGTTTTATTTCTATAGCGCCAACATATTCCGCAGCGCTTTACAATTAAGAGGGGACATGTACAGACTATATGAGACAATACAAAATAACAAAATTCAGATACCAGAAGGAGTCAGGGCCCTGCTCGTAAGCTTACATTCTATGAGGAAATAGGGGAGACACAAAAGGTGACTGGGGGGAGAAAAGCTTGTCACATATGGTCCAGCTATCGATTTAATAGGGTATTCAAAACCAGCTGCATGAACCCATTGGTGAGAATTTATACAGGTACAGGGGACAAGATCTGGAAGTAAATTTTTTTTTTTTTTTAGAAGGGCAGAAAGGGACTAGATTAGATCAGGTCGGTGAGGTGATAGGCTAGTCTAAAGAAATGCGTTTTTAGGGCCCGCTTAAAGGTGTGGATGTTGGGAATTAATCGGATTGCTCTTGGTAGTGTGTTCCAGAGCATAGGCGCAGCTCGTGAGAAATCTTGAAGACGGGAGTGGGAGGTTCGAATTGTTGAGGATGTCAGTCTTAAGTCATTAGCGGAGGGCACGGGTGGGGTGATAGACAGACAGAGATGAGGGAGGAGATGTAGGGTGGTGCGGAACCGTGGAGAGCTTTGTAAGTGAGAGTGATAAGTTTATTTTGGATTCTGTAACGAATAGGCAACCAGTGCAATGACTGGCAAAGAGCAGAGGCATCAGTGAAGCAGTTGCAGAGGAAAATGATCCTGGATGCGGCATTCAGAATGGATTGGAGAGGGGAGAGATCCAGGAGGATCAACAGGGAGTAGTGACCATTAGATTTAGCTGTTAGTAAATCATTAGAGACTTTAGCAAGAGCAGTTTCAGTAGAATGTAAGGAGCGGAAACCGGATTGTAGAGGGTCGAGGAGAGAATTTTCTGACAGATAGCAGATTAAACGGGAGTGGACCAGACGTTCCAGGAGTTTGGAGATGAATGGGAGATTAGAGACAGGTCTGTAGTTAGCGGCACAATTTTGGTCCAGGGATGTTTTTTTAAGTAATGGGTGTATGCTGGCATGTTTGAAGGAGGAGGGAAAGACACCAGAGGAGAGAGAGAGATTGAATATTTTAGTTAGGTGAGTGGTGACAGCTGGGGTGACAGATTTAAGGAGATGTGACGGAATAGGGTCACTGGTGCAGGTAGTAGGGCGAGAAGATGTGAGGAGCCTGGTGACTTCTTCGTCTGTGGCTGGATCAAAGAGTGAAAGTGAGCTAGATGAAGTGTAGGAGGGCAGACAATGTGTGGTGTTATGAGCTTGGTAGGAAATTTCCTGGTATATATGGTCAATTTTGTCTTTAAAGTAATTGGCCAGGTCATCTGCGATAAGGTTGGTGGTTGGGGCCAGAACTCTTGGTCCTAGGAGGGAATGGAAAGTATCAAAGAGTCGTTTAGGATTGTTGGCTAGAGAGGTGATGAGGGTGTTAAAATACGCTTGTTTGGAGAGGTGAAGGACAGCATTGTATGTTTTGAGCATAAACTTATAGTGGATGAAATCTTCGGCTAGATTGGATTTTCTCCACAAACGTTCAGCGCACCTGGAACACCGCTGGAGAAAGCGTGTTTGCAATGTGTGCCAGGGCTGCTGCCGTCTGCGCCGAATTGCTCTGTGTGTAGCAGGTGAAGCTTCATCTAGGGCGCTCTGTAGGGTGTCATTATAATGTTTTACAGCAGAGTCAGGACATGAAAGGGAGGATATTGGGGCCAGTGATGACTGCAACTTCTTCAGAAATTTCTGGTTGTTAATGGCATGTATATTCCTATATGGGAGGTAAGTGGGGGTGTCCTGAGTGGGTTGACAGCTCTTGACCAAGAATGAAAGAAGGTTGTGGTCAGAGAGTGGGAGAGGGGAGTTAGTGAAATCATGCACTGAGCAGAGACGGGAGAAGACCACGTCTAGCATATTCCCACCTTCATGTGTAGGAGAGCTAGTTAGTTGTGAAAGACCAAGAGAGGAGGTTAGAGATAAAAGATGAGTGGCAGCTGGGGAGAGGAGATCATCAATAGGATTATTAAAGTCCCCCATGACAAGAGTGGGGAGGTCACAGGCTAGAAAATGTGGAAGCCAGGTGGTGAAATGATCCAAGAGCTGGCTGGTTGGGCCTGGAGGGCGATACACAACTGCTACTTGCAGGGAGAAGGGTCTGTAAAGCCTGACAGTGTGGACCTCAAAAGTAGGGACGATAAGTAAGGGATCAGGAGGGATGACCTGAAAAGTACAGTTTGGGGAAAGCAACAGACCAACACCTCCACCTAATCTGTTGTCAAATCTAGGGGTGGGAGAAAATTGTATTGAGGGAACAGTATCTGAACTATAGGGCTAAAGGAGGCTATACATACTGCTTTCAGGTGAGTGACTGTGTCTCTATGAGAGGTGAGTGAACGCCTGTAATAGAAAATATAACCTGATGAAGCCAGCGGTTTGGTATAGGGGTGGTACCAAGGAACTTCCTACAACAGCGGTACCTGCAGGGATGGCCCGAGTAGAGCAGCAGTGGCTGACATAATGGCAGCAGCGGCATGTACTGAGATGCTGGGGAGCGCCATAATAAAGGAAGAGACAGGTGGCTGCTAGGAGGCGCGTCACTTTTAGTGACGCGCGGTGGAACACACACGTGAAACGCACAGTCACTGAGCATGTCAGTGACGTGTGGAGTCACGTGACATGTCGGCAGGCAATGTTATCTATGGATGGGCGTGGAAGAGCAGTGTGTCCACTGTGCTGGAGGATATATAGTGCGTTCACTGTGCTGGGGGATATAGCAAGTAGACCAGAGATGTGGATATGACAGATATATCTGGGAATCAGTGTGTGGCCAGGTGGATACACTATATAGAAGGCCCATGAGTGAAGTTACCTGCTGCAGGACGTGCTGGAAGACATGCCACTGGGAAAAGGGTGCACATAGGGGATCAGTTTGGGGGAATCTAAAAGAGAAAGGGAGGAGAAAAGATTAGTACATACAACTGAAGAATGGCATAATAAAATAATATAACCGGCGCCAAGCTATGCTGAAAATAGTAAATACATTAGTATGGAAATAAATGTATAATGAGCACAAGATAAATAGGAAACACAAAGTACATATATAGATGCTGTAGTTACAGTTAGGTCCAGAAATATTTGGACAGTGACACAAGTTTTGTTATTTTAGCTGTTTACAAAAACATGTTCAGAAATACAATTATATATATAATATGGGCTGAAAGTGCACACTCCCAGCTGCAATATGAGAGTTTTCACATCCAAATCGGAGAAAGGGTTTAGGAATCATAGCTCTGTAATGCATAGCCTCCTCTTTTTCAAGGGACCAAAAGTAATTGGACAAGGGACTCTAAGGGCTGCAATTAACTCTGAAGGCATCTCCCTCGTTAACCTGTAATCAATGAAGTAGTTAAAAGGTCTGGGGTTGATTACAGGTGTGTGGTTTTGCATTTGGAAGCTGTTGCTGTGACCAGACAACATGCGGTCTAAGGAACTCTCAATTGAGGTGAAGCAGAACATCCTGAGGCTGAAAAAAAAAGAAAAAATCCATCAGAGAGATAGCAGACATGCTTGGAGTAGCAAAATCAACAGTCGGGTACATTCTGAGAAAAAAGGAATTGACTGGTGAGGTTGGGAACTCAAAAAGGCCTGGGTGTCCACGGATGACAACAGTGGTGGATGATCGCCGCATACTTTCTTTGGTGAAGAAGAACCCGTTCACAACATCAACTGAAGTCCAGAACACTCTCAGTGAAGTAGGTGTATCTGTCTCTAAGTCAACAGTAAAGAGAAGACTCCATGAAAGTAAATACAAAGGGTTCACATCTAGATGCAAACCATTCATCAATTCCAAAAATAGACAGGCCAGAGTTAAATTTGCTGAAAAACACCTCATGAAGCCAGCTCAGTTCTGGAAAAGTATTCTATGAACAGATGAGACAAAGATCAACCTGTACCAGAATGATGGGAAGAAAAAAGTTTGGAGAAGACAGGGAACGGCACATGATCCAAGGCACACCACATCCTCTGTAAAACATGGTGGAGGCAACGTGATGGTATGGGCATGCATGGCTTTCAATGGCACTGGGTCACTTGTGTTTATTGATGACATAACAGCAGACAAGAGTAGCCGGATGAATTCTGAAGTGTACCGGGATATACTTTCAGCCCAGATTCAGCCAAATGCCGCAAAGTTGATCGGACGGCGCTTCATAGTACAGATGGACAATGACCCCAAGCATACAGCCAAAGCTACCCAGGAGTTCATGAGTGCAAAAAAGTGGAACATTCTGCAATGGCCAAGTCAATCACCAGATCTTAACCCAATTGAGCATGCATTTCACTTGCTCAAATCCAGACTTAAGACGGAAAGACCCACAAACAAGCAAGACCTGAAGGCTGCGGCTGTAAAGGCCTGGCAAAGCATTAAGAAGGAGGAAACCCAGCGTTTGGTGATGTCCATGGGTTCCAGACTTAAGGCAGTGATTGCCTCCAAAGGGTTCGCAACAAAATATTGAAAATAAAAATATTTTGTTTGCGTTTGGTTTATTTGTCCAATTACTTTTGACCTCCTAAAATGTGGAGTGTTTGTAAAGAAATGTGTACAATTCCTACAATTTCTATCAGATATTTTTGTTCAAACCTTCAAATTAATCGTTACAATCTGCACTTGAATTCTGTTGTAGAGGTTTCATTTCAAATCCAATGTGGTGGCATGCAGAGCCCAACTCGCGAAAATTGTGTCACTGTCCAAATATTTCTGGACCTAACTGTATATTGGGGCCTCATATTCCCTATTGAGCCCTAAGGGCTTCAGAGTTTGCAAGGTATGGATCCAGTCAGCTTCACACTCTCGTAATATTTTGATACAGTTGCCCCCACGGCGAGGTTGGTCAACATGCTCCAGGACCTGGAATCTAAGTTGTGGTATTGTGTGGCCAGCCGTAATGAAGTGTGAAGGGATGGGTAGAGCGATCTGCTTACAATGGATGGTGGATTTGTGTTTATTGATGCGGCCTCGGATATGTTGGGTGGTCTCACCAACATATCCGAGACCGCAGGGACACTTAAAAAGGTAAATGACATAATTAGACTCGCATGTGAAATAACCTGGAATGGGGAATCTCTTGCCGATGCGTGGGTGCATGAAGTACTCACCGTTGGTTATGTGAGAACATTGTAAGCAATGCAGGCAAGGGAATGTACCTTTACACTGGCTTGAAAAAAAGGTTTGTTTAACAGGTGGTTTGGAGGGACCAATGTTGGCCCTGCCAAGTGTGTCCCTGAGGTTCTGAGGACGTTTGTAACAAATGAGCGGTTGGGAAACAAACTCAGGGATGGATGGATAAACCTGGTGCAAGAGAGGCCAGTGTTTAAAAATGATACTATTTATGAGAGGAACGAATGAGTGGTATGTGCTCACAAACGAGATTTTCCTGTTACTTTGTGAATTGGAGGCAGTTGAAGGGGGAGAGGGTTTGACATATGGTGGATAACCTCTCGCGGAAAATTTCCTGTCCATGTCACTATGTCGTGAGTTCCTAGTGGAGGGATCTGAGACAACTCTATCTACACGACAATGTTGGAAATGGGTTAAACATTTTTTGATGTGTCGGGGGTGACAACTTGAATGTAAAAGGAGACTTTATGTCAGTCGGTTTGGTATACAGGTCTGTAGATAGAGTACGGTCAGGGTTGATAATGATAGTTGTGTCCAAGAAATTGATTGAGTTGTCACTATGGTGGAGAGTAAATGAAATGTTTTCAGTGGCAATGTTAATATCAGAAAAAAAGGAATCAAGTGACGACTCATCGCCTGTCCAAATAAGGAAAATGTCATCTATGAAGCGTTTCCATAGTAACACTTGTTGTTCAAAGCAAGGATGAGTATAAATGAATCGATGCTCGAAGTGGTCCATGTAGATATTTGCGTACGGGGGCGCAACGTTAGACCCCATCGCGGTCCCCCTACAATGAAGAAAAAATTGATCTTTGAACAGAAAAAATTCTGAGTAAGGACCACTTTGAGCATGTCAAGACAAAATTCCTTTTTGGGAGGTAAGAGATCAGTGTGAGTCTGTAGAAATTCATCCACTGCCTGAATACCTTCTTGGTGACCAATACTGGTATAAAGGCTTGACACATCAAGGGTGGCTAGCAGGCAATTATCCGCGACTCTGGAGATTGATCTGAGTATGGACAGGAAATGGTTGGTGTCCTTGAGGTATGAAGGGATTTTTGGAATATGAGGAGTCAAGATTTTTTCAAGAGTAATGGAGATTGGTGATAAAAGTGAGTCTGTGGATGCGACAATGGGACGAACTGGTGGAGAAGATAGACTTTTATGGATCTTGGGAAGGGTGTAGAATACAGTTTGTCATCTATAATAGCCCTCTGTTGATAAGATCTCACCTTATCGCGTATGAGGGTTGAGATTCTAGATGTGGGATCACGTCATAACGGGCTGTAAGTAGTAGTGTCCCCGAGTTGTTGACGAATCTCGTTAGTGTAGTAGTTTTTATCGAGGACCACTATAGCACCACCCTTGTCGGCCCGTTTAATAATGATATTTCTATATTTCATAAGGGAGACAAGGGCCCTGCGTTCTTCCGGGGTCATGTTATTTTTAAGATGAAAAGCCCCTTTACTGATGTCTGACGTTGTTTGTTTGAACATCCCTGGAGACTAGATTGATGAAAGTCTCAACAGGGTGGTAGCAGCGGGGGGATTGATAGCTACTAGGGATTCTGAGGTTAAGTCCCGTGAGTGTGAGCTCAGTAGAGGGAGTAGGGGTCATAGTTGTGGAGACCTGTGGAAGGGTTTCAGGAGGTTTACTGGCAAAATACGCTTTAAGGCGCAGATTTCTGAAAAACCTATTTAGGTCATGTTCCAACTTAAAGATACTGAAGGAGGGGGTGGGGCAAAAGGAGAGAACCTTCTGTAAGACCTGGATCTTGAAGGGGAATAAGGTCTGTTTGGATATGTTGAAGACAATATTGTCCCTACTTGGGAGCGGGTCGTCACTCGGTCTGAGCATCCCCCGGTGTTTCCTCCCCCTCCTCATTTGTTTTTTGGGCAGCGTTTCTGGCCTAAAAAAGCTATGGGCTGCCATTAACTTTTTATTACCCCGATTGCCACCGCACCAGGGCAATTCGGGATGAGCCGGGTAGAGTCCCGGGACTGTCGAATCTAATGGATGTGGCAATTCCGGGCGGCTGCTGGCTAATATTTTTAAGCTGGGGGGCTCCCCATAATGTGGGGCTCCCCATCCTGAGAATACCAGCCATCAGCTGTGTGGCTTTACTTTGGCTGGTATCAAAATTGAGGGGGACCGCACGCCGTTTTTTTAATTATTTATTTATTTTACTGGAAGATATAGACCCGACCACTGGCGGCTGTGATTGGTTGCAGTTAGACAGCTGTCACTCAGTGTGGGGACGTGTCTGACTGCAACCAATCATAAACCCCGGTGGGTGGGAGACGCAGGGAATACAAGATGGAATAATGAGAGGTCAGCATTTTCAAAAGCTGGAGAAGCCGCCAGAGCAGCTGTGCAGCACCGTGCTGGTGATCGGTGAGTATGAAGGAGGGAGAGACCGACAGACAGAGAGAGAGAGAGACCGTCCGAGATAGACAGAGACCGACAGACCTAAAAAGAGACTGACCGACCGACAGAGAGAGAGACAGACAGACAGACAGAAAGACTCTGGGCATACCCAAAAACAAAAACCGGATCCGTCGTTGGATCCCGTGTTATGCCGGATGACGACGGATGCGGCGTCCATAGGCTTTCATTATAATTCACGCCGCATAGCGCCGGATCCGTCATGATTCGATTTTTCGCCGGACACAAAAATCGCTGCAAGCAGCATTTCATCCAGCCGCCGGATCAGCTATTTCTGCCGGCAAAAGCCAGATGCAACGCACGGCCATGTGGCACAATCCGTCGCTAATATAAGTAAAAAGGGGTAAGAATGGATCTGGCACCAACACACGCCGGATCCGTTCTTTCTGGTTTTAACCAGATTGTGCAGCAAGGCAAAAAACGGATGTGTGAAACCAGTCTAAACCACATTTAGTGTCTACATGTTTGGTATTTTTGTAGTTAGGAGAGCCCACTTAATTTACGGCCTGTAGGTTTCCAGATGCATGAGCTAGGCACAATGTATGAGCACTACAATGTACTGGGCATGACAAGGATAACATTGACTGGGTTGAACACCATGGGTGTTTTCCAGAGATAAAATCGTCACTATACCCGAAGTTGAATTACCAGAGGGGTATAATTTCTAAAATTTGGTCACTTGAGGGAATTTCTTCTGTTCTGGCACTTAGGGGCTCTACAAATGGAGTCCGCAAGGAAAGTCTGTGCTCCAAAAATCAAATAGCATGCTTTCCCTCCTGCACTCTGTCTGCGACCAAGCAGTTCAGTACAGTTATTTGTTGGGTATTGTCCCATAGTGTCAATATGATCACTGCACCCCTAGATGAATTCATTAAGGGCTTCAATTTGTAGTATGGGGTCAGTTGTGGGGAGTTTATGTTGTTATGGCACCTTAGGGGTTCTGCCAATGTGACATGGCACCCGCAAAGCCTTCTTCGGGTTGGTCTAGGTTCAGTTCAAAGACCTCCCATTCCATTCTTCCGAATAGCATCATATAGGGGCTATACCCCATTGCAGAATGGAACTGATTGTTATAGGCCCACACCAACTCTGACAAATACTGCGGCCAGTGCAACTTCTTATCTTCTTCCATGGTCCACAGTATCTGAAGAAGGGTTGCCCTAATGATGGTAGGAGGTGGTCCTAAACCGCTCGATGCTATATAGGCTGTTAATGCTGGCCATAAATTTACTGTGATTCAATCTAATCGTGCATCTACCTTAAACTGTCTGCAGTCCAAATTATGAGTCAATTTTGGTAGCATGCATACCACTCTCTTTCATACACACCAGAGACGTACTCGGATATGAATAGAAAGTAAGACTTAAGATTTAATACGGAAGTTGGACAAACATTAAAAAGGAGTTCTTAGCTAGGAGCCAAGAATACGTAACACGTCTATCCTATTGGATAAAGTAGAACAGCTTATTCTGTGATATACAGTACAATATACTGTAATGTGCTTGCTTCCTCATTTATATTAAGCAATGTCAGCATGATTCACTTATCACATGAAAGTAGAGACTGTCTCAGTCTTATGTCGAAAATGCAGAACTAGATGTGGTACACAGTCTCAAACAGCATCTTAAATCCTGGTTTTTGGATATCTCCATATAACTCATATACTCATAATAGTTCATAATCTTGTCCATAACAAGGCGATACAATTCCTCCATTACTTTGCCTTGAAAACATGCACCTTGGTCGGAATGAATCCTTTTCGGGCATCCATACACTCGAATGAAGTCCTGGCAGATAGCCCACGCAGCTGATTTGGCCCTTTGATCCCTAGTCGGGGTGACCACAGCAAATTTAGAGAAATGATCAGTCATGACCAAACCGTACTGGGGACATCAAACCAAGTGTCCCACGAGGAGGTAATGAATCATCAAGACTTCCAATGGCTCCTTAGTTTGGTTGGTCTGGAGGAGTGCTCTTTGTTCGGGGTTCTTGACGAGATCACACACTTGGCACCGTCGACATCCCTCTTCCATTGCAGACTCCAGCCTGGGATAATACACATACCGCTATAGCCATGGGTTAGTCTTGACTGTGCTGAAGTGGGCCCCGAACTCAGGAGCTTCTTTGATGATCTTAGGCACCAGGCCTCTTGTGAGGACCACCTGCCACCTCACCTCTGTCTCTTTCGGGTGCTGCTTCTAGCATTAAAGTACATCATTCTGAAGTACCAACCTATCCCACTGACGCAGTTTGCTCTTTATGTCAGCTTCAAGGCCGTTCCTTTCCTCTTTATGTGGGATCTTTTGCTGGGCTACCCATTGTTTCATTTATCTCTAACCTTCATTATTGTCTTGAGCAAGCATCCATTCTTCTTTACTTCATCCCAACGATGTAGTGGGTACTCAGGCTTCTCCGCTTGATAAGGCTGCCATCACTGGGGGCAAAGGTTTCTTCCTCTTCCAAATCTTCATATCGTTCCCCTAAGGGGACCTCAACAGTTACCCTTGACACTCCATCTGCATTGGCATTCTCAACCGCGGCACGATAACTGATGCTGAAGTTGAACTCTGCTAGGCGAGCCACCCACCTCTGATCCAGAGCTCCCAATTTGACATTGTCTAGGTGTGTTAGGGGGTTATCTGTCCAGACCTGAATTTTGGTCCTTGTCAAAAAATTTGCAAACTTTTCTGTAATAGTGATTACTCTCTCCCGACCATCCTGTTCCTGGGCCAGGACAGCCCCCAAGCAATGGAGACTGCCATCAGTATAGAGGAAGAAAGGCTTATCAAAATCCGCATAGGCCAGTATTGGGGCCGTGGTCAGTGCATCCTTCAAAGCCTTTAAGGCCTCCTTCTGCTTCTGGGACCAAGGAATGGCCCAATTCTTTGGCTTTCCGGCTACCCCCCATTGCAACTCATTGAGGGGGCCTGCCAGATTGGCGAAGTCCTTCACAAATCGCCGGTAGTATCCTGCCTCTCCGAGATGGGCTTTCAGCTCTCGCAGAGTCTTGGGAATCGGCCACTGACGGATAGCCTCCACCTTTTCCTGGGATAGCAATACCCCATCTCACGACACAGTATGACCCACATATTCGAGCTCCGTCTTGAAGAGTTGGCAATTCTTCGGTTTTACCTTCAGATTGTGGGTATGTAACCGGCCGAGTACCTGTCCCAATCAGTCGAGGTGTTCCTGAAACGAGTTAGCATAGACGATGATGTCATCCAGATAAATGAGGGTGGCTTCAAAATTCAGGTCTCCCAGACACTTCTCCATCAGCCATTGGAAAGTCCCTGGGACATTGGAGAGACCAAACTGCATTCGATTGAACTCATACAGCCCCATTGGAAGCCTGAAGGCAGTCTTTTCTTTATCCTTAACTGCTACCGGTACCTGCCAGTACCGGCTCGCCAAGTCGAGCGTTGAGAAGTACTTAGCTTTTCCCAGGGCGGACAAGGACTCTTCAATCCGGGGCAATGGGTAGGAATCACGGATGGTGCAGGCATTCAGCTTCCGATAGTCCACACAGAACCTTACTGACCCATCTTTCTTTTTGACAAGTACAATCGGAGCTGCCCAGGGGCTCTGACTCGCCTGCACCACTCCCGACACCAACATCTGTCCCAGCAAAGCCTTCACTTCTTGGTATAATTTGGGATGAATCTTCATGACTCAGGCGTGTTTTCCCTATGGCTATTTCCTGTGTAATGGCCTCGGTGCAGCCAAAATCTTCTGCGTGGCAGGTGAAGGAAGCCTGATGCTTCCACAACATCTCATCTACTGCTTTTGTTGCGGGCAGGGGAAAGACCACGGCAAGGGGTTGCTCAAGACGCTCGTATCCAGGTGGTTGCTGTGGCTCGAGTGGCAGCCAGACACAGGCTTGTGCAGCAATCCGTCATCCACAACTGAGAAAAAGGGGGTATTTACAGGGGAGAGTTTGTCAGTGACGCCACCCGTGGGTTGCGGTGATTGTTGGTGACACCACCGCTGCCTTGGTATGGGGTGCCCGGGGCTAATGGAGTGGGGAAGCAGGATGGTATCCCCTCCACGGGTAGGGGAGGTGTTGTCCCGGGGGCCCACGGGTAGGTGGCGTGTGCAGGGACGCAGTCTGCAGGGCTGGACCGAATGATACCGGTGTACTCGCGATTTTGAATAAAGTCACAGATAGTATACCAAGTGCCGGATACCGGTAGCCTCCGGAGGGGTGTGCTCGGGTCCCGCACACCGGTAGACAGGACAGGGGCCCTTCCTCTGCACTTCTGTGTTGCTGTCTCGTGTGTTGACTAGTCCGCATGAAACTGGGAAAGTCCACTCCCTGTATCTTTTCTGTGGGAGCTGTGGCCCACGAGATCTGACCCTTGGGATTTTAACAGGCACTTGCAGACGCCCTATCCCCGCGTTGGGCTTCCGTCTCGCTCTATCTGGGCTGCTAGTGAGACAAACTTGGAATCTTGTCCCCTGCTGGTTAATTGGAAAGGTGTTTGCAGCTGTCCTCGCCCTAGGGTCCAGGTACCCCGACTGTGCACGGCCTTCGGACTTGATTACCGCTGTCGGAACCAGCGGGCTACAACCCTGCTCTGGTCCACTTAAGGTTTCCCGCGACCGGATCTCCGTCGCCTGCTCTACCGTCTGCCACCTAGTCAGCTCAGGTAGTCCGGTAGTCCGGAAGCTACAACCAGCGACTACCACTTCACTCCTCTCACTTCCTCTGTCTAACTCAAACTGCTTCACTCTACTGACGTGTTCCCTCCCCTTGACACATCAGGACCCCTAAGTTGGCATCACCATCTGCCTGGCCCCACCCACTGGTGTGTCCCTATTGTCCTGGGGGGGGTGACTAGGCTTTTGTGGCTGGTGTTTGTACCTGTGTGGGGTTGTGTTGGAAGGCCAAGGAAGAGGGAATCCTGCACCAGGAAGATGGATGCACTTTTCTGTGACAACCTGATTTTGTCAGGGCGTCACACTTTCACATTCTCAGGGCCAAGGGCCTTCTTATCCACCCCCATTTGATCCAGAATCTCTTGCTCATTTCATTCCTGAGTTGGTGGCTCCTCTGCATCATCTGAAACTTGCAAGGTCCAGCCCGCATCTTCTACAGGAGAGAGGAAGACCTCCTTTCTGGTCACTAACTCACCTTGATGGAGATACATACGAGCCCGCTCCATTCCTGCTGACACAGGGGTTTCTCGCAGGCCCAAGTTCATAGCCCGCAAGGGAACTCGTCACTGACGGACTACAGCCAGGGCCCGGGCTATCATCACCTCTTGATTGACTTACCTGATATCTGTCGGCTCCACTATCACCTCCATCCCTTCAAGGTTTCGGTGGGTTCTGACCGGCAGGTAAATCAGACTCTTCTTCCCAGGAGGCAACACCCAGGGTTTTTGACAGGACTGCGAATAACTCCGACTGCTTGATGTGCAGCCACACTCTTCTGGGTTCCACAGACCCGAATAAGATGTTGGAAGACGACTTGGGTAGCCCTGTGTAGAGTTGTATGCTTCCAATACCCAGGGATTCTTTTCATGAACAGTACTTGTTCAAGTTCCCGTAGAATGTTCATGACCAGGACCTCGGACACAACCTCTCAAATGGGTTCCAGGACCAACAACATTCCTTTCATCCCGGTTTCCTGGCCGCAAATGCGTATTTTCATCCACACAACCCCTTTTACCAGGGTGGCCTGGTGGTTAGCGGCCATCACACGGGTCAGAGTTTAAGAAAACTTCTGATATAGTCGTCACCTGTAAACCCGTGTATAGCAAGCAATCTATTGCGACACTTTCGAATTTGGTGCGCAGGATGGGACTTCCTGCTACCAGATGCTCGTTCTCATACTGGGCGATTTCCCTTTGAGCTACCCCCACAGGACGACGGTCTACTGCGAGGGTCGGTCGTTTAACAGCAGTTCTGGCTTGGCCACGTGTCCCTTTTGGCATCTTCGGGCCCAATGACCCAGTTCCCTACATTGTCAGCAGATGACTTCTTCACTCCTCCTCAGCCTGTTCTGGTTATGTGGGGTGGCTTCTATGGGGTGTTGGTATGCCCCGTAGGCCCACTGGGGACCTGGTTGGTACGGCCCCATGGCGAGAGGTAGGGGATAAGTCTGATAGGGGTACTGCGGAAGCAGGTACGGAATTTCAGAGGTGAGACTGCTCCTTATGTCCATGGCTGGAGGTAACGAGTAGGCCTGATAAGGGTGCTGTGGAAGCGGGTATGGAACTTCAGGAGCGGGGCAGTTCTTCATGTCCAGCTCTATCTGGGTCAATTTCTCTTGCATACTGGTCAAAGAGTGCTGTAGATTTTGTACTGCCTGAGCGAGTATGGTTTCTGATGCTAAACTTCCACTGAGATAACGTACCATGATAACGTACCATGCCAGAGGTGTAGATTTCTTCTTTACTTTGAGTCACCGCCTCCACCAGAATCTTCAAGAACGAGAAGGTCAGATCCACCTGGGCACGCTCTGACAACGCCCTTCGTAGCGAGGTATCGTAGAGCCCCAGGATGAACTGCTCACAAAGTATCTTATCCACTGACTCTAAGGCTATTTTCATTGAACGGCATCCGTTGCTATCCGCCGCCTTGAGGAATTACGGTAACCGTTGCAGGAAACCATTTTATTCCTCATAGATTTCTATTAGCTATGGATAGCAACAGATGGCCTTGCGTTGCATCCATCAGCCGAAGCTGCGTTGCATCCGCCTGGCGGATGGAACCCTGCATGTAGCGTTTTTCTGCGCTTGGCGGCGTGTCAAAAAAACACAACCTGCAGGATTCCGTCGGCATCCATTGTTTTTAGAATGGATGTCTGAGGTGGCGGATTCGGTTAGAATCCGTCATTTGACAGATTTCGTTAATGCAACCGTCCTTACACAACTGCGCATGCCCAGATGTGTGAAGTCAAGAAAAAAAAAACTATAACGGATTGCGTTACTTTATACGATCCATTGCAACAGTTGTGCCACTATATGCAAAGCATCCGTTGCATCCGTCACACAACGCAATGCAACGGATGCCGTTTAACGCAAGCGTGAAAGTAGCCTACCCTGGCTGCCTGTTTGCCTTCTTTTTTCTGTATTTCGGCCATCACCTCCTGTAGTGCTGTGGCATACTCTGCAATGTCCTCTCCCTCCAGCTGCAGTCTGGAGAAGAATTTAGCCCGGAGATGGCCTATGCTTGCAGTCTGTCCATAGATCTCCTCCAGGAATGCTACTAGCTCTTTTAGGGCTGCTTCTCACTTGCGAGTTTCTCGCAGTAGAGCAATGCAAGAAAATCTCGCATTGGAATCGGACACATGTTAGTCAATGATTCAGCTCTCATCTGCGATTTTTTTCTCAGTCCAAATCGAACTGAGAAAAAAATCGCAGCATGCTGCTTTTTTTGCGAGTTTCTACTGCGAATCTCTCCAATGCAAGTCTATGGGAGCGTGTAAATAATCGGATGCCACGGGACGGCACTCACACCATCCTGGTGACATCCGATTTTCTAAATACATTTCTCGCATGTTTCCTAAAACACTGGAAACGAGTGATGTGTCACAATGTCTGTCAATCACTATTCTCTGTCAGTCGGTCTCTCCCTCTCGGTCTCTATTCTCTCTCTGTCGGTCAGTCTGTCGATCCGTCACTATCTCTGTCCCTCTCTCACAGTCTGTCGGTCATTTTCCCCTCCTCTCTCATACTCACCGTTCCCCGATCCCCGGCGCGGCGCTGCACGGCATTCACACTGCTGCGGCGGCTTTTACTATTTTGAAAAAGCCGGCCGCTCATTAAACAATTTCGTATTCCCTGCTTTCCCTGCCCACAGGCGCCTATGATTGGTTGCAGTGAGACATGCCCCCATGCTGAGTGACAGGTGTCTCACTGCACCCAATCACAGCATCCGGTGGGCGGGTCTATACTGTGCAGTGAAATAAATAATTAAATAATTAAAAAAACTGGCATGCGGTCCCCCCAATTTTAATACCAGCCAGATAAAGCCATACGGCTGAAGGCTGGTATTCTCAGGATGGGGAGCTCCACGTTATGGGGAGCCCACTAGCCTAACAATATCAGTCAGCAGCCGCCCAGAATTGCCGCATACATTAGATGCGACAGTTCTGGGACTGTACCCGGCTCTTCCCGATTTACCCTGGTGCATTGGCAAATCGGGGTAATAAGGAGTTATTGGCAGCCCATAGCTGCCAATAAGTCCTAGATTAATCATGTCAGGCGTCTCCCCGAGATACCTTCCATGATTAATCTGTAAATTACAGTAAATAAACACACACACACACACCTGAAAAAATCATTTATTAGAAATAAAAACACTAACAAATTCCCTCATCACCAATTTAATAAGCCCCAAAAAGCCCTCCATGTCCGGCGTAATCCACGGACCTCCAGCGTCGCTTCCAGCTCAGCTGCATGGAGGTGACCGGAGCTGCAGCAGACACCGCCGCTCCTGTCACCTCCACACAGCAACTGAGGTGAGTAGCGCGATCAGCTGAGCTGTCACTGAGGTTAATCGCGGCCACCGCTGGATCCAGTGGCGGCCACCGGGTAACCTCAGTGACAGCTCAGCTGATCGTGCTACTCACCTCAGTTGCTGCGTGGAGGTGACAGGAGCGGCGGTGTCTGCTGCAGCTCCAGTCACCTCCATGCAGCAGAGCTGGAGGCGACGCTGGAGGTCCGTGGATTACGCCGGACATGGAGGGCTTTTTGGGGCTTATTAAATTGGTGAACCAGGGAATTTAATGTTTTTTATTTCTAATAAATTATTTCTTCAGGTGTGTGTGTGTTTATTTACTGTAATTTACAGATTAACCATGGAAGGTATCTCGGGGAGACGCCTGACATGATTAATCTAGGAGTTATTGGCAGCTATGGGATGCCAATAACTCCTTATTACCCCGATTTGCCAATGCACCACTGTAAATCGGGAAGAGCCGGGTACAGTCCCAGAACTGTCGCATCTAATGTATGCGGCAATTCTGGGCGGCTGCTGACTGATATTATTAGGCTGGGGGGCTCCCCATAACGTGGAGCTCCCCATCCTGAGAATACCAGCCTTCAGCCGTATGGCTTTATCTGGCTGGTATTAAAATTGGGGAGGACCGCACGCCGTTTTTTTTAATTATTTAATTATTTATTTCACTGCACAGTATAGACCCGCCCACCGGCTGCTGTGATTGGGTGCAGTGAGACACCTGTCACTCAGCGTGGGGGCGTGTCTCACTGCAACCAATCATAGGCGCCTGTGGGTGGGGAAAGCAGGGAATACGAAATTGTTTAATGAGCGGCCCGCTTTTTCAAAATAGTAAAAGCCGCCGCAGCAGTGTGAACGCCGTGCAGCGCCGCGCCGGGGATCGGTGAGTATGAGAGAGGGCTGCTAACTTCAGTCACTCAGGGGATTAGCGGTCACCGATGAGCCATTCACAGGTGACCGCTAATCAGGATGTGACACAGACAGAGCCGCAGCATGACAATGAAGTCGAGTGAAGTTCACCCGAGTTCATTCTGATCGTGCGGCTCTGTCTGTGTCTGCTGTCATCTGCCATTCAGCTCTGCTACATGGCTGTCTGTGTCTGCTGTCAGCGGCCATGTAGCAGAGCTGAATGGCAGATGACATAGTAAAAAATACGCATTACACACGCATTACAAACGCTAGTAAAATCATTAATTTATTCAGAAAAAGCATCGCACTTGCGTTGCACTCGGACCTAACATGAACTAAAATCAGCCGAGTTTTTTTCAGCCCAGTCAGACCGATTTTACTCGCATAGATGTGTTTCCAGCCTTAACGTGTTACGTGTGCTCTCTGGCTGAAGGCAGATACTTCTGCGGGCTTCACCTTCCAATGTGGCTAGTGCGATGTCCGCTTCCAGCTCAGGGCCAATCCCATAAACCTTCAGTACACTGTGCAGCCTCGAAACCCAGTCAGACGACATGTTCTTTCCATCAAAATTAGGCAGCACATTAAATATAGTTCCCAGCGGGAAGGTCCTTACAGGGGTTCCACCGTTTGCCGTGGCAGCGATGGCTACATCAGTGCCAGACGCAACACCTTCCTCATGGCTATCCGCAGCCTCCATCTTGATAACCGTGACCCTGCTCGCAGTGCCACTTGAAGCGATGGAGACTGAGAGCCCTCACTTTGCCGAGAACGTCACAGGATCATACAGACTTGACGGGTAAACCAGAGAAGGGTGTTTATTGAACAGAGAGGCAAATATACTCTGCCACGTGGCTGAAGATAAGGAGAATAGGGAAACAAATGTAAGAACAGATGTAAATTACAGTTTTGTATATTTTAGCTGAGGCAGCAAAGTCAGGTTGCACCAACTATTACCATGAACAATGAAAATGCAACTAGCAATATAACGTTATATACAAGCTACACTATCCACTACTGACTGGCCTCCACTAAAAGGGGCCATGCAGATACCGCACTCTCACTATGGAGGCCTATTCTGGTTCCCTCACAGTCATACCCGGGTACTCACACACAGATCCGTCCGCAGGATTCGTTCGCTCTTAGGATAATCAGTTCAAAGGTGCTCTCTCTCCACTGTAGAAGGGCGATGAAGGAATTGTGTCGCCCCCACGCCTGTAGCAGCTGGGCTGCTCGGATCTGGACTCGCTGTGTGGCTCGAGGGATCCTCCGGACCCGGGGGTCACGCGGACACGCCAAATGAAAAGGGGGACGTAATTGTACGGGCTTGGCCGTATTCAGTTCGTGACGCGCACCCATGGTGTGTGGTGAAAGGTGGCACCACCGCTGCTGTTGTGGGGCACCCCGGGGGGGTAGATGTAATGGCAGCTGGATGTTAACCCCTCCGTGGGTAGGGATGGTTGCCCCGGGGCCCAGTGGCTCTGTGCAGGGGATGGCGATGGCAGGGGCCTGCGCGCCCGGACGTACCAGGGGATGTTTGGTTACTCACAGTTGAATAAATCACACAAGTCTTTTGGTAAACCAAGGTGCTGGTGGCCGGCCGCCGTGGCCGGTTGTACTCTGGTTCCCCACCCGGGCTGGTGGTCGCCGTCTTTTCGCTGTGCACTGTGTTTGCTTGTGTTGGACTTCCCGGTATGGAATACGGGAGTCCGCTCCCGGCTTGTTGTGTACCCGAGGAGCCGTGCCCGCTGAAGCTGACCTGTGGGATCTATCAGGCCCTGGCGTTGCCCTATCCCTCTCTGTGGGTGGTTGTCTGCTTTTGGGACTTTGGTTGGGACAGGACCTATAATCCTGCCCTCAATCGGTTGATTAGCTAGGCCGTTGGTTATGGTCCTGGCTTCGTGGTCCAAGTACCCCCTCTGTGCACGGTTTCCGGGTCAGTTCTCCGGTGTCGGTACTGGCGGGCTCCAACCCTGTCCCCGTCCACCTCGGATCTCCAGCTGCCATCTTCCCGTCGCCTGCTGACAGAGATCACCGTCTGCCACCTAGCCAAGGTTCCAGGGCTCCGACCTCGGCACCAGTCAACTTGAGCTTCACCTCCGCTGGAGCTACACCTAGCCCCAGCCTCCACTCTCAACTTGAACTCCAGACTTAATCTAATCTGATCTGGTCTGATCTGATCTGCCTGTTTTCCCGCCCCGGGATGTCTAGACCCCTAGGTGGGCGTTTCCTAAAAGCCTGGTCCCGCCCACTGGTGTGCCTGTCTTGCCCTGAGGGGGGGGTGGCTAGGGTTTAAGGTTGGCTGTATGTAAACTACATGAGGGAAGGTGTTATGCGGGGGCCTATGTGTGAATACCTGGTTTTGCCACGGCATCACAGAATCTCCTCTCGACCACACTGGACAGCTGGGCTCACCAGGCACGGAGTTCTAGCAGACTAGATTCTGTCTCTCCTTTTGTCTTCTCTTAGCACGAACTGGGGACATTTCCTGTTTCTTCTTTCCCAGAGCCGATCAAACTAAGTTAGCTCAGGCAGCAAGGGGGAAAGTCTGGGCAAAACAATTATCTCCTGCTTACGAGCCAGTCCCTTAAAGCTATATTACAGCACATACAGGGAGCAGGGAAGCAACGTCCTTAGTAGGGGCTGCACTCCCCTACAAAACACCAAAATGGTTATTAATAGGGATGATCGAATACCCTATTATTCGCTTTGATGGATATCCAACGAATACCTCGCCGAGTATTCGCAAATCTTCGACCCCCAATGTTTGTCTATGGGAAACAAAAGACCAAAAGGATATAGTATCAGGGGTATCAACTATTAAACCAAACAAAAAAAATCCTAATAAAAATGTATACTTTTATTTCAATATCAATTAAAAAGGTTCTATTCATGCAACCAGAGACACACAATGTGCGTATAGTGCTAGATCCACCGGATGGAAAGTGTAAGTGTGACGCCCTGGCAAAACCAGGTAGTCACAGAGGTTGTACAAATCTCTCAGGTACAAAACTCCATCCTCCTTGGCAGTCCAACACAAAACCCACACCCAGGTGCACAACACCAGCTACTAATGCCTAATCACCCCCCATGAAAATAGGGACACACCAGTGGGCGGGATCAGACAGATGAGAATGCCCACCCAGGGGTCCTGACATGTTCTGGGAGGGAACAAGACAGTTGAGTTAAGTTAAATTCAGTGAGAGCTAAGACAGAGAAGAGTGCTGACAGTTGACAGTGGAGGAATGTGTAGTGCAGCGGAGACAGGGGTTGGGGCCCCTGGACTACCAGACTAGGTGGCAGATGGCAACCAGGACCACAGGCGATGGAAATCAGGTCGTGGGAGACCTAAAATGGACCGGGGCAGGGTTGTAGCACGCCGGTGCCGACAGTGGGAATCCGGTCCGGAGGCCGTGCACAGACAGGGTACCTGGACCCTAGGGCAAGGAAGGTTTCAAGCCCCTTGTCAGTTGACCAGCCGGGGACGAGGTTTCAGGTCTTGTTCCACAGAAGTCCAGTATGCGAAACGGAAGCCCAACACGGGGAATAGGGTGTCCGTCAGAACCCACAGAGATCCCAAGGGTCAGATTTCGTGGGCCACAGCTCCCAACATACACAGTACCGGGAGTGGACTTCCCCATTCCAAGCGGCGTTGTCCCATTGGAGACACAAACACTGAGTGCAGGAGGAAGGGACCCCTGTTTGCTACACCCGGGTGTGGGACCCGAGTACACCCTCCGGAGACGACAGGTCACTGGCAATTTGGTTTCCCACTGGACTTTGTGTGCAATTCTTTGGAACAGTGAGTACACCATTCATCCTCGGTTCATCCCTGCACGTCATTCTCAGCAGTCATTGCTACCATACCAAACCCCCTGGTCCCCGGGACTACACCTCCCCCTACCTGTGGAGGGGATTCCATCCTGCTGCCCTGCTCCATCAGCCCCGGGCATCACATCACCAGGCAGCGGCGGTGCTACTAACTCTCACTGCAACCCTCTGGTGGCATCACTGACAAAAACTTTCTCCCCTGTAAATACCCTACTTTCCCATGGTTGTGAGGACGGACGGTCGTACGAGCCCGGATTCCGGCTACCACTCGAGCCTCAGTAATGAACCCGGATCCGAGCGGCCCCTGCAGCGGCACACCCGGCCCCCGTCCACATCATAATTGTATCTAGGGGCTGTGCAGATCAATGGTAAATAAACCTAATAGATTCAGATGCTGGACCCTAGGGGATATGACTCACCCTTAATTGGTCCCTGCCTAGCAGTGGGGTTTTAAGCACCTTAACTTTCTTAGTGCCACCATTCCACAGCGGCTGACTCTATTGTATCCCTTACTGGATGGCACGGTGGCTCAGTGGTTAGCACTTCAGTCTTGCAGCGCTGGGGTCCTGGGTTCAAATCCCACCAAGGACACCATCTGCAAGGAGTTTGTATGTTCTCCCCGTGTTTGTGTGGGTTTCCTCCGGGTTCTCCGGTTTCCTCCCACACTCCAAAGACATACAGATAGGGACTCTAGATTGTGAGCCCCAATGGGGACAGTGTTCCTGATGTATGTAAAGTGCTGTGGAATTAATAGCGCTATATAAATGAAGAAAATTATTATAAAATTATTATTATTATAACTTGAAAATAACCATCACCAAATTTACAAGAATAAAGTACTAAGTGCAAAACCACATATACACATATAACAGACACAAGTTAGTAGAGCGGTTGCTACCCAAAAGATTCAACTGCAATAAATATTTACACTAGGTAACACCTTAGAGTTACCCAGGACTGGTATCACCAGTAGTTCACTGGATCCATTGAAATTGAACAATATGAGAATAAAGACACTCTAGATTGTTACTCATTAAATTCTCTAGCAAAGAAAGAGATGCAAAATAACATACAGATCACTGGTTGAATGTCTACAATCCAGGGATACAGTTCACATATAAAGAATAAAGCACCATACTCCATTATTCCAAGGATAACATGTCCCCAGAAACATCCCTAGAAAGAGGCATGAATCATATCAGATGACTATAGATAGGTGGGTGAGAAAAAGGAATACACCCATTGAGTGCTTTACGATTTGTTGCTAGCGCCTTTAGGCCTACTGTTGAGCCATGCATGTCAGCAAAGAATGACAATTCATGTGTTAGCAACGCTCAGTTGTGTCTTTGACCTCGCCATTCTCCCAACGCGTTTCCTCCCATTTGTGCCTGGGGTTCATCAGGGGATCAAAGCTGACAACAGGGGAGAAAGTCACATCCCCGTCGTCCTTTCCAAACTGTCACAGGTGGAAAGGAGTATGTAAATAATAATAATCCCCCCATTAGTTATAGTATATATGTGTTAAAAAGTATTAAAAATGTCTTACCAGTTCAAGAAATATATACCCGGTATCAATACACCGTGGGGTATATCATGTAGATCACAGGAGCTCATAGCCAGGTGTCTGTCGCTGGCCAGAACCTGCCAGACTTATAAAGCCTGCCATGATAAGGTCAGCACTATGCTAGACACACCCCCAATCACGTGATCACAATTGATCAGGTGATGTTAATGGAGTGGGGATAGATGGAAAAAAAAAATGTACTTTAGCACAAAGTACCCTAGACGTCCTCATCACGTGATCCTTAAAGATCAAATGATGCTAGTGGGGTGAAAGTAGGCGGGGCTAATGTGCATGACAACGTAAAACAAAAATACATCACCTTCAGATGATCACAATAGAAAAGGTGATTCTGTAGGGCGGGACAGGTCCATACCAATGGGGTAGGAATAGGGGAAGCCAGAGATGTACACCGGCACCTGTCAAAAAACGCCCACATCATATGATCACCACCCTCACATGGTCACAATACAAGTAAAACATCACAAATTACTTTATCCATGGACCAAGAAAATAACAAAAATAATGCCTGTGACCCAGAGCATAATATCAAAGTTTCAGATAGATATCTATAAACCATCTAAAGGCCACGTCACACTAAGCAACATCGCTAGCAACATCGCTGCTAAGGAACGACTTTTGTGACGTAGTAGCGATGTTGCTAGTGATGTCGCTGTGTGTGACATCCAGCAACAACCTGGCCCCTGCTGTGAGGTCGTTGGTTGTTGCTGAATGTCCTGGACCATTTTTTAGTTGTTGCTCTCCCGCTGTGAAGCACACATCGCTGTGTGTGACAGCGACAGAGCAACAACTAAATGTGCAGGCAGCAGGGGCCAGCTTCTGCGGACGCTGGTAACCACAGTAAACATCGGGTAACCAAGAAGCCCTTACCTTGGTTACCCGATATTTACCTTCGTTACCAGCGTCCGCCGCTCTCACACAGTCAGTGCCGGATCCCTGCTCTCTGCACACGTAGCCGGAGTACACATCGGGTAATTAACCCGATGTGTACTGTGGTGTTATGATCCGGAACCATGGAAGACCACCACAAATCATTGGTAAAAGGTGACAACAGCATTGGCAACTAATCTGGCCGCCATCCTCTTACTAACCATCACAACCAGATGCAGCAGCGGGGTGCACTAACATTCTGTGCACCGCGAACCCAGCCGGAGAACTAACTATCCTAAAGGAAGGAAAGATGAATAACTCTCTGCCTCAGAAAATAGACAAGAATAGCAAGCCCCCCCACATTCAAAGACTGCGGTGATATAGGAAAAACACAATACACAAATAGATGACAGGATTAGCAAAACGTGAGGCCCCCACTGACTAAAATAGGAAAGGACAGGAAAGGGACTGATGGTGGCCAGAGTAAAACCCTGCAAAATTCCAAATTCCTGATAGTACAAAAAGGCCCTCAGATCGCACGATCTGAACTCCGTCCTATACCAGGTGCTTTTGTCATACCAATGAACAGAAAACAAGAATCATAACAAATTCAACAAGCCACAAACACATGGACCCAAAGGAGCTATACTCCAAACAGAACTGCAGGCAGTTCCCCAGCCAAGCGACTGAGGGGAAAAACCCTGCATGCAATTAAACTGAAAACAACCACAGCAAATGACAAACCCATATAAGAGCAAAAGAGCCAAACAAAAAATAAAGAGCAAGCACTTATCTGGGGTAGATGTGGTGTGGAGCAGAATGAAGCAGGCTGGTGATACAAGGAGAACTGACATCTGGCATAGCCAGCTATCAGACCAGGATTTAAATAAGCAGAGAGTTAGCAAAAGAAACGCCCATTGCACAACACACCTGGTCCAAGTCCAAACCAATCCTGGCCACCAAAGGGAGCCTTCCAGCAGCCAAAACATAACTAACATTCACAACAGTACCCCCCCTTGAGGAGGGGTCACCGAACCCTCACCAACACCACCGGGCCGCTCGGGATGAGCATGATGGAAAGAGCAAACCAACCTGTCCGCATGAATGTCAGAATCCACAACCCAAGAGTTATCCTCCTGCCCATAACCCTTCCATTTCACAAGGTACTGAAGCTGACGCCTACTGCGACGGGAATCCAGAATTTTTTCAACCTCATACTCCAGATCCCCTTGTACCAAAACAGGGTCAGGATTCACTGCTGCAGGAACTGTTGGCTCCACATGTTTCTTCAACAAGGACTTATGGAAGACATTGTGAATCTTAAATGACGCAGGCAGAGTCACACGGAAAGATACAGGATTAATAATCTCTGAAATCTTATAAGGTCCAATAAATCTGGGCTTAAATTTAGGAGATGGAACTCTCATAGGAATATTTTTAGAGGACAACCACACCATGTCCCCTACTTTAAACCGGGGACCAACAGTCCGACGCCAGTTGTCAAACTTTTGGGCAGTTTCTTGGGACTGAAACAATTTATCCACTACCTGCCCCCAAATCTGCTGCATTCTGTTAACCACCGAATCCACCCCTGGACAGTCAGACGCCTCAAGCTGCCCGGAGAGGAACCTAGGGTGATGCCCAAAATTGCAGAAAAAGGGGGACACCAATGTGGCAGAGCTAGCTCTATTGTTAAGGGCAAATTCAGCCAAAGGCAAAAACGAAACCCAGTCATCCTGATCCGCAGAAACAAAACACCGTAAATAGGTCTCCAGGGTCTGGTTAGCCTTTTCCGTCTGACCGTTGGTCTGAGGATGAAACGCCGAGGAGAAAGACAGCTGAACACCCAATTTGGAGCAAAAAATCCTCCAAAACCTGGATACAAACTGCACCCCTTTGTCAGAAACAATGTTTTCGGGAATACCATGCAAATGAACAACATGTTGGAAAAACAAAGGCACCAACTCTGATGAAGACGGCAACTTAGATAGGGGAACCAAGTGGACCATCTTGGAGAATCTGTCACAGATCACCCAAATCAAAGTCATTTTTTGAGAGATGGGAAGCTCTGAAATAAAATCCATAGAGATGTGGGTCCAAGGTTTCTTACGTACCGGCAAAGGCAATAATAGCCCACTAGAACGTGAACAACAGGGCTTGGACCTAGAACAAACTCCACATGACTGCACAAAACGACGAACATCCCGGGACAGGGAGGCCACCAAAAAGAGCGTCTCACAAGATCCCGAGTACCAAAAATGCCCGGATGACCCGCCAAAACAGAGCAATGAACCTCAGAGACAACTCGGTCTCTCCATTGGTCCGGGACAAACAGTTTCCTTGTAGGACATCTCTCAGGTTTATCCCCCTGAAATTCCGCCAGTGCCAACCACAGATCAGGCGAAATAGCCAAGAAAACGACACCATCATTCAGGATAGTAGACGGTTCAGCAACCTCCAAAGAGTCAGCGCAGAACTCCTGGAAAGAGCATCGGCCTTAACATTCTTGATGCCCGGCAAAAAAGAGACTACAAAATTAAACCGGGTAAAAAACAAAGCCCACCTGGCCTGCCGAGGATTCAACCTCTTGGCCGATTCCAGATAGATGAGATTCTTGTGGTCCGTAAGCACCACAACTTGATGCCTAGCCCCCTCCAACCAATGCCTCCACTCTTCAAATGCCCACTTCATAGCCAATAATTCCCGGTTTCCCACATCATAATTCTGTTCAGAAGGAGCAAACGTCCGAGAGAAAAAGGCACAGGGCTTAAGTTTACCCGAAGTAGCGTCTCGTTGAGACAGAACAGCACCTGCTCCGATCTCTGAGGCATCGATCTCAACTTGAAATGGGCGAGACACATCAGGTTGCTGCAGGACTGGGGCAGAAGCGAATCGCCTTTTAAGCTCCTGGAAGGCCACAATTGCATATGGGGTCCAATGCTCAGCATCAGCTCCCTTCTTTGTCAAATCTGTCAGAGGTTTGACAAAGGCAGAAAAATTGGCTATAAATTTACGGTGAAAATTAACAAACCCCAAAAACCGCTGCAGGGATTTTAGAGAAGTCGGTTGCATCCAGTCATAAATAGCCTGAACCTTAACCGGGTCCATTTCGATAGCGGAGGGAGACAAGATGAAGCCCAGAAAAGAAATCCTTTGCACCCCAAAGAGGCACTTTGACCCCTTAACGTACAGTGCATGATCCTTAAGTATCTGAAAAACAGCCCGTACTTGCCCAACATGAGAGTCCGAATCATGAGAAAAAATCAAGATGTCATCCAAATAGACAATCAAAAATTTACCAATAAGGTCCCGAAAAATATCATTCATGAAGGCCTGGAAGACGGAGGGTGCATTAGTGAGCCCAAAAGGCATCACTAGGTACTCAAAATGCCCCTCAGGAGTATTAAAATCCGTCTTCCATTCATCACCCTCCTTAATACGGATGAGATTATACGCACCCTTGAGATCCAGTTTCGTAAACCATTTGGCGCCCTTGACTCTAGAGAAAAGATCAGACATCAAACATAAAGGGTACTGATATTTGACCGTAATTTTATTAAGAAGACGGTAATCAATACAAGGCCTCAACAACCCATCTTTCTTAGCAACAAAGAAGAAGCCAGCACCCAAAATAGAAGATGAGGGCCGAATGTGCCCCTTCTCCAATGATTCCCTGATGTATGACCGCATGGCATCATGTTCGGGCACAGACAAGTTGAAAATCCGCCCCTTGGGAAATTTACAACCCGGCACCAACTCAATGGCACAGTCACAGTCCCGGTGTGGGGGCAGAGAATCAGATTCCTAGTCATTAAATACATCAGGGAAATCAGACAAGAAGGCCGGAACATCAACTGCATGAGCAGATGTGGACGACACGGAAAGGTCCTGATGCAAACCTTGACAACCCCAACTAGCTACCGACAAGGATCTCCAGTCAAGAACTGGATTATGGGTCTGCAACCACGGAAATCCCAGTACCAAGGTATCCTGTAGATTATGCAATACTAAAAATGTATAAGTTTCCTGATGCGCTGGTGCAACTCTCATAGGCACCTGGGTCCAAAATTGGGGTTTATGTTCTGCCAAAGGGGTAGCATCAATGCCCCGTAAAGGAATAGGAGTTCGCAAAGGAACCATGGGGAAACCACAATCCCTAGCAAACCCAAAATCCATCAAATTAAGCGCTGCCCCTGAGTCCACAAAGGCAAATGCAAAAAAGGAGGACAATGAGCAAAGCAATGTGACAGACAAAAGAAACTTTGGTTGCAAAGAACCCACAGTAACAGAAGTAGCCAATCTCCTTTCACGTTTAGGGCAGACAGAGATGTTATGAGAAGCGTCTCCACAATAGAAGCACAGTCTATTCTTCCATCTGAACCCCTGCCGACTAGCATTAGAAAGGACCCTATCACACTCCATAGGCTCCAAAGGCTGTTCCATAGGCACAAAACCAGCAGGTATCTTCCTGCGCTCACGTAACCGCCTATCAATGTGAATGGCCAAGGTCATAGAGGCATCAAGACCAGAAGGGACGGGAAATCCTACCATTACATCCTTCACAGCATCAGTAATACCCTTCCGAAAAAGAGCCGCAAGCGCATCATCATTCCATTTGGTAAGGACCGCCCACTTTCGAAATTTCTGACAAAACGTTTCTGCAGAATCCAAACCCTGAGTTAAAGACAACAAGACCTTTTCTGCTTGGTCCACAATATTGGGTTCGTCATATAATAAACCCAAGGCCTGAAAAAAGGAGTCCACATCATTGAGAATCGGATCATCAGACGCTAAAGAGAAGGCCCAGTCTTGAGGGTCACCACGCAGTAAGGAGATGACAATCTTAACCTGCTGTACGGGATTCCCTGAAGACTTAGGGCGCAGGTCAAAAAATAATTTACAATTATTTTTGAAACTCAAAAATCTCGACCTATCTCCTGAAAAAAATTCAGGAACGGGAATCTTAGGCTCTGCAAGGGGAGTCTGTGCAAGATAAGACTCTATACGACGAACCTTAGCATCAAGATGAGCAACACGCTCACCCAATTCATCCATGCTAGAAAAAGAAATCTTCCACGGAACCCAAAGAGGAAGAGGAAAAACACCAAAAAAAAAAATTATTTATTTTTTCCTTCTAAAGAGTACCCTTTAAATTTGTTGGCCGGATGTACTGTTATGATCCGGAACCATGGAAGACCACCACAAATCATTGGTAAAAGGTGACAAGAGCATTGGCAACTAATCTGGCCGCCATCCCCTTACTAACCATCACAACTAGAAGTAGCCGAGGGGTGAACTAACATCCTGTGCACCGCGAACCCAGCCGGAGAACTAACTATCCTAAAGGAAGGAAAGATGAATGACTCTCTGCCTCAGAAAATAGACAAGAATAGCAAGCCCCCCCACATTCAAAGACTGCGGTGATATAGGAAAAACACAATACACAGATAGATGACAGGATTAGCAAAACGTGATGCCCCCATTGACTAAAATAGGAAAGGACAGGAAAGGGACTGATGGTGGCCAGAGTAAAACCCTGCAAAATTCCAAATTCCTGATAGTACAAAAAGGCCCTCAGATCGCACGATCTGAACTCCGTCCTATACCAGGTGCTTTTGTCATACCAATGAACAGAAAACAAGATTCATAACAAATTCAACAAGCCACAAACACATGGACCCAAAGGAGCTATACTCCAAACAGAACTGCAGGCAGTTCCCCAGCCAAGCGACTGAGGGGAAAAACCCTGCCTGCAATTAAACTGAAAACTACCACAGCAAATGACAAACCCAGATAAGAGCAAAAGAACCAAATAAAAAATAAAGAGCAAGCACTTATCTGGGGTAGATGTGGTGTGGAGCAGAATGAAGCAGGCTGGTGATACAAGGAACAACTGACATCCGGCATAGCCAGCTATCAGACCAGGATTTAAATAAGCAGAGAGTTAGCAAAGGAAACGCACATTGCACAACACACCTGGTCCAAGTCCAAACCAATCCTGGCCACCAGAGGGAGCCTCCCAGCAGCCAAAACATAACTAACATTCACAACACTGTGGCTAGGAGTGCAGGGAACAGGGAGCCGGCACTGGCAGTGTGAGAGCGGCAGAGGCTGGTAACGAAGGTAAATATCGGGTAACCAAGGGAAATGCTTCTTGGTTACCCGATGTTTACCGTGGTTACCAGCGTCCGCAGAAGTCAGCTCCCTGCTGCCTGCACACGTAGCAGAGTACACATCGGGTAATTAACCCGATGTGTACTGTGGCTAGGTGTGCAGGGAGCCAGCGCTAAGCGTTGTGCGCTGGTAACCAAGGTAAATATCGGGTTGGTTACCCGATATATACCTTAGTTACCAAGCGCAGCATGCTTCAACGCGTCGCTGCTGGCTGGGGGCTGGTCACTGGTGAGATCTGCCTGTTTGACAGCTCACCAGCAACCCGTGTAGGGACGCTCCAGCGATCCCTGCCAGGTCAGGTTGCTGGTGGGATCGCTGGAGCGTCGCTTAGTGTGACATCTCACCAGCAACCTCCTAGCAACTTACTAGCGATCCCTATCTGGTTGTATCATTGTTGGGATCGCTGGTAAGTTGTTTAGTGTGACTGGGCCTTAATAGTGTCGCCATCAAGTCAAAAACAAAAGGCAAAAGGTAAACAAATGTTCTTATCAGTTCTTATGTTCTTATCCTCGACAAGATCTTGAGACCCTTTGTGACTGCTCTCCCCTCCTACATCAGGGATACAACTGATCTGCTTACTAAACTAGATGGCCTCCATATTAGCCAAGAGACCATTTTGGCCCCTATAGATGTAGAGCAGTTGTATAGCAGTATTCCACATGAAAAGGGTATTGAGGCCACCTCATATTTTATTGCTACGAAAGAGAATCATCTCAGGAACCATAGCCACTTTGTCCTAAAACTTCGAACATTCATCTTGAACCACAACTACTTCTTGTTTAACGGGAAGGTGTACCACTAGCTCAGGGGTACAGTGATAGGGAGTCCGTGTGCCCCATTGTATGCTAACCTCTACCTGGGCTGTTGGGAGAACAGGGTGGTTTTTAAGGATGAGGATGTCATCTGGACCCCCCATATTATATTTTGGGGGAAATACATTGATGACATCCTCGTCCTATGGACTGGTGGAATCCCCCTTTTTGAAGAGTTTATTGAACATCTTAATAAGAATAATCTAGGTCATATGCGGTGGGGGCCAAGAAATTGGCCTTCCTTGACTTATATATCACTAAAGACTTATCAGGGACCTTATCCACCACAATATACCATAAGCCCACAGCGACGAACAACCTCCTGAGATGGGAAAGTCATCATCCAGTTCCCCTCAAAAGAGGTATCCCCAAGGGTCAATTCTTGCGTCTCAGGAGGAATTGTTCGTAGTTGTCGGATTTTAATCGTGAGGCACAAGATCTGAAAGAACGTTTTCACGAAAGGGGTTACCCCTCTCATATTATTGAAACGGCAGCTAACCATGCCAAAAACTGTAGTAGGGGTGATCTTCTGATTCCGAAATCTAGAGAAGACTCCACTTCAGTCACTCGTCTAGTTGGCACCTTTGATGACCAGAATACACATATTCTCTCTATTTTGAAGAAACATTGGGGGATTCTATTGGCGGACCCGGATATTAGAGAATGTATCCCGTATTATCCAAGTATTACATACAGGAGAGGTAAATCAATCAGGGATTATGTAACACACAGCCACTTTGCACCCCCAACTGGCACCTGGCTGGATAAGAAGTCGGTGGTAACCTTCCGATGTGGTCGGTGTAGTTTCTGTCCAATGATCAACCAGTCCAAGATATTTACCAGTGTAAATACAGGGAGATGTTTCAACATGAGAGACTTTGCAACATGTAGAACAGAAGGGGTGGTGTATCTGAGCACATGTAGTTGCCCGAAAAATTGTCGGAAAAACTAAAAGTCAATTCAGGGTGAGAGTAAGCGAACACCTTGGGGATATAAGACATAAACGAGACAACCCCCTAGCACGTCATATTCTACAATTACATCAAGGGGATGTGAGGGCTATATCTTTTCAGGTCATTGAGGTGGTACCTAAGTCCATCAACTAGAATAGAACATTGTCTCAATGAACAACTGAGCTTCCATAGTTTTATCTAGTTCCGTTAAACCTCTTCCAAACCCTCTCTATTGATATACTGATAAGAACATTGATTTATTTACCTTTTGTCTTTTGTTTTTGACTTGATGGTGACACTATTAGATGGTTTCTAGATACCGTGTTTTTCCAAAAATAAGACCTCCCCCAAAAATAAGCCCAAGTAGGGATTTTCATTATTTTCGGAGAAAGGCTTAAATATAAGCCCTCTCCCAAAAATAAGCCCCAGTCGCAGATCAATAATGAAGTGTCCCTGCAGCTAAAAAAGATACAGATACTGCAGGACACTTCATTATACACAGCGGCACCCAGCAATCACTCACCCGACACTGAGCGGCAGGACCTGCAGTGATCACACACCCGCACATATCAGCTCTCACACACTCACACACACACCAGATCTCACACACAAACATCTGATCGCACACATAATCAGATCGCACACACAAACATCGGATCACATGCAAACATCAAATCACACACACACACACCGGATCACACACACATCGGATCGCATACACATCGGATGGCATACACACTCACCTCATCCAGCGACACCGATCTCTTCTCACCGGCAGAATCCTGAGAGCAGTGCAGTGGAGCGTAACGAACAGGACCTGCGGCCGGACACGTGACTTGCTCTCATTCCCTGCGGCCGTAAGTGCTGGATGTGATGTGAGTGTATGTGTGTGTGTGTGGGTGTGTGTATTTGTGTGTGATCTGCTGTGTGTCTGCAATCGGCTGTGTGTGTGTCTGCGATCTCCTGTATTTTTCTGCGATCGGCTGTGTGTGTCTGCATTCGGCTGTGTGTATCTGCGATCGGCTGTGTGTGCCTGTGATCGGATGTGTGTATCTGTGACCGGCTGTGTGTGCCTACGATCGGATGTGTGTATCTGTGATCGGCTGTGTGTGCCTGCGATTTGCTGTGTGCCTGCAATCTGCTGTGTGTGATCTGCTGTGTATATCTGCAATCTGCTTTGTGTGTGTGTGTGTGTGTGTGTGTGTGTGATCTGCTGTGTGTGTGTGATCTGCTGTGTGTGTGATCTGCTGTGTGTGTGTGTGTGTGTGTGTGTGAGATCTGCTGTGTTTGTGTGTGTGATCTGCTGTGTGTGAGATCTGCTGTGTGTGTCAGCTAGCAGCAGGGTAGGATGAAGTGCAGCACCGACCGGAGATCACAGGAGGACCTTGAAACCACGCAGACGTCCTGGTCGGGTGAGTATGAGTCTCCTGGGAGGTGGGGGGGGGGTCTGCTTTTTTGGGGGGTAAACTTACCCCCAGCCGTGTTTCTCCAAGAATAAGACCTCCTCCAAAAATAAGCCCTAGTGCTTTTTTGGGGGGCAAAAAAAATATAAGACGGTGTCTTATTTTTGGAAAAACATGGTATCTATCTGAAACTATGATATTATGCTCTGGGTCACAGGCATTATTATTGTTATTTTCTTGGTCCATGGATAAAGTAATTTGTGATGTTATACCAGTAAAAATGCTGGGATCAACGGTAAAGTTAGGCTGCTTTCACACATCCGGCTTGAGCTGTGCGGCTCAATCCGGCTGTGCAAGCTATGCAACGGATGCGGTGAAAACACCGCATCCTTTGCATAAGTTTTCCCCATGCGGCCCGTCCGGTTTTTGCCGCTTGTGGCATGCTACTGAGCATGCGCAGTGGCAAAAACCGCATGCGGCGGCCGGATGCGGTTTTTGCCGCATCCGGCATCCATAGGGATGCATTGGAAAATGCACCGCATCGGCCGGATGCGGCGCGATGCGGTTTTTTTTGCCGCACAAAAAAATGTGCCAGGCTACGTTCCATCCGGCCGCCGCATCGGCTAAATCTGCCGCATGCGGCAAAAACCGGACGGAACGCAAGCCCATGCGGCACTAATTAAAGTCTATATGCAGGAAAAACGCAACCGGCAGCAAAAAAAAACGGTTGTGATTTTCCTGCAAAGTGCCGGATTGTGCCGCATTGCAAAAGCCGGATGTGTGAAAGCAGCCTTAAGCAGCAATCTCAGCGGCTGAACCTGTATGGGAGACCGCCGGGTATATATGTGATGATGGTCTTAAGCTTATGCATAATTCATGTTAAGCTTGTGGATATTGGGTGATCCCTAAATGTCCCCGCCTCTCTGTTATTTTTTCTTGGGTTATTGGACAATACCATTTCCCAATTTGTAGTACATTTGGATATAATATATTGTTATATTTAATTGATTGTTGGTTCAGCTTTGTATTAAACCCTTCAGACTGTCACCTTTTGATTTGCTAGGGTCCGGATAGGGCCTATAGGGACAGCCTACGTTGAGCGGGGGCGCCAATTGCGCAGGTTCTAGGGTGCCAACCTCCGCAGCAAGGAAGGGGTGAGCGTAGGGCATCATAAGGGCCAGGCCCCACCCCTCCCCTTGCACCCTTGGACTTTTTGATTCTTAATTTAATTTTGATATAAATGTTGGGTATTTTCCCTTTTAATACTGAATTGAATAAAAATTGTAGTTTTAGGAGTTTTTTCTATAATTTGCACTAATGCACTTCTAATTGATTGTCTCAAACTTTACTGAAACGTGCTTAATGGCAGGATTTTTGTCAGGGCCTGTGAACCGGGAACAATGGGCACTGGATGCAAGGGATGCTTTCTCTGATTGTGTTAGTAACTCTGATACCCCAAGTACCTCAAATTTAAGGAATATCTTTCAGGAACTCACAGGGTGTTATAAAGATAATTTGAAGTCATGGTGGGAAATACAGTCCCTGGAGAACTACATTAAGAACAGAATTGTTCCCAGGGGCCTTAGGATAAATCTGACCCCGTCTAAGCGCTCCAGGTCCCCGGAACTTCTGATAGCCTGGGAGAAGGAACTCACTGAGAGCTCTGTAAGGCTTATGGGTGTACTTCTCAAAGAGGAGAAGAACATTTTTGATTTTACTTCTAGGAGGCTAACCACTCTGACAGAGGAGGCACTCAAGTTTAAAACAGACACAGACTTCTCAAGGAAGGAGGCTGCATTGCAATTTGCGATAGAGAAATTTCAAAACTCTATCAAGGACCGCAAGCAAAAACAATTTAGTAGGGACTTATTGGAGTTTAAAGAGGGTAGGGTTTATCCCACGCTCCAAGGAGATCCGGTTGAGGGCTCAAGAGATAGCTCTGCTTCAGATACGGATACGTCCGACACTGAAAAATCTGACACAGCCTCTGCAGATATCGAAAGAGGAGCCAGATTAAAGTCCAGCTATCAGACCTCCGGTCCTTCTAATAAAGGGAAATGGGGAAGATTCAAAAAGAACAAAGGCCAAAGAGTGGATTCCTCCCCTTTGCCTTACACCTCCTCCTCTACTGCATCAGCCTCAGGGGTGTCTTCCTCCTTTTTTTTAGAACGGAGGACCCATCAGAATTTTTACAACTTGAGGAACAACCCTGTGAGAACGAACTACAGATGAGACTTAAAAATGACAATTGCATCATCAATCTGACCCCTCGTATTTTTACCCCCTTTGAATGCCAGGTTCTCTCTAAGGGATTATCGTTTGTCCCCACAAATTCCTTTGATGAGTTTGGGTGGATAAAGGATATCAACCTTTTCTCGCGCAAACTCAAGTGGAAACGGTTTTTTAACTGTCATGATAAACAGGAATGTCTAAGATTGGGGATATCCGAGGAGGACCTCCCGAACTATAGGAACCTGAGTAGTCTCTTGAGTGAGAATCTCTCAGTTTCGGGACATGGTCCTTTCACGGATTTAAGACCCAAAAGCCAGAAAATGCCACCGAGTTCTGAGGTGAATAGTGTTGACATGTTTACCAAATTAGTTACGGACGAGCTTGGCCAGCTGAGGAGGGGTGATAGGAATCCCAAAAGCAATCTAAAGAGGGAAGAGAGGGAAGCACTGGACACCTTGATGAAAGATGGTGCAATTGTCATTAAGCCATCAGATAAAGGCGGCAACCTGGTGGTTATGACCCATAGTCAATATAAAGGGATGTGCTCCGATATCCTGGAGAATAGGGACACCTATGGGGTCATCAGGAGGGATCCAACTGTGGGGTTTAACCAAAAACTTCATTCACTACTTGAGGAAGCTCTGACACAGAGGCTGATCTCCAAGAATTAAATGGATTTTATGTTTTCAAAATTCCCAGTACTACCGGTCTTCTATTCCCTGCCCAAAGTGCATAAGGGGGTGGATCCCCTACGTGGATGCCCAATAGTGTCGGGGGTAGACTCCTTTACACAGAACTGCAGCATTTATGTGGACAGGGTAATGAGGAGTTTTGTCACGGCGCTTCCCTCATATTTGAGGGATACCTCAGACCTGCTTTTGAAGTTGGAGGATGTGGTTGTGGAGGATAATGTCTGTTTTGCTTCAATTGATGTAGAGACTCTCTACAGCTGCATCCCACATGATCTAGGCATTATTGCGGTGGAACACTTCCTCAGTACTAGAGGTACACAGTATACGGCACATAACCAGTTTATCATCACCCTCCTTGACTTTATTCTGAAACATAATGTTTTCAGATTCGATGGGAGGTTCTTCCACCAGCTCAGGGGTACAGCAATGGGGAGCCCATGTGCTCCCACATATGCTAACCTCTACCTGGGCTG
Organism: Anomaloglossus baeobatrachus; assembly: GCF_048569485.1. Classification (NCBI taxonomy): domain Eukaryota; kingdom Metazoa; phylum Chordata; class Amphibia; order Anura; family Aromobatidae; genus Anomaloglossus; species Anomaloglossus baeobatrachus. The sequence goes on from NC_134357.1 coordinate 220,447,593, forward strand.
GTGGGAGGACACCATCGTCTTTGGTGAGGAGACGTCTTGGTGGAGTCCCCATATAACATTCTGGGGGCGCTATATAGACGACGTGCTGGTTTTGTGGTCGGGGGGGAAGGAGAATTTAGGAGGTTTGTGGGTGACCTTAACAAGAACAGACTGGGTCTGAGGTTCACTTCGGACTTCAGAAGAGACAAGATTGATTTCTTGGATATATCTATCATGAGGGACACCCAGGGAAGACTCCAAACTAGGACCTTCCGTAAACCTACCTCGACTAATAGTTTCCTCCACTGGCAAAGCCACCATCCACCCAGTTTGAGGAAAGGGATACCCAGGGGGCAGTACCTCAGGATGAGGAGGAACTGTTCCTCTAACCCAGATTTCCATCATCAAGCAGGGGACCTAAGAAGGAGGTTCCTGTGTAGGGGGTACCCGAAGCAGGTCCTAAGAGCGGCCTATAAGAATGCCTTTATGACACCCAGGAGTGCCACCCTACAGACAAAAACTAGGGAGACCACCCAAGTAATGAGGATTATTGGGGATTTTGATGATCGGTCAGAGGATGTGCGTAGGATTATTACCAAGCACTGGGATATTCTGAGGGCTGACCCGGCCATTGCGGGCTCCATACCATCCTCTCCTTCGATAACATTCAGGCGAGGTAGGACAATTCGGGACAGGTTGGTCCATAGCAATTATTGTTCTCCATCGGGATCGACCTGGCTCGATACCAGAAGAGTGGGTACATTTAGATGCGGGAGGTGCATCTTCTGCAAATGTGTTAAACGGGGAGATCGGTTCCTCAGTGAAGTGACAGGCAGGACGTACTTTAATAGGCAATTTGCTAATTGTACCACGGTTGGGGTTATCTACCTTTTTAGATGTGATTGCGGGAAGGAGTATGTAGGAAAAACCAAGCGCGAATTCAAAAGACGGATAGGAGACCACATTGGGAACATTAGGAATGCCAGGGATACCCCCATTTCAAGACACATTAGGATGGAACATGGGGGTGGCCTGGACTGTTTTGCCTTCAATGCCATTGAGGTGGTCCCACCACCGGATAGAGGCGGTAACTGGGACAGACTCATTCTGCAGAAAGAGGCCCGGTGGATTCACAGGTTATGCACTGTGAGTCCATCTGGCCTCAATGAGCAGTTACACTTTGGATGTTTCCTATAAGCCCCCGCAATCTGCCCTCTGACACTTTTCTAACTAGTGTCCTTTGCTCTCTCTTTGTGTCTAAAATGTTTTCTGTCCGGTTCGCAGAACTTGTTTTCCTGTCACACCCATTGTTCCGCAAAGGATCTGGTTTTATAGATTTACCTAATCTTAGGTTTGCATCTCTGTATGATTATTTAATATCTATCTCGGTTATTTTGATTGGGATCTTCGGACTCCGTTCATGTTCCATTTCCCCTTTGAGCTTCTTACCTTTAATGGTTTACTTTGTGTTATTGAACACTAACTTATAGTTCATAAGTTTTGAATACCCCCCTTTCCCCCCCCCTTTTTTTAGTACTCTTCCCTCCCTATTATTGCACATCATGGCCGCCTCTGCAGCCTTTGCCTCCCCACGGACATCTGGATGGGAGACGTCACTGGCAGTGTGAATGTTATATTTGCCTTGGTACGTCTCCCTGTTCTTGTTTTCAGGCTGGAATGCGGCCAGTGTGCAGGCGCGGGTATCCGAGTGACATGCCCGATCACATGACCGCAACCACCCCGGCTCCATGGAATGCGATGACGTGGGTAGGGATGCTAGTTCATTGCGCATGCGCGGGATCGCGTCATCGGGATCCCCGGTCACGTGACCGCTGCATGCAAGGATGCGGAAGTGGTGCACCTGGATGTACGCACCACGCTGGAACTTGTGCTACTGGGGTTTTACATCTCCTGAGGGGTTAACCGTTTAATTACAGGTGAGAACACTTGGGATACATCTTATAAATTGGGAGGCTTCTTTGGTGGGCGTCTCCTCTGCCCCCTTAATCTGCATCGTGTTACTGTCTGCATCTGGACTGGAGGGTGATGACCTGAGGAGCTCTTTGACTGCTTCCTTGGGGTATTTGGACTGGTTAACTATCTAAGGACTCATGGGAGGACCGTCTCCAGTGGACACCTATTGAGGCCTGAGATAAGTGGCGAATTGTGTATACTTTAATGAGTGACTGTTTTTTGTTACTTTTGAGTCTAACCTCACTATTATATGTGAATTTGCTGTGGTTAATCTCTGCCATATAGCCGGCGGTTAGAGATTCGGCACTGGAATCTGGGCTTTCTAGCCTGGCTCTGGCTTGGAATAGTGGGATTGGACGGACTCAGTGACTATTGACCTCTTGGTGCTGTAAAGGACTACCAGCATTTATTATGGTTTATTATATTCTGTTTGAACTAATTTTTGCTCCACTCCTGAAGAACCTCAGATAGATGAGGGGAAACGCGTTGGGTGGTTTTTGTTAGGAGCCGCCTTTATCTAACTAGGTGGTTTTTCTTGGGTTATTGGACAATACCATTTCCCAATTTGTAGTACATTTGGATATAATATATTGTTATATTTAATTGATTGTTGGTTCAGCTTTGTATTAAACCCTTCAGACTGTCACCTTTTGATTTGTTAGGGTCCGGATAGGGCCTATAGGGACAGCCTACGTTGAGCGGGGGCGCCAATTGCGCAGGTTCTAGGGTGCCAACCTCCGCAGCAAGGAAAGGGTGAGCGTAGGGCATCATAAGGGCCAGGCTCCACCCCTCCCCTTGTACCCTTGGACTTTTTGATTCTTAATTTAATTTTGATATAAATGTTGGGTATTTTCCCTTTTAATACTAAATTGAATAAAAATTGTAGTTTTAGGAGTTTTTTCTATAATTTGCACTAATGCACTTCTAATTGATTGTCTCAAACTTTACTCTCTGTTATTTGAGTGATTTCGGATTTTCCCTCTCACATCACTTTACATTAGTGCATCGTGACTAGAGATGAGCCACCCTCTAAAGGCTCGAGTTCGGTTCGTTGAACGGAGGCCGTGTTCGAGTTCAGTTTGGAGAGCCGTTTGCCGAACCTCTCGAACCCCATTGAAACCAATGGGAGGCAAACACAAACACATAAAAACACATTATAAATGTACACATACAGTTAATAAACATTGCCATAACACTTACCGTTCCCCGCGACGTGTCCTGCACTCTGTCTCCCGCCGCTTTTCCTTCTGATAATCGCTGCGTTTTCCCGGTAACCAGCACCAGCATACGACCTATCGTGACGTCAAAATAGCCATGTGACCAGTCACATGTCTATTATCTCATTGGCTACAGACTGGTCACATGGCTAGACGTCATTGCTAGGTCCTGCCAGTACATCTCTCCGGTACGCGGTGCTCGTTTGTGCATCCCCGTGTACCGGCGATATGCTCTGGCACATGATCGGCTCCCCGTTCTGCTTCCCCGTTCCGTTATTCACCGGCTGCTACAGCCGGTCAATAAAGGAGATCACCATTGCTATAGCAACGCGCCTGTCAGCGGTGACATCACTGCTTACAGCCCGCAGCGGCACCGGGAATCACGTCATCGGAGCACCGTTACTATAGTAACCCGTCTGTGAGCGGTGACATCACCGCTTACAGCCGGCAGCCTGTGGTCACTCTCACTGAGTGATTTCTGCTCGGAGCAGCAGCGTATTCTTCCCATGCAGTGCTGCTGATGTAGCAGAGCTGCATGGGTTGAAGGCGAAAGAAGATAGAAGAGCAGGATCATGGAGGGATGAGAGGGAGTAATAAACATGGAGTCTCTAAGTGTGTCTGTGTACTTATTTTTCTTAAAGTATTTTTTCTCTCTGTGGTGTCTTTTTTTAACCCTTTATTGGAGATTCTTAATGGCCGGGTCAAACTTGCCTGACATTAAGAATCTCTGACTTAATACTAGCTAGTAAAACAAAGCTAGTATTAACCCATAATTACCCAGTAAGCCACCCGGTTTCAGGGCAGCTGGAAGAGTTGGATACAGCGCCAGATGATGGAGCTTCTATGAAAGCGCCATTTTCTGGGGCAGCTGCGGACTGCAATTCACAGCAGAGGCGCCCAGAAACCTCGGGCCAACCTGTGGTGCGGATTCCAATCCCCAGCTGCCTAGTTGTGCCCGGCTGGACACAAAAATGGGGCGAAGCCCACGTCGTTTTTTTTTTTTTTTTTTTTTTTTTAATTATTTCATGAAATTCATGAAATAATTAAAAACAAGGGCTTCCCTATATTTTTAGTTCCCAGCCGGGTACAAATAGGCAGCTGGGGGTTGGGGGCAGCCTGTACCTGCCTGCTGTACCTGGCTAGCATACAAAAATATGGCGAAGCTCACGTCATTGTTTTTTTTTTTTTTAGTTTTTTGGCAAATAAAATAAAAAATGCTTCCCTGGATTTTCCATTGCCAGTGAAGGTAACACCAAGCAGTGGGGGTTAGCAGCCAGTAGCTGCTTGGATTACCCTCAGCTAGCAATACAAAAAATGTAGCGGGAGCCCATATATATATTTTTTTAATTATTTATGTAAATAACTAAAAAAAAAATGGGCTTCCCTGTATTTTGATTGTCTGACATGACAGTACTGTAAAAATAAATCATTAAAAAAAATGACGTAGCGCTCCGCGGTATTTTTGATTCTCAGTGCAGATAAAGCAGACAGCTACGAGATGCCACCCCCATCTGCCTGGTGTTACCTTGGCTGGCAATCAAAATACAGGGAAGACCATTAATTTTTTTTATTTAAAAAAAAATAGTTTAAAAAAAAATGACGTGGGGTCCCCCAATTTTTGATAGCCGGCTAGGGTAAAGCAGACGGCTGTAGCCTGAAAACCACAGCTGGCAGCTTTACCGTGGTTGGTCATTTAATGTGGAGGTCACCCCAGGCTCTTTTTTATAATTATTTTATAAATAATAATAATTACAAAAAAAGAGTAGGGTCCCCCCAAATTGGATCACCAGCAAAGGTAAAGCTGACAGCTGTGGTCTGGTATTTTCAGGGTGGGAAGGTCCATAGTTATTGGCCCTTTACAGCCTAAAAATAGCAGACCGTAGGCGCCTTAGAAGTGGCGCATCCACTAGATGCGCCAATCCTGGTGCTTCACCCCAGCTCATCCCGTACCCTGGTGCAGTGGCAAACTGGGTAATAAATGGGGTTGATAATAGCTGTAAGGTCACCTGACATCAAGCCCAGCAGTTAGTGATGTCATGGCATCTATCACATACCCGACATCACAAACTGTCAGTACTAACAAAAACATAGACAAAAATGTATTTGAAAAAACACTCCCCAAAACATTCCCTCTTTCACCAATTTATTGTAAGAAAAAAAAATCCGTGTGGCATCCGTTTCCGTTCCATATACGGTCCGTATGTCATCCGTTTGTCATCCATGTGCCTATCGTTTTTTTTTTTGCGCACTGCAAAAAAACTGAAGGAGGGAAAATACATACATTTACCCAGGATCCATAGCTTCAACCTATATGAGGCGGTCACATGTTCACTCCAGTGCCATTTTCTACTGGTTTTCACAGCATAGAGCTCTCTGGTGATTTTCCTGTGCTTGTACACTTCATATCAGTCTTTTCTGTCATTATAATGGCAGAAAGACACATAATGTCCCACTCTCCTGCATTTTGTAATTTTGCACCCTTTGGTGCCTTTCATGTGGCACTAAGGGGTGCTTAGCCTTGTATTTGGCCAAAAAAATAAATACATTTAAAAAAATAAATGATGTAGTGTTCCCCCTATTTTTGATAGCCAGCTAGGGTAATTCAGACGGCTGCAGCCTGCAGACCACAGCTGGAAGCTTCACCTTGGCTGGTAATCCAAAACTGAGGGCACCCAAAATTGGATCACCAGCCAAGGTAAAGCGGACAGCTGGGGTCTAATATTCTCAGACTAGGATGGTCCATGGTTAATGGACTCTCCCCAGTCTAAAAATAGCAGGTCGCAGCCGCCCCAGAAGTGGCGCATCCATTAGATGTGCCAATCCTGGTGCTTCGCTCCAGCTCACCCCGTTGCCCTGGTGCAGTGGCAAACGGGGTAATATATGGGGTTAATACCAGATGTGTAATGTCACCTGGCATCAAGCCTTGGGGTTTGTGATGTCAGGCGTCTATCAGATACCCAACATCACCAACCCAGTCAGTAATAAAAAAAAAAAAAAAAAAATAGACCACAAACACATTTTTATTTGAAAAAACACTCTCCAAAACATTCCCTTTTTCACCAATGTATTAGAAAGAAAAACAAATCCAGGTCTGGTGTAATCCAAGGGGGTCCCACGACGATCCATACCATAGTCAATGTCCCAGTCAATGAAGAACAGAATGTTCCATATTGGCTGGAAGAGCAATGCAGTAACCTGAGCTAACATCAATAGGTCAGCCCAGGTCACTGCAGGGCATGACAAGTGCTGCTATCAGGAGATTAGCGAGGTACATTACGTGCGGTGATCGCTGCACTCCTGATTTAATGACCGCCGCCTTCACAACCAAGTATCGCGGGAGCCTGTGACGTCACCGCTAGTCAGTCTCGGGTCGGCAGCGAGAGGAGATGTTACAAGCGGCGACCATGGAGGACAGTGACAGCGCTGACGTCAGGAGGGCAGGACTTCATCACCGCAGGTAAGGCTAGGTTCACATTTCCGTTGTTTTTCATGCGTTGCTTGACGCTTGTGACTGATGCGTTGTACAACGGATGACAAGAATAAGAATTCATTATCGGACTCCGTTGTAAAAGAGAGAACGATCAACTGATCACTGTCATTAGCTGGCCGGCTTTTGAGAACGAACAGATGATCTCCCGGCGGCGACTAATGAGAGCGATCAGCTGATTGCTCAAAGCAGTCGGCCGCCGAGAATATGTGCAGACGGCAGAGTGCGAGGTGGGTGGAGCCGAGCGGGGCCATGTGTGCGGTGGCGGAGTGCGAGGTGGGTGGAGCCGAACGGGGCCATGTGTTTGGGCGGCGGATTGCAAGGTGGGTGGAGCCGAGCGGAGCAATGTGTGCGGTGGTGGAGTGCGAGGTGGGTGGAGCCGAGCGGTGCCATGTGTGCGGGCAGCGGAGTGCGAGGTGGGTGGGCCGAGCGGGATAATGTGTGCTGATGGCGGAGTTCGAGGTGGGTGGAGCCGAGCGGGGCCATGTGTGCGGGCAGCGGAGTGCGAGGTGGGTGGAGCCGAGCGGGATAATGTGTGCTGATGGCGGAGTTCGAGGTGGGTGGAGCCGAGCGGGGCCATGTGTGCGGGCAGCGGAGTGCAAGGTGGGTGAAGCCGAACAAGGCCATGTGTGCGGGCGGCGGAGTGCGAGGTGGGTGGAGCCGAGCGAAGCAATGTGTGCGGGCGGAGGAGTGCGAGGTGGGTGGAGCCGAGTGCGGCCATGTGGCGCTGAGGACATCAGTGCCGGGGACTTCATGGCTGAGGACAGGTGAGTGTGTGTATACATGCCGAGTGCAGGAGGGGCGGAGCTGAGTGGGGAAGTGTCGGCTCCCTGCACACGTAGCCAGGGTAAATATCGGGTTACTAAGCAAAGCGCTTTGCTTGGATACCCGATATTTACTTCGGTTACCAGCTTACGGCAGGCAGCCAGCGATGGCTCACTGCACACTGTAGCTGTAAAAAGCCACGCTTTGGTTGAGCGAACCATTCTCGAATATAACTCAAACTGTCAAGCTTCTAGCAAAAAGCTCGAGTTCGAGTTCGATCTCGAGCACCCCCCAAAATCACTCAAACATGAAATTGGCGAACCTCGAACCTTGAACATCGCTCAACTCTAATGGTGACACATAGGTATTGGCGTACCATACCAGTTGGCCTTATTGAATGGCGGGGAGAGATGTTATTTGTGGAGCTTTACTACCCTGTTGGCCTTTTGTTACATTAATTTTGGCCTTGGTGATTTTAATTTTGGATGGACACTCATTTTGTTGATAATTCCACCCATTCCTTCCCACTAGCGTTACTTGGTCTATGGGGATTATGTGTTATGGGCATGTGTCTGCCAGGCACTGGTTACACCTCTGTTTTTGCCTATTTAGGCCCCGTCCACTTTCGCCCCACTAACATCACCTGATCCTTAGGGATCACGTGATGAGAGCGTCCTGGGGCTTTGTGTTGAAATGCACATTTTGCGCTGTCTATCTTCGTCCCACTAGCATCACTTGGTCCATGGTGATCATATGATGTGGGCATGTATTTGACCGCCACAGGTGTTACATCTCTGGCTTCACTTATTTTTGCCCCATTGGTATGGCTCTGCCCACCGCTGCCCTATAGCGTTACCTGACCTATTGTGACCATGTGAGGGTGGTGATCACATGATGTGGGCGTTTTTTTGACTGATGCCGATGTACATCTCTGGCTTCACCTATTCCTGCCCCATTAGTATTGACCCGTCCCGCCCTATAGCGTCACTTGATCTATTGTGATCATCTCAGGGTGATGTATTTTTGTTTTACGTTGTCATGTACATTAGCCCCGCCTACTTTTACCCCACTAGTGTCATCTGATCTTTAAGGATCACGTGATGAGGGCATCTAGGGGACTTTGTGCTGAAATACATTTTTTTTCCCATCTATCCCCACTCCATCAACATCACCTGATCTATTGTGATCACATGATTGGGGGTGTGTCTAGCATAGTGCTGACCTTATCATGGCAGGCTTTAAAAGTCCAGCAGGTTCTTGCCAGCGACAGACACCTGGCTATGAGCTCCTGTGATCTACATGATATACCCCATGGTGTATTGATACCGGGTATATATTTCTTGAACTGGTAAGACATTTTTAATACTTTTTAACACATATATACTATAACTAATAGGGGGATTATTATTTACATATTCCTTTCCACCTGTGACAGTTTGGAAAGGACGACGGGGATGTGACTTTCTCCCCTGTTGTCAGCTTTGATCCCCTGATGAACCCCAGGCATAAATGGGGGGTAAACGCGTTGGGAGAATGGCGAGGTCAAAGACACAACTGAGCATTGCTGACAGATGAATTGTCATTCTTTGCTAACATGCATGGCTCGACAGTAGGCCAGGAGGTGCTACCAACAAATTGTAAAGTACTCAATGGGTGTATTCCTTTTTCTCACCCACCTATCTATAGTCATCTGATATGATTCATGCCTCTTTCTAGGGATGTTTCTGGGGACATGTTATCCTTGGAATAATGGAGTATGGTGCTTTATCCTTTATAAGTGAATTGTAAACCCTGGATTGTAGACATTCAACCAGTGAGCTGTATGTTATTTTTCATCTCTTTCTTTGCTAGTGAATTTAATGAGTGGCAATCTTTAGAGTGCCTTGATCTCATATTGTTCAATTTCAATGGATCCAGTGAACTACTGGTGATACCAGTCCTGGGTAACTCTAAGGGGTACTTCACACACAGCGAGATTGCTACTGAGATTGCTGCTGAGTCACGTTTTTTGTGACCTCATTAGCGATCTCGCTGTGTGTGACACTGAGCAGCGATCTGGCCCCTGCTGTGAGATCGCTGCTCGTTACACACAGTGCTGGTTCGTTTTTTTATTGTTGCTCTCCCGCTGATAAGCACACATCGCTGTGTGTGACAGCGAGAGAGCAACAATCCTGAATGTGAAGGGAGCAGGATCCGGCGTCTGACAGCCTGCGGTAAGCTGTAACCAAGGTAAACATGGGGTAACCAAGATGGTTACCCGATATTTACCTTTGTTACCAGCCTCCGCAGCTCTCATGCTGCCAGTGCCGACTCCTGCTCCCTGCACACGCTAAGTTAAGCTGTGTGAGCTGGTAACTAAGGTAATTATCGGGTAACCATACCCGATGTTTACCTTAGTTACCAGTGTCCGCAGCTTCCAGACGCCGGCTCCGTGCAAGCGCAGCATCGCTTGCACGTCGCTGCTGGCTGGGGGCTGGTCACTGGTGAGATCTGCCTGTTTGACAGCTCACCAGCGACCATGTAGCGATGCACCAGCGATCCTGACCAGGTCAGATCGCTGGTCGGATAGCTGCTGCATCGCTAAAGTGTGAAGGTACCTTAAGGTGTCAACTAGTGTAAATATTTATTGCAGTCGACTCTTTTGGGTAGCAACCGCTCTACTAATGTGTGTGTGTGTGTGTGTGTGTGTGTGTGTGGTTTTGCACTTAGCACTTTATTCTTGTAAATTTGGTGATGGTTATTTTCAAGTTAGTAAGGGATACAATAGAGGCAGCTGCCGTGGAATGGGGGCACCAAGAAAGTTAGGGTGCTTAAAGCCCCATTGCTAGACAGGGACCGATTAAGGGTGAGTCATATCCCCTAGGGTCCAGCATCTGAATCTATTAGGTTTATTTACCATTGATCTGCACAGCCCCTATATACAATTACCCTTACACTTTCCATCCGGTGTATCTAACACTATATGCACATTGTGTGTCTCTTGTTGCATGAATATAACCTTTTTAATTGATATAGAAATAAAGTATACTTTTTTATTAGGTTTTTTTTTGTTTGGTTTAAAAGTCTATGGGAAACCAGAATAATTTTACGTCGGACCTGTTTGTGACCTGTGATGACTGAGGAAAAGGCTGAAATGGATGGGAAAAGGCTGACACAGTATTGGCACAGCCTGTAGAAGGTGCCTCACTGCATTTCTAGTGTCTTTGAATAACATACTCAGAGCAGCACGCGGCGTTTACGTAGTCGCCAGAACAGCTCTCAAACCAAAGTAAAAGAGGGGAAATTGCTAAGAAACAGTTTCTAGTGCCTAATCACTGCAATAAAACGTCAAATCAAGCCCCGACCCTCCCCCCCCCCAAAAAAAGCACTTTAGCATATGTTCACACGTTTTGTTTTTTATATTTTTCCTTCTTTTTCGATTAGAAAGGGCTGTAACTTATACATTATATTGGTGTCTGTCTCACACCTCCTTTTTTGGGACATATTTGACAGCACTTTAAAAGGTCAGCTACAATGTGCCCGTTGGGATGTTGACCTTGCCCTCCTCCTCCTCCACCAGCATCACCGGCTCCAGTGGCCCTTTAAGGGCTACTGGCTGTCCTCAAATCTCAGACTTCTTAGGGCCCTCAGGTGGGCCCTGTAACATACATTGGGGAGGGATGGGAGTCATTTGTAGTTTTCTGCGTCCCCTATATCATTAGTGTGAAAGTTGAAATACGTACTCCATAACACTTTACAGTGCTATTGCCGATGTGGCTATTTGGGTGTTGGCCTTGCCCTCGTCCTCCTCCTCCATCAACACCACCGGCTCCAGTGGCCCTCTATTCAAATTCTTTTCAAAGGATTCAGAAATGTATGTTTTATAGACAAACTAACGCCACGCTGGGACATCGAAGCTGATGTCGTTGATGATGATTGCATCTGACCAAAAGCAGGTTGGGAACAGGAGGCATCATCGCCTGCTGCCTAGACCGCAGTTTGTGAAGCATGCAGCACTGTGGAAGTGGCAGTTGTTTCACTCTGGAACTCAGGCTTTATTCCACTAGCTAACACTGAGGATTTCAAAAAACCTCGTTTCCCCAGGGGGAAATGGTTCAAAGACCATGTAGCACAGCATCAGAAGTTACTCCCAACAGCTTATTTAAAAAAAAAAAATGGTAGGATAAGCAGCAGGGAATAACATGCCAAGGAGTTTAACCCCTTCAGCCCCGGGGCACTTTCCGTTTTTGCGTTTTTGTTTTTTGCTCCCCTTCTTCCGAGAGCCGTAATGTTTTTATTTTTCCATCAATCTTGCCATATGAGGGCTTGTTTTTTGCGGGACCAGTTGTACTTTTAAAAGAAACCATAACTTTTACCATATGGTGTACAGGAAAACAGCAAAAAAATTCCAAGTGTGGAAAAACTGCAAAAAAGTGTGATGGCACAATAGTTTTTGGGATGTTTTATTCACGGTGTTCACTATATGGTAAAACTGATGTGTGGGTATGATGTCTGAGGTCGGTGCGATTTTGTAGACACCAAACATGAATAGGTTTACTTGTATCTAAGGGGTTAAAAAAATTCACAAGCTTGTCCAATAAAAGTGGCGTACATTTTGCGCCATTTTCCGAAACCCGTAGAGTTCTCATTTTTTGGGATCTATGGCTCTGTGACGTCTTATTTTTTGCGTCTCGAGCTGACATTTCTAATGGTACAATTTTCGCGCAGATGCTACGTTTTGATCGCCTGTTATTGCATTTTGCGTAAAACTTGCGGCTACCAAAAAACGTAATTTTGGCGTTTGGAATTTTTTGCCACTAAACCATTTACAATTTCAAGTGGAAATGTCATTTGCTTCACAAATTATGTATATGCAGCCAAGCAATTATAATATAAACACTGTGGTAACAATTAAAATATGACCTTTATTGGTTAATAATTAAAAATATCAAACCACACAACAATTACGGTTGTAGAGAACAACCAAATAGATTGGAGCAGATGTAAAGCTCCTAGTATCACCAAGGAAGGACAAACTTCACACAGGGGGGGAAGGGGGGCCTCCCACCACGGTGATAGAAATAAAGACAACAATCAACAAGTTGTCAGATACATAAAACAGAATTATATACAAAAGACAGTAGGGTCATGTAGACAAAGCTCACTGTAGACTCATAAAGATATATTAAGAAAAAAACCTTAGTTGTCCAATATAAAGAGGGGGGGCCAATTCATTACAGCCTCACAGTACCCCTCAATTGGCAACCATGTGACCTGATATGCTCTTAGACCTCCCAACGCATTTCATAATATGCTAATTCCTCAGGGGACTATGGTCAAAAGAGAGCTGCATTAATAAACAAAAAGGTCAGGATGCTATTTAAGTACAAGTAAAACAAAAGAAAGCGTGTATTTCCAAAAGAATCCACATGTTTTTACCTTCAGTAAAGCAGACCTCCAGCATGTTGTGTCTGGGCCTTGGCATACAGCACCAGACTTTCAAATCTCCCACCCTTAAGTATCCGGTGGGTGTATAGGGGAACGCCCCACTTATGTTAATGAGGCTAATGATAATTGTCCACCATATGCAGGGAGGCAATCCTACCCTCGGGATATAAATGCCTCTAGGGTGTATGGGCGGAGGTACACTCCTATCGTGATTCCTCCCCTATCATTCCCCCCATGGAGAATAGGGCTTTCCCCGTGACAACGTCACGGAGGTACCGCCCACCTCTGACACGCGCTGACGTGGGAGAAAAACCCACAATACAGACGAGTCACAGGAGCCGTGGGCGTCGCCCAGGCTCCGCCCCACACACTGGCACCCAGCCAGCCGCTTGTTATTAGGCGGCGTATAAGTGACGCGACACACATCCGGTCGCATCATATTGCCTCACATCCATGTTAGAGGGTCACATGCGCGAACAGCGCAATATCCGGTCACGCGACCGTGCAAGTAATCCGGTGACCATGGAAGCGCTGGACGCACATCGGTCAGAGGATCATGTGTGCGAGCAGCGCAATATCCGGTCACACGGCCGTACAAGTAATCCGGTGACCATGGAAGCGCTGGACGCACATCAGCCAGAGGGTCACGTGTGCGAGCAGCGCAATATCCGGTCACGCGGCTGTGCAAGTAATCCGGTGACCATAGAAACGCTGGACGCACATCGGCCAAAGGGTCACGTGTGCGAGCAGCACAATATCCGGTCACACGGCCGTGCGAATGGTCCGGTGACCATGGAAGCGCCAGACGCCCAACGGGCACCGCCCACCCGTAATGCGTACCGCCCCACACTGGTCACGCGGCCATACACAGAGGCCGTGTGATACTACAGGAGGGCATAGGACACAATGGGGGGGGTACCGCCCACAACAGTAACCCATAGATAATGACGCTAATAACTGTAAATACAAAAAAAGCATGTCCAAAGTTACAAAAGGACAGTTTGTCAAATGTATGGCCACTGTCAATAGATGTAAAACCGCACTTTTGTGCTGAAAAGACCATGACTATATATGGCACAGCTCATATTCAAGAAATAGCGTCATTATTAATTCGATTAGTGACCGGCCAAAGCTGTATAAGTACAAGGCACTACTAACTAATGCAAAATGTTATAGGCATGTATGGTATAGGCAATGGGGGCAGAGAAGGGTGGGGGTGGGATCGTGGTGGGGTGTTAGCGGGGGGGGTTGGCAAATACTGGCAAGCCCCATGTTATAAAGGCTGAAGGGATGCAAGCCCCAATACGGGGAGAAGGTTAAATATACGTTAACTTAGGTTGTCCTACCAACAACACCCATATAGGGTAGACACTTAGATCGGATTAAGGCAGGCATCCACACAAGTACCGTAACCAGGGGCACGGGGAAAGAAGCTAAGGAGATGGAAAAAAGCAAAAAAAAAAAACAATGGTTAAGAAGGCCATGATTCCTGAAAATATCCCTTATGTGACCCTAAGAGGCTCCTACCTACCGACGGAGTGTAACAACACCTTAAGGTACCGTGTGCCCCCGTTCCACGGTGGCTGTCTCTAGGAGTCCCTAAAGGGCCCTAAAGAACTATAGAAAACATCCAAAAGTGAGAATCTCATTAAGGCCTAATGGGGTCTGTGTCTTGAGAGTATGGATCCATCTGCATTCCCGTTGGAGAATCTTACGATCCCAATCCCCACCCCGGGCTGGATAATTAATGAGATCAATGCCCATAAATGTAAGGCCGAAGATATCCCCATTGTGTACTATTTCTACATGTTTAGCCAAAGGGGTATCTCTTTTGTTGGCTATGTCACGAAGATGTTCCCCGACACGCCTCCTAAGCTCTCTGCTCGTCTTGCCCACATATTCGAGACTGCAGCTACATCTCGCCTTATATATCACACCTCTCGAGCGGCAGTTAATAAACGCTCTAATCTGAAAAGACTCCCCCGTTACGGAGCTCGAGAAGCTTTTACCAGTCTGAATGTGTGGGCAAGCGACACAGCCGCTACATTTGTAACATCCTTTGAGGTCCGAATGCAACCAACTGATTTCCTTAGGACGTACAAAGTGGCTGTGGACGACCCTATCACCGATGGAGCGACCCCACCGATAGGTACATTTAGGAAGAGTTCCCACTATATCACCAATATCTACATCCATTTTCAGGATAGCCCAATGTCGCTCGAGAATCCTGCGTACTTCTATGGAGCAGTTGTTGAAAGTGGTGATAAAGCGGAACTTGCCATTTATTATCTCCTCCTTCTTTGGTGAAGGGACCAGTAGACTTGTCCTGTCCCTCGATAGTGCTGTCCGAAATGCCTGGAAAAGGACCTGATCGGGATACCCTCTTTCTCTAAATCGGCTGCGTAGATCCTCTGCTTGATGAGAGAAATTCAAAGGGGTCGAACAATTCTTACGTGCCCGCAGGTATTGGCCCTTCAGGATGCCTGCCCTAAGAGGTCTAGGGTGGTTGCTTTCCCAGCGCAGGAGTGAATTAGACGAAGTGGGTTTGCGAAAAGTACTTGTGGCAAGGGTGCCATCCGCATGTTTGGTGACCAAGATATCCAGGAAAGAGAGCTCCCTTTCACTGCTCTCTGCCGTAAAACGAAGACCAAGGGGGTTCTGATTGATGTCAGAGACAAACCGAGAAAAAGTCTCCTTTGTCCCCCGCCACAGTACGAAAACATCGTCTATGTAGCGGGTCCATAAGACGATACTATTCAAATCATAAGTGGAACCGTCCCCAAAAATCAGGTTTTTACACCATTTACCAATCAGATTAATTGATTTTATATTTTGATAGATCGGGCATTTCTGAACGACGCGGCGATACCAAATATGTGTATATTTATTTTGTTTAACCCTTTAATTTTCAATGGGGCAAAAGGGGGGAGATTTGAACTTTAAGGTTTTGTGTTTTTTTTTATATTTTAAAACTTTTTTTTTATTTTACTAGTCCCCCTAGGAGGCTATAGCGATCAGAAATCCGATTGCTCTGATCTATCTGTTGATCACAGCTATACAGCTGTAAACAGCAGATAGTCACTTCCTGCTTCCCTGGCCTCCGAGCCAGGTGAACACGAAAGTGAAACGTCATAGCTGCAGGCGTCATCACATGACCCTGTGCTGCCATGGCAACCACTGAAAGTCACGTGATCACTCACGTGACTTCCGGTGGGGGTGGCGGTAAGTGAAAATCTTCACTGCGCGTATATACATCTCGCTGCCAGACTTTGGCAGCGAGATGTAAGGGGTTAATGTTACGAGTGGAATGTGATTCCACTCGTAACATGCAGGCACACATGTCAGCTGTTGAAAACAGCTGATATGTGCGCCGATCGCCGCCGCCTGCCTGCGGCAGGGGGCGGGGCTTAACGGGACACGCTCCATGATGGATAGATCCGTCCATGGTCGTGAAGGGGTTAATAAATTCACTTTCCCCGGGGGATAATGGTTCAGACACCATGGAGCACTGCATCAGTAGGTACTCCCAACATCTTTTTTTTTTTTTTTTTAAATTGTGAGGATAAGCAAAAAGGCATAACATGCCAAGTAGTTTAATAAATTCAGTTTCTAACCCGCCAAAAGGTCACGGAAAGCCTCTGTTCCCACAAGTCGATACGGCAAAATCCCAAGGGCTATCAATCGTGCAATGTGTGCAGTTATAGATTTTGCCCTTGGGTACATAACGGGATATTTTCGCTTATTTTCAAAGGCCTGTAGTATGGACAACTGAACGGAACACCGGGACACCGAAGCAGATGTGGTCGTTGATGATTGAGTATGACCAACATCATGTTGGGAGAAGGAGGCATCAGCGCCACCTTCTTGCACACCAGTTTGGGATGCAGACAGCCCAGGGAAAGTGGCTCTGGAACTCAGGCTTTATTCCACTAGCTAACACCGATGATTTAAAAAAATTACGTTTCCCCAGGGGATAATGGTTCAGGCACCATGGACAACTGCATCAGTAGGTACTCCCAACAGCTTTTATTTATTTTTTTTTTTTTAAAAATGGTAGCATAAGCAACAGGGCATAACATGCCAAGGAGTTTAATACATTCAGTTCCCCTAGGGTGTAGTGATTCAGACACCATGTAGGAAAGCATCACAAGGAACTCCCAACAGCTCCCAACAGCTTTTTAAAAAAATTGATAGGATAAGTAACAGGGCATAACATGCCAAGAAGCTAAAAAAATACTGATTTTGCAGGGGGCCATGTGTAACACACCGTGGAGCACAGCATCAATAAAGAACACAAATAGAGACTGCCTGACCAATTGTTCCAGACAGTGTAGCCTCGACAGTGCTTGTGCCAGTGCATAATGTACAAAGGCTTGAAAAATATTGCCCTGGGTTATTGGGCCAAACAATTACATGGCGGCAGCAGCATAACATGATACATTAGTCATGCAGCGTCATTAGATGATAGATGACAAAATAGTCTTGAATGTGAAGCAATAGAACTTATTTGAACTTAAGAAATCCAAATTTTGGGGCTACACTTTTTATTGGGTCTTGTTAACAGGCGGCCTGAGATACACCGGGGCAAACCATCTTTGGTTCATTTTGATCATCATCAAACTGTCTGCACTTTCCGTGGATAGTCGTGTGCGACAATCTGTTATTATTGACCCCGCTGAGCTGAAAACATGCTCAGACAACACACTCGCAGCAGGGCAAGCTAGCACTTCCAAAGCATATAACGTGAGGTCTGGCCAAGTGTTGAGCTTTGAAACCCAATAGTTAAAGAAAACAGTAGACTCTGAAAGCACGCTGATACGGTAATCTACATAGTCCCTCACCATCTTACTTAACTGTTCCCTCCTTGTCATCGTTCCCCCAACCGGTATCTGATTCGCAGTTGACGGTTTGTGGAAAATGGATCAGTTTTGGCACATTAGTCCCCCACCTGTGTTGCTCCTACTATGCGTAGCCCTGTCTTGTAATCCTGTTGTGTGAGCTGACATGCTACCTCTGAGGCCAGCATGATCTGAGGGTAATCGTTTCATCAACTGCTCCACTACAGCCCTCTTGAATGTTTCCGTAGTACAATCCTTATTTACCTCGACAAGTAGCGAAGAAAATTTGTCTTTGTAGCGTGGGTCAAGGAAGGTACATAATCAGTATTTGTTGTCTGCCAAAATGTGGACTAGCCGACAGTCATGAGAAAGGCAGTGTGACATGAACTGTGCCATGTGTCCCAGACTCCGAACTTTAAACCTTTGTGTGCCACAGCAAAGAATACTTTCTGTCTCTCTAAATCTCCTCTCCTCCTCAGTCTCTCTCTCCTTCTCCTGCTTCTCCTCAGGCCATCCATATTAGACAGCCCTGAAGCTTGGGTTGTCAATCCCTTGGTTACCAACTTCAAAGCATTCCTGTTCTTCATCATCCTCCTCATCCTCATCCTCATGATGCTGAGCAAAGGTGGCCTGAGCTTGTTGGCCGAGGTTGTGTGGATTACTAGCAACCATTGTGAAGTCTGAATCCACAGACAACTCGGGTGCATGAACACTTTGGTCAGTCAGACCATCCAGAGAGCATTTCAATAAAAAAATCAGTAGAATGGTAATGTTGATAAAAGCATCCTCACTGCTCACAATGTTGGTACAGTAATCAAAAATCTCCAAGACCTTACAAATGTCTGCAATCCACACCCACTCGGCAGTAATTATGTCTGGTAGCTGCGTCTGACGGGCATGTTCCAGCTGGAATATGGATACTGCCCTCTGCTGCTCATGGATCCTGGCCAACATATGAAATGTTGAATTCCAACTCGTAGGGAGGTCACATATTAGTCTGTGATGAGACAAGTGTAAAAGCGCTGCTGCAGTACTACCAGGCCAGCAAAAGATGGAGATAACTTGCGGAAATATGCTCTAATACGTCGTACCTTGGTAAGTAGATCTGGTATCCCAGGGTATTTCTTCAGAAAGTGCTGAGCTACTAAATTTACAACGTGGGCTATACAATGAATGTGTACAAGGTTTAAATCCGCCACCAGATTATGACCATTATCGCACACTACCATTCCTGGACGGAGGTCCAACGGCTGAAGCCACTCATCTGTCTGCTCAGTTATTGCTTTCACAAGCTCAGATGCCGTGTGTCACCGATACAGATGAGCTTCAGTAGAGCGTGTTGACGCTTATCCGAGGGAGTGCTACAGACATCCCAGCTGGGGAATGATGTCGACGGTTGGACACCGGTGGATGTTAAGGAGGATGCACAGAAGTCAGCTGAAGAGTAGGAGGAGGGAGTTGTTGCTGTGTAGGAGGCTACTGAAACTGTGATTGAAGTGGGCCCCGCAATTCTGGGTGTGGGAATTATATGGGATGTTGTCGACTCAGAATCTGTAACAGCCGCCACCAGGTTCACCCAGTGTGCTGTCAGTGAGATGTAGCGTTCCTGTCCACTTCCGCTTGTCCACGTGTCTGTGGTTAAGTGGACCTTTCCTGTTATGGCGTTGGTGAGAGCCTGTTTGATATTTACAGACACGTGATTGTGGAGCGCGGGGACGGCACAACGAGAAAAATAGTTGCGGTTAGGCATAGAGTACCAATGTTCTAACACTAGCCAAAAGGTCACAGAAAGCCTCTGTTCCCACAAGCCAATATGGCAACATCTCAAGGGCTATCTATCGTGCAATGTGTGAAGTTAGGGTTTCTGCCCTTGGGTGAATAACTGGGTGTTTTCGCTTTTTTTCGAAGCTCTGTGATAGGGACAACTGATCGGAACGCTGGGACATCAAAGCTGATGTCGTTGATGATTGAGTTTGGCCAACATCAGGTTGGGAGAAGGAGGCATCAGCGCCAACTTCTTTCATACCAGTTTAGGAAGCAGGCAGCCCAGGGGAAGTGGCAGAGTTTTGAGTCTGGAAATCGTGTTTTTCACCTAGAGCTGTCAACCACCTAGTGGTGTGCTTGGCTAAGATATGGTTTCTCATGCTGGAAGTGCCCAAGCTGGAAGTATTTTTGCCTCTGCTAAGCTTGGTCTGACAGATTAGACAAACGGCAACCGTTTGGTCCGAAGGACTCTTGGAAAAAAACTCCCACACAATCGCACCATGGACCCTTGGACTCTGAGATGGCACAGGTGGTGCACGGACCCTTGGCCTCTGAGATGGCACAGGTGGTGCACGGACCCTTGGACTTAGAGATGGCACAGGTGGTGGTGTCATGTGCACAGTTAATTGACCTCTGGCTTTGGTCGAAACCCTATGTCTTACAGCCTTTTTGCGGACTATGGGCACATGCTCCTCTGCACTGCTGCTCTCACAATCCATGACAGCCGTCCATGTTGGATCAGTCACCTCATAATCGACCAGGTCGTCTTCAAATTCCTGAAGGCCAATATCTTCAGGAATGGAGGTTTCAGGCTGACCTGAGGGCAACTGTGTCTCGTCATCCTCCAACACTTCCATTTGATTACCCAGCATGTCACGGCCAACAACATGGCTTTCTTCTAGCCTTGGGTGCTCAAAGATCTGTGCATCACTGCACACCACGGCCTCACCTGCGTTGGTGGTGTTGTGTGGTGAGAGGCAAGAAAGGTCAAAGGGTCCCGTAAACAGTTCCTCAGAGTAACCTTCTTTGGTGTCATATGTTTCCTTAGAATACTGATGATGTGAGGAAGGATGACCAGGCTGAGGATTCGATGGGCCAGCTTCTGGGCTAGTCAAGTCTGTCTGTGTGGACCCTTGGGATTTGCTACTCGACAAGTAACTGGAGGCATTTTCTGCTAGCCAACTCGTTACCTGTTTGCACTGTTCAGGGCGCAAGAGTGCTTTTCCACGTGGACAAGAAAATTAGGATAGGAAGGCAGAGGTAGATAAAGCGGGAACCTTTTTTCTTTGGCTCGATCACACTGCTTAGGCGACCACCACTGTCACTACCACCTCGTCCACGGCCCTTACCCCCTTTTTTTCCCATATTTTTGGTTTGATTATTGAAGGTGAATACTGTAATGTGACCTTTTCTACAGGCAGTGGAACAACACATGCCGGGTTGTTATACTTGTGTTAATAGTTTCTCACGCTGTTTCTGTAAGTCTAAAAACAAAAAGGTACCTTTATTGGACAAACTACCACTTCCAGCAAACCGATCAGATGATATTGGATCCGGATTGGACGGCGCGGGACCCTTGACCCAGGATTACTGCGGAGGGAGATTCTTTATTTCAATAAAGATGGGGTCACTAATTGTGGTGTTTTATTTCTAATAAAAATATTTTTCTGTGTTGTGTTTTTTTTTATCTGTACTAGAAATTAATGGTGGCCACGTCTAATATTGGCATGTCACCATGAATTTCGGGCTTAGGGCCAGGTGATAATATACAGCTAGCCCTAACACCATTATTACCAGGCAAGCCACCTGTCACCAGGGCAGCTGGAAGAGTTAAATACAGCGCCAGAAGATGGCGCTTCTATGAAAGCGCCATTTTCTGGGGCGGCTGTGGACTGCAATTCACAACAGGGGTGCCCAAAAAGCTTGGGCACCCTGCGCAGCAGATTCCAATCCCCAGCTGCCTAGTTGTACCTGTCTGGACACAAAAATTGGGCGAAGTCCACGTCTTTTTTTTTTTTTTTTTTTTAATGATTTCATGTAATTCATGAAATAATTAAAAAAAAAAAAAAAAAAGGGCTATTTTTGGTTCCCAGCCAGGTACAAATAGGCAGCTGGGGGTTGGGGGCAGCCCGTAGTTGCCTGCTGTGCCTGGCTAGCATACAAAAACATGGCAAAGCCCATAATTTTTTTGGGGGGGGCAAAAAACTCCTGCATGCAGTCCTGGATGGAGTATGCTGAGCCTTGTAGTTCTGCAGCTGCTGTCTGTCTGTATGGAGGAGAGCGGACAGCAGCTGCAGAACTACAAGGCTCAGCATACTCCATCCAGGACTGTATGCAGGAGTTTTTTATCCCCAAAAAAATGACGTGGGCTTCACCATATTTTTGTATGCTAGCCAGGTACAGCAGGCAGGTACGGCTGCCCCCAACCCCCAGCTGCCTATGTGTACCCACCTGGGAACTAAAAAAATGGGGAAGCCCTTTTTTTAAATTTTTTTCATGAATTTCATGAAATAATTAAAAAAAAATCGACATGGGCTTCGCCCCATTTTTGTGTCCAGCTAGGTACAACTAGGCAGCTGGGGATTGGAATCCGCAGGACAGGTTGGTCCGAGCTTTCTGGGCCCCTCTGCTGTGAATTGCAGTCTGCAGCCGCCCCAGAAAATGGCACTTTCATAGAAGCGCCATCATCTGGCGCTGTATCCAACTTTTCCAGCAGCACTGAAGCCAGGTGGCTTGCTGGGTAATAAGGGTTAATACTAGCTTCGTTTTACTAGCTAGTATTAAGCCAGAGATTCTTAATGTCAGGCAAGTTTGACCCGGCCATTAAGAATCTCCAATAAAAGGTTAAAAAAAGACACCACACAGAGAAAAAATACTTTAATAGAAATAAATACACAGACACACTTAGACTCCATGTTTATTACTCGCTCTCAACCCTCCACGATCCTGATCTTCTGTCTTCTTTCCCCTTCAACCTATGCAGCTCTACTACATCAGACTGCATGGGAGGAAGACACTGCTGCTCCGTTCAGTCTAATCACTCAGTGAGAGTGAGCAGAGGCTGCGGGCTGTAAGCGGTGACGTCACCGCTGCCACCGTTGCTAAAGTAATGACAGGCGGTTGCTATAGCAACGGTGCTCCAATCACGTGATTCCCGGTGCCGCAATTCACCGGCTGTGGCAGCTGGTCCTTGCATGTGGGCTGACTCTGTAAAGAGTGCCCACATGCAGGAACGGGGAAGCCGACCATGAGCCAGAGCATCTCGCCGGCACATGGAGATGTACAAAGGAGCACTGCGTACCGGAGAGATGCACTGACAGGACCTAGCATGACATCTAGCCATGTGACCAGTCTGTAGCCAATGAGATAATACACACGTGACTGGTCACATGCTATTTTGACGTCACGGAAGGCCCTAACATCAGTGCTGCTTACCGGGAGGACGCAGCGATTATCGGAAGGAAAAGCGACAGAGTGCAGAACGCGTCGCTGGGACCTGTAAGTGTATTGGCAATGTTTATTAACTGTATGTGTACATGTATAATGTATTTTTATGTGTTTGTGTTTGCCTGCCATTGTTTTCAATGGGGTTTGAATTGGTTCGTCGAATGTTCGACGAACTTGTTCTCCGTTCAACGAACCGAACTCGAACTCTAGGGGGGTGGCTCATCTCTAATCAGAGCTCCTATTAATGACCTGTAGCTCCCAACTCCATTGACTTTAATGTAAGCAGGTTTTTTGGTGAATAACTGCAAAGTGCAGGGTTAAATTTTCCCCTCAAAACAGTCTATGAAGTTCCCTGAATCAACTGAGATGTATGTGCAAAATTTCGTGATTTTAAATTCGGCGGTGTGGATTCCTTTAGTGGAAATACACACACATACAGTACAGACAAAGTTTGGACACACCTTGTCAAAGAGTTTTCTTTATTTTCATGACTCTGAAAATTGTAGATTCATATTGAAGGCATCAAAACTATGAATTAACACATGTGGAATGAAATACTTAACAAAAAAGTATGAAACAACTGAAAATATGTCTTATATTCTAGGTTCTTCAAAGTAGCCACCTTTTTCTTTGATTACTGCTTTGCACACTCTTGGCATTCTCCTGATTAGCTTCAAGAGGTCGTCACCGGAAATGGTTTTCACTTCACAGGTGTGCCCTGTCAGATTTAATAAGTTGGATTTCTTGCCTTGGGGTTGGGACCATCAGTTGTGTTGTGCAGAAGTCTGGTGGATACACAGCGGATAGTCCTACTGAATAGACTGTTAGATGCTTTGTTCTTGCCATAATACAAATTCTAAGTAAAGAAAAACGAGTGCCCATTATTATTTTAAGAAATGAAGGTCAGTCAGTCTGAAAAATTGGGAAAACTTTGAAAGTGTCCCCAAGTGCAGTGGCAAAAACCATTAAATGCTACAAGGAAACTGGCTCACATGAGGAGCGCACCAGGAAAGGAAGACAAAGAGTCACCTCTGCTGTGGAGGTTAGGTTTATCTGAGTCACCAGCCTCAGAAATCACAAGTTAATAGCGACTCAGATTAGAGACCAGGTCAATGCCACACAGAGTTCTAGCAGCAGACACATCTCTAGAACAACTGTTAAGAGGAGACTTTGTGCAGCAGGCCTTCATGGTAAAATAGCTGCTAGGAAACCACTGCTAAGGACAGGCAAAAAGCAGAAGAGACTTGTTTGGGCTAAAGAACACAAGGAATGGACATTAGACCAGTGGAAATCTGCGCTAGGGTCTGATGAGTCCAAATTTGAGATCGTTGGATCCAACCAACGTGTCTTTGTGCGACGCAGAAAAGGTGAACCGATGGACTCTACATTGTTAAGTTGAACTCTTAACCAGAGATCACTAGTTGCCTACTGCCTGGCCGAATTGGTATATACCAAGTGCATGCATAAAAGAATTCACACCAGACACAGTCGGATATGAAATCTCTTCTTGGTCACAGTAAAGATGGCACCAAACAGACAGAGAAGGAACATGCGTCCTCTTGATATAGGCTAGGGGCGTACACAAGTTCAGATATGCCCATTTAGTGGGACAGTTCATGAGCTAGCCAATGGGGAGATCCGTGTTGCTGTTGATGGGTGCGTCTGACTTCAGTGGATGAAACCATGATGATGGGAGGGACGTCATCTGGTGCATCCATGCTGATGGTTTGGTCTGTGATGTCTTCTAGCTTGACCAGGGGTCTTCCCTTATATGGTATCTTCTTTCATTCCCTGCATTCCAAGCAAGGTGCGGAGAACAGGAAATGGCAGCCATCTTTATATCTGTGTCATGTATATGATCTGAAACCTGAATTATGTAAGGCAAATTGACATATTTCCCACAATCCCTTGTCAAGAAGTTAATTAAGTATTTATTATTATTATTATTGTTTATTTATAGAGCAGCATTGATTCCATGGTGCTGTACATGAGGGGGTTACATACAGAATACGTATACAAGTTACAATAGACAGACTAGCACAGAGGGAAGAGGGCCCTGCCCTTGTGGGCTTACATCCTAAAGGATTTTGGGGAGGAGACAGTAGGTGGGGTGTAGGTTGGGCGGCAGCTCCGCACGGTGGTGGGGCGGCAGCTCCGCACGGTGGTGGGGCGGCAGCTCCGCACGGTGGTGGGGCGGCAGCTCCGCACGGTGGTGGGGCAGTGAGGTCATTGTAGATTATAGGCATTTCTGAACAGATGAGTTTTCAGGGTCCGTTTGAAGTTTGCAAGTGTAGTAGATAGTCTGACGTGTTGAGGCAGTGAGTTCCAGGAGACTGGGGATGCTCGGGAGAAGTGTTGGAGTCGGTTGCATGAGGAGCGAATGAGAGAGGAGGAGAGAAGGAGATCTTGGGAGGACCGGAGGTTACGTTTTGGAGTGTAGCGAGAGATTAGTTCAGAGATATATGGAGGAGACAGATTATGGATAGCTTTGTAGGTCAGGGTTAGTAGTTTGAATTGGATACGATAGAAGATTGGGAGCCAATGGAGGGACTTGCAGAGAGGAGAAGCGGGGTGGTATTGAGGAGAGAGGTGGATCATTCGGGCAGCAGAATTAAGGATGGACTGGAGAGGGGCGAGTGTGTTAGCAGGGAGACCACAGAGGAGGATGTTGCAGTAGTCGATGTGGGAGATTATGAGGGCATGCACTAGCATTTTTGTAGATTGGGGATTGAGGAAAGGGCGGATTCTGGAAATATTTTTGAGTTGAAAACGGCAGGACGTGGTGAGGGAGTGGATGTGTGGTATGAAGGACAGGGCAGAGTCAAAGGTCACTCCGAGGCACCGAACTTTGGGTG
Source organism: Anomaloglossus baeobatrachus (assembly GCF_048569485.1). Lineage (NCBI taxonomy): Eukaryota > Metazoa > Chordata > Amphibia > Anura > Aromobatidae > Anomaloglossus > Anomaloglossus baeobatrachus. The sequence continues at coordinate 220,473,346 of NC_134357.1, forward strand.
CTGGGGAGAGCGTGATGTTATTAATTGTAATGGATAGATCAGGTGGAGAGTGCAGGGGAGATGGAGGAAAGATGATCAGTTCAGTTTTGCCCACATTGAGCTTTAGGAAGCGAGAGGAAAAGAAGGAAGATATAGTCGATAGGCACTCTGGGATTCTGGACAGCAGAGATGTGACATCTGGACCAGAGAGGTAGATCTGAGTGTCATCGGCATATAGGTGGTACTGAAAGCCATGGGACTTTATGAAGGATTTCATCTTATGGCTCTCCTCAACAGTCCCCCCTAAATACTTTATTAACCTTCTGACCCTACCGTGGTCCTCTAACACATCAGCTCTAATGCTTTGACTGCAACCTTTTTTCGTTTTGCTATCCGCTATACAAGCAATACTAAGCCTTTGCCCCCACTGATACAGACTGCTGATCAGAGAGTTGATCACATCAAGCACACACAGTTCACAGAGGCACAGGTAACTAGAACAGATTTATTTAATGCTGAAGAGCTTACTCAGAATTTGAGATTAATCGATTAGAAAGAGTAAGGCAATTGTAAGAATAAGCTTCTTACTGCTATGCTGCAGCTTTTAGCATTACTGTTTCTGAAAGGCTGATTCTCAGTCAATATCCGAGTGCTGTCCGCGTTTTCGAGACTTGTCTACCCGAATACACCTGATTGTATCACAACACTAATGGATCTCTTCTTGTCTCGGGTCTATAATCTACCACCAGGAGGCCTTTAACAAGATTTCCCTTACACTTGGATCCGATTACCTTCAGTAACACAGAGTAGCACTTTTACGGCTTCAAATACCAACAAATAAAACAATACCAGTTACCTACAAGTGTATGTTAAGCTGGGTTCACACTAAGCGACAGCGACAACGACGTCGCTGTTACATCACCATTTTCTGTGACGTAACAGCGACCTTGTAAGTCGCTGTTATGATCGCTGCTTAGCTGTCAAACACAGCAGAAGCAGCGATCATAACGTCGCTGTGCTACATGTGCAGAGAGCAGGGAGCCGTGCTTAGCGCTGGCTCCTTGCTCTCCTAGGTACAGTACACGTCGGGTTAATTAACCCGATGTGTGCTGCAGCTACATGTCACAGTGCAGAGAGCAGGGAGCCGCGCGCACTGCTTAGCGCTGGCTCCTTGCTCTCCTTGCTACAGTATACATCGGGTTAATTACCTGATGTGTACTGCAGCCACTTGTGCACAGAGCAGGAGCCGGCACTGGCAGCAAGGGCGGAGGCTGGTAACGAAGGTAAATATCGGGTAACCAGGGAAAGGTCTTCCCTTGGTTACCCGATGTTTACGCTGGTTACAGCTTACCGCAGCTGCCAGACGCCGGCTCCTGCTGCCTGCTCGCTTAATTTCGTCGCTCTCTCGCTGTCACACACAGCGATGTGTGTGTCACAGCGGGAGAGTGACGACCAAAAAATGAAGCTGGACATTCAGCAACGACCGGCAACCTCACAGCAGGGGCCAGGTCGTTGCTGGATGTCACACACAGCGACAGCGACGGGACGTCGCTGCAACGTCACAGAAAATGGTGACGTAGCAGCGACGTCGTTGTCGTTATGTGTGACACCAGCTTTATCCTTAAAAAGTCACTTAAACCCTTAAAATAATTGATTGGTTCAGGTCAGATAATGTTTTTCCCACCATGAGCCCTTATTTGTGTAATGTTCCTGTACCCATTGTTCCCTTATGGTTATTTCCCATGTATCATCCCCAATCTAGAAATTCTCCATAAGGTTCTATGTGAGATAATCCAGCACTGTGTGTTGTGACCCTCATTCTGCTGGTACGATGGACTCTTTACAGTGGTTGTTGTCTCCAGATGGGTTTTCCCTCAAGCTTCATAGAAGTTGCTGTGGTTGGGATAAGCTGGATCGGTCCACCTGATTCTGACTCAGGGATCATTCTGACTTGTCTTTTTAGGATCACCCAGTCTCCTGGCTGGAGACCACGTGCTCCTGACACTGATTTAGGATCTGGAATTGGTGGATACACATGTTTAACACACTATACAAGCAGTTATATACGGCTCGTACATCACTGGTCAGGATATCACACTGTATCTGAAGTATCTATGAGAAATATAATCACGTTCTAGGTACTAAACCAAAAATACCTTATGTAAAGATCAAATTATTAAGGAAAACGAACATTTGTTACATGATTTGCCAGCGTCCACCATTATCTTGTGGATCGTTACATGTTTGTTATAATCATTAAAATTCCAAACAACATACACCCATGTGAGTATAGACACAATTAGATATTCCAATAAAGGAGGGGGCAGGGATTGGGGCAATAGCCCTAAACTCTCCCTACCTCGCAGCGGAGGTCGGCACCCTATAAGGCGAATGACCTTTTTCCAATATAATTTGCAATGAATTAAATGCAGGAAGCCCCCCCCTTTTTTTTTTTTTTTTCCTCTTGGGCTGCTCTCACAATAGATCGAAGGTGAGAGGAAAAGCCTGCCCTACAGGTTTTTTTTTTTCTAAAAGTTGCTCCTTTCCCCAAAAGTTCATTTTCCCTGGACACGAGTGATATCTCCCTCCTTCTGTTGGATTTTTTTATTACTATTTATTTATTTTCCTTTCTGCAAGACATGGATATCCCATGAATATATTTATCTATTTATTTATTTTTTTTTTAACATTCAACTCTCAGGATTATTCGCCACATTCGTAATTGGAATATGTATTATTTATCATGACATCTGCCGCAAAGGTACGTTTATTTTAAGGTTTTTCTCTTATTCTTTTATTGCTTATTAATTAATAGGATATTGCTCCTTGTGACTGTCCACAACTACCCAATCATACAATATTCCATCTTTTAGTGCTATAAACATTTACTAACACTTCATGTTATTCAGTGGCTGCAGTTTTGTCAGCTCCACTGAGGCCTATAGAAAATGGCCCCACAACACGTGATTTCCTTCTCTTTGTTGGGATTGCAGCATCATGTTGGGGGGAGGGGAAGGTAAACTTTTTTTTTTTTTTCTCTCTCAACTATTTCCCCCTATATTCTATAGTCTGGATTTTATACATACACACCACACATGCATTTATATATCTCATATACACACATTCAGATATCTACAGTCCTGATCCAACTACAGTTAAAAACACTCATGTTTCTGTCTAAGTATATAGTACTCCATCCAATCCATTGCACATCCCCCTACTCACTCTGTCTTTGTCTCAATCATGCCTCAGCCATGTGCTTCATCCACCATTTTAAAATCTGTAGGAACATGTGGCAGAGAAAAGGGAAAACTGACCTCACATCTGCTCAAACTCTGTCTCCCCATTTTCTATAGTCTGTACGTATACATATATATTTATACACACACACATATGTCCTAGATCTAAGTCTAATTGTAGATAAAAAAAACCCTTATTTTTCTGTCTAAGTATATAATAGTCCACCCAGTCTTTGTTCAAACATTTACAGAGCACATGGTCTTCACACATCCCCCCCCCTCACTTCCTGTCTTTGTTTCAATCATGCCTCAGCCATGTGCTTCGTCAACCATTTTAAAATCTGACCTAAAATGGCTGCAACCAAAAATAGCACATGGTTTCCGGATTTTTTTCCAACTACAACTACACACAACTTCATCAATTTCTCCATCTTTCTCTCAAGATAAACAACACCAAACAAGCAATCTTTCTCTATGCATACCAGATAAAAACAGACAAACAAAAAGACGGGGGAGATGACAAATAACTGAAACACTAAAGAAAACCTGCAGTTTGCAGCACACACTTCCAAATCCTTCCTTATACTGCCACGTGGTCCCTGTCTGATTTCTGCGTTCCATAATATACAAAAAATACCTAGTATCACCCCTGACTACAAGGTGTCTATACCGGCCGATTCGCCTCTCTTGGAGGACTTGTAACTAGCCTCTATAACACCGACTTCCGTTAACCTGCCTCTCTTGGAGGACTTGTAACTTGCCTCTATAACACAGACTTCCGTTAACCTGCCTCTCTTGGAGGACTTGTAACTAGCCTCTCTAATACAGCTTTGAGAGCCCGTGAAAAACACGTGCCTAACCTGACCAATTAAAACTTGCTCTTTATCTCTAGGCCTCTTGCCGAGTCATTCACTCTAGGCCTCGAGTCACAACTCTATTTATTACACCTCGAGCCGAGTCATTCACTCTAGGTCTCGAGCCACAACTGTATTTAAATCTCTACCAGAACCGCAAACCATGACAGGCAACAACCAAAAACCGTACCACATGGAGCGTCCTCCACGTTTCCAAACACCGCTCAAAAACTCACTTGCTATCCTAACTACCAGTCAATCTCCCCTCAAGACAAATACACACAACAGGCAGCAGGCAACTGAATATGTGACGGTTCTTCCGCAATCAAATATGGCCAGCAGCGGAGAAACTCTTCTGCCATCACAGATATCGCAAAAACCGGACACGGTCAAGCAATCAGTGCCACACACCCTGAGACACACGAGTAAGACTTCAGATTATAAAAATCAGCAGACTTACCATGTTCTCGTATAAAGAGCTGATCAGACTCTTGGATCAGGGTATTCAGCACGTCCTGCCATTCCAATCGCCGGTCCTCAAGATTGTAGAGTTTCTCCTATACTGGCCCCACATTGGGCACCAATATTGTTAAGGTGAACTCTTAACCAGAGATCACTAGTTGCCTACTGCCTGGCCGAATTGGTATATACCAAGTGCATGCATAAAAGAATTCACACCAGACACAGTCGGATATGAAATCTCTTCTTGGTCACAGTAAAGATGGCACCAAACAGACAGAGAAGGAACATGCATCCTCTTGATATAGGCTAGGGGCGTACACAAGTTCAGATATGCCCATTTAGTGGGACAGTTCATGAGCTAGCCAATGGGGAGATCCGTGTTGCTGTTGATGGGTGCGTCTGACTTCAGTGGATGAAACCATGATGATGGGAGGGACGTCATCTGGTGCATCCATGCTGATGGTTTGGTCTGTGATGTCTTCTAGCTTGACCAGGGGTCTTCCCTTATATGGTATCTTCTTTCATTCCCTGCATTCCAAGCAAGGTGTGGAGAACAGGAAATGGCAGCCATCTTTATATCTGTGTCATGTATATGATCTGAAACCTGAATTATGTAAGGCAAATTGACATATTTCCCACAATCCCTTGTCAAGATGTTAATTAAGTATTTCATCTTATGGCTCTCCTCAACAACATGCCTGGTTCCCACCATGAAGCATGGATGAGGAGGTGTGATAGTGTGGGGGTGCTTTGCTTGTGACACTGTTGGGTATTGATTCAAAATTGAAGGCATACTGAACCAGCATGGGTACCACAGCATCTTGCAGCGGCATGCTATTCTATCCGGTTTGCGTTTAGTTGGACCCTCATTTATTTTTCAACAGGACAATGACCTCAAACACACCTCCAGGCTGTGTAAGGGCTATTTGACTAAGGAGGAGAGTGATGGGGTGCTATGCCAGATGACCTGGCCTCCAGTCACCAGACCTAAACCCAATTGAGATAGTTTGGGGTGAGCTGGACCGCAGAGTGAAGGCAAAAGGCCCAATAAAAGCTAAGCATCTCTGGGAACTCCTTCAAGACTGTTGGAAGTCCATATCCGGTGACTACCTCTTGAAGCTAATGAAGAGAATGCCAAGAGTGTGCAAAGCAGTAATCAAAGCAAAAGGTGGATACTTTGAAGAACCTAGAATATAAGACATATTTTCAGTTTCACACATTAAGTATTTCATTCCACATGTGTTAATTCATAGTTAATTCATTGATGCCTTCAATGTGAATCTACAATTTTCAGAGTCATTAAAATAAAGAAAGCCTTATGAATGAGAAAGTGTGTCCAAACTTTTGGACTGTACTGTACACACATACATACGCATACACACAGCTTTATATTATAGCTACTGTATATCACAAAAGTGAGTATACCCCTTAACATTTTTATAAATATATTAACTTTTCATGGGACAATACTGAAGATATGACACTTTGATACAATGTAAACTAGAGAATGTCCAGCTTGCATAACAGTGTAAATTTGGTTTGATCGCTAAATAATTCAAAACACAGAAATTGTCTAAACCACTGGCAACAAAAGTGAGCAGACCCCTATGTGAAAATGGCCAAATTGTGGCAAAAGCATTTCTCCCAACATTTAAAGATGAGAAAGAGGGACAAAGTATGCAGCAATTTTAAGCCACGCCCCCTAACCACACCCATTTTGCAATCTGTCACACCCACAGCTAATCCTGTTCAGCACTCCTGATCACATTGTTTAACCCCTTCACGACCTTGGACGGATCTATCCGTCAAGGATCGTGTCCCGTTAACCCCTTCACGACCTTGGACGGATCTATCCATCCAGGATCGTGTCCCGTTAAGCCCCGCCCCCTGCCGCGGGCAGGCGGCATGGATCGGCAGTCATATCAGCTGTTTTCAACAGCTGACATGTGTGCCTGCTAGCCGCGGGTGGAATCGCTTCCACCCGCGGCCATTAACCCCTTAAATCTTGCTGCCAAAGTCTGGCAGCAAGATTTAAATGCGCGCGGCCATGTTTGTTACTTACCGCCGCCCCCACCGGAAGTCACGTGTTATCACGTGACTATCGGTGGTTGCCATCGTAGCACAGGGTCATGTGATGACGCCTGCTGCTATGATGTTTCACTTTCATTTTCCCTCGGCCGAGAGCAGAGGGAAAACCAAAGTGACTGAATCTGCTGATTACAGCTGTATTGCTGTGATCAGCAGATAGCGATCAGCGATCGGATTGCTGATTGCTATAGCCCCCTAGGGGGACTAGAAAAATAAAAAAAAAAAAGTTTTAAAAAATAAAAAAAACCCCTAAAAGTTCAAATCACCCCCTTTTCCCCCCATTGAAAATTAAAGGGTTAAGAAATAAATAAATATACACATATTTGGTATCGCCGCGTTCAGAAATTCCCGATCTATCAAAATATAAAATCAATTAATCTGATTGGTAAACAGCGTAGTGGCAAAAAAATTCCAAACACCAAAATTACGTTTTTTGGTCGCCGCAAGTTTTACGCAAAATGCAATAACAGGCGATCAAAACGTAGTATCTGCGCAAAAATGGTACCATTATAAACGTCAGCTCGAGACGCAAAAAATATGCCATCACTGAGCCATGGATCCCAAAAAATAAGAACGCTACGTGTTTCGGAAAATGGCGCAAAACGTGCGCCACTTTTATTGGACAAACTTGTGAATTTTTTTTAACCCCTTAGATACAAGTAAACCTATACATGTTTGGTGTCTAAAAACTCGCACCAACCTGAGGCATCACATAGATACATCAGTTTAATCATATAGTGAACACTGTGAATAAAACATCCCAAAAACTATTGTGTGATCACACTTTTTTTGCAGTTTTTCCAAAATTGGAATTTTTTTGCTGTTTTCCAGTACAATATATGGTAAAACCTATGGTTTCATTTAAAAGTACAACTTGTCCCGCAAAAAACAAGCCCTCATATGGCAAGATTGACGGAATAATAAAAAAGTTACGGCTCTCTGAAGAAAAGGAGCAAAAAACAAAAACGGAAAGTGCCCGGGGGCTGAAGGGGTTAAGGCTGCGTGCCCACGATCAGTGTTTGCAGCATTATGGATGTAGCGTGTTTTTTCTGTGTCTAAAACGCTGCATTGTACAGTACAAGCACAGTGGATTCATTTCTAGAAATCCTGTGCCCACTGTGCTTGTTTTTTCTGCAGCAAACACTGACCTGCGGAGCGTCTTTCCAGACTGCAGCATATTAATTGTTTGCTGCAGTTGCATGCGTCCTCCATAGGGAGAACACAGCAGGAGACCGCAGCGCACTGAACCCTGATCGTGGGCACAGGCAGCTGCCTTCTCCTGCGGAGGAGACGTGCAACCCCGCAGGTCAGGACTAGAGATGAGCGAACCGGTCCCGGTTCGGCTCGAGGCGGTTCGCCGAACGGAGGTCCCGTTCGAGTTCGGTTCGTCGAACGTTCGACGAACCGAACTCGAACTGCATAGAAAACAATGGCAGGCATTCACAAACACATAAAAACACCTAGAAAACACCCTCAAAGGTGTCCAAAAGGTGACAAACAACTCAAACACATGGGAAAGTGACAAGGACATATACTCATGCGAAAACAAAAGAGCTGGACAAGGAAAAAGAGGAGGACACACAGATATATGAGTATATGCAAGGAAACATAGATTCCATTATTGTGCAACTTGAGCCCTGCTCATTTTAGGCTTCCAATCTGGATAAATTGCCTGAGCTCGCCACGTACGCCTTGGGGATCTTGTCGTGTCCTGCAGCCAGCGTTCTCTCGGAACCTGTCTTCAGTGCTGCTGGGGGTCTGCTGGCAGATAAGCACACGTGTCTGTCCACTGACAATGTGGACATGGCTCTCAGAGGACTTTTCTTCCCCTGGGTCAGCCAGGGGACGGGAAAGGCACGCGTATTTTTGAGAGTGCTTCATGCAAAGCATCTTTTTCATCTTGAAAATGGGGGTCAAACGATGCCAGTCAAGTGGGGTGTGTGTGGCCCAATTAGTGGCAACGAGGGAGACTGTGGTTGGAGTCCCCTCGCTGTGTTTCTAAAAGAACCAAGATGAACAAGTCATGGCTCTCAGAGGACTTTTCTTCCCCTGGGTCAGCCAGGGGACGGGAAAGGCACGCGTATTTTTGAGAGTGCTTCATGCAAAGCATCTTTTTCATCTTGAAAATGGGGGTCAACTGATGCCAGTAAAGTGGGGTGTGTGTGGCCCAGTTAGTGGCAACGAGGGAGACTGTGGTTGGAGTCCCCTCGCTGTGTTTCTAAAAGAACCAAGATGAACAAGTCATGGCTCTCAGAGGACTTTTCTTCCCCTGGGTCAGCCAGGGGACGGGAAAGGCACGCGTATTTTTGAGTGCTTCATGCAAAGCATCTTTTTCATCTTGAAAATGGGGGTCAACCGATGCCAGTAAAGTGGGGTGTGTGTGGCCCAGTTAGTGGCAACGAGGGAGACTGTGGTTGGAGTCCCCTCGCTGTGTTTCTAAAAGAACCAAGATGAACAAGTCATGGCTCTCAGAGGACTTTTCTTCCCCTGGGTCAGCCAGGGGACGAGAAAGGCACGCGTATTTTTGAAAGTGCTTCATGCAAAGCATCTGTTTCTTTTTCAAAAGGGGGGGTCAACCGATGCCAGTCAAGTGGGGTGTGTGTGGCCCAATTAGTGGCAACGAGGGAGACTGTGGTTGGAGTCCCCTCTCTGTGTTTCTAAAAGAACCAAGATGAACAAGTCATGGCTCTCAGAGGACTTTTCTTCCCCTGGGTCAGCCAGGGGACGGGAAAGGCACGCGTATTTTTGAGAGTGCTTCATGCAAAGCATCTTTTTTATCTTGAAAATGGGGGTCAACCGATGCCAGTAAAGTGGGGTGTGTATGGCCCAGTTAGTGGCAACGAGGGAGACTGTGGTTGGAGTCCCCTCGCTGTGTTTCTAAAAGAACCAAGATGAACAAGTCATGGCTCTCAGAGGACTTTTCTTCTCCTGGGTCAGCCAGGGGACGGGAAAGGCACGTGTATTTTTGAGAGTGCTTCATGCAAAGCATCTTTTTCATCTTGAAAATGGGGGTCAACCGATGCCAGTCAAGTGGGGTGTGTGTGGCCCAATTAGTGGCAACGAGGGAGACTGTGGTTGGAGTCCCCTCACTGTGTTTCTAAAAGAACCAAGATGAACAAGTCATGACTCTCAGAGGACTTTTCTTCCCCTGGGTCAGCCAGGGGACGGGAAAGGCACGCGTATTTTTGAAAGTGCTTCATGCAAAGCATCTTTTTCATCTTGAAAATGGGGGTCAACCGATGCCAGTCAAGTGGGGTGTGTGTGGCCCAGTTAGTGGCAACGAGGGAGACTGTGGTTGGAGTCCCCTTACTGTGTTTTACATGCTTTTAGAAGGGCATGACATGGCTTAGAGGTTGACTTTCAGCATCTGGAAACTGTTGGCTACCAAAATGCTGCCTTTCCAACCTTTTTAACCGTGGATTTTCGTGACCTTATGCCCATCGCAGTGCCCCAAGAGCCGATGCCCAGGCGCCACTCCTTCTCCAACAAAGGCGTGCACGCGCTACACCAGCATGTCGCACTACACATCACTGATTCCTTGAGAAACTCTGTGTGACAGGGTGCATTTCACCACAGATAATTGGCCCAGTAAGCATGGACAGGGGCGTTACATGTCGCTGACTGGGCAATGGGTTACTGTGGGGAGAGATGGAGAAGGGTCTGCTGTACAAGTCTTGCCGTCCCCACGAGTTGTTTCAATCCTTCTTCTGTATGTAGAAGTTAATACACTGCTTCTGCCTCTTCAACCTCGTGTGGGTCCTCCACCTTGGCGCAAACCCTGTGTGGTCAGGCCACCCTTCCTTGTAACTGCGCACAAGGAATACCACACACCTCCTTACTATGCTGGCAGCAGAGCTCAATGCCGTCAGGCGGTCAAAGGTTTACTTTGAAATGTATGGGAAATGTTAGTCACACCGCTGAGAAGTTGTGGACGGTTAGCTCTGGAGACCGAGTTTCATCAATGGTTGTCTCCACACAACCAGCAGCCAGGGAAGGCCAGGTGCGACAATGATGCAAACATGGGTGCGGCCCTTCACTGTGACAATGTGACACACGTGCCTTGTGTGGTTCACGTGTTGAACCTGGTTGTCCAGCAATTTTTAAAGCACTATCCTGGCCCACATGGCCTTCTGCAGAGAGCACGGTGTAACGCCTTTCTTGATCCACACACTCAGATGGGCTGTAAATGATAGGCTAGAGGGAAGCCACTCACCAAGCAGGACCCCTAGAACCCTGAAACCCTTTAACCCCTATACAGGGATTAGGAATTACACAGGGCCCAAGGTGATTAATACCTGTGGAAGGCTGCATTTCCAGAGAATAGTAGTCAGGCAGGTTCAAAACATTAATTGAGGAACAGGAACAGAATGGGACGGCCAGGACTTAATCAGAAAACAAGCAGAGGTGAAATGCGGATCGGCCAACAAGGTACATAAACAGCAAGCAGGAAAAGTAGTCAGGTAACAAGCACACAAAATCATAAAACTGAACTGGGGGTAAAATTAATCAGAGGTTCATAGCTATGTCTGGCAGTGGTCTGCAGACAGGATGGGCATAAAAAAGGGTGTGGTGTCTTCCCATTGGTTGTAGCTGAATGATGGTATTTCATCTGTGAGATACCCACCAGCTACATTCAGCCAGAGATTCTGCATCTGTCAAGGTAATGCAGCCCAGTGGGTGAGCATAACCTGCGTCCACCTGCGCCGCTGGCATCGACTCCTCTCCCATCATCAGCACTATGCATGAAAGGAACACGTTGTCACCTGGCGACCGGAGTACAAATTGACGCAGCGGACTCCGTTGGTGACTTAACAGCCGTGTGCGGCAATGATGCAAACCTGTCTGCGGCCCTTCATCAGGGCAATGTGACACACGTGCCTTGTATGGCTCACGTGTTGAATCTGATTCTCCAGCAATTTTTAAAATACCATCCCAGCCTACATGGCCTTGTGCAGCGGGCACGCTGCTATGAGCTCACTTTCATCCTTCGCACCCAGCAGCTCAACAACTTTCAGCGCTCCGGAAATCTTAGGGTCTGGCGGTTAAACGCCTGAAATGCGATGTTCCGACACGCTGGAATTTGAATCTGCACATGTTTCAGCGTCTGTGGCAGCACCGCAGAGCCCTGCTGAAATACAGTATGACGTATACCCTGGACTAACTTGATCCAGAGGTGGTGCAGATCACGCTGCTGGAGTGGTGTCAGATCAAGGACCTATGCACCCTTCTACACAGTTTACAAATATCGACGAAGATCTTTAGCACTGGCGATGCCATTCTCAGCGTGACAATTCTGGTCATCTACAAGATGGAGCACACTGTATGCATTATTCGGAGTCAGGTGTTGGTCTAAGAGGAAGGGGAGGAAGTACAGGAGGAGTCATATGCAGAAGGGATAATAAGATCTACAAGGTCCAGACGTTGAGCGGCACCTAGGCGGAAGTCAAGGGACGGTGGGGGAGAGGGATTAACAAGAGCGCATAGTATCTGCAAAAAGTGTTGAGGAAGGTGCAGGAGCCCATGAAGAAATGGAGGACGAACTGGCGATGGGCATGGAAGACTCAGCAGATGAGTGAGAGCTTGCTCACATTTCGGTTGTGCGAGGTTGTGGGGAGAGGGCAGAGGAAGGAGGCACGATTCTCACCTCTCTGCCACCAACACACCAAGGACTTGGTCCTCCTGGATGCACAAGACACATGAGCGCCTTCTTGCTGCACTACCTACAACATGACCCTCGGATTGTACGAATTCAAAGTAATCCTGAATACTGGGTTGCCACACTGTTAGATCCCCGGTACAAGACAAAATTTGGCGAAATAATTCCTGCCATAGAAATGGACGCACGTATACAGGAGTATCTGCAGAATGTGGTACGCAATCTTAGATCTGCTTTTCCACTAAACACCAGTGCTGCACAGAGTGAATCTCAACGCTTTGTCATGGCTAGGAGGAAATGGTCTTTTACTTGTCCACATCTGAGGGACCGAGGGCTGGTTGCTGTGCTGAGATGGCGTTGAGTACGGTGTCCCTGCAGAGTTGCACTTTTGGTCATATACCAAAATGAGTTGAAAAAGGACAGATGCTGGTGGAAAGGGGAACAGGTGTGTTGGAAAGGGGAAAAAAGTTTTGGTCCGTGTATTTGGTGGTTAAGCAACAGTAACATTTGCTGAAGAAACACCATCTGTTACAGTGGGACTGGCAGATTTGGATAAAGTGGTATATACTATGTTACCGCTATATAACGAAAATTAATAAGAAAAGAAAGAGAAAGGTATATATCCCCATCAGCAGGCAGTGTCCACCGTGCTCCCAGTTGGAAAAGGAGAGGTTGGCAACTGGAAGGTTCGGTGGAGGATACAGAGCTGTGTGGCTATGAAACTAATAGTAGCCGCCTGAACCGAGTTAGACGCCATTCGGATCTGGAGACTGGGAGCCCTGTTAGCGTCACAGGGTCCACATGCCCACCCAGCCCAGGAACTCCCTGTTAACAACACAGGGGCCATTGAGTACGCTGACCGTGTGCGTAGGGGCCACACCTGTGGACAGCAGGCGCATCAGCAGCAGCAGGCCTGTTAATGCCACTAGGCTGCACAAGCAGGACTGGTAGGACAGGAGCTGGTCTTAACCGTTCTGCGTTACCAACTGTGGTGGTGGCCTGCATCGACACCCTATCCCTGCCTACCTCTGGCCTAAAGCCGCAATGGGTTCAACACATGGAGGTGTGCTCTTTCGGAGCATAATAGAAGACTGCGCACCTCCTTGTTGGCTCCAGCCCCTTTTATAACCTGGGTCCGCCCCAAACCAGGGTGAACCACAATGCACCTCCTGGAGACAAAAGTAGAGTGACACGTCATGAGTGGCATAACTAGCGTCCTATTTGTAACCGCAACTTCAATGATGACCTCATGGCTGCCATGACCCAAACACCTCACCAGTCATCGTCTGACCATCAATAATGCGGTGACAAGTCATAGGGTTGGGCCTCTGCAAGCCATTTGGGAGGACACCTGATGCCCTGTGGTCTATATGGGACCCCCACATCAGGGGCAGGGCCAAAGAGTTCATTACCGGACCTAGTCTCCGATGCAGTAAGTGCCTGAGCATGCTCAGTAGCATGAAATACAGTCTCTGAAAAAAGACTATCAGCTTTAGCATGGTGTCTAGGCACAAAACAGGACTTAGACCCGGCACAGAATGCAAGTACCTCTGCAAAGAGACTTTTCACACTTAGTGTGGGAGCATGCGCTGTATCCCGAAATGAAGACTTAGCGTCAGGAATGGCACAGTCAGGCTGAGCATACTCACTAGGCGAAACACTGTAGTTAGGATGCAGCTGGGGTAAATCGGCACACGCATGCGCACTAGCTGCCTCTCCACACTTAGACGTGGATGAGAAATTGCTCTTCGGGTGTGAACTTGGAGATGCTGTCTATGAACAGAAGGAAAAGCTAAAGGAAGCCACACTTTCTATCCCTCCGAATTATCAAATGCAGCAATGAATTCCCTGAGTTTGCTATAACATTAGCGTAGCAAAATGTGCATGAGGGTGTCATGCAGAGGTGCTGCACATAGATTTGCACCAGTGGGGCACTAATGGAGTACAACAGCCACTTCTTGTATGCCACTAGGTACACTGAGTGTTTGCTAGTATAATGGCTTAGTTAAAAAGAGTTTGAGTGTGCAATGCAGGCAGACGTGCTGCAAATATCTTTCCACTAGTGTGACTACACAAAAGTACAATAGCCACGTTTAGGATGCCACTAGGTAAACTGACTGTTTGCTAGTATAATGGCTTAGTTAAAAAGAGTTTGAGTGTGCAATGCAGTCAGACGTGCTGCAAATATCTTTCCACTAGTGTGACTACACAAACGTACAATAGCCACGTTTAGGATGCCACTAGGTACACTGACTGTTTGCTAGTATAATGGTTTAGTTAAAAAGAGTTTGAGTGTGCAATGCAGGCAGACGTGCTGCAAATATCTTTCCACTAGTGTGACTACACAAAAGTACAATAGCCACGTTTAGGATGCCACTAGGTACACTGACTGTTTGCTAGTATAATGGCTTAGTTAAAAAGAGTTTGAGTGTGCAATGCAGGCAGACGTGCTGCAAATATCTTTGCAATAGTGTGACTAGACAAAAGTACAATAGCCACGTTTAGGATGCCACTAGGTACACTGAGTGTTTGCTAGTAAAATGGCTTAGTTAAAAGAGTTTGTGTGTGCAATGCAGGCAGACGTGCTGCAAATATCTTTCCACTAGTGTGACTAGACAAAAGTCCAATAGCCACGTTTAGGATGCCACTAGGTACACTGACTGTTTGCTAGTATAATGGCTTAGTTAAAAAGAGTTTGAGTGTGCAATGCAGGCAGACGTGCTGCAAATATCTTTGCAATAGTGTGACTAGACAAAAGTACAATAGCCACGTTTAGGATGCCACTAGGTACACTGACTGTTTGCTAGTATAATGGCTTAGTTAAAAAGAGTTTGAGTGTGCAATGCAGGCAGACGTGCTGCAAATATCTTTCCACTAGTGTGACTACACAAAAGTACAATAGCCACGTTTAGGATGCCACACTAGGTACAATGACTGTTTGCTAGTATAATGGCTTAGTTAAAAAGAGTTTGAGTGTGCAATGCAGGCAGACGTGCTGCAAATATCTTTCCACTAGTGTGACTACACAAAAGTACAATAGCCACGTTTAGGATGCCACTAGGTACACTGAGTGTTTGCTAGTATAATGGCTTAGTTATAATGAGTTGGAGTGTGCAGAGGACAGGAGGGTACAGTGCCAGGATTGTGGGGCTCTGGGTAGAGGAATGGAAGCCTGCCTTTCTATTCCCTCCTAATGGGGAAATGCAGCGACGAAATCCCTGACCTTAGCTACACAGACGCTGTCGCTGTTTTCAGGACCTGTCACCTATGGCTCTGACCCTGCCGGTACGAGCCCTTAAAAGGACTGATGGAAAGTGCTATCCCTATGCTGTCCAGCGCTGTGTATGGAGCGCATACAGCTGTATCAGCGATAGGACTCAGGACGGAGCTGCGCCAGTGATGTCTGACACCAAGGACGCAGAAGAGATAATGGCGTCCTGGAGGAAAATGTCCGGTTTTATAATGCAGGGACATGTGACATGGACATCCTATCACACATGCCGTTGCTTCTCTGGCTAAAAGTCCACTTAGCTGTGTGTGTGTCTGGGATTGGCTGACATGCTGGCCCGCCCCACAAGACGCGCGCGCTTAGGGAAGGAAGACAAGGGAAAAAAAAAAAAAATGGCGATCGCCATTATACAAACAGCAGTGATCTGAAGGCGCTGTTCACGCACACTATACACTGAAATGTCATAATAGTGTGAGTCACAGAGTGACTTACACTATTACAGCGGAAAGCCAGCTAGGAATTAGCTGTTTTTTTGCTGCTAGAACCGTTCTCGAACGTTTCTAGAACTATCGAGCTTTTGCAAAAAGCTCGAGTTCTAGTTCGATCTAGAACAGGCACCAAAATCACTCGAGCCTAGACCTGGAGAACCTCGAACCGCGAACCACGCTCAACTCTAGTCAGGACCCGCTGCCTTTCATGACACAGTGAGTCCTGATCGTGGGCACAGGCATATGCACATATATGGTACATATTTGAAGACAAATTCCCTAAAATACATATAAACAGACAAATCCATACAGTCTTCTGCACTGACATACATAGATATTTACATCATACATATACACACATTGGAGGTAATAATATGGGGAAGCCGGCAGCAGCCGCATTCACCTACCCCGCTTGTCTCTGTCCAGCTCCTCCTCGGCATGTGATCACTTTAACAGACCTAGCCACGCACAGTGCACACTGACACCGCTGTGTATGTATCACAAGGGAGGATGTTTTTTTTTATTTATATAATATATATATATATATTAACAGAAGCATAAATCTTACAAACCAACAAGTTATGTTGCTCAGTTAAATTTTAATACATTTTCAACATAAGTGTGAGTCAATTATTATTCAACCCCTAGGTTTAATATTTTGTGGAATAACCCTTGTTTGCAATTACAGCTAATAATCGTCTTTTATAAGACCTGATCAGGCCGGCACAGGTCTCTGGAGTTATCTTGGCCCACTCCTCCATGCAGATCTTCTCCAAGTTATCTAGGTTCTTTGGGTGTCTCATGTGGACTTTAATCTTGAGCTCCTTCCACAAGTTTTCAATTGGGTTAAGGTCAGGAGACTGACTAGGCCACTGCAACACCTTGATTTTTTCCCTCTTCAATCAGGCCTTGGTTGTCTTGGCTGTGTGCTTTGGGTCGTTGTCTTGTTGGAAGATGAAATGACGACCCATCTTAAGATCCTTGATGGAGGAGCGGAGGTTCTTGGCCAAAATCTCCAGGTAGGCCGTGCTATCCATCTTCCCATGGATGCGGACCAGATGGCCAGGCCCCTTGGCTGAGAAACAGCCCCACAGCATGATGTTGCCACCACTATGCTTGACTGTAGGGATGGTATTCTTGGGGTCGTATGCAGTGCCATCCAGTCTCCTAACGTTACGTGTGTGGTTGGCACCAAAGATCTCGATCTTGGTCTCATCAGACCAGAGAACCTTGAACCAGTCTGTCTCAGAGTCCTCCAAGTGATCATGAGCAAACTGTAGAGAAGCCTTGACATGACGCTTTGAAAGTAAAGGTACCTTACGGGCTCGTCTGGAACGGAGACCATTGCGGTGGAGTACGTTACTTATGATATTGACTGAAACCAATGTCCCCACTGCCATGAGATCTTCCCAGAGCTCCTTCCTTGTTGTCCTTGGGTTAGCCTTGACTCTTCGGACAAGCCTGGCCTCGGCATGGGAGGATACTTTCAAAGGCTGTCCAGGCCGTGGAAGGCTAACAGTAGTTCCATAAGTCTTCCATTTCCGGATGATGCTCCCAACAGTGGAGACAGGTAGGCCCAACTCCTTGGAAAGGGTTTTGTACCCCTTGCCAGCCTTGTGACCCTCCACGATCTTGTCTCTGATGGCCTTGGAATGCTCCTTTGTCTTTCCCATGTTGACCAAGTATGAGTGCTGTTCACAAGTTTGGGGAGGGTCTTAATTAGTCAGAAAAGGCTGGAAAAAGAGATAATTAATCCAAACATGTGAAGCTCATTGTTCTTTGTGCCTGAAATACTTCTTAATACTTTAGGGGAACCAAACAGAATTCTGGTGGATTGAGGGGTTGAATAATAAATGACCCTCTGAATATACTTTTCACAATTTAAAAAAAAAAATAAAAAAAGAAATAACATTTTTTTTTGTTGCAGTGCATTTCACACTTCCAGGCTGATCTACAGTCCAAATGTCACAATGCTAAGTTAATTCCGAATTTGTAAACCTGCTAAATCTGCAGGGGGTTGAATACTACTTGTAGGCACTGTATGTATGTATACATATATATATATATATATATATATATATATATATATATATATATATATATATATATATATATATATATATATATATTTATTATACACACACTGTATATATACAGCACAGGAGGGGCTGGGGGCTACAGTATATACAGCACAGGAGGGGCTGGGGGCATAGACAGTACTTGAGGGGGCATACATATTAGTCCTGTTTCAGATGTCAGTGATTCTGGTATGTATGTGCTAGTTTTTATACGTACCAGAATCACTGACCTATGCAGACCCATTTTACTCAATGGATCTGCACACACATCAGTGATTTTTCACTGACCGTGCCTCCGTGTGGCGTACATGCGGCGGCGTATCCATGATTGCCACACAGAAACATGTCCGTTTTTTTTCTGGCATCACTGATGTCCCACGGACCACACTATGGTATGATCCGTGAAACACGTACCAGAAAAACACGGACATTTAAAATAAAAAGCTTTTTCAACTCACCTTCTCCAGCGATGCTGAGTTCGGCAGCTGCTCTCTGCTTCTTCCTGGCCGGTTCATTATGGCATGCATATTCATTTATGCAGCCAGAGCCGGCCCGGAAGTAGCTGCAGAGGTGAGAGAGCAGTGGCTGGATGCTGAATCGCGGGACTCTTCAGCACCGCGGTGAGCAGGAGCGGGGGCAGGTAAGTATATGTCCATGTGCAATGACTGAGTACGGATCACGTATCGGGGATTGCACATGGACAACCACTGTGTGCCGTGAATCACGGAGTGTGAAGGGACATATGTGTGTTTAACATGTCAGTGAAGAGCGTCTGTGTTTTTCACTGAGGGGCATACACGTTACTAAGGGGTATACACATTACTGGGGGAAATACACTTTACAGTGGGGCATACAAATTACTGGTAGCATAGATATTACTAAGGGGCATATAGCTCTGGTGTTGGGGCTTATACAGCTCTGGGGACACATACAGCTCCGATGGGGGCATACAAATCTGGTGTGGGGGCTGGGAGGCACACAGATCTGGTGGGGGGGGGTGGCTGGAGGCATATAGCTCTGGTGAGGAGAGGGCTGCTGGGGCATACAGATCTGGTGAGAGGGGGCTGGGATACATATCTGGTGGGAGGGGGCTGGAGGCATACAGAGCTGGAGGGGGCTGGGGGGCATATAGATCTTGTGGGGGGGGGCTGGGGGGCATACAAATCTGGTGTGGGGGCTAAGGGGCATACAAATCTGGTGTGGGGGCTGGGGGGTATACAAATCTGGTGTGGGGGCTGGGGGTATACAAATCTGGTGAGGGGATGGCTGGAGGCATATAGCTTTGGTGAGGAGAGGGCTGCTGGGGCATACAGATCTGGTGAGGGGGGCTGGGATACATATCTGGCGGGAGGGGGATGGAGGCATACAGGTCTGGGGGGCGCATAGATCTGATGGGGGGGCTGGGGGGCATACAAACTTGGTGAGGAGGCCATACAGATGTGGTGAGGGGGGTGACTGGAGGCATATAGCTCTGGTGAGGAGGGGGCTGGGGCATACAGCTTTGGGTAGGTGGGGGGGGTCACATACATCGTTCCTTGGTGTTCAGCTCCTCTTCCTCCAGTCTCTTCATCTGTGGACAGAGCTCAGCATGTTGCTTGGTAGCTCCACCCACAGATGCATATCCGTACACAAGCAGCCCAACTGAAGCAGTGAGTGCACGCTGAGCTGCAGGTGCTGATTTAAAGCGCCGGCAGCCAGGAAAATGCTGCTGCCGCCCACCCATAACAGCGGCAGTACAGAGCCAGAGCAGTGAAGCAGCCCTCTGCTCTGCTCATGTGCATTAGGAGGGGGAGAAAGTCAGACGGGGAGAGAGCGGGTGGGCGGATCCACGGGACAAAAGCCTCACGATCGTGACACCGGGACACCCGCTGAAATCCGGTACAGTCCCGCTGTATCCGGGACGGTTGGGAGGTATGCGTGCCTGCGCTCTTCCCTCTGCCTCCATTATGTGCAAGCACTGGCCATATGAACCCACGTCACCTATTACCGTAGGTGCAAGATTATGGGCGGCACTGTGAGTGTCATCAGCAGCGTCATCCAAGTACCCGCCCATAATCTCGTGCCCGCGGTAATAGGTAACATGGCTCATATGGTCAGCGCTTGCGCATAACAGTGGAGGTAGAGGGAAAAACGTGGGCACGAGATTATGGGCGGGTACTTGGATGACGCTGCTGATGACAATCACAGCGCCGCCCATAATCTCGCGCCTGCGCAATCACCTCAAAAGCGTTCACACTTTGCACAGTGCTCAGTCTTGCGAGAGTGTCACTGGGCATGCGCGAGACCTCGGGAGCACACAGTTACATGAGGAAGGCATCCTCATGTATGTAAATGAGCAATGGGGGACTGCGTAAAGCGGCAGGAGGGGGAATAACGGACGCAAGACAGCTCGCCCCCGTGACCATAAAAAAACATTTGCATACAAAAAGGTAAGACTTTATAAAGTATTTTTTAGGTTTCAAAGGGGCCAAAATAACAACAGGAACCTTTCCAGAATGCAGCCCAGGAGCTGCAGAGGGGAATCTTTTAGTTTTATTGTGAAATTTCTGCTGACAGTTTCCCTTTAACTGGTAGGGGAGTTAGGATAAAGCAGAGCTGAACCTGTTGGGCAGCTAGGACCCAGCAGCTCCACAGGCAGGAGACCACTGATCGGTAAGCTAATAGAAGTCTGCAGATGTAACTCTGCATAGTTTATTACTGGCCAGTGCTATCTGCAGGAGAGATAAGTGCTGATTGCACGGTCTTCTCCTCAGCTTCCTGATTCCCCGTGTGTCTCCAGCAGTGAGAAGCCACACACGGGGAATCAGAGAGAACAGCTGCAGAGAAGCTCCGGGGCTGGGGATGTCCGCTCTGCTGCAGGGGGTGGGTTTGGGGGGGTTCGGCTCTGCTGCAGGGGGGGGGGTCGGCTCTGCTGCATGGGGTGATTCATACCTCAGCGGCAGTCACAGGAGTTTCAAGGTGCGCGCTTGACTCTGTAATGATTAGAAGGGAGAAACAGCGAGGCGGGGCTACAGTGGGTGGGCGGAGCACGGGATAAATAGGCTCACGGGCGGAACTCTGGATCAAAGGCTCAAAAACGTGAGAGTCCCGCTGTATCCGGGACGGCTGGGAGGTATGGCAAAAGTGTTTACCTTTTGTGCAGCCATCATTATTTTCAAGTACTGCCTTAACTCACTTGGGCATTGAGTTCACTAGAGCTTCACAGGAGCCACTGGAATCCGCTTCCAAACCTCCATAACAACATCATGGAGCTGGTGGATGTTAGGGACCTTGCGCTTATTCACCTTCCATTTGAGGAGGCCTCACAGATGCTCAGTAGGGTTTAGGTATGGAGACATGCTTAGCCAGGCTAGCACCTTTACCCTCTGCTTCTTTAGCAAGACAGTGGTCATCTTGGAGATGTTCGTAGACTTCATGTTGGAATAGTGCCATGCAGCCCAGTTGCTGAAGGGACAGGATCATAACTCTGCTTTGTCACTGTACATGTTGGCATTTATTGTTCTCTCAATGAACTGTAGCTCCCCACAGCCAGCTGTACTCATGCAACACCAAACTATGAAACTCCCATGCGCTTGTCTTTGTTCTTTTCACCTGATTGCCACCACACACACTTGACACCATTGAACCAAATAAGTTTATTTTGGTCTCATCAGACCACAGGACATGGTTCCAGCAATCCATGTCCTTAGTCGATTTGTGTTTTGCACTAGTGATGAGCGAGTACTAAAAAGCTCGGGTGCTCAAGGCTCGGGCCGAGCATCCCAAGATACTCGTGTACTCGGCCCGAGCACCGAGCCCAATGTTATCTTATGGGAGACCCGAGTATTTTTATGAAATGACCCCCGGCAGCATGTAGAAACCCTAAAAATGTCACAAAAGTCTCAGAAGAGTGCTCAAATGACATGGCAACAGCATGGGGAAGACCCCTTGAAGCATTTATCACTCAAAAGTCACAGCTGTGAACAATTTTGTCCGCGTTTTACGCCATTTTTACGGACTCACCAGAAAACCTTCAAAAATGACACCAAAATGAATTTTCATGGCAGAAATGTTAAGGGCACATACCCAATAGTGAGATAGAGCTGGTGTATGTTACTTTTTGAGATTAATACATGAAAGATTTTACGTAAAACATTGTGTGGCACTCCGATGTCCCTGAGAAGAGACGTACATGAAGGCCTCTTGAGTCTAATGTGCCCATTTTGAGGAAGTGAGTCTTTGTAGTATTTTCCTTTGCCAGGGCAGTCCAAAATTGTGAGGTTCACCAATGCCCCTGCATACAGACGTGCATGATGGCCTGTAAACCTGAAGTGCCCATTGTAAGGAAGTGGGTCTATTGTAGTATAGCCCTTTGGCAGGGCAGCCAAAAATTGGGAGGCTCCACGTTGTCCCTGGATAGAGACGTGCATGAGGGCCTGTAAACCTGAAGTGCCCATTGTAAGGAAGTGGGTCTATTGTAGTATAGCCCTTTGGCAGGGCAGCCAAAAATTGGGAGGCTCCACGTTGTCCCTGGATAGAGACGTGCATGAGGGCCTGTAAACCTGAAGTGCCCATTGTAAGGAAGTGGGTCTATTGTAGTATAGCCCTTTGGCAGGGCAGCCAAAAATTGGGAGGCTCCACGTTGTCCCTGGATAGAGACGTGCATGAGGGCCTGTAAACCTGAAGTGCCCATTGTAAGGAAGTGGGTCTATTGTAGTATAGCCCTTTGGCAGGGCAGCCAAAAATTGGGAGGCTCCACGTTGTCCCTGGATAGAGACGTGCATGAGGGCCTGTAAACCTGAAGTGCCCATTGTAAGGAAGTGGGTCTATTGTAGTATAGCCCTTTGGCAGGGCAGCCAAAAATTGGGAGGCTCCACGTTGTCCCTGGATAGAGACGTGCATGAGGGCCTCAAAACATTGTTCCCATTGCAAAGGAGCGGGTCTCCTGTCGTTGTAATGTCCATTCTGAAAGAATGGGCGAAAAAATTTACCACTGGGGGTATACCTGAAACAAAGGCCTAACTATTGTAACGGTCATCATGGTGGCGCATGAGGAGAAGGAGGAGCAGTCCAGCGATTATCCAAAGTCCAGAAGTGTGTACCCATGGGTGAGTGGAGGTACATGGCAAATTCCCGTTACAAACTTTAAATTCCGCTCTCATTTGCTGGTGGTGTGGTGAAGTCTGGCCCAATCCAACCCTTGTTCATCTTGATCAGAGTCAGCCTGTCAGCATTTTCAGTTGACAGGCGGGTGCGTTTATCTGTAATGATTCCACCTGCGGCACTAAAAACACGCTCTGACAAAACGCTAGCGGCAGGGCAGGCCAGGACTTCCAAGGCGTAGAGCGCCAATTCATGCCACGTGTCCACCTTGGATACCCAATAATTGTAAGGCACAGAGGAATGTCGGAGTACAGTTGTTCGATCTGCAAGGTACTCCTTGAGCATCTGGGCAAACTTAGGATTTCTTGTGGCACTACCTCAGGGGCTGTGGTACTTGAGGGGCTGAGAAAACTGTCCCACATCTTAAAGACTGTTCCCCTACCTCTGGCGGATTGGACTTGTGCCTCTCTCGGCTGTACGCCTTGGTTGTCCACTGATTCCTGACCTATGCCGCTAGCGTTTTGTGAGGGGAATGCTTTGCCTACTTCCGTGACTATGGCCTTCCGGAACTGCTGCATTTTGGTTGACCTCTCCGCCTCGGGAATAAGAGACATAAAGTTCTCCTTGTAGCGTGGGTCTAACAGTGTTACCAACCAGTAATGATTGTCGGCCAAGATGTTCTTAACGTGAGGGTCACGAGACAGGCAGCTTACCATAAAGTCAGCCATGTGCGCCAGACTCTTAACAGCCAGTACTTCAGTATCCTGACCAACACGATGACTGAACATGCTGTCCTCCTCCTCCTCCTCATCTACCCTGTCCTCTGGCCAGCCACGCTGAACCGAGGATATGACTGGTGTGCATGTCATATCCTCAATTTGGCCGGAGAGTTGCTCCATGTCTTCATCCTCCTCCTCGTCATAGTCCTCCACTGCACGTTGTGATGAGACGAGGCTGGGCTGTGTGTTATCACCCACACCCACTACTGTTTCTTGCTGCAACTCATCGCGCTCCGCCTGCAATGCATCATGTTTGTTTTTGAGCAGAGACCGTTTTAGAAGGCAGAGAAGCGGTATGGTGACGCTAATAATGGCGTCATCACCACTAGAGTTGAGCGCGGTTCGAGGTTCGAGGTTCTCCAGTTCTAGGCTCGAGTGATTTTGGGGGCTGTTCGAGATCGAACTAGAACTCGAGCTTTTTGCAAAAGCTCGATAGTTCTAGATACGTTCGAGAACAGTTCTAGCAGCAAAAAGCAGGGCTTTTTACAGCTACAGTGTGCAGGAGCCATTGCTGGCAGCCTGCCAGAAGCTGGTAACCAAGATAAACATCGGGTATCCAACCAAAGCGCTTTGGTTAGTAACCCGATGTTTACCCTAGTTACGTGCAGGAAGCCCACACTTCCCCGCTCAGCTCACTCCGCCCCCTCCTACCCGCGGCATGTACACACGTACACACACACACACACACACACACACAGACGGTCCCGCTCGGCTTACCTGCGGTCGGCCCGGGGGCAGCAGTCCTTGGCACTGGAAACTGTGCCTGCCGGCCCTTTAAGGCCACTGTGTTCTCCTGCATTGAGCATCATCTGTGGGCGGAGCTACCGCCCGGCGTCCTGCTCGGTCGCACAGATGAAGGAGTCACAGTGCCAGCCAGCGACCCCCAGCACATCGCTTCCCTCCGGCGCTGTGTGGGCCCCATCTGCACCGTGACCTGATCAGTATGTGGGACATCACTCCCTCCCCGCCCCTCCCTGTCCCCCCGTGCGTGTGTGGGCCCCGCAGAGCCGTGTGTGTGACCCCCGGAGCCGCGTGTGTGGGCCCCGCAGAGCCGTGTGTGTGACCCCCAGAGCCGCGTGTGTGGGCCCCGCAGAGCAAGGTGTCTGTATGTATGTATATATGCAGCAGAGCAGTATGCGTGTCTATATGTATGTATATATGCAGCAGAGCAGTATGCGTGTCTATATGTATGTATATATGCAGCAGAGCAGTATGCGTGTCTGTATGTATGCATGCAGCAGAGCAGTATGCGTGTCTGTATGTATGTATATATGCAGCAGAGCAGTATGCGTGTCTGTATGTATGTATGTATATATGCAGCAGAGCAGTATGCATGTCTGTATGTATGTATATATGCAGCAGAGCAGTATGCGTGTCTGTATGTATGTATATATGCAGCAGAGCAGTATGCGTGTCTGTATGTATGTATGTATATATGCAGCAGAGCAGTATGCGTGTCTGTATATATGCAGCAGAGCAGTATGCGTGTCTGTATGTATGTATGTATATATGCAGCAGAGCAGTATGCGTGTCTATATGTATGTATGTATGCAGCAGAGCAGTATGCGTGTCTGTATGTATGTATATATATATGCAGCAGAGCAGTATGCGTGTCTATATGTATGTATGTATGCAGCAGAGCAGTATGCGTGTCTGTATGTATGTATGTATATATGCAGCAGAGCAGTATGCGTGTCTGTATGTATGTATGTATATATGCAGCAGAGCAGTATGCGTGTCTATATGTATGTATATATGCAGCAGAGCAGTATGCGTGTCTGTATGTATATATGCAGCAGAGCAGTATACGTGTCTGTATGTATGTATGTATATATGCAGCAGAGCAGTATGCGTGTCTGTATGTATGTATATATGCAGCAGAGCAGTATGCGTGTCTGTATGTATGTATATATGTAGCAAAGTAGTATGCATGTCTGTATGTATGTATATATATGCAGCAGAGCAATATGCGTGTCTGTATGTATGTATGCATGTATGTATGCAGCAGAGCAGTATACGTGTCTGTATGTATGTATATATGTAGCAGAGTAGTATGCATGTCTGTCTGTATATATATATGCAGCAGAGCAATATGCGTGTCTGTCTGTATGTATGCATGTATGTATGCAGCAGAGCAGTATACGTGTCTGTATGTATGTATGTATATATGCAGCAGAGCAGTATGCGTGTCTGTATGTATGTATATATGCAGCAGAGCAGTATGCGTGTCTATATGTATGTATGTATGCAGCAGAGCAGTATGCGTGTCTGTATGTATGTATATATGCAGCAGAGCAGTATGCGTGTCTGTATGTATGTATATATGCAGCAGAGCAGTATGCGTGTCTGTATGTATGTATGTATATATGTAGCAAAGTAGTATGCATGTCTGTATGTATGTATATATATATGCAGCAGAGCAATATGCGTGTCTGTATGTATGTATGCATGTATGTATGCAGCAGAGCAGTATACGTGTCTGTATGTATGTATATATGTAGCAGAGTAGTATGTGTGTCTGTCTGTATATATATATGCAGCAGAGCAATATGCGTGTCTGTCTGTATGTATGCATGTATGTATGCAGCAGAGCAGTATACGTGTCTGTATGTATGTATGTATATATGCAGCAGAGCAGTATGCGTGTCTGTATGTATGTATGTATATATGCAGCAGAGCAGTATGCGTGTCTGTATGTATGTATGTATATATGCAGCAGAGCAGTATGCGTGTATGTATGTATATATGCAGCAGAGCAGTGTGCGTGTCTGTATGTATGTATGTATGTATGCAGCAGAGCAATATGCGTGTCTGTCTGTATGTATGCATGTATGTATGCAGCAGAGCAGTATGCGTGTCTCTATGTATGCATGTATATATGCAGCAGAGCAGTATGCGTGTCTGTATGTATGCATGTATGTATGCAGCAGAGCAGTATATGTGTCTGTATGTATGTATGTATATATGCAGCAGAGCAGTATGCATGTCTGTATGTATGTATATATGCAGCAGAGCAGTAGCAGAGCAATATGCGTGTCTGTATGTATGTATGCATGTATGTATGCAGCAGAGCAGTATGCGTGTCTGTATGTATGCATGTATGTATGCAGCAGAGCAGTATGCGTGTCTGTATGTATGCATGTATGTATGCAGCAGAGCAGTATGCGTGTCTGTATGTATGCATGTATGTATGCAGCAGAGCAGTATGCGTGTCTGTATGTATGCATGCAGAGCAGTATGCGTGTCTGTCTGTCTGTATGTATGTATGTATGCAGAAGAGCAGTATGCGTGTCTGTCTGTATGTATGTATGCAGCAGAGCAGTGTGTGTGTGTGTCTGTATGTATGCATGTATGTATGCAGCAGAGCAGTATGCGTGTCTGTCTGTATGTATGTATGCAGCAGAGCAGTGTGTGTGTGTGTCTGTATGTATGTATGCAGCAGAGCAGTATGTGTGTGTCTGTCTATATGTATGTATGTAGCAGAGCAGTGTGTGTGTGTCTGTCTATATGTATGTATGCATGCAGAGCAGTATGTGTGTGTCTGTATGTATGTATGCAGCATAGCAGTGTGTGTCTCTGTATGTATGCATGTATGATGTGTATCTATGTATGTCAGTGTATATGACTGTATAGATTTGTCTGTTTATATGTATTTTTGTGAGTTTGTCTTTAAATATGTATATGTACGTGTATGTATCTGTGTATGTGTGTGTGTCTGCGTGTGTATGGGACCCACTGAGACTCTTCCGCCCGGGGCCCACAAAAACCTGGAGCCGGCCCTGCCTGCGGTGATGAAGTCTCGCCATCCCGACCTCAGCGCTGTCACTGTCCTCCATGGCCGCCGCTTGTCACATCACCTTCTCTCGCTTCCGACCCGAGACTGACTAGCGGTGACGTCACGGGCCTCTCGCGATTCTTGGCTGTGAAGGCGGCGGTCATTGAACTTAGTGACAGGGGCTGTCAGCAGTGCTGGAGATCAGCGCAGGTAATGTACCTCGCTGACAGCAGCACTTGTCATGCCCTGCAGTGACCTGGGCTGACCCATTGATGTTAGCTCAGGTCACTGCATTGCTCTCCCAGCCAATGGGGAACATCCTGCTCTTCATTGACTGGGACAGTGTGGATCGTCATGGCAACCCCTTGGATTACACCAGACCTGGATTTGTTTTTCATTCTAATAAATTGGTTAAAGAGGGAATGTTTTGGGGAGTGTTTTTTCAAATAAAAATGTGTTTGTCGTCTATTTTTTTTATTACTGACTGGGTTGGTGATGTCGGGTATCTGACAGACGCCTGACCTCACCAACCCCAGGGCTTGATGCCAGGTGACATTACACACCTGGTATTAACCCCATATATTACCCCGTTTGCCACCGCACCAGGGCGCGGGATGAGCTGGGGCGAAGCACCAGGATTGGCGCATCTAATGGATGCGCCACTTCTGGGGCGGCTGCGGCCTGCTATTTTTAGGCTGGGGAGAGTCCAATAACCATGGACCTCCCTAGTCTGAGAATATCAGGCCCCAGCTGTCTGCTTTACCTTGGCTGGTGATCCAATTTTGGGGGACCCCTACGTGTTTTTTTTTTTTAATTATTTATTTAATTTAAAGTAACAGCGTGGGGTGCCCTCAGTTTTGGATTACCAGCCAAGGTGAGGTTGCCAGCTGTGGTCTGCAGGCTGCAGCCGTCTGCTTTACCCTAGCTGGCTACAAAACTAGGGGGAACCCTACGTCATTTTTTTTTTCATTTTTTTGGCTAAATACAAAGCTAAGCATCCCTTAGTGCCACATGAAAGGCACCAAAGGGTGCTCCACTTTTTCTCCACTTTTTCTCCATTTTTTTCTCCACTTTTTCTCCACTTTTTCTACATTTTTTTTCTACATTTTTTCTCCACTTTTTCTTCACTTTTTCTCCACTTTTTATCCATTTTTTCTCCACTTTTTCTCCACTTTTTCTCCACTTTTTCTCCACTTTTTCTCCACTTTTTCTCCACTTTTTCTCCACTTTTTCTCCACTTTTTATCCATTTTTACTCCACTTTTTCTCCACTTTTTCTCCATTTTTTTCTCTACTTTTTCTCTACTTTTTCTCCACTTTTTCTCCACTTTTTCTCCATTTTTTCTCCACTTTTTCTCCACTTTTTCTCCACTTTTTCTCCACTTTTTCTCCACTTTTTCTCCACTTTTTCTCCATTTTTTTCTCTACTTTTTCTCCACTTTTTCTCCACTTTTTCTCCACTTTTTCTCCATTTTTTCTCCATTTTTTCTCCACTTTTTCTCCACTTTTTCTCCACTTTTTCTCCACTTTTTCTCCACTTCTTCTACATTTTTTTCTCCATTTTTTCTCCACTTTTTCTCCATTTTTACTCCACTTTTTCTCCACTTTTTCTCCATTTTTTTCTCCACTTTTTCTCCATTTTTTCTCTACTTTTTTTCCACTTTTTCTCCACTTTTTCTCCACTTTTTCTCCACTTATTCTCCACTTATTCTCCACTTTTTCTCCACTTTTTCTCCACTTTTTCTCCACTTTTTCTCCACTTATTTTCCACTTTTTCTCCACTTATTCTCCACTTATTCTCCACTTATTCTCCACTTTTTCTCCACTTTTTCTCCACTTATTCTCCACTTATTCTCCACTTATTCTCCACTTATTCTCCACTTTTTCTCCACTTTTTCTCCACTTTTTCTCCTTTTTTTCTCCACTTTTTCTCCACTTATTCTCCACTTTTTCTCCACTTATTCTCCACTTTTTCTCCACCAGTGAGCAGAGCTTCCTCTACAGTAGTTCTCCTGATTAGGCATGCCCTTACCTCATGAGCAGGGCATTGCAGCTTTGGTAGCAACCATTACGACATGGACTCTGCTGCTGTGGACCCGGGGAGAGTGAGTGCAGATTCATTGCACCCACACTCCGCACATGAAGGGTCCGCACTCCTAGAAAATGGGGGATACGTTCCCTGAGTGTCTCCCCCCATATTCTAGACGATCCAGAGTCGTCGTGGGACCCCTTTATTTTTTTTCTTACAATAAATTGGTGAAAGAGGAAATGTTTTGGGGACTGTTTTTTCAAATAAATTTCTTTTGTCGATTTTTTGTTTTTGTTAGTACTGACAGTTTATGATGTTGGGTATCTAATAGACGCCATGACATCACAAACTGCTGGGCTTGATCTCAGGTGACTTTACAGCTAGTATCAACCCGATTTATTACCCCGTTTGCCACTGCACCAGGGCACGGGATGAGCTGGGGTGAAGCGCCAGGATTGGCGCATCTAGTGGATGCGCCACGTCTGGGGTGCCTGCGGCCTGCTATTTTTAGGCTGTGAAGGCCCACTAACTATGGACCTTCCCACCCTGAGAATACCAGACCACAGCTGTCCGCTTTACCTTGGCTGGTGATCCAATTTGGGGGGGACCCTACTTTTATTGTGTAATTATTAATATTTATAAAATAATTATAAAAAAGAGCCTGAGGGGACCTCCACATTGGATCCCCAACCACGGTAAAGCTGCCAGCTGTGGTTTTCAGGCTACAGCCGTCTGCTTTACCCTAGCTGGCTATCAAAAATGGGGGGACCCAACGTCATTTTTTTTTTTAACCATTTTTTAAATAGAAAAAATGAATGGGCTTCCCTGTATTTTGATTGCCAACCAAGGTAACGGCAGGCAGATGGGGGTGGCAACCCATAGCTGTCTGCTTTATCTGCGCTGAGAATCAAAAATACCGCGGAGCGCTACGTCATTTTTTTAAAGATTTATTTTTACAGCACTGTGATGTCCAGCAATCAAAATACAGGGAAGCCCATTTTATTTTTAGTTATTTAAATAAATAATTAAAAAAAATATATATGGGCTCCCGCTGCATTTTTTGTATTGCTAGCTAAGGGTAATCCAAGCAGCTACTGGCTGCTAACCCCCACTGCTTGGTGTTACCTTCACTGGCAATGGAAAATCCAGGGAAGCATTTTTTATTTTTTTTGCCAAAAAACTACAAAAAAAAGGACGTGAGCTTCGCCATATTTTTGTATGCTAGCCAGGTACAGCAGGCAGCCACGGGCTGCCTCCAACCCCCAGTTGCCTATTTGTACCCGGCTGGGAACCAAAAATATAGGGAAGCCCGTTTTTTTTTAATTATTTCACTTATTTCATGAAATAATTAAAAAACAAATGACGTGGGCTTCGCCCCATTTTTGTGTCCAGCCGGGTACAACTAGGCAGCTGGGGATTGGAATTCGCAGCACAGGTTAGCCCGAGGTTTCTGGGCGCCTCTACTGCGGATTTCAGTCCGCAGCCGCCCCAGAAAATGGCGCTCTCATAGAAGCGCCATCATCTGGCGCTGTATCCAACTCTTCCAACAGCCCTGGAGCCGGGTGGCTTGTTGGGTAATCATGAGTTAATACTGGCTTTGTTTTACTAGCCAGTATTAAGCCAGAGATTCTTAATGTCAGGCACGTTTGACCCGGCCATTAAGAATCTCCAATAAAGGGTTAAAAAAAACACCACACAGAGAAAAAATACTTTAATAGAAATAAATACACAGACACATTAGAGACTCCATCTTTATTACCCCCTGTCAGCCCTCCACGATCCTGCTCTTCTGTCTTCTTTCTTTCTAGTGTAGTAGTAGTGACGATTGTAGTGAGGATGAGATTCACCAGCTCATCACTTGGGGCTGGGGAACCTCCATCCTCACTACAATGCTCACTACAATCGTGCAGCCTTCACTCTATGAGTGATCAGTGCTGGCTGTCAGCGGTAACAGCGGTAACGCTGACAGACGCGTTACCATAGCAACGGTGCTCTCGGAGCCGCGGTTAGCGGTGACATCACTGCTAACTGCGTTGCTATGGCAACGGTGATCTCCGTTAATGACCGGCTGTGTCAGCCGGTCCCTAACGGAACGGGGAGTCGACCGTGTGCTAGAGCATGTCGCCGGTACACGGCGATACACATATGTGCACCGTGTACCGGAGAGATGCACTCGCAGGTCCTACATGACATGTCATAGTCATGTGACCAGTCTGTAGCCAATGAGATAATAGCCACGTGACTGGTCACATGGCTATTTTGACGTCACGATAGGTCCTGCATCTCT
The DNA here is from genome assembly GCF_048569485.1 of Anomaloglossus baeobatrachus. Lineage (NCBI taxonomy): Eukaryota > Metazoa > Chordata > Amphibia > Anura > Aromobatidae > Anomaloglossus > Anomaloglossus baeobatrachus. The sequence continues at coordinate 220,505,370 of NC_134357.1, forward strand.
GCTGGCAGTGCCGGTCACCGGGAGGATTCAGCGATCATCGGATGGAATAGCGGCAGGAGACAGAGTGCAGAAGGGATCGCGGGGACCGGTAAGTGTTATGGCAATGTTTATTAACTGTTTGTGTACATTTATCATGCATTTTTATGTGTTTGTGATTGCCTCCCATTCTAGCCTATACGTTCGAGTTCGGTTCGTCGAACGTTCGACGAACCGAACTCGAACGGGACCCCCGTTCGGCGAGCCGACCTCGAGCCGAACCGGGACCGGTTCGCTCATCTCTAATCACCACTCACCATCTTGGTGGAGTCCTCAAAGTTTTGGAGGATGGTACATAGGTCGGACATCCATCTCCACTCCTCAGGTGTTATGTGTGGAGTTTGACCCATTTCCCGACTGCTTAGGTGATGCAGGTACTCAACAACTGCCCTCTTCTGCTCACATATCCCGACCAACATGTGCAGAGTTGAATTCCAACGCGTGGGGACATCACACACCAGTCTGTGAGCCGGAAGATGCAAACGGCGCTGAAAGCCGGCAAGGCCGGCTGAAGCAGTAGGTGACTTTCGAAAATGTGCAGACAGGCGGCGAACTTTTACCAGCAGATCAGACAGCTTTGGGTATGACTTTAGAAACCGCTGAACCACGAGGTTGAGCACATGGGCCACGCATGGAACATGTGTCAGCTGGCCTCGCCTCAAAGCCGCCACCAGGTTCCGGCCATTGTCACACACGACCTTTCCTGGCTTTAGGTTCAGAGGTGTGAGCCAGTGATCTGCCTGCTGTTTCAGAGCTGTCCACACCTCTTCTGCATTGTGGGGTTTGTCACCTATGCAGATTAGCTTCAGCACAGCCTGTTGCCGCTTCGCCGAGGCAGTGCTGCAGTGCTTCCAGCTTGGGACTGGTGTGGAGGGTAAAGTGGATGAGGATGCGCAGGAGGAGGAGGAGGCTGAAGAGCATGACATTCCGGAGCTGTAGAGTGTGGGTGAAACCCTGACTGAGATAGGGCCTGCAAACCTTGCTGTGGGAAGGACGTGTTCCGTCCCTCGCTCAGACTGGGTCCCAGCTTCCACAATATTAACCCAGTGTGCCGTCAACGAGATGTAGCGGCCTTGCCCACAAGCACTTGTCCACGTGTCTGTGGTTAGGTGGACTTTGGGTGAAACAGCGTTGTTCAGGGCACGTGTGATGTTTTGTGACACGTGGTTATGCAACGCGGGAACGGCACACCGGGAGAAATAGTGGCGGCTGGGGACCGAGTAACATGGGACAGCTGCCGCCATCAGGTCGCGGAATGCTTCTGTCTCCACCAGCCTAAAAGGCAACATTTCCAGCGCAAGCAGTCGCGAAATGTTAGCATTTAGAACTGTGGCATGTGGGGCGTTGGCAGTGTATTTGCGCCTGCGTTCAAAGGTTTGCTGAATGGATAACTGAACGCTGCGCTGGGACAAGGACGTGCTTGATGATGGTGTTATTTCTGCGTAGGCAACTGCAGGTGCAGGACCGGAGGAGGCTTGTTCGCAGGCAGCATGGACAGGGGATTGGCTCGCATGCACAACAAGCGAAGACGTAGCAGTGACATCAGCAAGCACTGCTCCTCGACTCTGTTGTACTTCCCACAAAGTCGGGTGCTTGGCTGACATGTGCCTGATCATGCTGGTGGTGGTCAGGCTGCTAGTTTTGGTACCCCTGCTGATGCTGGCACGGCAGGTGTTGCAAATGGCCTTTTTAGAATCATCTGGAGCCAACTTAAAAAACTGCCAGACTCGGGAAGACCTAACATTTGTACAGGCACCTTGTGTCGTGTTGTTGTTCCGAGGAACGGTTGCCTGACTTCTGCCTGGAGCCACCACCCTGCTTCTTACTGCCTGTTGGGATGCTACGCCTCCCTCCCCCTGTGCACTGCTGTCCTCGCTCTGCATATCCTCCTGCCAGGTTGGGTCAGTTACTGGATCATCCACCACGTTGTCTTCCTCTTCCGCACCCTGCTCCTCCTCCTGACTTTCTGACAATTGTGTCTCATCATCGTCCACCCCTTGTTGAGACACGTTGCCAACTTCGTGAGAACGTGGCTGCTCAAATATTTGGGCATCTGTACATACGATCTCCTCATGACCCACTTCAACATGAGCTGGCGAGAGGCCAGAATGTGCGAATGGAAACGTGAACAGCTCTTCCGAGTGTCCAAGTGTGGGATCAGTAATGTCCGAGGACATATACTCAGCCTTGTGGTAGGAAGGAGGATCAGGTTCTGAAATGTGTGGTGCAGTATCACGGCTACTGACACTTGACCGTGTGGAAGACAGAGTGTTTGTGGTGGTGCCAATGTGACTGGAAGCATTATCCGCTATCCAACTAACAACCTGTTGACACTGGTCTTGGTTCAAGAGCGGTGTACTGCTGCGGTCCCCAAGAATTTGGGACAGGACGTGCGAGCGACTAGATGTGGCCCTTTGTTGTGGCGAAATTAGAGCTTGCCCACGACCTCGGCCTCTGCCTGCACCACCATCACGTCCACTTCCTTGTTCCTTGCCAACGCCCTTGCGCATTTTGCAATGCTGTGCTGACGTGTATTCACTAGACTTGTGCGTTATATAATAGTTTGTGCAAATCGTGCACCTGTACGCTGCCACCGACAGGCACACACGTGCGGTTTTTAAATGCAAGCACGGACGCACTAAGAACCTAACAGGTTTTTAGGAGCGACAATTACTGAGAAGTCTGACACTATCAGACACTGCTGACTGACTTGTATTATACACTAGACTTGTGCGTTATATAATAGTTTGTGCAAATCGTGCACCTGTACGCTGCCACCGACAGGCACACACGTGCGGTTTTTAAATGCAAGCACGGACGCACTAAGAACCTAACAGGTTTTTAGGAGCGACAATTACTGAGAAGTCTGACACTATCAGACACTGCTGACTGACGTGTATTATACACTAGACTTGTGCGTTATATAATAGTTTGTGCAAATCGTGCACCTGTACGCTGCCACAGACAGGCACACACGTGCGGTTTTTAAATGCAAGCACGGACGCACTAAGAACCTAACAGGTTTTTAGGAGCGACAATTACTTAGAAGTCTGACACTATCAGACACTGCTGACTGACGTGTATTATACACTAGACTTGTGCGTTATATAATAGTTTGTGCAAATCGTGCACCTGTACGCTGCCACCGACAGGCACACACGTGCGGTTTTTAAATGCAAGCACAGACGCACTAAGAACCTAACAGGTTTTTAGGAGCGACAATTACTGAGAAGTCTGACACTATCAGACACTGCTGACTGACGTGTATTATACACTAGACTTGTGCGTTATATAATAGTTTGTGCAAATCGTGCACCTGTACGCTGCCACCGACAAGCACACACGTGCGGTTTTTAAATGCAAGCACGGACGCACTAAGAACCTAACAGGTTTTTAGGAGCGACAATTACTGAGAAGTCTGACACTATCAGACACTGCTGACTGACGTGTATTATACACTAGACTTGTGCGTTATATAATAGTTTGTGCAAATCGTGCACCTGTACGCTGCCACCGACAGGCACACACGTGCGGTTTTTAAATGCAAGCACGGACGAACTAAGAACCTAACAGGTTTTTAGGAGCAACAATTACTGAGAAGTCTGACACTATCTGGACTGTTTTACACTGTGTACACCAGCCCCAGATATGATGAAGGCTGGTATACGGTCACCACTAGGAATGGCTATATACCCTGCCTGCCTGCCTGCCTGCCTGTATACTGCTACAATAGTCCTGACAAGGACTCTTCTAGTCACTAGCCTGTATTCCGACCTGGCTATACCCTGCCTGTATACAGCAACAATAGTCCTGAGAAGGACTCTGCTACTGTACTCCGACCTGGCTATACCCTGCCTGCCTGTATACAACTATAATAGTCCTGAGAAGGACTTCTGGTCACACTGTTTGCAGCCCTGCTCCGGAACTAACTATAAAGGGCCGCAAACCTTTCCCTGAAGCAGCGACACTCTCCCTGCACTGACTGTCTGGATGGCTGTGTGCAGAGCACAGCGCGCCCGCCGGTATAAAGGCTCGGTCACGCTGTGCAGGCCGGCCAATCACTGCAATTCCACAACTAACAGGGCTGTGGCAGTGCAGTGGTCTGCCAGCCAATCCCTGCATGAGGGCTGGCTCTCAAAAGAGCGCCAACATGCAGGGATGAAGACCACGAGTACAGCACGAGTATCGCGAGATTACTCGGTCCCCGCTGAGTAGCCCGAGTACAGTGATACTCGTGCGAGTAACGAGTAGTAACAAGCATACTCGCTCATCACTATTTTGCACACTATTTGCAGTCATTTCTTGTGCATCATCTTCCATTGACCGTAATGGGAATGTGTGTGAGCAATAACACCACTGTGATCGAAGGAAGGTGCCGAAGGAAGGGGCCGTCTGTTTCTGACAGCCCGACACGTGTTCATTGCCAAAAAGAAAGATGACTCACATCACTGATTGCTGTCCGTGCTTGCGTTTGGCCAGGTTTTTTTTTTTCTGTCCATACTTTTTCCCCTTTTTCACCACATACATACGTGCTTCCGGCAACTTCTGTGCCACTGATTAGTGACGTACATCACAGATCAGTATCCGGCTGTTGCTTATTTTTTATGTAACGATATGAATCAAATAAAAATAATAGTTTAGATTAGGTGATAGGGCTAGATTAGGAACCATAAAAATATACTGCAGTAATCAGCGCCTACTATAGTATATTTCACTGAATAAAGCCAGGCTAGCGTTAGAAAATAATTTAGATTAGATGACAGGGCTAGATTAGGGACAATAAAAATATACTCTAGTAATCAACTTCTACTACTGGATTTTTGCTATCATATTTTTACTGAATATAGTCAGTATTAGGGCTCTTGTCCACTTGCGATTTTCATGTGCGAGTGCAAGCCGATAAAAAATCGGATTGCACTCGTACCAGTGTTAATGTATGGGACAGTGTTCTCTTGCTTAATTTTCTATGGCATGAATGGTGCTCTTGGTGCAATCATAGCATGCTTCATTTTGCACCGAGTCTCAGCTTCCGCGTGTGTAAAATTGCACTGCACTCGCATGTTATGCGACTGCAGCACGGTGCACGCAAAGACAGACAATGGAGGAGATGTACTAAACATGTACAATAATCCTGACAAAAGAAAAAACAAAATAGATATATAATAAATATACTGGTTGGTTGTGTTTTTTTTCCCACGCCTCTGAACTTTGTTCACCTCTCTGACACTAGCTCCGTACTGCATTTCATTGAAGGTTCCACAATATACTCCACACATAGCCCTCGGCCATCCGCTCTCTTCTAGCAATTCCTTGACAGCAATTTGAGCTCCATCATTATACCCTAAAGCGGGCTTTACACGCTGCGACATCGCTAATGCGGAGTCGTTGGGGTCACGGAATTCGTGACGCACATCCGGCCGCATTAGCGATGCCGTTGCGTGTGACACCGATAAGCGATTTTGCATCATTGCAAAAACGTGCAAAATCGCTAATCGGCGACATGGGGGTCCATTCTCAAATCTCGTTACTGCAGCAGTAACGAGGTTGTTCCTCGTTCCTGCGGCAGCACACATCGCTGCGTGTGACGCCGCAGGAACGAGGAAGCTCCCCTTACCTGCCTCCCGGCCGCTATGAGGAAGGAAGGAGGTGGGCGGGATGTTACGTCCCGCTCAGCTCCGCCCCTCCGCTGCTATTGGGCGGCGGTTCAGTGACGTCGCTGTGACGCGGCACGGACCGCCCCCTTAGAAAGGAGGCGGTTCGCCCGTCACAGCGACGTCGCCGGACAGGTATGTATGTGTGACGGCTGTTGTGCGACACGGGCAGCGATTTGCCCGTGTCGCGCAACAGATGGGGGCGGGTACCCACACTAGCGATATCGGGACTGATATCGCAGTGTGTAAAGTAGCCTTTAGGCTGTCTGCCTAATAGGAAACCACCTTAGGACGATGATAAATTACGACACGGGGCGGTAGTCCTGTGGTTGATGTCTCTGCTCCTCTATGACATCGTGCTGTTTTTCTTCCTTTTACACCAGGTTCTAACCCCGTATATGTCGTTCAGTATATTTATTATATATCTATTTAGTTTTTTCTTTTGTCAGGATTATTGTACATGTTTAGTGTATGTTAGTAGAAGTGTATATAACTGTTTTTGATCGTAATTCAATATTCAGGGAACTGTTGGAAAATACAGATTTCTAGAATGATCAGGATCCCGCCCGCTTTCAAAGTTTTTTTTTTCAGGATGGGTGTTTCCTATGACATCATTGCATGCTTTTATACTTCACCATCTCACTTGAAACCAGATTTGATGTTCTCTTGCCAATGTCCTGATGAAGGGAGCTGTGTCTCCAGAAACGCGTAGACTTGTGCATGTTATTAAAGAAGCATTAATCTCTTCCTGGATCCATTGTGTCCTTGGCGTGGAATTAAGACCCTTCTTCTATCACTCTCTGTTATCAGCTTATAATGTAGCAGAGCTCAAAGCATCGTGGGACCTCTGTGGATTACGTCAGACCTGGAGGGGTATTTGGGGGTTTAATAAAGTGGTGAAAGAGGGTGTTTTTTTGTCTTTTATTTCAAATAAAGGATTTTTTTGGTGTATGTCTTTATTTTCTTTACTTTTCATGATTAACCTGTAAGATATCTCGGGGAGACGCCTGCCATGATTAATCGAGGACTTAGTGGCAGCTATGGGCTGCTGCCATTAACTCCTTATTACCTCGATTGCCACCACACCAGGGCAATTTGGGATGAGCCAGGTACAGTCCCGGGACTGTCGCATCTAATGGCTGCGGCAATTCCAGGCGGCTGCTGGCTGATATTGTTAGAGTGGGGGGCTCCCCATAACGTGGCGCTCCCCCATCCTGACAATACCAGCCTCCTGCCATATGGCTTTACCGTGGCTGGTATGAAATTTGGGGGGGAACCGCACGCCGTTTTTTTTTTATTTGTTTAATTTATGGCACAATATAGACCCGCCCACCAGCGGCTGTGATTGGTTGCAGTGAGACAGCTGTCACTCAACGTGGGGGCGTGTCTGACTGCAACCAATCATAGGCGCTGGTGGGTGGGGAAAGCAGTGAATACTTGATGGAATAATGAGAGGCCGGCTTTTTCAAAAGAAGAAAAGCCGCTGCAGCTTTGTGACAGCTGTGCAGCGCCGCGCTGGGGATTGGTGAGTATGAGAGAGGGGGGGAGAGAGGGATAGACCAACAAAGAGAGAGACCGAGAGAGAGAGAGAGAGACCGACTGACAGAGATAGCGATTGACCGATATCGACAGACCTCACTCATTTCCAGTGTTTTCTGCAAAATGCGATAAATGTATTTAGAAAAACGCATGTCACTAGGATGGTATGTGTGCCGTCCGTGTGGCATCCATTTTTTTTTTCACACACCCATAGACTTTCATTGGAGTGACTCGCACGTGAAACTCACCAAAACGCAGCATGCTGCGATTTTTTTTCTCAGTCCGATCTGGACTAATAGAATAAAATAGCAGATCGGAGCTGCCTCATTGATTAATATTGGTCCAAGTGCAATGCGAGATTTTCTCGCATTGCACTCGTGCGAATTAATCGCAAGTGTGACTCCAGCCTTAGTGAACCCCTATGGAAAGGGGCGCATATAGAAATCATGGGGCCCCATAGCAAAATTTCTAATTGGGGCCCCCCCCAAAAAAATATATAAATAATAATAATATTCGGCTGGGTCACAGAAGAGCATATCTCACAACTTTGCAGTCCTTACCAAGTAATTTTCCCCTTATTGAAGCCCCTAGATTCCACTTTCATTGCAGCCATAAAATATGATGGCAACAAAAGTGCCCCAAGCTTTCAAGTATTTAATCTCTATTGGAAATAAATAATCTTCCCCATATTGATATCAGAGAGAAAAAGTGACCTCCATACACAACATAATCCACTATACCAAAGACCAATAATACCACATATAAGGGAGAAATACCGCCACACTGTGACCAGACCACATATTACCACCACACAGTGATCGAATACAACCACATGCAAGGGGGAAATACCGTCACACCGTGACCAAATATATTACTAACTACATAGTGACCAAACACAACCACATACAAGGGAGAAATACCGATACTCCATGACAAGACAACATAATGACCGAATAATACCACAAATAAGTGAGAAATACTGCAACACTGATCAGACCACAGTGACCAATAATACCGCATACAAGAAACAAATACTACCATACTATGACCAGACCACATATTATGATGACATAGTGACCGAATACAACCACATACAAGGGTCAAATACCAACACCCCATGACCAGACCAAATACTGACTGAATAATACTACAATAATGATCATGAATAAAAATCACAATACTAATAACACGAATATTGCCATCAGTGCCATTATGCACAAGAGCTTTGTATATAATGTCAGTGTACAGGTAATACAGTGATCACCAGTGTCATTATACATAGGAGTTCTGTATATAGTGTGTGTACAGGTAATAGTGATCACCAGTGACATTATACACAGGAACTCTGTATATAGTGTATAGTGTGTATGTACATGTAATACACTGACTTACCAGTGACGTCTCTAGCTGAGGTTATTTTTCTTCGCTTTTTCTTTTCATCTGGCACTGACCGCTATTATTTCTTCCTGCCATGACGCGACTCTACAGAAAATAACAGTCACCTATAGCTGATCACTCTCAGAGAACATTCCCCCCCCTTTTCACCAATTTCTACACTATGTTGGAATTTTGTTCCCCCATGGGAGACAGTGTCCTCAAAATTAAATTATATTATGGCAGTAATAATTTCCCCTAATTTGCCCCTACAGTAATTATCTCAACTATTTGCCACCATAAACCAAAAATGTCTGGCCTCCTGTATTTATTAATATCCCCCATCCTAGGCCCCTATATTCCTCCATCCCAGGCCCTTAAGCTGCCCCATACTGGGCCCCTATGTTCCTCCATACCAGGCCCCTAAACTGCCCCATCCTGGGATCCTAAACCCACTACTCTGTCCATTCACAGAGGGGATGAACATAAAGATTCTTCTCACCTCCCTACGTTCCCCCGGCGTCCTCTTGCAGGTTACACCACTCATCCGAGGCCACGCGATGACAACAGAACACGGCGCAATGCAGTGATGTTAAAAGATGTGATGTGGGCCCATATACATGCATACACATGCAGGCACACACTGACACATGCACGCAGATGAGCACACACACATACGCGCTGCACTGACATGCAAACCTATGTAGACACACAAACATGCACACACGCTTACATACGTAGACACACAGATATACGAAGACAGTCAGACAAATGCATGCAGATAGACACTCAGACACATATGTACAAATGAACACAGACATACGCAGACAAGCACACACTCATACATACGTAAACACACACCCATGAACACAAGAAGACATGCAAACAGACATGAGGACAGGTACACATGTAGACCAAGAAATGCGCACATACACGTATGTATGCTTACATACCACGTAGACACAGACAAATGTACAGACATGCTGACACACACAGACAAGCACACATACACATAGGCAGACACAAAGACATGCACACAGGCAGGGCCGTATTTACCATTAGGCACCCGTGGTCCCGTTCCTAGGGCGGCAGGATGCAGGGGGCGGCACCTTCTAGCAGTAAAAAAAAAATAAATTTTTTTTTTACACATTCATTAAATCCGCTGTATTTTCGGAGGGGGGAGGGGGGAGAGGCGCACCTTTATTTATTTGTATCCGCGTCAATTAAGACGTGAATGCAGACAAACTGCGGCGGCCGGGCACAGAGAGCTGATTGACCCCGGAACTGCCGGCGCCTGCACTTCCGGGGTCACAGGCGCGCCAATCAGCTCCTTCCTCTGTGCTGCGTCCAATGCTGTGTGGATTTCACATGCAGAGCTCACAGCAGGATGCCGCAGAGGACGCCGCGATGGAAGCTGGTGTCAGAAGAGGATACTCACGTGAGCCAGGAAGATGACGGCGGGCCCTGGAGCAGGTAAGTGCTCGCAGAGCTGAAGATTCATAAGGAGCGTGGGGGTGTCTCTAATGCAGACTGGAGATTTGCATATGGGGTGGGAGGAGAGAGGCTTATACTGGGGGAGACTTGGGGGAAGAGAAGCTGATACTGGGGAAGGCTGGGAGGAGAGAGTCTGATGCTGGGGGAGGCTGGGAGGGGGGAGGCTGATGTTGCGGAAGGCTGGGATGGGGGGAGGCTGATGCTGGGGGAGGCTGAGAGGAGGGAGGCTGATGCTGAGGGAGGCTGATGCTGGGGGAGGCTGGGAGGAGAGAGGCTGATGCTGGGGGAGGCTGATGCTGGGGGAGGCTGGGAGGAGGGAGGCTGATGCTGAGGGAGGCTGATGCTGGGGGAGGCTGGGAGGAGAGAGGCTGATGCTGAGGGAGGCTGATGCTGGGGGAGGCTGGGAGGAGAGAGGCTGGTGCTGGGGGAGGCTGATGCTGGGGGAGGCTGGGAGGAGGGAGGATGATGCTGGGGGAGGCTGGGAGGAGGGAGGCTGATGCTGGGGGAGGCTGGGAGGAGGGAGGCTGATGCTGAGGGAGGCTGGGAGGGGGGAGGCTGGGAGGAGAGAGGCTGATGCTGGGGGAGGCTGGGAGGAGGGAGGCTGATGCTGAGGGAGGCTGATGCTGGGGGAAGCTGGGGGAGAGAGGCTGATGCTGGGGGAAGCTGGGGGAGAGAGACTGATGCTGGGGGAAGCTGGGGGAGAGAGGCTGAAGCTGGGGGAGGCTGGGGGGAGAATGGCTGAAGCTGGGTGACGTTGGGGGGAGAGAGGTTGATGCTGGGGGGGCTGGAGGGAGAGAGGCTGATGCTGGGGGAGAGGCTGCTGGTGAAGGCGGGGGAGAGTGGCTGCTGCTGGGGGAATGGGAGAGAGGGGCCAATCCTAGAGACAGAGGACAAGGGTTGAGGGATGGTGCAATGACAAAATCGATGGGGGGGGAGTGTAAGGACTCAGAATGAGAGGGGGGCAGCATTGGGAGCTCATTATGGAGAAGGGGCAGCATGTGTGGGCTCAGTATGGAGTGGAGCAATGTAGGGGAGTCAATATCAAGAGTGGGGTAGTGTGTGTGTGGGGGGGGGTGTCTCAGCATAAGCGTTAGTGTGGTGGTCTTAGTATGATGAATGGGGCAGCATGGAGGTGTCATTATGGAAAAGAGGAAGGCAGCATTAGGAGCTCATGGAGAGGGGCAGCATGCATGGGACATTGTGAGGAGGGGAGCAGCATGCACGGGACACTTTGAGTAGGGGGGCAGCATGCATGGGACATTGTGAGGAGGGAAAAGCATGCATGGGAAACTGTGAGGAGGGAGCAGCGTGCATGGGACATTGTGAGGAGGGGGCAGCATGCATGGGACATTGTGAGGATGGGGAAGTATGCATGGGACATTGTGAGGAGGGGGAAGTATGCATGGGACATTGTGAGGAGGGGGAAGCATGCATGGGACATTGTGAGGAGGGGGCAGCATGCATGGGACATTGTGAGGAGGGGGCAGCATGCATGGGACATTGTGAGGAGGGGGCAGCATGCATGGGACATTGTGAGGAGGGGGCAGCATGCATGGGAAACTGTGAGGAGGGAGCAGCATGCATGGGACATTGGGAGGAGGGGCAACATGCATGGGACATTGTGAGGGGGGACAGCATGCATGGGACATTGTGAGGAGGGAGCAGCATTAATGTTACACTGTGAGAAGGGGGCAGCATGCATGGGACATTATGAGGACAGAGCAGCATGCATGGGACATTGTGAGGAGGGGGCAGCATGCATGGGACATTGTGAGGAGGGGCAGCATGCATGGGACACTGTGAGGATTGGGCAGCATGCATGGGACACTGTGAGGAGGGGGCAGCATACATGGGACATTGTGAGGAGGGGGCAGCATGCATGGGACACTGTGAGGAGGGGGCAGCATGCATGGGACACTGGGAGGAGGGGGCAGCATGCATGGGACATTGTGAGGAGGGGGCAGCATGCATGGGACATTGTGAGGAGGAGCAGCATGCATGGGACATTGTGAGGAGGGGGCAGCATGCATAGGACACTGTGAGGAGTGGGCAGAATGCATGGGACATTGTGAGGAGGGGGCAGCATGCATGGGACATTGTGAGGAGGGGGCAGCATGCATGGGACATTGTGAGGAGGGGGCAGCATGCATGGGACATTGTGAGGAGGGGGCAGCATGCATGGGACACTGTGAGGAAGGGGCAGCATGCATGGGACATTGGAAGGAGGAGGCAGCATGCATGGGACATTGTGAGGAGGGGGCAGCATGCATGGGACATTGTGAGGAGGGGGCAGCATGCATGGGACATTGTGAGGAGGGGGCAGCATGCATGGGACATTGTGAGGAGGGGGCAGCATGATGTGAGGACAATGTGCAGATCATATTTCATAATTGAGGAAGGTGTGGTGGGTATAATTTATAAGGGAGGGCAGTGTGTAGTTTATTAGGGGCAGTGTGACAGTCACAGTATATAAGTGGGGACGGTGTGGTGGGAATATTTTATACTCATGCTATGTTTTGATGTGCCCGTGGTGATCCCCATAGGTGTGGTTAGTGCCCTTCGTTTCTCATTGATACTTTTTCAGGTGTTTTACAGAGTAGATCTGCCTTAAACAGATGTCGTGTGCGAAAACTCAGTGTTACGTTGTCACTAAGGGGCGCGACCACTTACAGTGCCTAGGGCAGCACGAAGGCAAAATACAGCCCTGCACACAGGCAGAAAAATGTACACACATGCAGACAGGTACACGTAGAGACACCTGCACATATTCACACAGACACACACACATATAACCACTCATACGCACACACAGGTAGACACACACACATATGTAGACATCCAGACAGGCAAATACATGCACAGACACGCACACATATGTAGACACAGGTACACACACACACACACACTCATATGGAGACATGCAGACAGGCAAACACATGCACAGACACTCACAAACATGTATACACAGGCACACACACACACACACTCATTTGTAGACATGCAGACAGGCAAACACATGCACAGACACATACATATATAGTCAAATGCATGCACTCATGCACAGACACACACACATTCATGCACAGACAAAAGCCTGCACACACTGTATGTGGTGTGTGCGTGTGTGGACACACACGTAGGCACATACATGCACACAGAATGCAAATACAGGCACAAATATATAGACACACACACACATACAAAGATATTGTCACGCTATCCCGGCTCCCCGGCCACGCTCCCCGGCTCCTCTGCCACGCTTCCCCGCTCCCGTGCCACGCTCCCCGGTCCCCCGCTCCACAGCCTCCATGCTCCCTCACCTGCGTCCTCCAGGCAACCCGGTCCCTGGTCCCGGCGCCCGTCTGCTATGCTGAGCCAGCCCGGCACTCCTGCCTCCTGTACATCGCATCCTGCTCTGGCTTCTGGCACCCGGGCCTCGCGCATGCGCATTAGGGCGCGCGCGCGGTCAATGACCTTTTCTTAAAGGGCCAGTGTCATCCAACAGGATATTGAAGATGCAGGTACAGGGTATATAGGGGGTTCCTTTCCAAGTGGGCGGGGCCTGTTCTTCGTGTTTGCTAAGCTAGGAGTCAGGTCTCCCTGTGCCTTGTCCCGTACTTACCTATCTCTCTTGTAGAGTCACTCCTGTCTCGCCAACCGGTCCTGATGATTCCAGAACCCCCAACGGTGACTGTCCGCCATCTCGTCAGTCCCTACCATCTCCGATCCCTGGATCCGTGTGGTGACCGACCTCCTCGCAAAGTTGGTTCCGGACTCTGCCTGACATCATCTCGGCCTCCGAACCTGAGCTCCGTCACCCGGACTACCTTCAGAGACTCCGTGGTCCCAGGGACTTCTTAACTCCACTCCTCTGAACGGACTGTCCTGCTACCCGTAGTGCTCCGGCTACCGGGCACCTTGCCCTCGGTGAGGTGTTCAGCCCAGTGGATCCACCTCCTGGGCCTACCCGTCCTCCTGGTCCTAACAGATATATACTTATTCATATAAATATACACACATATTAGGGGAGTTCTTACCTTCCCCTGCTGGTCTCCAGTCAGGCCTGCAGGCTGCATTACAGATCTCTGGCGGGAAGCTTCAGTGCAGGGCGCACAGCGTGACGTCACAGTTGGCAGACACGGCAGCATCTGTTAACTGTGGCACGGCTGGGGCAGCACCCGTGCAGTGTAGTCCCGGGTGACACAGACGGCCCCAGCACAGCCAGTGGTGGAGTCGTTTGGGGCCCCCTGCCCTAGCCCAGCCTGCCGGTAGCAGCCGCTACTGCATACTCACCTCCCCTCACCGTTGCTCCTCGTTCGCCCGCCATCTCTTCTCTGCACACTTCAACACGGCAGCGACTGTCGCGCAGTAGTGATGTCACTGCTGTGTTGAGCTGTCAGAGAACAGACACCAGCGGGACAATGATAAGGGAGCGCTGCGCTCACTCTCATCATTACTTTCAAATGTATCGGCTTCTGGGATGGCGATACAATCGAAAGTGTGATCCTGAATGGGAGGCCTGCCTGCAGCCAGCTGCTCCCGGGCCCCCCTAGCTCATGGGCCCCATAGCAGTGGCGTGGCCTGCCTCTATTGATGGTATGCTATTGCCTATGGACCTCATCTCTCATAAAAATATAATACCCAGATTCTTGATTTTGTGGCCCAATCAGGATTCCAATTTGACATTGTGCGCCTCACAGAAATTTACTTTTTCAAAGTCTTTTCCTCTGAGCATTTTATAAATCTCATCGTTTTCCAGACAAATTTGCATACCCAACAATTTTTAGCCCAAAATCCATTTGTATCATTTTTTAACTATATTCCCATGGACACAGTAGAAATTATGAAGTTTTGAGGCCTTGTTTTTCACATGGAGATGGTGAAGAAGCCAGAAATTTGGTAATATTGGAGTGTTGATGTTTTAGACAACACTCAGTGTTGCACATGGCTATAACCCCCAAAAAACGCATTTCAAGGATAATGCACAGTGTCCACGCGACCCAAACATTGACTGACTTTTGAAAATTTGCTCGGTTATTGATCACTTCAGCAACAAGTTTGCTGAGGTGTGCATTCTTCAAAATGAATACATTTTAAGGGGAGGCTGAAATTACAGCAACACCTGCCCACTAAGAGGGCCAGGTACAGAATTAAACTCTGCAAGCTGTGCGAGCATACTTCAGGGTACACCCACAGATTTGGGATTTGTGAAGGGAAAGACACCCGGATTCAACCCCTGAACCCTGTCCTGGGAGTGAGTGGGGAAATTGTGTGGTATTTGGTGCACCCACTGCTGGATAATGGTTATGACATCTATGTTGATAACTTTCACACCATCATCCCACTTTTCAAATCCCTTTCTACAGAGCTACCACAGTATGTGGTACTGTGTGCAAAAATCAGAACAGCCAGGCCACCATAGGATGCTAATTGGAGAGCTGATCAGCATGACAACATACTTGGGGTTAAGTATAAGAGCAAGCGGGATGTCCTTTTCTTGACCACAGTCCATAGTGATGGCAACACCCTCACCATTGTATGAGGTTCATCTACACAGGCCACAGCCAAACTGTGTCCTGGGGTTCAATAAAAACTTGTCACGTGGAAAAGTAAGGTGCAGTATAAGAAGCTAGCCATGCACATCATACAGATAGCAATGTATGAAACTTACGTGTTACCCAGAGCTATGGGGTACTCGGTCACGGGCGGTGTACTGCTGGGGAGATGTCACTTTGTGGTCGTTGCCCTGTTCCGTGACCTGGGAACGCTTTTTAAAAGGGGTATATTAACAGGGGAGATTAAATTAAAGTTCATAACGTGACGCCACTTGCGGGTTGCGGCTATATAGATGGAGCCGCCGCTGCACACTTCTCACTACTGGAGCTGGTGTTGGTGGCAGCCTGGATGTTAGGTCCTCAACAAGTAGGGCCAGGCCCCAGAGGATAGGTGATGTTGATGGGTGCAGAAAGAAAGCAGGCCACACAAGGGGTTGCAGTATAACTGGTGCCTTTACTCAGTCTGTTGCAAATTGTTCACTTGGGGAAGGCTGGTCTTGACCACTGGTCCCCTTAGTCCCAGTGCTGGTTTAGTGACCTGGTGGCTTCTTTCCCCTGCACCTGACTCTGGTTGGTGGGTCCCCATAGCTTGGAGCATCTGGGGGTCCCCTCCTGGTAGTCTCTCAACGGTAGTCCATATGATGGTAGCGTGAACCCTGTGGGGTCAGAGTCTCTGGTCCTCTTCCTTGGTTCTCTCATTACTACTGTGTCCCGAACTTCAAGGTCAGTGAGGTCCTTGATGGTCCCCTCACTGTGCAGATTTAATCAGATCTGCCTGGAGAGTTTGCCTGACCTAGGATTCTGTACCCCGTTGGTGCTATGGTTCAGGGAGTACTCCACTGTACTCCACCGGCAACCAAGCGACTGGGTTCTCAGGTCACCGTCACACTCCTGCAGGGGTTCCACTCACGCTCTCTCTCCTGTCACCAACTCCTCTCACTCAGACTCTGACTGTCCACTGTCTGCCCCTCCCACCTGGTCGTCTAGTGGACTGGATCGGCTCCACCTCTAGGTGGCCATCCATTAGGTCCAACCCTAGTCTGGCACCAATCTTTGGGGAATTTGGGGAAAAATAGGGATTAACTGGAATGTTTTTGTTGTTACCAGCACTGGTCATCTGGGTCCCTGGGGGTAGGCCCTGCATTCTGGTGGGGATGCAGTACCTTGTAGCTCCCTGATGGCTTCAGGGGCCAGATCACCACATTATTTTAGTTATAGGAGGTAAGGATCAAGGTACTGATATTTTAAAGTCATGAACTAGAGGAGCCCATTACTTATGAAAATGAAGTTGACCATATAGTACCTAAGCAAGTGAGGTCCCCAATCTGGAAAGAAAGAACAGTCATATAAAGGTGCAGAGTTTGTTACAGAAGGGGGATAAAAAAAGGACAATTTTTCAGTGTGACACCTGCCCCAACAAACTTGGCCAATGTATAAAAGAATGCTTTAAAGTCTATCACTCATCCATGGACTACTAAATTTATTTCTTACTTACTCCAATTTCTTGCATGACTGGATGTACTGTATATAACTTACTTATGCCAACCTGATGCACTCTATACAACTCAAGTATGCCAACTTGACATACTCTACACATCTCACATGCGAATCTGATGCACTGTACACAACTCACTTATACCAAGCTGACGTTTTCTACACAACTCACATATGCCAACTTGATATACTCTACACACCCCTACATTATAAAATTCACATACCAGTAAAATACCAGATCAATTCCAATATAGGGTCCCTTGTGGTTGAGTTCTACTCTTCAGGCACATCAGCGGCTCTCCAAATGAGACATGATGCCTGCAGACCATTCCATCAAAGTCTATGTTTCAAAACATTGCTCCTTCCTTTCAGAGCATGACAGTGTGTCTAAACAGTAGTTTCCCACCACAAATGGTGTATCAGCGTCCTCAGGAGAAATTGTACAACAAATTTGGGGGTGCATTTTATTCTGATATCTTTTGTTCTAGCCCCAATTTTTTTTATCTTCACAACATTTTTGTGGGAAAATCTATTTTTTCATTTTCAAAGCTCAATTTTGTAAAATTCTGTGACGCTTCACTGGGTTCAAGGTGCTTACCACAGATCTAGATAAATTCCCTGAGAGGTCTAGTTTTCAAAATAGGATCACTTGTGGTGGGTTTATACTGTTTAAGGGTACTTTACACGCTGCGATATCGGTATCGATATCGCTAGCGAGCGTACCCGCTCCCGTCGGTTGTGCGTCACGGGCAAATCACTGCCCGTGGCGCACAACATCGCTAGTCCCCGTCACACGGACTTACCTTCCCTGCAATGTCGCTCTGGCCAGCGAACAGCCTCCTTTCACACGGCAGCCATCCAATAGCAGAGGAGGGGCGGAGATGAGCAGCCGGAACATGCCGCCCACCTCCTTCCTTTTTCATTGCCGGTGGACACAGGTAAGGAGATGTTCGTCGCTCCTGCGGTGTCAAGCAGAGCGATGTGTGATGCCGCAGGGACGACTAACAACCAGCGGCATGCCCCACCAACGATATTTGGTAAAGCAGCGACGTTTCAACAAGCCATGATTTTTGACGTTTTTGCGATCGTTGATCGTCGCTCCTAGGTGTCACACACTGCGATGTCGCTAACGGCGCCGGATGTGCGTCACTAACGACGTGACCACGACGATATATCGTTCGCGATGTCGCAGCGTGTAAATGGCCCTTTAGGCACATCAGTAGCTCTCCAAACACGACATGACGCCCGCAGACTATTCCATCAAAGTCGTCATTCGAAAACGTCACTTTCTTTTCAGAGCTTGACAGTGTGCCCAAACAGTAGTTTTCCACCAGATATAGGAATCATCATACTCAGGAGAAATTGCACAATAAATTGTATGGTGCATTTTCTCCTCTTACTCTTGCGAAAATGCTAAATCTGGGGTTAAAGTAACATTTTTGGAGGAAAAAGTAAAATTTTCATTCATTCCTTTCACTTTGCTTTTATTCCTGCAAAGCACCTGAAGGGTTAATAAACTTGTTGGATGTGGTTTTGAGCAGTTGGAGGGGTGAAGTTTTTAGAACGGTGTCTCTTTTAGGTATTTTCTGCCACATAGGCCTCTCAAAGTCACTTCAAATGTGATATGGTCCCTAAAAAATGGTTATGTAAATTTTGTTGAAAAATGAGAAAAATTTCCTAACAAAAAAATGTTTTTAAAATTGTGCTGATGTAAAGTAGACATGTGGGAAATGTTTTTCATTAACTATTTCCAGCTCTCTGGTTTAAGGGCATAAAAATTGAAAGTTTGAATATTGCAAAATTGTAAAAAGCTTCGTCAAATTTCCAATATTTTCACAAATAAGCATACAAAATATTGTCCTAAATTTACCACTGTCATGAACTATGATTGTCATAAAAAATATTCTTAGTATCACTGGGACAATTTGTTAAGTTATTAACTCATAAAATGACACTGGTCAGAATTGAAAAAAATTGGGCTGGTCCTGAAAGTGAAAACAGGCTAAAGACGGTGAAGGAGTTAAAGGGATTTTTCTGAGATTAAAAAAAAGGATGTTCTTATTTTTCTAGAAACAGTACAAATCCTATCTGTGGGTAGGGACCGACATTGCACCTCAAAACCATTCAGATAATCTTAATTACTTACCGGTAATGGGATTTTCAGAAGCCCATGACAGCACCACCTGAGAGAGAGGTTCCACCCACCTCAAGACAGGAAACCCACTGAAATAAAAGGACGGCACCTCTTCTCTGCATCAGTAGGTTTACAGAGCCAGAGAGGATCAACAAAAAACAAAAATGGTTAATTATACCACCACCAACACGGTACAAAGATATATTTTACTTGTACCACCACCAAGAACACTATTAATACTAACACTCCCCGAAGGGTGCCCACATCCAATGAATAGGGGGGAACTAATGGTGCTGTCATGGGCTTCTGAAAATCTCATTACCGGTAAGTAATTAAGATTTTTCTCTTTCGCCTATAATAGCACCACCTGAGAGATTGTAGAGACTGATCACCTTAGGGAGGAACCACCGCCTGTAATAACGGTCTACCAAAGGAAGGGTCGGCCGTGGAGGACAAGTCAAGTCTATAGTGACGGAAAAAGATAGATGAAGAGGAACAAGTGGCGGTCCTGCATATCTGATCAATAGAGACCTCTGCCCGCTCAGCCCAGGAAATAGAAACTGACCTAGTGAAATGGGCCCTAATCTGCAGGGGAACTGGCACCCCCTTAGATGAGTAGGCCAGCGAGATAGCATCCTGGATCCAACTAGCCAAGGTGCTTTTAAATACTTTACAGCCACGGGACTTTCCCTGGAACGCAAAACAGGACCTGAGATTTCCGCCATTCCCTGGTTTGTTCTAAGTAGGTTATAAGGGCCCTTCTCACATCCAGTCTATAGAGCCTGGCCTCTTTTTCATTGGAAGGAGGGTCACAAAAGGAAGGCAATATGATTTCCTGGGACCTGTGAAAGGGCTTTACCCTTTAGGCAGGTATGAGGGATCTGTGCGCAATACCACCCTATCGACCAAAATTTGAGTATATGGATGGACAATGGAGAGCGCCTGTAGGTCCCCCACCCGTCTAGCGGACATCAAAGTGATGAGTAGCACCACCTTCAGGGACATTGTCTTGAGGGGAACATCTGAAAGGGGCTCAAATGGGGCATCTATAAGGGCATCAATGACAAGAATTAAATCCCAGGAAGGCATACGAGGAGGAGGTACAGGAGTCGCTCAAGCACAGGATTTAATGAACCTGCTAATCCATTTATTCTCTGAGGTTATGATTATAGAGGGCTCCTTGGGCCAAAACTTGTACCTTCAAGGTGCTGGTGGATAAGCCCAACGCCAATCCTTCCTGAAGGAATTCCAGCACGGCCGGGAAGGGAGGAGGACCCCCTATCTGTGCTCCGGAAACTTGCAGGAATGTATGCCAGACCCTTCCATAAATACCAGTGGTGACCGGCTTCCTACTTTTAAGGAGAGTTTCTACTAAATTCTCAGAGAATCCCTGTGCTAGGGGCAGCTACCCTTCAAATGCCACACTGTCAATTGAAGGGCAGGATCCTTGGGGTGGAACACTGGTCCCTGGACTAGTAGGTCTGCCTCGTCCAGTAGTATCCGAGGGTCTGATATTGTCAGTTTTTGGAGCCAATAGAACCAGGCTTTGTTTGGCCAGAAGGGTGATTGAGGGCCTTTGGCTTGGAAGAGGAGGATGGACCAAACATAAATTCTGAGGACTTCTTCCTTCTACCCTTCCAGGAGTCCTGGTCTCTGGAGGTTTTTTTTATGGAAAAATTGCTTCCTCTGAAAATGACGGCTACGAGGGAATGGAGTTTGTACAGCCGGAAATCCTTGTTTCTTGTCTGTCACTTTGGACAGAAGGTCATCCAGCTGTGATCCAAACAAAGTTTCCTTCACAAGGCATCCTGCATAGTCTGTTCTTGCACTGCACGTCTCCCTTCCAGGATTTTAACTAGAGGGCCCTTCTGGCTGAATTTGAAAGAGCTGCTGCCTTTGCAGATAATTTGAACGAGTCGATGGAAGCATCCGCTAGAAAGGCTGCCGCCCCTTGTATACGTGGAATTGAGGAGATACTGTTCCTTTCTAGACACGTAACCTTTAAGTTGGCTTTCTAATTATTGGCCCAGACCATTAGGGACCTTGCTACACATGTACCTGCCACCGCCGAGCGAAGAGCACCTGCTGCAGCCTCCCAGGTACCCCGATTTTGGAGCGGGTGGAGGACGAATCGTGAAGTCTTCACCCTCGTCGGGTAAATTACCAGGACGCTTGAAGCTACTTCCCGGCCTAGGGTCCACGTACCCCGCCGTGCCCTGGCCACTGCCCGGAGATGGCTCAAGGCCGCCAGCAACCCTCCTCGGCAGTTCCGTGCCCCTTGACACGATCCCCTGCGACCGGGGTTCCAGCTCCTACCAGGCCCAGACCAAAGTTTGCCACCTAGTAACTGAGGAGCCCAGCTCGTAACCTCCTCCAACAGCCTGTGTCCTCTCCTCTCGAGAGTCACCACTTTACTGACTTGCTCCTAACACTCCTGACCCTCCCTTACCAACCCCCCAAGTGGGCGGCCCTATTCCCTTCAGCCTACCCATTGGTGTGTCTGGTGGGTGTGGTGCAGATTGTTTCTAGGATTTTTTTTGATTGGCTCATTCTTAGCAACACCAAAGGCCAGGGACCTGTAACCAAGGAGGAGATGGACACCATGCAGAAGGGCAGATTACACAATGTCCTGTGACGACCTGATAGGCCAGGGCGTCAGAGAAAGAAGGGAACATAGGGGGAGACTTTTAAACAATGAAATGCTGCAGCAGACACTCACCCCCAAGATGGCGGATCTAGTACTGATTTTGTAGGTGGTTTATGACTTCCAGGTTTGGATTTCTTAGAAACCCCGGAATGTTGACTTGCCAGACTGGAGGGACTAGCCCTGCCGGAGGAGCGCTCCTCTCGCTGCTGCTTCTGTGAAGCCTGGGAATCCACATGCTGTTCCAGCACATCCTCCTCTGGTAGAGAGTTGTCTTCCATCCTGAATAGGGGAGAAGACATACTCACCAGAATGCAGCAAAGGTGACTCCTTATACCTCCCTGGTTCAAATTTCCCGCCCGGAATCTGCCTGCTGGGCGCCGCCATCTTGGAACACCCTGCGCATGCGCAGGTGCCCGAACGTCCGGGTGAGGCGTCACTTACTCTTCACCCCGACATTCCATCAGCAGGGCGCCGGCCTCGTGGGCTCCGTGTGAGGATCCCATAGGCTGGGGTGACGCAGAGCCGATCTCCCGCGCCGCACCACCGCAGACTGCCGAAGCCCTACGGAGGTGCGACCAGGCCCGAATGCCGACTTTTGGTAAGAACCAAACTTCCACTCTGGGTCGGACCTGGGAGATTCCGTGGGTTGTCCCATCAGGACAGGAAACCAAACTGATGCGGAAGAGAGGTGCTGCCCTTTTATTTCATTGGGTTTCTTGTCCTGAGGTGGACGGAACCTCTCGCTCAGGTGGTGCTGTCATGGGTGAAAGAGAAAAATTGGGATCGCACTGCAATACAAACCAAAATGATTAACTAGAGTGGCACTAGTTCTCTGAAAAAGTATGAAAACATTTTTTAATATATATAATGCTTTTGAAAATGTCTTTGTCTTAAAAGAGGACTGAAAATCAGCAGTGTCTGGTGATCACAGTTGCTGACTGTCCTCCAGTAATGATGTCATGCCCATCTTGCATGTGACTGATGCATCCAATCTCTGTTCTGCTCTTCACCATGAAAATCAGTGATTGGCTGTAGCAGTCATGTAAGGCTAGTTTCACACTTGCGTTGGACGGGATCTGTTGCTATCCGCAGCCTTGAGGAATTATGGTAACCGTTACAGGAAACCGTTATATTCCTCATAGACTTCTATTAGCTACGGATAGCAACGGATGGTCTTGAATTGCATCCGCCCCACAGCGCATCAGTTGTTTTGACACTGACCGTCAGTGAGAGTCGGGTGGAAGGAACGCTGCATGTAACGTTTTTTTGAGCAGCGGAAACCTTTATTTTTCACTGCGCATGCTCTTCTTTTTTTTTTTTTTTTTTTATCACAAACTTTATTTTATTTCTCGGTGGCCGAACGTTCAGCTGAGCGCTCGGCCGCCGGCATGTCTGTGCGCCCAGCTGAACGCTCGGCCGCCGGCATGTCAGGGCGCTCAGCTGATCCGCCGGCATATCAGGGCACTCAGCTGAACGCTCGGCCGCCGGCATGTCTGTGCGCCCAGCTGAGCGCTCGGCCGCCGGCATGTCAGGGCGCTCAGCTGATCCGCCGGCATGTCAGGGCACTCAGCTGAGCGCTCGGCCGCCGGCATGTCAGGGCGCCCAGCTGAGTGCTCGGCCGCCGGCATGTCAGGGCGCTCAGCTGATCCGCCGGCTATTAAGAGCGATCAGCTGATCGTTCACAATAGTCGGCTGCCGGTAAACTGTAAGAAGAAAAGAAAAAAAAAAAAAAAGCTTTCCGTTATTTTGTACGATCCGTAGCATTGCGTTGTGCCACTATATGCAACGCATCCGTTGCATGCGTCACACAACGCAATGCTACAAATCCCGTCCAACGCAAGTGTGAAACTAGCCTTAATCATGAATATAATGTTATAGTTGCTGGAATGGCAGTTACGACCAAGGCAGTGACAATGGAATGGAAGAACTACATTTGGGTAAATATTGCATTTTTTACTTTTGTATGATTTTAGACCATAAAAATACCAATAGTTTATTTTTAATACTAGGTTAGATTATTTAAGTTGATTCAATATAGTCTCCAAGCAGGCAGATATATCTGCAAGTTTAACCTGTTTTTTTTTGTTTTGTTTTTTTTACCATTTTCCAAGTTCGTATCGTTATTCACATAACTTCAAAAACTGATACAATTTTAAGAACAGATCGCTCTGCATAGCAATGACAAATTGCTATGTAGTGCCTGCTCTCCGGCAGGGGTTATACTCCTAATTGTTGCGTTTTGTCCGTGCAGAGAAGCCGGTCAGCTTGACTTATCGATGTCCCTGCAGATACTTTGAAAGTAATGTGTCCAAGAGCAACATCAAGCACCTGAAGATTCTCTCTACCACCAACTGCTCTCTGCAGATTGTGTAAGTACAAAGTAAGAAAACATGCTGATTTTAAAAGAAAACATGAAGGCTCCCAGCAAAGGGATCATGGGGAGAATGTCAAGATTTCTCTAAAAGTAAACTGGACCTCAATTTTCAGATAGCATGTACAGTTCTTTCACATGTTGATTTATATTTTACAGGGCCTTGCAAAGTAATACTAATGACAGAGATAACAGTCTTCAATGTTGTAGAAATAATGCTTGCAACCCAGATTGAAAAGAAAGTGTTTAAGCCTCTAACAGAAGAGAATTTTTAGCGTAAAACTTCCCATTAGGCTTGCTATCAGCTGTATATGGCGATTGTGACTTGTGTCACATGTATCAGGTTTCAAACAATGAAAATAGACCGGGTATTCACCACTTACATAAATAAGTCAATGGACCGGAAAGGTGGGTGCATGTATGGCACTTACGATACTATTTAGTACATGATGAAATCCTATTTACGGTACTTACTATTGAGTACATGATGAAGTCTTATGTAGGGCACTTACTATTGAGTACATGATGAAGTCCTATGTACTGCACTTACTATTCAGTTCATGATGAAGTCCTACTTATGGCACCACTAAATATTCAATACATGATGAAGTCCTGTGAACGGCACTTACTATTCAGTGCATGATGAAGTCCTATGTACAGCACTTACTAGTATTCAGTACATAATGAAGTCCTGTGTGCGTAACCTACCATTCAGTACATGAAGTCCTGTTTACGCCACTTACCATTCAATACATGGCAAAATCCCTTGTACGGCACTTACTAATCACTACTTGATGAAGTCCTAAATACAGCACTATACATTACATGATGATGTCCTACATACAACAATGACTATGCCCATGTTGTAGTAAACCATGTATGTATATAATTCTGAGTGTTATTTGTTGGTCAGAGTCTCCAAAGTAGATGTTCTTATATATACAGTACAGACAAAAAGTTTGGACACACCTTCTCATTCAAAGAGTTTTCTTTATTTTCATGACTCTGAAAATTGTAGATTCACATTGAAGGCATCAAAACTATGAATTAACACATGTGGAATGAAATACTTAACAAAAAAGTGTGAAACAACTGAAAATATGTCTTATATTCTAGGTTCTTCAAAGTAGCCACCTTTTGCTTTGATTACTGCTTTGCACACTCTTGGCATTCTCTTGATGAGCTTCAAGAGTTAGTCACCGGAAATGGTTTTCCCTTCACAGGTGTGCCCTGTCAGGTTTAATAAGTGGGATTTCTTGCCTTATAAATGGGGTTAGGACCATAAGTTGTGTTATGCAGAAGTCTGGTGGATACACAGCTGATAGTCCTACTGAATAGACTATTAGAATTTGTATTATGGCAAGAAAAAAGCAGCTAAGTAAAGAAAAACGAGTGCCCATCATTACTTTAAGAAATGAAGGTCAGTTAGTCCGAAAATTGGGAAAACTTTGAAAGTGTCCCCAATTGCAGTGGCAAAAACCATCAAACGCTGCAAAGAAACTGGCTCACATGAGGCGCGCCCCAGGAAAGGAAGACCAAGAGTCACCTCTGTTGCAGAGGATAAGTTTATCCGAGTCAACAGCCTCAGAAATCGCAGGTTAACAGCAGCCCAGATTAGAGACCAGGTCAATGCCACACAGAGTTCTAGCAGCAGACACATCTCTAGAACTGTTAAGAGGAGACTTTGTACAGCAGGCCTTCATAGTAAAATAGCTGCTAGGAAACCACTGCTAAGGACAGGCAACAAGCAGAAGAGACTTGTTTGGGCTAAAGAACACAAGGAATGGACAATAGACCAGTGGAAATCTGTGCTTTGGTCTGATGACTCCAAATTTGAGATCTTTGGATCCAACCACTGTGTCTTTGTGCGACGCAGAAAAATTGAATGGATGGACTCTACATGCCTGGTTCTCACCGTGAAGCATGGAGGAGGAGGTGTGATGGTGTGGGGGTGCTTTGCTGGTGACACTGTTGGGGATTTATTCAAAATTGAAGGCATACTGAACCAGCATGGCTACCACAGCATCTTGCAGCGGCATGCTATTGCATCCGGTTTGCGTTTAGTTGGACCATCATTTATTTTTCAACAGTACAATGGCCCCAAACACACCTCCAGGCTGTGTAAGGGGTATTTGACTAAGAAGGAGAGTGATGGGGTGCTACGCCAGATAACCTGGCCTCCACAGTCACCAGACCTGAACCCAATTGAGATGGTTTGTGGTGTGCTGGACTGCAGAGTGAAGGCAAAAGGGCCAACAAGTGCTAAGCATCTCTGGGAACTCCTTCAAGACTGTTGGAAGACCATTTCCGTTGACTACCTCTTGATGCTCATCAAGAGAATGTCAAGAGTGTGCAAAGCAGTAATCAAAACAAAAAGGTGGCTACTTTGAAGAACTTAGAATATAAGACATTTTCAGTTGTTTCACACATTTTTGTTAAGTATTGCATTCTACATGTGTTAATTCATAGTTTTGATGCCTTCAATGTGAATCTACAATTTTTAGAGTCCTGAAAATAAAGAAAACTCTTTGAATGAGAAGGCGTGTCCAACCTTTTGGTCTGTACTGTATAAAGTTTAAACAGTATATTTAGCCATGAAACGTTAAACAATTACGAGGATCTTACGTGGGGTTCTGGACAACACATTTGTATTACACTTGCTTTTAGATTCATGTATTAACATACAGAATAATAGCCCCTATGAATCCCCCATCCTCTACCACTTTTTCTTACCTCGCTGTACCATAATGTTTTACAGGGCTCGTCTTAAGCAAAATGGAAAACAGATTTGTTTGGACCCTAAGATTAAGTGGATCCAGGAGTACCTGGAGAAAGCTTTGAACAAGTAAGCAGATGATGCAGATGTCACGCTCCCTCACCCGGCATGAATGTGTTAAGACATGGTCTTTATGGGCAATTACATGTCTGTAACACGGAATCTTGTAATGTATCTGGTGCTGGCCATTGTAAGAATGCCTATATCACCCAAAGACCAAGCCTTCTTTCCAATGCTGGGACATGCCTTGATCAATATTGTACACAGCCTTTATTCTTTGGAGCCTTCAAAAATATCAAGCAAAATCTCTTACAGTTTAACCTTCCAAGGTTCAGACAGTAATGTAATATGTATTATACAAGTGCATCTCAATAAATTAGAATATCATCAGAAAGTTAATTTATTCCAGTAATTCAATACAAAAAGGAAGAACGTATGTTATATAGTCATTACAAACAGAGTTGAAAACCCAAAAGTCATTGTCTCAGAAAGTTAGAACATTATATAACACCAACTGAAAAATTATTTTAAGCTCAGAAATGTTGGCCTATTGAAACGTATGTACAATAAATGCATTCAGTACTTGGTCGGGGCTCTTTTTGTGTGAATTACTACATCAATGTGGCTTGACATGGTGGCGATCTGCCTGTAGCACTGCTGAGGTGTTATAGAAGCCCAGGTTGCTTTGATAACAGCCTTCAGCTTGTCTGCATTGTTGAGTCTGGTGTCTCTCATCTTCCTCATCTTCTCAATGGGGTTTAGGTCAGATGAGGTTGCCAACCAATCAAGCAAAGTGATACTGTGGTTATTAAACCAGGTATTGGTACTTTTGGCAGTCTGGACAGGGACCAAGTCCTGCTGGAAAATTAAATTTCCATCTCCAAAAAGCTTGTCAGCAGAGGAAAGCATGAACTGCTCTATAATTTCCTGGTAGATGGCTGCACTGACTTTGGTCTTGATAAAACACAGTAGACCAGCAGATGACATGGCTCCTCAAACCATCAGTGATTGTGGAAACTTCACACTAGACATCAAGCAGTTTAAATTGTGTGCCTCTCCACTCTTCCTCAAGACTCTGGGACCTTTATTTCCAAATGAAATGCAAAATTTACTTTCATCTGAAAACAACACCTTGGATGACTGAGCAACAGTCCAGTTCTTTTTCTCCTTGGCCCAGGTAAGACACTTCTGGTGTTGTCTATTGGTCATAAGTGGTTTGACACAAGGAATGCAACAGTTGTAGCCCATGTCCTGGATACGTGTGTATGTGAAGCACTGACTCCAGCAGCAGTCCACTCCTTGTGAATCTCCCCCAAATCTTTGAATGGCTTTTTCTTAACAATCCCATCAAGGCTGCGGTTATCTCAGTTATTTGTACACCTTCTTCTACCACACTTCTTCCTTCCATTCCTTTTTGCTTTCCCTTAATATGCTTGGATACAGCACTCTGTGAACAGTCAACGTCTGTAGCAGTGCCCTTTTGTGGCTTACCCTCCTTGTAGGCTGTGTCAATGACTGCCTTCTGGACATCTGTCAAGTCAGCAACCTTCCACATGATTGTGTAGTCTACTGAAGCAGACTAAGGGACACATTTTAAACAATTAGTAAGCCTTTGCAGGTGTTTTTGTGGTAATTATTCTAATTTTCTGAGATAATGACTTTTGGGTTTTCATTGGTTGTAAGCCATAATCAACAACATTAACAGAAATAAACACTTGTAATAGTTCACTCTGTGTGCGATGACTCTATATAATATAAGTGTTTCCCTTTTTGTATTGAATTACTGAAATAAATTTACTTTTTAATGATATTCCAATTTATCGTGATTCACTTGTATTTTTTTAATTAGAGAACTAGATAAGACTATATAATCTTTGACTATTCATTTCAGAAATGTTATTGATAAGACCATTAACCTCGCTCAATCCATCTTTTTATCTATATCTATCTATATATATATATATATATATATATATATATATATAGTGTATATATTGTGTGTGTATAGATGCATAGATTTTAAATAAAATGACTATATGAAAGCAGAAAGAAGTAAAAAAAAGAACTGTGGTATAATGAATTGCCATTAAATAGCACAAAGTCCGACAATAGCAGAATTCAGAAATTCACAGAAGTGTTATCATCATCTGGTCCTTCTCAGTCTACACAAAGCGTCTCCATTTTAGTTGCCTCTGGGGTTTTGAGTATGTTTCTTTAACCTGCATCAAAACATTGGTTTGGTTTTAATGGCAGATCCGGTTGAGCCATGATATTAACACATGCAGTCAAGGCGCTGTTTAGTAGAGCCCACTATTTACAGACAGGAAGGGCTGCTTTATTTAAGGAATGTAGAACTTGACACCATTGTTGCCCATTACATGATAGCACTTCATTTATTGTTAATATTCTTCTAAAGCTTGACTGTTTTCACGTAAGAATATCTAAAATAAGAGACTGGGTGGAGCAGAATTCTCAGAACCCTAAAGAACATTAAAGGACTGAGCTTCACCTAACTTGTTTAATTCTTTACTTAGATAAGTGATATCTCCAAGATTATGGAAACAATGATTACAGAGTCGTCATTCCAGATGCTTTGGATTTACTCATGAATTTTACTATCATAGTCATTGTCTCTGGATACTCAGGAAAAGAAAATAATTGTGATGGGAAGTCATGAAGTGAAACCAGCAAACTAATTTAGGAGACATTTCCAAACACACATTTTTAGATACATTACATTTTTTGTACACACAATCTCTGAAATACAAACATTTTTATACCAAAGATGCAATTCAATCAATGATGCTTCTAATAAAGCAATGTGTGTGAGAACCTGAGATTTTAATCTCTTCTTTGAGGAGCATAGGGTTTCAGGCTCATGGATACTTTTTCTTTCTTCATATATTTCACTATGGCATATCAAGTAATAGCTAACTGAATAGGCATATTTTAAAGGGGATCTGTCAGCAGGTTTTTGCTATTTAATCTGGAAGCAGCATAATTTAGGGTGAGTCTGATTCCAGCGATATGTCACTTTTAAGCTGTTTACTGTATTTTCAATATAATCAGTGTTTTATCAGCAGGAGATTATCACTTTCTGGCTGGCGTAACACTAGCGTATGGCATGCGAAGCAAGAGCATTCCATGTGATATGCTAATGACCCTAGGCTCCTGCTCTCCTGCAAGCATGAGCCGAGTGAAATTCAATTGGATCATAGCTGCGGAGGAGATGGAGAGAGTGGTGTCTCCATCGCCTCCATTGTCAGCCTGTCTGTATATTGCACTGCACTTGGATGTCATCCAAGTGCTGTCCAATGTTTCACTTGCACCCATAGACTTGTGTGAGCAATTAGAGACTCGCAGACTATTGAAGCATGTTGTTATTTTTTCCTTAGTCCGATTAGGGCTAAGGAAAAACTTGCAGGTTTGAGCTGCAGCATTGTCTTACATAGGGCCAAGTCTAAGGCGAGATTTTCTCACATTGAACTCGTGCAAGTCGTACGCCAATGTGACTCTACCCTCTGGCTAGGTCTCACACGTGAAGGCCAGTCAGACTAATCTATTCACCGACCAAACATTAGCAGCTTCCTGACATTTTACACAGAAAGTTGCCAATCAGTTGTGTGGGTGGGGTTATACATAGCTCAGCATTCTGAGCACTGCTATATCGACAACAGTTTAAACCAGGATTCTATCAAAACTACACAAAGCAACCCAGTATGTGACACATCGCTGGAATTCATCTATCTGCCCCTACATCTTGCTGCTCTCAGATTATATAGACCTTAACCTTTAAGGCTATGTAAAATTCAAACATTGACTTACTGAGTAGCAGCCTGTAGTTAGATCTAGAGAGATTATTTTTCCAGTTTTTGAAGCTGTGCTTTTTTGCATATTCTTTCATATGAAGCATTGGGCTAGAGACTCCCTAGTAACATAATCTACACTAATAAAAGCAATACCATTTGATAATCTGTGATGTTTGAAGATAAAAGTACTTTTCTTTTTTAACTACCTAGGCTTTATGTACTATAAAGCTTTATCAAACCAATGTATTTCCAATCTGCATTGGATCTGTAAAGCAAAAGTTTATGATCAAGTACGCTGTTATAAAAATTAAAGTAATATTTTTTTTTTTCTTGGCAACTTAATGACAATACATTTTTGTTAAAATCCAAAAGTCGAAATTCTACGAATTTTTATAAGCATGGCACTCTGTCTTTCACTTTGGTATATAAGCCAACCATGCTGTTGTTGTTTTAGATTGACAAGCATTTGTTCAAGTTCACATGAATTGCTTCTTTTTAACTTTGAAACGCCACCTGCAGCTATAGCATGGCAAAACTGTGTGTAGTTATGTTTGGGCAACCACAAAATTAAATTATTCGTAAGGTAAGAACATCTGGTTAGCCTTCCTGGTTTTATACTGCAGACCATGTTACTTTCCTGCTTCTGCATAGAAATACATTGTGAGCAGCTATGTGGAGTCCAGTTTACTCCCCACCATTACTTTTTAGTGAGGTACATGTGCTGCTTCTTGTCTTTCTGCAACCCCTGACCTTGCTACAGGATATGTAAGCTCCTGTCTCAGGTCTTGCTTTAATTAAGACAACAGAAACCCTAAGAGTAGCATAAATTAACAGCCCCAAAGCATATTTTGAGGTTAGACTACCAGGAAACAGAGTTGTCGGGGCCTCTTAACACCTTAACTGCCAAATAATGTGCGGTTAGTTTTTCTGGCAGCAAAAAAGCTATCCATGATGATGAACCAGATGTCTAGTAACTATATAAAAAAATTACTAGTTTAAGACTCCTGTCTTTCTTCCTATCCACAGTTTTGTATAGGGGTGATAAGATCATTAACTCCAAACATCTGATATACATATTAATTTCTCAGTGATATCTGTATCATCAAGAAATGTGTTTCTCTGCCATGCTGCAGTTTATAGGTTGTAATAGATTTGTATACAACCCATTCTTGACAGCTTAATTGTCATTATAAAATAGAAAAAACATACACTCACTTCCCTGGTTGGCAATATTCTTCCGAAATTGCCCATAATAAAATACAGGTGATTTTGCTTTGTCAAATGACCACTGCAGCCAATCAATAGGTACTAATTAGCTGCACAGACTTTTCTATTCTGTGAAAGCAGTCTTCCATTATGATGGATTTCTAGATGGCCACAACCTTTACTATTTTGCGCTGACTGGCTGCAGCAGTTATGTGACATAACATTGTCACTTGACCTTCTGGGAAACACAGAAGGATGACACTGGTCGGAAAGATAAGGTTATGCTTTACCTTTTTTTTTTTTTTTATTATGGGAAATTTATGTGTCTGGAGGGAATTGCCCAGTAGTGGACAACTCTTTTAACTTTAGTTAATTTGGGTTATGAAGATTTTTTATAATGTACAAAGCTGTTTAAATAGAATTCTGAAAAGTCAGATATTGCAAAAGTACATTTAAGTGTATGCACATAATGAACATCTTCTCAATGTGCAATAAGAATAATGGCAAAAAAAATAATGCTACCTTCACAATACTACTAGAGACATTTCTAACCAAACACTGTGACAGTTCCCAGAGCAGGTTACAGAAGGAACATTCCAAACCTTTTGGTCTATGATCTACTCTCATTTTCGGTTAACTATTGGAATGCATAATGTTGCCAGTTTCCTCTTCTGCAATCTGAAAATATATACAATATATGTAAATATTAACTAATGGTAAAGGGTTGGTCCAATACTTATTAAGCAATTAATAAATGCAGAACTTTAAGCACTAACCACTTTTGCAATTCGCTTTATTAATACATTCCTTGCACATCTCCCTATCCTGCTATTTCCTATGTTTTTTTTCTACTTCACATCCTGTGACATTTTATCTCTGCAGCATCTTAAACTCCTTCTAAATAACATCATCAAGGTGGCAGCACTCTAGTCAGTTGCCACGGCTACTGTCACCGCTGTCCGCTGATGGCATTCTGGATCAGGACTGGTGATGGAGACAAGACCACATCTTCAGTCGTCATCACCGCCACAATCACAGCTTCTATCACCGCAATCCCTTTGCCTGAAATGAGTCATCATCAGGGGGCAGTGATGAAAGCAGTGTAACACCAGTGCTACTTCCTAAAGATTCGTTCGAAGTGGTGATAGAAGACTTATAGATGAACCAGCACAGTATACAGCTTTTATCACCCCTCAAATGAATAGTCACATCTACTGAAGTGAACAAGGATGTCATCAGAAGAGGGCTGTGACAGTAGCCATGGTAAAATTATAGCACGGTGCTCCGACACAGTGAGTTAGTTGTGATTTATTGAGATACAGCAGCAATCTAAATTGTGAAAACATTTCGGTCTTATAATTTCGATCTTCATCAATTGACATATTGCTGTGGTAAGGCTGCCTGGGAGAGTGGCGTGGGTGCAGGCACTTGGTGTCCACCACAGTTGTAAATAGGCGCCTATCCCAGGCAGCCTTTCCACAGCAATATGTGAACAGACGAAGGTCAAAATTATCAAACTAAAGCATTTTCACATCTATATTGCTGCACTATCTCAATAAATCCTAACTAATTCACTGAGTGCTTTGTTATAATTTTTATTGAACTACAGGATTGGATACTACTGGAGCACCCATTTCCAGAAGTGCTGTGGTAAGGGATTGCAGAGCTACCCCTTTATGACGTCCTTTTCAGGAGGGAGTGATAGACGCCGCAGAAAGTAAGTGAAACCCTATCCTCCTTTGACATTCCGTTTGAAACTCCTCTCAAATGAAATGTCACAGTAAGTAAAAATACATAGGAAACAGCAGGATAGAGAGAATAGTAGAGTATTTAATAATAAAGCAAAGTACAAAACATAGGTATTTATAAAGGGCTTCGTAGACCACCTTTAAATATACATATACTTATGTATACACATGTCACTGAACAAACTACTACACCAAACATGAAATTGCATATATATTTTTAAGCATTTTATCTGCTATCCTGGCCATACTAGACATTTGAGTGTACGAGTGTCACATAGTGAAAAAGGGTGGTTTTAACGTTTTGTGTTTCTAATTTTAAAATGGAAGAAATGTAATTTCATGTAACTAAAACCTGAAATGTTTTGAAAATTTCCAATGACAGAATGATCGGAAAAATAACTCCATCAGCTGTTTGTGTATCTAGAATCTGGAGGCATGTTTCATACTGTAATAGATGGTTGGGGAAACACAGTCCAAATATGATGACATCAAATGTATTGAACCAAAGCAATTGCTATTTTATGTATTAGAAGCAGATTCTGAAATACTCCGTATAAGAGTAGTATTGTTGGATGGTTTAGACAGTAGAGATTTTGACAAGTTCTTCCTATGTAAATAGATATAATTGCTTTTTTAACAAAATATACCTTCACTGTTATATATGTTATATATTTTTTTTATATTTGTATGAAAATGAAAAAAATAATGCACATTATTCATTTAATACCTTGGATCAGAAATAAAACATTTTTTATTTTTAATGTATTTTTAATTTCTGCCTCGTGCTTTTAACATTTTGTCTTCCTTTTCAATCCTGTTACTCTCTTGCTGCGACAGTTCTAATAAGTGTCTTCTGTCTTTGACCAGTTTCTACTCAGTCTATACCTTTACTTTAACAGTGCGTCACAAACTTACACAAGAATTTGCTATTGGTGCTTGGAATAAGTTACTGATTTATATTTTGCACTATTTCAGTTTAATTCAATGAAAAATAGCCTCATTAATAGAATTCATGAAAAATGACTAAGCATTAGAGATAGTCATATCTTTTGAATTTGCCAGGTTTGACAAATTTTTCCAATAGTTTGATTCTCAGTGAATCATTTAGTGCAATCCCAAAAGTGCAAAGCCTCCTATTGCTCTGTAAACCTCTGAGGTCTTTTTTGGATTGTAACCAACCTCTTACAAACACGTTAACACAAAAACTGCCGTAGCAATGTCAAAGTGGCAGCCCATTTAATAACAGAGTATACTGACTGACTTTTCATATTTTTAAAATAAAATAAATAGTCCAAAAGTTAACTGTCATTTGTAATCAGTCAAATTGTTCTGTACAAACCACTGACACAAATTGGTGGTGTCGCTGTCAGGGGTTAAGGAGAAAAATTGTAACATACTACTGCCTGGATGCCTTGATTTAATAATGGTGGCGCCAATCTGTCGGATTTATGGGCATAAAATTTCAAAGTTTGAAAATTGCGAAATTTTTGCCAAATCTCCAAAATTTTCACAAATAAACTAAAAAAATATTAGCCTAACTGTATCACTATCCTGAAGTACAATATGTCACAAAAAAAGCAATGTCAGAATCACTGGGATCTGTTGAAGCGTTCCAGAGTTATAACCTGCCAAATTAACACTGCTCAGAATTGGAAAAAATGGCCCAGTCATTAGGGTGTTTTAGTGGCCGGGGGTGAAGGGGTTAATTATTTTAATATTGAAAAAAAAATGTTGGGGATTTTTTTTTTTAATTCTTTCAGTTTTGAAATGTACCTATGATAAAAATTACAGATCTCTCCATTTTTTGTAGGTGGGAAAACTTACAAAATCGGCAGTGTATCAAATTCTTATTTTACCCAATGTGTTTGACTTCTATTCTGTTATCAAGAAAAATGAATAAAATAATGTATTGCTTACAGTGATACTATGACTTTCAAATGGATTTGTGAATAAGTTTTTACAAACAATAGGGTAACAATGTTTTGAACTTGTTGTAACGCTTGCCACCGGAGACGGTAAAGTGGTGAGTCAGAGTTAACCTTAGTGGGAGGAGCTTGACTAAACACCCACCGCGAGGCAGATGCCACCCCATGGGCAGTGACCAGGATTGTGACAGCTGACTCCTAGGGAAGTGACAGACATGGGGACAAGCGGACACAGTCACTAGTGTAAAAAGGTCAATCATGGAAGCTGAGGCTGGTGGCATGGCCGGGATAGACAGGTAGTGTTTCTAGAATAATAGAGACTCTGGGGTAGTTGAGGCTGGTGGCATGGCTGGGGAGGATGGACACATGGTACCGACAAGATCAGGAGACATAGAAGGGCACTGTAACAGAAGCACAGCGGACAAGGGGAACTGAAAACTGACAAGTAACTAACTGGCTAGGGCACAGAACCCCTAACAAACTGAACACGTTGATCAGGCACCTTTCCGAGTGGGAGAGTGCCTTATATACCTCAGCAATAGGCTGAGAGGTACATCCCGGGAATGACACATTAAGCCTTCAAGAGAAGGGCAGCGGAGCGTGCGCATGCCCTAGTAGCATGCCCGGAGGACCTGTGCCATGCATACAGGCCATGGGGGGGTGGGAGAAGAAAGTGCCCCTGTGGAAGACCATGGGAATATCAGGTAGCATGGGGAAAGCCAGCTGCAGTGGTGAGTAAGTTCACTTCCCTGCAGGGAGAGGAGCGAGGAGTGCAGGACGCCAGCACTACACTTCTGATTTTTAGGGTTAATATCTCCCCATATACTACAGCTTCGAATGTGACACATTTTATAGACAATTGCATTAGTTATTGCATACATAAATTTGAAATGCAACTATTTAACATATAATTAGTTATGCAGAACTTGTTGTGTGACTGAATTGCTACTATTTTACTTCTGGTGGTGGAAAAATATTTTTCTTCCTGTATACTACAAATTAAAACTCTTTTTGACATTCCCGAATAGCTCAGTTTGTTATTAGGTTGATACGCAAAAGAAAGGTAACTGGTTCGAATCGAGGAGTAATCATGAAAAAATTTCCCAACAAAAGGAAAAGCGGCATCATTCAGCTCATTGATAGCGGTCTCTTGGCCAAGAAAATTGCCAATCTGCATCATGTGCGAGTCTTGACCGCTGGATGAATACGAAATGTAGTCTATCCATCAATTTAAAAGCCAAGAGGGGACATCCAGGCAAAATATCAGAGTCAAAACGTTGGCTAGCCATAAGGTCTATCTTTCTGGTGTGACAAACACAGTGGTAGTGGCTCATATGCTTTGTAATAGTGAGATCACAAATGTTCATGCAAGCATCATGCGACACGTTACACAGAACTGGAATGATGGCCTAAAAAAAGGTAAAATAATGCAAAAAGTGGACAGTAGATGATTAGAAACAGGTGATTTTGAGAGACAAAAGTGAATAGACAAGTCTTTGATAGGTGCAGATGGATCTGAAATAAACAATGGAATAAGTGTCCAATAGATCTAGAAATTGAAGGAACTGTTAAGATTGGTGGAGGACGCTTGATGATATATGGTAGTTTCACAGCCAAAGGTAATATAATAAAATGTATTCATTGATATAGCGCTATTAATTCCATAGCGCTTAACATACATTGGCAACACTGTCCCCATTGGGGCTCACAATCTAAATTCCCTATCTGTATGTGTTTGGAGTGTGGGAGGAAACCGGAGTACCCGGAGGAAACCCACGCAAACATGGGGAGAACATACAAACTCCTTGCAAAGGTGTTGGATACTTGACCAGGAGTGATGGTTGTCTTAATACTGAGCTATATGTGAGTATCCTGCAAGATGAGTTACTTAATACATGCCACTATTATGGGTATGAAAAGGATGACATTGTATTCCAGCAGGACAATGACCATAAACATTCATTGAGATTGGCCAAGAAATGGTTAAATAACAATAAACTAAAGGTGCTGGATTGGCCACAACAGTTCATAGACCACAACCCAATTGAATAGTTGAGGGTAGAGTTGAAGAGAGCGTAAACATACCCAAGTGAGTCGACCTGTATGCACCAAAATTGGGACGAGACATGCTTAAATTTGAATGAGAGCATGACCAGATGGATTCAGACAGGGTTGAAAGCTAAAGGTGGATTTACAAAATAATAAAAATTAAAACAATAAAAATGCAATTACATAACAAGAATCTGCATACCTAATATGCTAAATAGTTGCAAGTCAAATTTATGTATGAGTTAGCCAAGATAATTGTCTATAAAATGAAGGTAGTCTGGCACATGACTTATTTCTTCCAAAGACAGTACTAAGGACCAGGGGGCACTCACTGCGAGTGGAAGAAAAGCGATTCCGACACCTAAATAGGAAAGGGTTCTTTACAGTTAGAGCGGTCAGACTGTGGAATACACTACCACAAGAGGTAGTAATGGCAGATACTATAACAGCTTTTAAAAAAGGGCTGGATGATTTCCTCAGTACACACAACATTGTTGGTTATAAATGACTTAGTGACTAAATGTAGAACTGGTGGAGGAAGGTTGAACTAGATGGACCTAGGTCTTTTTTCAACCTAAGTAACTATGTAACTATGTAACTATGTCTCATGTTCAAAGCTGTAGTGAAACCAAATAATCATCCTAAAAGGAGAAAGAGAAGGAAAAAGTGTGTAGCTTATCAGAGCATAGAGGTAGTATTTAAATGTGAGATGTGCATAAAAAGGTGTATGTACTCACCTGGATTCTACAGTGGGGACGGAAAGTATTCAGACCCCTTTAAATTTTCAACTCTGTTTCATTGCAGCCATTTGGTAAATTCAAAAAAGTTCATTATTTTTCTCATTAATGTACACTCTGCACCCCATCTTGACAGAAAAC
Source organism: Anomaloglossus baeobatrachus (assembly GCF_048569485.1). Classification (NCBI taxonomy): domain Eukaryota; kingdom Metazoa; phylum Chordata; class Amphibia; order Anura; family Aromobatidae; genus Anomaloglossus; species Anomaloglossus baeobatrachus. The sequence goes on from NC_134357.1 coordinate 220,544,056, forward strand.
CATCCAGAAATTTAGACATTTTTGCAAATTTATTAAACAAGAAAAAATGAAATACCACATGGTCATAACTAGAGTTGAGCGCGGTTCGCGGTTCGAGGTTCTCCAGTTCTAGGCTCGAGTGATTTTGGGGCCTGTTCTAGATCGAACTAGAACTCGAGCTTTTTGCAAAAGCTCGATAGTTCTAGAAACGTTCGAGAACGGTTCTAGCAGCAAAAATACAGCTAATTCCTAGCTGGCTTTCCGCTGTAATAGTGTAAGTCACTCTGTGACTCACACTATTATGACATTTCAGTGTATAGTGTGCGTGAACAGCGCCTTCAGATCACTGCTGTTTGTATAATGGCGATCGCCATTTTTTTTTTTTTCCTTGTTTTCCTTCCCTAACCGCGCGCGTCTTGTGGGGCGGGCCAGCATGTCAGCCAATCCCAGACACACACACAGCTAAGTGGACTTTTAGCCAGAGAAGCAACGGCATGTGTGATAGGATGTCCATGTCACATGTCCCTGCATTATAAAACCGGACATTTTCCTCCAGGACGCCATTATCTCTTCTGCGTCTTTGGTGTCAGACATCACTGTCGCAGCTCCGTCCTTTGTCCTATCGCTGATACAGCTGTATGCGCTCCATACACAGCGCTGGACAGCTTAGGGAGAGCACTTTCTATCAGTCCTTTTAAGGGCTCAAACCGGCAGGGTCAGAGCCATGGGTGACAGGTCCTGAAAACAGCGACAGCGTCTGTGTAGCAAAGGTCAGGGATTTCCTGCCTGCATTTCCCTATTAGGAGGGAATAGAAAGGCAGGCTTCCTTTCCTCTACCCAGAGCCCCACAATCCTGGCACTGTACCCTCCTGTCCTCTGCATACTCCAACTCATTATAACTAAGTGGCATCCTAAACGTGGCAATTGGACTTTGCTACAGTCCCACTAGTGCAAAGACATTTGCAGCACCTCTGCCTGCATTGCACACTCCAACTCATTATAACTAAGCCATTATACTAGCAAACAATCAGTGTACCTAGTGGCATCCTAAACGTGGCTATTGGACATTTGTCTAGTCACACTAGTGCAAAGACATTTGCAGCACCTCTGCCTGCATTGCACACTCCAACTCATTATAACTAAGCCATTATACTAGCAAACAATCAGTGTACCTAGTGGCATCCTAAACGTGGCAATTGGACTTTGCTATAGTCCCACTAGTGCAAAGACATTTGCAGCACCTCTGCCTGCATTGCACACTCCAACTCATTATAACTAAGCCATTATACTAGCAAACACTCAGTGTACCTAGTGGCATCCTAAACGTGGCTATTGGACATTTGTCTAGTCACACTAGTGCAAAGACATTTGCAGCACCTCTGCCTGCATTGCACACTCCAACTCATTATAACTAAGCCATTATACTAGCAAACACTCAGTGTACCTAGTGGCATCCTAAACGTGGCTATTGGACATTTGTCTAGTCACACTAGTGCAAAGACATTAGCAGCACCTCTACCTGCATTGCACACTCCAACTCATTATAACTAAGCCATTATACTAGCAAACACTCAGTGTACCTAGTGGCATCCTAAACGTGGCTATTGGACATTTGTCTAGTCACACTAGTGCAAAGACATTTGCAGCACCTCTGCCTGCATTGCACACTCCAACTCATTATAACTAAGCCATTATACTAGCAAACACTCAGTGTACCTAGTGGCATCCTAAACGTGGCAATTGGACTTTGCTATAGTCCCACTAGTGCAAAGACAGTTGCAGCACCTCTGCCTGCATTGCACACTCCAACTCATTATAACTAAGCCATTATACTAGCAAACACTCAGTGTACCTAGTGGCATCCTAAACGTGGCTATTGGACACTTGTCTAGTCCCACTAGTGCAAAAACATTTGCAGCACCTCTGCCTGCATTGCACACTCCAACTCATTATAACTATGCCATTATACTAGCAAACACTCAGTGTACCTAGTGGCATCCTAAACGTGGCTATTGGACTTTGCTATAGTCCCACTAGTGCAAAGACATTTGCAGCACCTCTGCCTGCATTGCACACTCCAACTCATTATAACTAAGCCATTATACTAGCAAACACTCAGTGTACCTAGTGGCATCCTAAACGTGGCAATTGGACTTTGCTATAGTCCCACTAGTGCAAAGACATTTGCAGCACCTCTGCCTGCATTGCACACTCCAACTCATTATAACTAAGCCATTATACTAGCAAACACTCAGTGTACCTAGTGGCATCCTAAACTTGGCTATTGGACATTTGTCTAGTCCCACTAGTGCAAAGACATTTGCAGCTCCTCTGCCTGCATTGCACACTCCAACTCATTATAACTAAGCCATTATACTAGCAAACACTCAGTGTACCTAGTGGCATCCTAAACGTGGCTATTGGACATTTGTCTAGTCCCACTAGTGCAAAGACATTTGCAGCACCTCTGCCTACATTGCACACTCCAACTCATTATAACTAAGCCATTATACTAGCAAACACTCAGTGTACCTAGTGGCATCCTAAACGTGGCAATTGGACTTTGCTATAGTCCCACTAGTGCAAAGACATTTGCAGCACCTCTGCCTGCATTGCACACTCCAACTCATTATAACTAAGCCATTATACTAGCAAACACTCAGTGTACCTAGTGGCATCCTAAACGTGGCTATTGGACATTTGTCTAGTCACACTAGTGCAAAGACATTTGCAGCACCTCTGCCTGCATTGCACACTCCAACTCATTATAACTAAGCCATTATACTAGCAAACACTCAGTGTACCTAGTGGCATCCTACACGTGGCTATTGGACATTTGTCTAGTAACACTAGTGCAAAGACATTTGCAGCACCTCTGCCTGCATTGCACACTCCAACTCATTATAACTAAGCCATTATACTAGCAAACACTCAGTGTACCTAGTGGCATCCTAAACGTGGCTATTGGACATTTGTCTAGTCACACTAGTGCAAAGACATTTGCAGCACCTCTGCCTGCATTGCACACTCCAACTCATTATAACTAAGCCATTATACTAGCAAACACTCAGTGTACCTAGTGGCATCCTAAACGTGGCAATTGGACTTTGCTATAGTCCCACTAGTGCAAAGACATTTGCAGCACCTCTGCCTGCATTGCACACTCCAACTCATTATAACTAAGCCATTATACTAGCAAACACTCAGTGTACCTAGTGGCATCCTAAACGTGGCTATTGGACATTTGTCTAGTCCCACTAGTGCAAAGACATTTGCAGCACCTCTGCCTGCATTGCACACTCCAACTCATTATAACTAAGCCATTATACTAGCAAACACTCAGTGTACCTAGTGGCATCCTAAACGTGGCAATTGGACTTTGCTATAGTCCCACTAGTGCAAAGACATTTGCAGCACCTCTGCCTGCATTGCACACTCCAACTCATTATAACTAAGCCATTATACTAGCAAACACTCAGTGTACCTAGTGGCATCCTAAACGTGGCTATTGGACATTTGTCTAGTCACACTAGTGCAAAGACATTTGCAGCACCTCTGCCTGCATTGCACACTCCAACTAATTATAACTAAGCCATTATACTAGCAAACACTCAGTGTACCTAGTGGCATCCTAAACGTGGCAATTGGACTTTGCTATAGTCCCACTAGTGCAAAGACATTTGCAGCACCTCTGCCTGCATTGCACACTCCAACTCATTATAACTAAACCATTATACTAGCAAACACTCAGTGTACCTAGTGGCATCCTAAACGTGGCTATTGGACATTTGTCTAGTCCCACTAGTGCAAAGACATTTGCAGCAACTCTGCCTGCATTGCACACTCCAACTCATTATAACTAAGCCATTATACTAGCAAACACTCAGTGTACCTAGTGGCATCCTAAACGTGGCTATTGGACTTTGCTATAGTCCCACTAGTGCAAAGACATTTGAAGCACCTCTGCCTGCATTGCACACTCCAACTCATTATAACTAAGCCATTATACTAGCAAACACTCAGTGTACCTAGTGGCATCCTAAACGTGGCAATTGGACTTTGCTATAGTCCCACTAGTGCAAAGACATTTGCAGCACCTCTGCCTGCATTGCACACTCCAACTCATTATAACTAAGCCATTATACTAGCAAACACTCAGTGTACCTAGTGGCATCCTAAACGTGGCTATTGGACTTTGCTATAGTCCCACTAGTGCAAAGACATTTGCAGCACCTCTGCCTGCATTGCACACTCCAACTCATTATAACTAAGCCATTATACTAGCAAACACTCAGTGTACCTAGTGGCATCCTAAACGTGGCTATTGGACATTTGTCTAGTCACACTAGTGCAAAGACATTTGCAGCACCTCTGCCTGCATTGCACACTCCAACTCATTATAACTAAGCCATTATACTAGCAAACACTCAGTGTACCTAGTGGCATCCTAAACGTGGCTATTGGACATTTGTCTAGTCACACTAGTGCAAAGACATTTGCAGCACCTCTGCCTGCATTGCACACTCCAACTCATTATAACTAAGCCATTATACTAGCAAACACTCAGTGTACCTAGTGGCATCCTAAACGTGGCAATTGGACTTTGCTATAGTCCCACTAGTGCAAAGACATTTGCAGCACCTCTGTCTGCATTGCACACTCCAACTCATTATATCAAAGCCATTATACTAGCAAACACTCAGTGTACCTAGTGGCATCCTAAACGTGGCTATTGGACATTTGTCTAGTCACACTAGTGCAAAGACATTTGCAGCACCTCTGCCTGCATTGCACACTCCAACTCATTATAACTAAGCCATTATACTAGCAAACACTCAGTGTACCTAGTGGCATCCTAAACGTGGCTATTGGACTTTGCTATAGTCCCACTAGTGCAAAGACATTTGCAGCACCTCTGCCTGCATTGCACACTTCAACTTATTATAACTAAGCCATTATACTAGCAAACACTCAGTGTACCTAGTGGCATCCTAAACGTGGCAATTGGACTTTGCTATAGTCCCACTAGTGCAAAGACATTTGCAGCACCTCTGCCTGCATTGCACACTCCAACTCATTATAACTAAGCCATTATACTAGCAAACACTCAGTGTACCTAGTGGCATCCTAAACGTGGCTATTGGACATTTGTCTAGTCACACTAGTGCAAAGACATTTGCAGCACCTCTGCCTGCATTGCACACTCCAACTCATTATAACTAAGCCATTATACTAGCAAACACTCAGTGTACCTAGTGGCATCCTAAAAGTGGCTATTGAACATTTGTCTAGTCACACTAGTGCAAAGACATTTGCAGCACCTCTGCCTGCATTGCACACTCCAACTCATTATAACTAAGCCATTATACTAGCAAACACTCAGTGTACCTAGTGGCATCCTAAACGTGGCAATTGGACTATGCTATAGTCCCACTAGTGCAAAGACATTTGCAGCACCTCTGCCTGCATTGCACACTCCAACTCATTATAACTAAGCCATTATACTAGCAAACACTCAGTGTACCTAGTGGCATCCTAAACGTGGCTATTGGACATTTGTCTAGTCACACTAGTGCAAAGACATTTGCAGCACCTCTGCCTGCATTGCACACTCCAACTCATTATAACTAAGCCATTATACTAGCAAACACTCAGTGTACCTAGTGGCATCCTAAACGTGGCTATTGGACATTTGTCTAGTCACACTAGTGCAAAGACATTTGCAGCACCTCTGCCTGCATTGCACACTCCAACTCATTATAACTAAGCCATTATACTAGCAAACACTCAGTGTACCTAGTGGCATCCTAAACGTGGCTATTGGACATTTGTCTAGTCACACTAGTGCAAAGACATTTGCAGCACCTCTGCCTGCATTGCATACTCCAACTCATTATAACTAAGCCATTATACTAGCAAACACTCAGTGTACCTAGTGACATCCTAAACGTGGCTATTGGACATTTGTCTAGTCACACTAGTGCAAAGACATTTGCAGCACCTCTGCCTGCATTGCACACTCCAACTCATTATAACTAAGCCATTATACTAGCAAACACTCAGTGTACCTAGTGGCATCCTAAACGTGGCAATTGGACTTTGCTATAGTCCCACTAGTGCAAAGACATTTGCAGCACCTCTGCCTGCATTGCACACTCCAACTCATTATAACTAAGCCATTATACTAGCATATTTTGCTGCCAGTTTAAGGGCCGTGGTTGCATTGTCAGGGATATTTATTCTTTAATATTCTGCTGTTAATAAAGCTAGACCACCACTGCAATCTACACCACCTCTCAATTTTTACTACCACATTTTCAGTGCACAATCTTGTCGCAATCAACATGAGTGGCAAAATGACAGATGCTGGTGGAAAGGGGAAGAGGCATGGTGGAAAAGGCAAAAAAGGTTTTGTCCGTGGGGAAGGTGGCAAAGCTCCATTATCATCTGCTGAAGATAGACCATCTACCAGCAAAAGTAAGATGTCTACTACTTACCGTGGACAATCCGATGTGCTCCCTTTTTTACGGACACGAACAACAGGAACAATGGTAGATGATGGCCAAAAAAGGAAAATGCTTGAATGGATCTCAAGTGGTCCAACAAGTGCCCTCTCAGCCACTTCAAGTACCGCATCCAAAAAACACCAGTCTTCTGAGTTGTCATCCCAATCACACTTGCTTTCTCCCAGCTCTGAAGTCTCCATCAGCCCTGCACAGTATGGTGGAACTGAGATGGCTGAGTCTGCAGAGCTGTTCAGTCACACTATAGCCTGGGAATCAGAGGTCTGCTCCCAAGCTACAGTGAGTACAGAACAGGAAATGGTCTGCAGTGATGCCCAGAACCTTTGTGACTCTGATTCAGGCCGTGAGGAACAAGATTCTGAGCATAATGTTGACCCTTTGTCACAAACTGTAACACCTGTGGTTATAGACAATGAGGAACATACTGATGAAAATGAGACGCAGATACCCGATTGGGATGACAACTTAAATATTCGGTCAGGGCAAGAAGAGGCTCGGTCTGAGGGGGAGGGGAGTGCAAACACAACAATTGATGATGAAGTTCTAGATCCCACCTACTGTCAACCCACAGTCAGGCACTCGAGGAGGTCAACAGAGGTGGTGGAGGAGGATGCAACTGATGACAAAGTTACCTTGCGTCTTCCTGGACAGAGTCGGAGTACTGGTAGCATGTCTACAACTGCATCCTCAGCCACCACTCTGCCTCTGAGCATTATTCGGGGTGGATCAACAGGTCGCATGGCCTCTAAGCCTTGCCTAGCCTTGTCCTTTTTTGACATAGAAAAAGATCGCCCAAATTATGTGATCTGTAAAATTTGTCATGGTTCTCTTAGTAGAGGTCAAAACCTCAGCAGTTTGACAACTTCTTCCATGAATCGTCACATGAATAAATATCATATGGCCCGGTGGGAAGCTCACCGTGCTGCAATGCGGCCTAGCGGAGCGAACCAGCCACCGCCTGCCCCTTCCAGTGCATCCGCACGCTCGTCATCTTCTAGGACTGTGGGGACAGCTGTCACACCTGTTTTTCCACCCACAACTTCCACCACTGTAACCGCAACAGGCAGTTTGCTTGGTAGGTCGTCAGTTGGTTTGGAAGGGGAAACAAGTGAGTGTGTACAGCTCTCTCAGACATCGATAGCACCAACGTTGGATGAAGGCAACATCATGTCTCCGCCTGCACTTTCCTCACAAACCTGCATTTTTCCAGGGACACCCTACTCAACACCGTCTACACACAGCAGCCAGATCTCTGTCCCTCAGATGTGGTCAAATAAAAGGCCACTTCCTGCGACCCATGACAAAGCTAAGAGGTTGACTCTATCCCTCTGTAAGCTGTTGGCTACCGAAATGCTGCCTTTCTGCCTAGTGGACACACAGGATTTTAGAGACCTTATGTCTGTCGCTGTGCCCCAGTACCAGATGCCTAGTCGCCACTACTTCTCTAAGAAAGGTGTGCCCGCGCTACACCAGCATGTCGCACACAACATCACCGCTTCCTTGAGAAACTCTGTGTGTGAACGGGTGCATTTTACCACCGATACTTGGACCAGTAAGCATGGACAGGGACGTTACATGTCGCTGACTGGGCACTGGGTAACTATGGTGATAGATGGTGAAGGGTCTGCTGCACAAGTCTTGCCGTCCCCACGACTTGTGTGTCAATCCTCTGTCTGTCCAAGTTCCGCCACTGCTTCTGCATCCTCCACCTCATCTGGGTCCTCCACCTCCGCCCCAAGCCTGCCTGGTCAGGCCACCAGCGTTCTCACTGCGCAGAAGGAATCACGCACCCCTCATTACTATGCTGGCAGCAGAGCGCAACGGCATCAGGCGGTCTTTAGCTTGACATGTCTTGGGAATAAGAGTCACACAGCTGAGGAGTTGTGGTCAGCTCTGCGGTCCGAGTTTAATAAATGGTTGTCTCCACTCAACCTGCAGCCTGGTAAGGCCGTGTGCGACAATGCTGCAAACCTGGGTGCGGCCCTTCGCCTGGGCAAGGTGACACACGTACCTTGTATGGCTCACGTGTTGAACCTTGTCGTGCAGCAATTTTTAACACACTATCCCGGCCTAGATGGCCTTCTGAACAGGGCACGAAAACTGTCTGCTCACTTCCGCCGTTCAAGCGCCGCAGCTGAGCGACTTGCATCGCTCCAGAAGTCTTTCGGCCTGCCGGTTCATCGCCTGAAATGTGATGTGGCGACACGCTGGAATTCAACTCTCCACATGTTACAGCGACTGTGGCAGCACCGCCGTGCCCTGGTGCAATACGTCATGACGTATAGCCTGGGCCAACGAGATGCAGAGGTGGGGCAGATCACCCTGATGGAGTGGTCTCAGATCAAGGACCTATGCACCCTTCTGCACAGTTTCGATATGGCGACGAATATGATTAGCGCTGACAATGCCATTATCAGCATGACGATTCCAGTCATTTACATGCTGGAGCACACGCTAAACACTATTCGGAGTCAGGGGGTGGGACAACAATAAGGGGATGAACTACAGGAGGATTCATATGCGCAAGACACAACAACATCACCAAGGTCCAGACGTTCATCATCACCAAGGCGCCAGGCATGGGACCATGGGGGACAGGGATCAACAAGGGCGCATGGTAGCAGGCGAGATGTTGAGGAAGGTGCAGGAGGACATGAAGATATGGAAGACGAACTGTCCATGGACATGGAAGACTCAGCAGATGAGGGAGACCTTGGTCAAATTTCAGTTGAAAGAGGTTGGGGGGAGATGTCAGAGGAAGAAAGAACGGTTAGCACCTCTATGCCACAAACACAGCGTGGACTTGGTCCGCATGGCTGCGCAAGACACATGAGTGCCTTCTTGTTGCACTACCTCCAACATGACCCTCGTATTGTCAAAATTAGAAGTGATGATGACTACTGGCTTGCCACACTATTAGATCCCCGGTACAAGTCCAAATTTTGTGACATAATTCCAGCCATAGAAAGGGACGCACGTATGCAGGAGTATCAGCAGAAGCTGTTACTCGATCTTAGATCCGCTTTTCCACCAAACAACCGTGCAGGTGCAGGGAGTGAATCTCCCAGTTGTAACTTGACAAACATGGGACGATCTCGTCATCTTCAACAGTCTACACGTACCAGTAGGACCGTATCTGGTGCTGGTAACAGCAATTTTATGGAATCTTTTCATAATTTTTTTAGACCCTCCTTTGCAAGGCCACCAGAGACAACAAGTCTGACACATAGTCAACGGCTGGAGAGGATGATACAGGAGTATCTACAAATGAACATCGATGCCATGACTTTGCAAATGGAGCCTTGCTCATTTTGGGCTTCAAATCTAGAAAAATGGCCAGAGCTATCCAGTTACGCCTTGGAGATTTTGTCATGTCCAGCTGCCAGCAATCTCTCTGAACGTGTCTTCAGTGCTGCTGGGTGTGTGCTGACAGATAAGCGCATGCGTCTGTCCAGTGACAATGTGGACAGACTGACGTTCATCAAAATGAACAAGTCATGGATCCAAAAGGAATTTACAACCCCTGTGTCATCCTGGGGAGAGTAAATGCTTGTGGATTTGGAATGTGCTTGATGCAAATCTAGCTGTGAAGTGTACAACTAGGGCACAAGTGCTGCCACTGAATGGGTGGGTGTGTGTGGGGCACAATTTTTGGAAAAAAGGGAGGCTCCGCTTGGAGTAACCCTTGCTTGATGTGTTTTTAAAAGAAGCCAAGATGAACAGAGCTGGGATCAGGAAAGACTTTGCTACCTACCCCGGTGTCATCCTGGGGACGGATAAGAATGGCGTATTTTGGAATGTGCTTGATGCAAATCTAGCTGTGAAGTGTACAACTAGGGCACAAGTGCTGCCACTGAATGGGTGGGTGTGTGTGGGGCACAATTTTTGGAAAAAAGGGAGGCTCCGCTTGGAGTAACCCTTGCTTGATGTGTTTTTAAAAGAAGCCAAGATGAACAGAGCTGGGATCAGGAAAGACTTTGCTACCTACCCCGGTGTCATCCTGGGGACGGATAAGAATGGCGTATTTTGGAATGTGCTTGATGCAAATCTAGCTGTGAAGTGTACAACTAGGGCACAAGTGCTGCCACTGAATGGGTGGGTGTGTGTGGGGCACAATTTTTGGAAAAAAGGGAGGCTCCGCTTGGAGTAACCCTTGCTTGATGTGTTTTTAAAAGAAGCCAAGATGAACAGAGCTGGGATCAGGAAAGACTTTGCTACCTACCCCGGTGTCATCCTGGGGACGGATAAGAATGGCGTATTTTGGAATGTGCTTGATGCAAATCTAGCTGTGAAGTGTACAACTAGGGCACAAGTGCTGCCACTGAATGGGTAGGTGTGTGTGGGGCACAATTTTTGGAAAAAAGGGAGGCTCCGCTTGGAGTAACCCTTGCTTGATGTGTTTTTAAAAGAAGCCAAGATGAACAGAGCTGAGATCAGGAAAGACTTTGCTACCTACCCCGGTGTCATCCTGGGGACGGATAAGAATGGCGTATTTTGGAATGTGCTTGATGCAAATCTAGCTGTGAAGTGTACAACTAGGGCACAAGTGCTGCCACTGAATGGGTGGGTGTGTGTGGGGCACAATTTTTGGAAAAAAGGGAGGCTCCGCTTGGAGTAACCCTTGCTTGATGTGTTTTTAAAAGAAGCCAAGATAAACAGAGCTGGGATCAGGAAAGACTTTGCTACCTACCCCGGTGTCATCCTGGGGACGGATAAGAATGGCGTATTTTGGAATGTGCTTGATGCAAATCTAGCTGTGAAGTGTACAACTAGGGCACAAGTGCTGCCACTGAATGGGTGGGTGTGTGTGGGGCACAATTTTTGGAAAAAAGGGAGGCTCCGCTTGGAGTAACCCTTGCTTGATGTGTTTTTAAAAGAAGCCAAGATGAACAGAGCTGAGATCAGGAAAGACTTTGCTACCTACCCCGGTGTCATCCTGGGGACGGATAAGAATGGCGTATTTTGGAATGTGCTTGATGCAAATCTAGCTGTGAAGTGTACACCTAGGGCACAAGTGCTGCCACTGAATGGGTGGGTGTGTGTGGGGCACAATTTTTGGAAAAAAGGGAGGCTCCGCTTGGAGTAACCCTTGCTTGATGTGTTTTTAAAAGAAGCCAAGATGAACAGAGCTGGGATCAGGAAAGACTTTGCTACCTACCCCGGTGTCATCCTGGGGACGGATAAGAATGGCGTATTTTGGAATGTGCTTGATGCAAATCTAGCTGTGAAGTGTACAACTAGGGCACAAGTGCTGCCACTGAATGGGTGGGTGTGTGTGGGGCACAATTTTTGGAAAAAAGGGAGGCTCCGCTTGGAGTAACCCTTGCTTGATGTGTTTTTAAAAGAAGCCAAGATGAACAGAGCTGGGATCAGGAAAGACTTTGCTACCTACCCCGGTGTCATCCTGGGGACGGATAAGAATGGCGTATTTTGGAATGTGCTTGATGCAAATCTAGCTGTGAAGTGTACAACTAGGGAACAAGTGCTGCCACTGAATGGGTGGGTGTGTGTGGGGCACAATTTTTGGAAAAAAGGGAGGCTCCACTTGGAGTAACCCTTGCTTGATGTGTTTTTAAAAGAAGCCAAGATGAACAGAGCTGGGATCAGGAAAGACTTTGCTACCTACCCCGGTGTCATCCTGGGGACGGATAAGAATGGCGTATTTTGGAATGTGCTTGATGCAAATCTAGCTGTGAAGTGTACAACTAGGGCACAAGTGCTGCCACTGAATGGGTGGGTGTGTGTGGGGCACAATTTTTGGAAAAAAGGGAGGCTCCGCTTGGAGTAACCCTTGCTTGATGTGTTTTTAAAAGTAGCCAAGATGAACAGAGCTGGGATCAGGAAAGACTTTGCTACCTACCCCGGTGTCATCCTGGGGACGGATAAGAATGGCGTATTTTGGAATGTGCTTGATTCAAATCTAGCTGTGAAGTGTACAACTAGGGCACAAGTGCTGCCACTGAATGGGTGGGTGTGTGTGGGGCACAATTTTTGGAAAAAAGGGAGGCTCCGCTTGGAGTAACCCTTGCTTGATGTGTTTTTAAAAGAAGCCAAGATGAACAGAGCTGGGATCAGGAAAGACTTTGCTACCTACCCCGGTGTCATCCTGGGGACGGATAAGAATGGCGTATTTTGGAATGTGCTTGATGCAAATCTAGCTGTGAAGTGTACAACTAGGGCACAAGGGCTGCCACTGAATGGGTGGGTGTGTGTGGGGCAAAAATTTTTGGAAAAAAGGGAGGCTCCGCTTGGAGTAACCCTTGCTTGATGTGTTTTTAAAAGAAGCCAAGATGAACAGAGCTGGGATCAGGAAAGACTTTGCTACCCACCCCGGTGTCATCCTGGGGACGGATAAGAATGGCGTATTTTGGAATGTGCTTGATGCAAATCTAGCTGTGAAGTGTACAACTAGGGCACAAGTGCTGCCACTGAATGGGTGGGTGTGTGTGGGGCACAATTTTTGGAAAAAAGGGAGGCTCCGCTTGGAGTAACCCTTGCTTGATGTGTTTTTAAAAGAAGCCAAGATGAACAGAGCTGGGATCAGGAAAGACTTTGCTACCTACCCCGGTGTCATCCTGGGCACGGATAAGAATGGCATATTTTGGAATGTGCTTGATGCAAATCTAGCTGTGAAGTGTACAACTAGGGCACAAGTGCTGCCACTGAATGGGTGGGTGTGTGTGGGGCACAATTTTTGGAAAAAAGGGAGGCTCCGCTTGGAGTAACCCTTGCTTGATGTGTTTTTAAAAGAAGCCAAGATGAACAGAGCTGGGATCAGGAAAAACTTTGCTACCTACCCCGGTGTCATCCTGGGGACGGATAAGAATGGCGTATTTTGGAATGTGCTTGATGCAAATCTAGCTGTGAAGTGTACAACTAGGGCACAAGTGCTGCCACTGAATGGGTGGGTGTGTGTGGGGCACAATTTTTGGAAAAAAGGGAGGCTCCGCTTGGAGTAACCCTTGCTTGATGTGTTTTTAAAAGAAGCCAAGATGAACAGAGCTGGGATCAGGAAAGACTTTGCTACCTACCCCGGTGTCATCCTGGGGACGGATAAGAATGGCGTATTTTGGAATGTGCTTGATGCAAATCTAGCTGTGAAGTGTACAACTAGGGCACAAGTGCTGCCACTGAATGGGTGGGTGTGTGTGGGGCACAATTTTTGGAAAAAAGGGAGGCTCCACTTGGAGTAACCCTTGCTTGATGTGTTTTTAAAAGAAGCCAAGATGAACAGAGCTGGGATCAGGAAAGACTTTGCTACCTACCCCGGTGTCATCCTGGGGACGGATAAGAATGGCGTATTTTGGAATGTGCTTGATGCAAATCTAGCTGTGAAGTGTACAACTAGGGCACAAGTGCTGCCACTGAATGGGTGGGTGTGTGTGGGGCACAATTTTTGGAAAAAAGGGAGGCTCCGCTTGGAGTAACCCTTGCTTGATGTGTTTTTAAAAGTAGCCAAGATGAACAGAGCTGGGATCAGGAAAGACTTTGCTACCTACCCCGGTGTCATCCTGGGGACGGATAAGAATGGCGTATTTTGGAATGTGCTTGATTCAAATCTAGCTGTGAAGTGTACAACTAGGGCACAAGTGCTGCCACTGAATGGGTGGGTGTGTGTGGGGCACAATTTTTGGAAAAAAGGGAGGCTCCGCTTGGAGTAACCCTTGCTTGATGTGTTTTTAAAAGAAGCCAAGATGAACAGAGCTGGGATCAGGAAAGACTTTGCTACCTACCCCGGTGTCATCCTGGGGACGGATAAGAATGGCGTATTTTGGAATGTGCTTGATGCAAATCTAGCTGTGAAGTGTACAACTAGGGCACAAGGGCTGCCACTGAATGGGTGGGTGTGTGTGGGGCAAAAATTTTTGGAAAAAAGGGAGGCTCCGCTTGGAGTAACCCTTGCTTGATGTGTTTTTAAAAGAAGCCAAGATGAACAGAGCTGGGATCAGGAAAGACTTTGCTACCCACCCCGGTGTCATCCTGGGGACGGATAAGAATGGCGTATTTTGGAATGTGCTTGATGCAAATCTAGCTGTGAAGTGTACAACTAGGGCACAAGTGCTGCCACTGAATGGGTGGGTGTGTGTGGGGCACAATTTTTGGAAAAAAGGGAGGCTCCGCTTGGAGTAACCCTTGCTTGATGTGTTTTTAAAAGAAGCCAAGATGAACAGAGCTGGGATCAGGAAAGACTTTGCTACCTACCCCGGTGTCATCCTGGGCACGGATAAGAATGGCGTATTTTGGAATGTGCTTGATGCAAATCTAGCTGTGAAGTGTACAACTAGGGCACAAGTGCTGCCACTGAATGGGTGGGTGTGTGTGGGGCACAATTTTTGGAAAAAAGGGAGGCTCCGCTTGGAGTAACCCTTGCTTGATGTGTTTTTAAAAGAAGCCAAGATGAACAGAGCTGGGATCAGGAAAAACTTTGCTACCTACCCCGGTGTCATCCTGGGGACGGATAAGAATGGCGTATTTTGGAATGTGCTTGATGCAAATCTAGCTGTGAAGTGTACAACTAGGGCACAAGTGCTGCCACTGAATGGGTGGGTGTGTGTGGGGCACAATTTTTGGAAAAAAGGGAGGCTCCGCTTGGAGTAACCCTTGCTTGATGTGTTTTTAAAAGAAGCCAAGATGAACAGAGCTGAGATCAGGAAAGACTTTGGTACCTACCCCGGTGTCATCCTGGGGACGGATAAGAATGGCGTATTTTGGAATGTGCTTGATGCAAATCTAGCTGTGAAGTGTACAACTAGGGCACAAGTGCTGCCACTGAATGGGTGGGTGTGTGTGGGGCACAATTTTTGGAAAAAAGGGAGGCTCCGCTTGGAGTAACCCTTGCTTGATATGTTTTTAAAAGAAGCCAAGATGAACAGAGCTGGGATCAGGAAAGACTTTGCTACCTACCCCGGTGTCATCCTGGGGACGGATAAGAATGGCGTATTTTGGAATGTGCTTGATGCAAATCTAGCTGTGAAGTGTACAACTAGGGCACAAGTGCTGCCACTGAATGGGTGGGTGTGTGTGGGGCACAATTTTTGGAAAAAAGGGAGGCTCCGCTTGGAGTAACCCTTGCTTGATGTGTTTTTAAAAGAAGCCAAGATGAACAGAGCTGGGATCAGGAAAGACTTTGCTACCTACCCCGGTGTCATCCTGGGGACGGATAAGAATGGCGTATTTTGGAATGTGCTTGATGCAAATCTAGCTGTGAAGTGTACAACTAGGGCACAAGTGCTGCCACTGAATGGGTGGGTGTGTGTGGGGCACAATTTTTGGAAAAAAGGGAGGCTCCGCTTGGAGTAACCCTTGCTTGATGTGTTTTTAAAAGTAGCCAAGATGAACAGAGCTGGGATCAGGAAAGACTTTGCTACCTACCCCGGTGTCATCCTGGGGACGGATAAGAATGGCGTATTTTGGAATGTGCTTGATTCAAATCTAGCTGTGAAGTGTACAACTAGGGCACAAGTGCTGCCACTGAATGGGTGGGTGTGTGTGGGGCACAATTTTTGGAAAAAAGGGAGGCCCTGCTTGGAGTAACCCTTGCTTGATGTGTTTTTAAAAGAAGCCAAGATGAACAGAGCTGGGATCAGGAAAGACTTTGCTACCTACCCCGGTGTCATCCTGGGGACGGATAAGAATGGCGTATTTTGGAATGTGCTTGATTCAAATCTAGCTGTGAAGTGTACAACTAGGGCACAAGTGCTGCCACTGAATGGGTGGGTGTGTGTGGGGCACAATTTTTGGAAAAAAGGGAGGCTCCGCTTGGAGTAACCCTTGCTTGATGTGTTTTTAAAAGAAGCCAAGATGAACAGAGCTGGGATCAGGAAAGACTTTGCTACCTACCCCGGTGTCATCCTGGGGACGGATAAGAATGGCGTATTTTGGAATGTGCTTGATGCAAATCTAGCTGTGAAGTGTACAACTAGGGCACAAGGGCTGCCACTGAATGGGTGGGTGTGTGTGGGGCAAAAATTTTTGGAAAAAAGGGAGGCTCCGCTTGGAGTAACCCTTGCTTGATGTGTTTTTAAAAGAAGCCAAGATGAACAGAGCTGGGATCAGGAAAGACTTTGCTACCCACCCCGGTGTCATCCTGGGGACGGATAAGAATGGCGTATTTTGGAATGTGCTTGATGCAAATCTAGCTGTGAAGTGTACAACTAGGGCACAAGTGCTGCCACTGAATGGGTGGGTGTGTGTGGGGCACAATTTTTGGAAAAAAGGTAGGCTCCGCTTGGAGTAACCCTTGCTTGATGTGTTTTTAAAAGAAGCCAAGATGAACAGAGCTGGGATCAGGAAAGACTTTGCTACCTACCCCGGTGTCATCCTGGGCACGGATAAGAATGGCGTATTTTGGAATGTGCTTGATGCAAATCTAGCTGTGAAGTGTACAACTAGGGCACAAGTGCTGCCACTGAATGGGTGGGTGTGTGTGGGGCACAATTTTTGGAAAAAAGGGAGGCTCCGCTTGGAGTAACCCTTGCTTGATGTGTTTTTAAAAGAAGCCAAGATGAACAGAGCTGGGATCAGGAAAAACTTTGCTACCTACCCCGGTGTCATCCTGGGGACGGATAAGAATGGCGTATTTTGGAATGTGCTTGATGCAAATCTAGCTGTGAAGTGTACAACTAGGGCACAAGTGCTGCCACTGAATGGGTGGGTGTGTGTGGGGCACAATTTTTGGAAAAAAGGGAGGCTCCGCTTGGAGTAACCCTTGCTTGATGTGTTTTTAAAAGAAGCCAAGATGAACAGAGCTGAGATCAGGAAAGACTTTGGTACCTACCCCGGTGTCATCCTGGGGACGGATAAGAATGGCGTATTTTGGAATGTGCTTGATGCAAATCTAGCTGTGAAGTGTACAACTAGGGCACAAGTGCTGCCACTGAATGGGTGGGTGTGTGTGGGGCACAATTTTTGGAAAAAAGGGAGGCTCCGCTTGGAGTAACCCTTGCTTGATATGTTTTTAAAAGAAGCCAAGATGAACAGAGCTGGGATCAGGAAAGACTTTGCTACCTACCCCGGTGTCATCCTGGGGACGGATAAGAATGGCGTATTTTGGAATGTGCTTGATGCAAATCTAGCTGTGAAGTGTACAACTAGGGCACAAGTGCTGCCACTGAATGGGTGGGTGTGTGTGGGGCACAATTTTTGGAAAAAAGGGAGGCTCCGCTTGGAGTAACCCTTGCTTGATGTGTTTTTAAAAGAAGCCAAGATGAACAGAGCTGGGATCAGGAAAGACTTTGCTACCTACCCCGGTGTCATCCTGGGGACGGATAAGAATGGCGTATTTTGGAATGTGCTTGATGCAAATCTAGCTGTGAAGTGTACAACTAGGGCACAAGTGCTGCCACTGAATGGGTGGGTGTGTGTGGGGCACAATTTTTGGAAAAAAGGGAGGCTCCGCTTGGAGTAACCCTTGCTTGATGTGTTTTTAAAAGTAGCCAAGATGAACAGAGCTGGGATCAGGAAAGACTTTGCTACCTACCCCGGTGTCATCCTGGGGACGGATAAGAATGGCGTATTTTGGAATGTGCTTGATTCAAATCTAGCTGTGAAGTGTACAACTAGGGCACAAGTGCTGCCACTGAATGGGTGGGTGTGTGTGGGGCACAATTTTTGGAAAAAAGGGAGGCCCTGCTTGGAGTAACCCTTGCTTGATGTGTTTTTAAAAGAAGCCAAGATGAACAGAGCTGGGATCAGGAAAGACTTTGCTACCTACCCCGGTGTCATCCTGGGGACGGATAAGAATGGCGTATTTTGGAATGTGCTTGATGCAAATCTAGCTGTGAAGTGTACAACTAGGGCACAAGTGCTGCCACTGAATGGGTGTGTGTGTGTGGGGCACAATTTTTGGAAAAAAGGGAGGCTCCGCTTGGAGTAACCCTTGCTTAATGTGTTTTTAAAAGAAGCCAAGATGAACAGAGCTGGGATCAGGAAAGACTTTGCTACCTACCCCGGTGTCATCCTGGGGACGGATAAGAATGGCGTATTTTGGAATGTGCTTGATGCAAATCTAGCTGTGAAGTGTACAACTAGGGCACAAGTGCTGCCACTGAATGGGTGGGTGTGTGTGGGGCACAATTTTTGCAAAAAAGGGAGGCTCCGCTTGGAGTAACCCTTGCTTGATGTGTTTTTAAAAGAAGCCAAGATGAACAGAGCTGGGATCAGGAAAGACTTTGCTACCTACCCCGGTGTCATCCTGGGGACGGATAAGAATGGCGTATTTTGGAATGTGCTTGATGCAAATCTAGCTGTGAAGTGTACAACTAGGGCACAAGTGCTGCCACTGAATGGGTGGGTGTGTGTGGGGCACAATTTTTGGAAAAAAGGGAGGCTCCGCTTGGAGTAACCCTTGCTTGATGTGTTTTTAAAAGAAGCCAAGATGAACAGAGCTGGGATCAGGAAAGACTTTGCTACCTACCCCGGTGTCATCCTGGGGACGGATAAGAATGGCGTATTTTGGAATGTGCTTGATGCAAATCTAGCTGTGAAGTGTACAACTAGGGCACAAGTGCTGCCACTGAATGGGTGGGTGTGTGTGGGGCACAATTTTTGGAAAAAAGGGAGGCTCCGCTTGGAGTAACCCTTGCTTGATGTGTTTTTAAAAGAAGCCAAGATGAACAGAGCTGGGATCAGGAAAGACTTTGCTACCTACCCCGGTGTCATCCTGGGGACGGATAAGAATGGCGTATTTTGGAATGTGCTTGATGGAAATCTAGCTGTTAAGTGTACAACTAGGGACAAGTGCTGCCACTGAATGGGTGGGTGTGTGTGGGGCACAATTTTTGGAAAAAAGGGAGGCTCCGCTTGGAGTAACCCTTGCTTGATGTGTTTTTAAAAGTAGCCAAGATGAACAGAGCTGGGATCAGGAAAAACTTTGCTACCTACCCCGGTGTCATCCTGGGGACGGATAAGAATGGCGTATTTTGGAATGTGCTTGATGCAAATCTAGCTGGGAAGTGTACAACTAGGGCACAAGTGCTGCCACTGAATGGGTGGGTGTGTGTGGGGCACAATTTTTGGAAAAAAGGGAGGCTCCGCTTGGAGTAACCCTTGCTTGATGTGTTTTTAAAAGAAGCCAAGATGAACAGAGCTGGGATCAGGAAAGACTTTGCTACCTACCCCGGTGTCATCCTGGGGACGGATAAGAATGGCGTATTTTGGAATGTGCTTGATGCAAATCTAGCTGTGAAGTGTACAACTAGGGCACAAGTGCTGCCACTGAATGGGTGGGTGTGTGTGGGGCACAATTTTTGGAAAAAAGGGAGGCTCCGCTTGGAGTAACCCTTGCTTGATGTGTTTTTAAAAGAAGCCAAGATGAACAGAGCTGGGATCAGGAAAGACTTTGCTACCTACCCCGGTGTCATCCTGGGGACGGATAAGAATGGCGTATTTTGGAATGTGCTTGATGGAAATCTAGCTGTGAAGTGTACAACTAGGGACAAGTGCTGCCACTGAATGGGTGGGTGTGTGTGGGGCACAATTTTTGGAAAAAAGGGAGGCTCCGCTTGGAGTAACCCTTGCTTGATGTGTTTTTAAAAGTAGCCAAGATGAACAGAGCTGGGATCAGGAAAAACTTTGCTACCTACCCCGGTGTCATCCTGGGGACGGATAAGAATGGCGTATTTTGGAATGTGCTTGATGCAAATCTAGCTGTGAAGTGTACAACTAGGGCACAAGTGCTGCCACTGAATGGGTGGGTGTGTGTGGGGCACAATTTTTGGAAAAAAGGGAGGCTCCGCTTGGAGTAACCCTTGCTTGATGTGTTTTTAAAAGAAGCCAAGATGAACAGAGCTGGGATCAGGAAAGACTTTGCTACCTACCCCGGTGTCATCCTGGGGACGGATAAGAATGGCGTATTTTGGAATGTGCTTGATGCAAATCAAAACATCCTGTTTGCAACTAGGGCACAAGTGCTGCCACTGATGGGGTGTCTGTGTGGCCCAATTTTTTGAAAAAAGGGAGACTCCACTTGGAGTAACCCTTGCTTACATTCTTTTTAAAAGGAGCCAAGATGAACAAGTCATGTTTCAGCAAGGACTTTATCTACCTACCCCGGTGTCATGCTGGGGACGGTTAATTATGGCGTATTTTTGAATGTGCTTGATGCAAATCAAAACATCCTGTTTGCAACTAGGGCACAAGTGCTGCCACTGATGGGGTGTCTGTGTGCCCAATTTTTGGAAAAAAGGGAGACTCCGCTTGGAGTAACCCTTGCTTGCTGTGTTTTTTAAAAATGATCCAAGATGAACAGAGCTGGGATCAGGAAAGACTTTGCTACCTACCCCGGTGTCATCCTGGGGACGGATAAGAATGGCGTATTTTGGAATGTGCTTGATGCAAATCTAGCTGTGAAGTGTACAACTAGGGCACAAGTGCTGCCACTGAATGGGTGGGTGTGTGTGGGGCACAATTTTTGGAAAAAAGGGAGGCTCCGCTTGGAGTAACCCTTGCTTGAGGTGTTTTTAAAAGTAGCCAAGATGAACAGAGCTGGGATCAGGAAAGACTTAGCTACCTACCCCGGTGTCCTCCTGGGGACGGTTAAGTATGGCGCATTTTTGAATGTGCTTGATGCAAATCTAGCTGTGAAGTGTACAACTGGGGCACAAGTGCTGCCACTGAATGGGTGGGTGTGTGTGGGGCCCAATTTTTTGAAAAAAAGGGAGACTCCGCTTGGAGTAACGTTTGCTTGCTGTGTTTTTTAAAAGGAGCCAAGATGAACAAGTCATGGTTCAGCAAAGACTTTGCTACCTAACCCGGGGTCATCCTGGGAACGGTTAAGTATGGCGTATTTTTGATTGTGCTTGATTCAAATTTAGCTGTGAAGTGTACAACTGGGGTACAAGTGCTGCCACTGAAGGGGTGGGTGTGTGTGTGGCCCAATTTTTGGAAAAAAGGGAGAACTCCGCTTGGAGTCATCTTGCGGTGTTTTACATGATTTTAGAAGGGCGTGCCATGCCTATATCTGTGTCTCCTCCTCTTTTTCCTTGTCCTGCTCTTTTGTTTTCGCATGAGTATATGTCCTTGTCACTTTCCCATGTGTTTGTGTTGTGTTGTGAGTTGTTTGTCACCTTTTGGACACCTTTGAGGGTGTTTTCTAGGTGTTTTTATGTGTTTGTGATTGCCTGCCATTGTTTCCTATGCAGTTCGAGTTCGGTTCGTCGAACGTTCGACGAGCCGAACTCGAACGGGACCTCCGTTCGGCGAACCGACCTCGAGCCGAACCGGTACCGGTTCGCTCATCTCTAGTCATAACTATTCAGACCCTTTTCTCAATATTGAGTAGAAGCACCCTTTTGAGCTTGTACAGCCATGAGTCTTCTTGGGAATGATGCAACAAGTTTTTCACACCTGGATTTGGGGATCCTCTAGCATTCTTCCTTGTAGATCCTCTCCAGTTCCGACAGGTAGGATGGTGAACGTTGGTGGACAGCCATTTTCAGGTCTCTCCAAAGATGATCAATTGGGTTTAGGTCAAGGCTCTGGCTGGGTCAGTCAAGAATGGTCACAAAGTTGTTCTGAAGCCACTCCTTTGTTATTTTAGATGTGTGTTTCTTCCATCATATCTCTGTACTTGGCCGCATTCATCTTTCCTTCAATTGCAACCAGTCATCCTGCTGAAAAACACCCCCATAGCATGATGCTGCCACCACCATGTTTCACTGTTGGGATTGTATTGGGCAGGTGATGAGCAGTGACTGGTTTTCTCCACACGTACAGCTTAGAACTTTTTGGTTATAATTTTATCTTCGTCTCATCAGACCAGAGAATCTTATTTCTTATAGTCTGGGAGTCCTCCATGTGTTTTTTTGCAAACTGTATGCGGGCTTTCATATGTCTTGCCCTGCGATAAAACTTGACTGGTGGAGGGCTGCAGTGAGAGGAGAAAGTTCCGCAAAGTCAACTATCTCCCTACTGCATCTCTGGAGCTCAGCCACAGTGATCTTGGGGTTCTTCTTTACCTCTCTCACCAAGTCTTCTCCCATGACTGCTCAGTTTGGCTGGATGGCCAGGTCTATGAAGTGTTCTGGTGGTCCCAAACTTCTTCCATTTAAGGATTATGGAGGCCACTGTGCTCTTAAGAACCTTGAGTACTGCAGAAGTTCTTTTATATCCTTGGCCACATCTGTGCCTTGCCTCAATTCTGTCTCTGAGCTCCTTTGGCAGTTCCTTTGACCTCACTTTTCCTTATTTGGTCTGACATGCACGGTGAGCTGTGAGGTCTTATATAAACAGGTGTGTGCCTTCCCAAATCAAGTCCTATCATTTTAATTAAACACAGCTGGACTCCAATGAAGGAGTAGAACCATCAATAGAGGCAGGCCACGCCACTGCTATGGGGCCCATGAGCTAGGGGGGCCCGGGAGCAGCTGCCCGCAGACAGGCCTCCCATTCAGGATCACACTTTCGATTGTATCACCATCCCAATACCGGTATTGGTATTGGGTAAAAAACTCACCCTTTCATGCAGGCGCATTTGCACAACGTTTTCACCAAAAGCTTTTTCTATCATAATAAGACAGCCCTTTCCTTTAGTTATACGGAGATTTTTATCCCTTTCTAATCTCTTCATGCTCCCATTCTTATTATAAATTATAATTGTTCTATTTGCACAATATTTAACTCTGGTCACTTGATATGAAATATGCCCTAAATTGGGAGGCTTCATTATCACAGCCACTGCTCCTAGATATGGAGCAGAGGTATAACCCACAATTCGACTCCCATCAGGTCACTATGCTTTTCTAGTTCGATCCCTCTCTGTTGCTTCATTAAACCCTTTTAAAAAAAAAAAAATATATATAAACCCTTCTTCTTTGTACTTCCGACAATATGATATTCATCTTAATGCATCAAATCACAGATGTAAACTTTTTTCTTTTTCCTCCCCTTTTTTTCTTTTTTCCCCCTTTTTATTGCAACTCGCTCGTGTGTGTCCTTTATGCCTTCCCACCCCTG
The DNA here is from genome assembly GCF_048569485.1 of Anomaloglossus baeobatrachus. Classification (NCBI taxonomy): domain Eukaryota; kingdom Metazoa; phylum Chordata; class Amphibia; order Anura; family Aromobatidae; genus Anomaloglossus; species Anomaloglossus baeobatrachus. Next base: position 220,567,512 of record NC_134357.1, read on the forward strand.
ATTTGATTTCGGCAGTTCTGAGGAAGGCCCGGGAGAACACAGCTCGGTTGCTGTTGATAGCCCCCTTTTTTGCCCGGGAGGGCTTGGTTTTCTGACTACAAGAGATGTCAGTGTCAGACCCTTGGATCCTCCTGGAGAGACACTATCTCCTCTCCCAGGGGCCCTCTACTTCTGTTTCGACTTCCGGGCCTTTGATTGCCGGCCTGGTATTTGAGAGGCAGCTGTTAGAGGGTCAGGGATTCTCCCTTAGTCTAGTTTTTTACTCTTGCACAGTGGGAGGGCAGCTCCCACCAAGGTTTACGCCAGAGTATGGAGTTCCTTCCATAGGGGCAGGAGCTAGTCCTATGTGTTCGTCTTTTCTAAGTCCAGGTGTCAGCCCTGGGGGTGTTATTAACTCAGACTTCGTATGTCTTCGGTGGGTTACGAGGTTCATTTCATCCTGTTAGAGGAATCTTCCCTGTTTGACTGATTCTTCCGTTAACTTCCTGGCATTTAAGGTTGCTCTGTTGGTGGCTCTTACGTAGGCCTGACGTGTTCGCGTCCTTTGGACCCTCTCGTTGAACACCCACCCCCCTATATTTCTGCGGACGACCCCTGCCTTTAACCCTTGGTAACTAGGTTTCATAGATCTCAGGAAATTGTCCTTCCTCCTTCTGTCCAGCCCTAGGACTCCTACGTAGGAACGGTTGCATGCCTTCTCTGTGTCTAGAGCCTTGAGACAGTACGTTCATGTCCCTGGGCCCTGGCAGTAAAGTCTGGCTCTGTGCCTGTGTTTCAGGGTTTTAAACGGGTGTTCCGCTTCCCAGGGTTCAATAACTAGATGGATCAAAGAAGCTATTAGGGCAGCTTCTGTAGTCCTGCATGGGCCCATCCTGCAAGGTCTCACGACTCGCTCTGCCTGAGCGGTGGCGACTTCTTGGGCCAAGAGTGTGGATGTCCGCTTGAACTCTTTTGGTAGATAGATGCCCAGTCTTCTCCGACCTTTTTTCAACACTACCGTTTACACTTGTCGGCCACGGTGGATCTGACCTTTGGTAGAAGGGTGCTAGAGGCTGTGTCCCTCCCTAATGTGGTTATCTTCAGAATCTCTCTGGTAGCGCTGTTGTGGTGAAGGGAAAAATCTTAAATTACTTACCGGTAATGATTTTTTCCAGAAGCCACGACAACGCCACTGCTTCCCACCACTTTCTTGCTCATCACCCTTTGGCTTCTTGGTATCCACGGTCTGACAGTTTGCATTCGATGTAGGGATGGACTGTTTTTTTGTGATTGTGTTTCTGGTATTCCTCTCTGTGCTCTGTAACCAAACTGATGCGAGAGAGAGGAGCCGCCCTTTTTATTTCATTGGGATTCCTGTCCTAAGATGGGCGGACCTATCTCTCTGGTGGCACTGTCATGGCTTCTGGAAAAAATCATTACCGGTAAGTAATTTAAGATTTTTTTTAACTTTTTTTTTTTTTAACTTAATCCTTTTATGGGACACTAGCTTTCATTGATCTGATCACTGATATAATCCACTGCAGTGCTTGATCACTCTCAGCTCTCGCAGCAATGTCAGTTCGCCTCACACACCATGCATCCGGCATGGTCTATGAGGCGATCCATAGCTGAGTAACCGGGAATCATTATGGTGACGATCCCGGGTTACTTTGGCAGAACTCTGGTTCCTGTGATATCATTACAGGGACCCAATAACCAGGGAGAGGTAAGTGATCCCTCTCCCTGCTTCCTGAATGCTCCGATTGCATTGATTGCAGCATTTAGGGGCTTAATCTGCCAGGAGCGGCACAGGCACCGCTCCTGTCAGTGAGAGCCGAACCTAGTTGTAAGATCAGCCAGTGACCCTGCGGCGATCAAGGGGGTACAGAGCTATGACATACCTGTATGTCATTAGTCGGGAACGGACCGACTTCTATGACGTATAGGTACGTCAAGGGTCATGAAGGGGTTAAAAGGCCCGAGCCTCTTAATACATTTGGAAAATCTACAGCTCTGAGCTTAAAATTTGTGCCAAAACTTGGCCCATTTTCTGACTTTCTCATTAAAGGGAATCTGTCAACAGGTTTTTGTTATGTAATCTGAGAACAGCATGATATTGAGGCAGACACCCTGATTCCAGTAGTGTGTCACTTATTAGGCTGTGTTCTGTAGTTTGAATGCAATGTGTGTTTTATTAGCAGGACATTATCACTGCTGGTCTAGTTGTACCAGGATATCTGGCTAATTTGTGTAACCCTGTTGCCACCATGATTGGTAGTTTGCTGACAGTGTACACAGGAAACTAGCAGTCAGAGGTGTGGGCGGAGTTATACACATATCATCATGCAGAGGCCTTGCTAAAACTGCATCATCATGCTGCTCTCAGATTCCAAGGAAAAAATAAGACTTTTCCAATATATCCATGTTTGGGAGCTCTGGTGATCCTGGCCAGCTTCATAGCAAAGCTTTCATTTATTGAGAAGAACTTGTGAGCACTGGGCACCTACAGCCACTGCGGCTGGACTATTATGGTCACCAATCCAGGCATCCAGCCACAAAGAAATCACTCCCATTTTGGCAATTTCACCAATACAAAAACATGGGAATAACCCTTTCATAGACTGTAGGGTATCTGCTCTCCAGTTGTCCTGTTCTGCAGCAAACACCACCACACCAACATAGGACAGGTACAGAAATTTCTGCAACAAATCTGGTGCATGTGGATGTTCCCGAAGGCTGGGGACCCACGAGCACTACCATGAGTGCATCGTATGACACTCTGCTCCCGCTCTGCTGGACTGTAAGCTGAGCGTTATGCCACCGTGATACGATCGCAGCACAGATGCAGAGGAGAAGGCAGGTGCTGCGGAGGAGGGGGAGGGACTAATCTCCCTATCTCCTCCATTGTACGCTAATGCGTATATTGCACTGCACTCCGCTATAATGCGAGTGCAATGCCATGTTTCTCGCACCCATAAGCTTGTATGGGTGCGAGAGAAAAAAAAACAGATTCCACAAGCAGCATGTTGAGATTGCTCATTGGAGCGGCCCCTAGAGTCACGTTGGTCCGGTTTTTTTAACACATTCCACTCTGTCCGTTTTAATTGCCGTGTGTCCTTAGCATAAGGCTTTGTGTCCTTTGTGATTGATGAGGTTTTGATGCTGGGTATTTTCGCTGCATCAAAAACGCTGCGTCTTACAGTTCCAGTAAAGTGAAAGGGATGTATGGAAATTTGCTCACTGTGCTTATTTTTTCTCAGCATAAACTGACCTGCAGTGCATGTTTCAAATCAACAACGCTGAGTTTTATGTGCGGATTTTCCCCATACACGTGCATTAGATATGAAAATTCGCAATTAAAAAACTTGCGTTTTTAGTGATTTTTTGCACATGAAGTTTTGTCAGCCAAATACCAGGACGTATCAAAACAAAGCAGCTTTATTTAACCCCTAATGATGAAGCCAATTTTGAACTCGATGACCAGGCCAAATTTTACAATTCTGACCAGTGTCATTTTATGATGTAAGAACTCTAAAATTGCTTCAATGGATCCTAGTGGTTCTAAAGCCTGCTTTACACCTTACGATCCAGCATACGATATCGTATACGATCGTAACCGCCCCTATCGTATGTGCGGCACGTTCAATTTGTTAAATGTGCCGTACAAACGATTAACCCCCGTCACACGTACTTACCCGTCCATATGACCTCGATGTGGGCGGCGAACATCCACTTCCTGGAGTGGGAGGGACGTTTGGCGTCACAGCGATGTCACGCGGCAGCCGGCCAATAGAAGCGGAGGGGCGGAGCTGAGCGGGACGTAAACATCCCGCCCACCTTCTTCCTTCCGCATTGCTGGCCGGGAGCCACAGGACGCAGGTAAGATCTGTTCATCGTTCCCGGGGTGTCACACACTGCAATGTGTGCTACCCCGGGTACGATGAACAATCTGACGTTCAATTCTAGAGAAATGAACGATGTGCGTGCGATGAATGTATTACCGTTCAATCGCAATCGCACGTACCTATCACACACTGCAATGTACCTTACGATGCCGGATGTGCGTCACTTACGACGTGACCCCGCCAACACATTGTAAGATACATTGCAGCATGTAAAGCGGGCTTAAGACTGTTTGTTTTTTCGTGACATATTGTACTTCATGATGGTGGTAAATTTAGGATAATATTTTTTGCGTTTATTTGTGGGGAAAAAATCGGGAATTTGGCAAATAAAAACCAAAGTTTTATACCTTTAAACCAGTTATGTCACACAAAATAGTTAATAACATTTCCGATATGTCTAATTTTACATCAGTACAATTTTTGAACGATTTTTTTTATCTGGAAGTTAGAAGGGTTCAAAGTTTTTCATTTATGCAACTAAATTTACAAAACCATTTTTTTTAGGGACCACATCACATTTGAAGTGACTTTAAGAGGCATAATTAACAGAAAATACCCAAAATTGTCAAAATTCTAAAAACTACACCCCTCAAAATATTCAAAATTATATCCAAGAAGTTTATTAATAGGGATGAGCGAATGTATTCACCACTATTCGGTATGCGACGGCTAATGGGGTATTCGAGCTATTTGCTAGCCGACGAATAAAACTGTGTCCGCTCCGATACTTTCATTTTCGTTTCTGAATACCTGGCGCCTGTTTTCCAGCCAATGAACACTTTTTTTAACTTTTTTTTTTTTAACTTAATCCTTTTATGGGACACTAGCTTTCATTGATCTGATCACTGATATAATCCACTGCAGTGCTTGATCACTCTCAGCTCTCGCAGCAATGTCAGTTCGCCTCACACACCATGCATCCGGCATGGTCTATGAGGCGATCCATAGCTGAGTAACCGGGAATCATTATGGTGACGATCCCGGGTTACTTTGGCAGAACTCTGGTTCCTGTGATATCATTACAGGGACCCAATAACCAGGGAGAGGTAAGTGATCCCTCTCCCTGCTTCCTGAATGCTCCGATTGCATTGATTGCAGCATTTAGGGGCTTAATCTGCCAGGAGCGGCACAGGCACCGCTCCTGTCAGTGAGAGCCGAACCTAGTTGTAAGATCAGCCAGTGACCCTGCGGCGATCAAGGGGGTACAGAGCTATGACATACCTGTATGTCATTAGTCGGGAACGGACCGACTTCTATGACATATAGGTACGTCAAGGGTCATGAAGGGGTTAAAAGGCCCGAGCCTCTTAATACATTTGGAAAATCTACAGCTCTGAGCTTAAAATTTGTGCCAAAACTTGGCCCATTTTCTGACTTTCTCATTAAAGGGAATCTGTCAACAGGTTTTTGTTATGTAATCTGAGAACAGCATGATATTGAGGCAGACACCCTGATTCCAGTAGTGTGTCACTTATTAGGCTGTGTTCTGTAGTTTGAATGCAATGTGTGTTTTATTAGCAGGACATTATCACTGCTGGTCTAGTTGTACCAGGATATCTGGCTAATTTGTGTAACCCTGTTGCCACCATGATTGGTAGTTTGCTGACAGTGTACACAGGAAACTAGCAGTCAGAGGTGTGGGCGGAGTTATACACAGATCATCATGCAGAGCACTGGTAAAGCTGCAGCATCATGCTGCTCTCAGATTCCAAGGAAAAAATAAGACTTTTCCAATATATCCATGTTTGGGAGCTCTGGTGATCCTGGCCAGCTTCATAGCAAAGCTTTCATTTATTGAGAAGAACTTGTGAGCACTGGGCACCTACAGCCACTGCGGCTGGACTATTATGGTCACCAATCCAGGCATCCAGCCACAAAGAAATCACTCCCATTTTGGCAATTTCACCAATACAAAAACATGGGAATAACCCTTTCATAGACTGTAGGGTATCTGCTCTCCAGTTGTCCTGTTCTGCAGCAAACACCACCACACCAACATAGGACAGGTACAGAAATTTCTGCAACAAATCTGGTGCATGTGGATGTTCCCGAAGGCTGGGGCCCCACGAGCACTACCATGAGTGCATCGTATGACACTCTGCTCCCGCTCTGCTGGACTGTAAGCTGAGCGTTATGCCACCGTGATACGATCGCAGCACAGATGCAGAGGAGAAGGCAGGTGCTGCGGAGGAGGGGGAGGGACTAATCTCCCTATCTCCTCCATTGTCCGCTAATGCGTATATTGCACTGCACTCCGCTATAATGCGAGTGCAATGCCATGTTTCTCGCACCCATAAGCTTGTATGGGTGCGAGAGAAAAAAAAACAGATTCCACAAGCAGCATGTTGAGATTGCTCATTGGAGCGGCCCCTAGAGTCACGTTGGTCCGGTTTTTTTAACACATTCCACTCTGTCCGTTTTAATTGCCGTGTGTCCTTAGCATAAGGCTTTGTGTCCTTTGTGATTGATGAGGTTTTGATGCTGGGTATTTTCGCTGCATCAAAAACGCTGCGTCTTACAGTTCCAGTAAAGTGAAAGGGATGTATGGAAATTTGCTCACTGTGCTTATTTTTTCTCAGCATAAACTGACCTGCAGTGCATGTTTCAAATCAACAACGCTGAGTTTTATGTGCGGATTTTCCCCATACACGTGCATTAGATATGAAAATTCGCAATTAAAAAACTTGCGTTTTTAGTGATTTTTTGCACATGAAGTTTTGTCAGCCAAATACCAGGACGTATCAAAACAAAGCAGCTTTATTTAACCCCTAATGATGAAGCCAATTTTGAACTCGATGACCAGGCCAAATTTTACAATTCTGACCAGTGTCATTTTATGATGTAAGAACTCTAAAATTGCTTCAATGGATCCTAGTGGTTCTAAAGCCTGCTTTACACCTTACGATCCAGCATACGATATCGTATACGATCGTAACCGCCCCTATCGTATGTGCGGCACGTTCAATTTGTTAAATGTGCCGTACAAACGATTAACCCCCGTCACACGTACTTACCCGTCCATATGACCTCGATGTGGGCGGCGAACATCCACTTCCTGGAGTGGGAGGGACGTTTGGCGTCACAGCGATGTCACGCGGCAGCCGGCCAATAGAAGCGGAGGGGCGGAGCTGAGCGGGACGTAAACATCCCGCCCACCTTCTTCCTTCCGCATTGCTGGCCGGGAGCCACAGGACGCAGGTAAGATCTGTTCATCGTTCCCGGGGTGTCACACACTGCGATGTGTGCTACCCCGGGTACGATGAACAATCTGACGTTCAATTCTAGAGAAATGAACGATGTGCGTGCGATGAATGTATTACCGTTCAATCGCAATCGCACGTACCTATCACACACTGCAATGTACCTTACGATGCCGGATGTGCGTCACTTACGACGTGACCCCGCCAACACATTGTAAGATACATTGCAGCATGTAAAGCGGGCTTAAGACTGTTTGTTTTTTCGTGACATATTGTACTTCATGATGGTGGTAAATTTAGGATAATATTTTTTGCGTTTATTTGTGGGGAAAAAATCGGGAATTTGGCAAATAAAAACCAAAGTTTTATACCTTTAAACCAGTTATGTCACACAAAATAGTTAATAACATTTCCGATATGTCTAATTTTACATCAGTACAATTTTTGAACGATTTTTTTTTATCTGGAAGTTAGAAGGGTTCAAAGTTTTTCATTTATGCAACTAAATTTACAAAACCATTTTTTTTAGGGACCACATCACATTTGAAGTGACTTTAAGAGGCATAATTAACAGAAAATACCCAAAATTGTCAAAATTCTAAAAACTACACCCCTCAAAATATTCAAAATTATATCCAAGAAGTTTATTAATAGGGATGAGCGAATGTATTCACCACTATTCGGTATGCGACGGCTAATGGGGTATTCGAGCTATTTGCTAGCCGACGAATAAAACTGTGTCCGCTCCGATACTTTCATTTTCGTTTCTGAATACCTGGCGCCTGTTTTCCAGCCAATGAACACTTCTGCTGTTGCTTGCCCTCACAGTAACGCCGCAGCCATCTTTGTTGTGGTCTTACTGTGACTGGCTTAGCCGCACAGCGTCATAGGGGCTATATAAGACAGCGGCCATTTTGTGAACACGCAGTCATTGGTGAACTGGCTGTGTAGATAGACTGTACTGTGTGCAGGAGAGTGTTTATACAGCTAACAAATAATAGTCCTAGTAAGGGCTGAAGATAGTGTGCATTAGCTGCTAGCAGCTGTGTAAATCATAGAACCAGCTATAGGGACAGTGCAGTGACTTGTATGAGATAGCGTTCCTGGTGCACAATCCTAATTAGTCCTTGTAAGGGCTGAAGATAGTGTGCATTAGCTGCTAGCAGCTGAAGATATCACAAAAGCAGCTCTAGGGACAGTGTTAGTGCAATGCTTTGTTAGGTGAGAGCCATTCCTGCTTTAAACAAAAAAAAAAAATGAAAATCCTCTTGTTAGTGCTGCATATGGTCTGTTAGTGCAGTGTCTGATATAGGGAGAGCTTTTTCACAGGCAGGGAGAGATTTAAAACTGTCCTGACATATGCTACTAATAATCAACAATCCCAGCACTGCTACATCCCTTGTGACTGTTCAAAAAAAAAAATTGCTGTCTTGGCCTGTAGTTTTGTCTGAAGACAAATACCATAATATATAGCATCCTGGTGGTGGCGTCTTCATATCTTACAGAACCTACAGTGTCCTGCTCCTACTAAAACACAGTCTGAGTGCCAAAAACCAATACTAAAATAAAAGTGGTGTCAAACCTTGTTTTTCTTTAGGGCTGAAAGACATTCACAACATCTTTGCAGACTCCTCCAAGTGGTACTTTGTCCAATAAAGGTACCTTGCGGTTTTTAGACTTACAGACACAGCTATCGTGGAAAACTATTAACCCAAGTTTACCAACCCGGCATCATTGTTGATCCACTGCCTGTACAAAAGGTCACGTTACAGTGTTCACCTTCAAATAATCAAACACAAAAAATGGGAAAAAGAGGCGGTAAGGGCCGTGGACGAGGAGGTAGTGACAGTGGTGGTCACCCAAGCAATGTGACGTAGCCAAAGGAAAAGGTTCCTGCTTTATCTACCTCTGCTTCCTATCCCAATTTTCTTGTCCACGTGGGAAACCACTCTTGCACCCTGAATAGTGCGAACAGGTAATGAGTTGGCTAGCAGAAAATGCCTCAAGTTACTTGTTGAGTAGCAAATCCCAAGGTCCATACAGACAGACTTGAGTAGCCCAGAGGCTGGGCCATAAAATCCTCAGCCTGGTCCTCCTTCCTCCCAACATCAGTATTCTAAGAAAACATATGACCCCAAAGCACGTTACTATGAGGAACTGTTTACGGGACCCTTTGACCTTTCTTGCCTCTCACTGTGCAACACAACCAACGCAAGTGAGGCCGTGGTGTGCAGTGATGCACAGATCTTTGAGCACCCAAGGCCAGAAGAAATCCATGTTGGCCGTGACATGGTGGCCAATCAGGTGGAAGTGCTAGAGGATAACACATAGTTGCCCTCAGGTTAGCCTGACACCTCTGTTTCGAGGTGTGCCGTCCCTGAGGTAGGCGAGCTGCTCGGATCCAGGATTACTGTGGCTCGAGGGTCCCCGGACCCCGGGTTTAGCGGGCACTTAAATAAAAAAGTGGGGTATTTACAGGGGAAGAGTTCATGATGCCACCTGCTGCTTGCGGTAATGGGAGTACCGTCACTGCGGGATGGAGTACCGGGGCGGATGGTGTGGGGCAGCAAGGTGTCAGTACCTCCGCAGGTAGGGAAGGCCCCGGGTTTTAGGGAGAGCAGGGTGCCGGGCTCAGGGTACTCACTGTGGGTAGTCGTGGTGCAGGATGAGGTTTATAAAGTAGACACACACACACACGATAAACCAAAGTCTCTGAATACTGTGGGGAGCACGTCCAGGTATCCGCTCTCAACGGTGTCACTTGATGAGCCGGAGCCTGCCTCCGTGCACAATTTAGTTGTCTGTTGTTGGTTCCTTGGCTTGAAGCTGTTGGGACCTCGCTCACTATGTGTAGTGTAGTTGTGCTCTTGATGGCTGGCACTTGGGACCTCAGTGGGCTGTTTTTGGCTGGAAAACCCTGTCCCCCTCATTGTGCTGATGCATTCAATCTCCGAGCTCTTGGGGAAGTTCATAAAGAGACTTTCCCTCCCAGGTTAATTATCTGGACGTTGAATCGGTTCCTGACCAAGGGTCTTGTACCCCGTCTTTCTCGGTACCAGTCCGTTCTGTTGGGTCTCTGTGGTGCCGACTGTCCTCCAAGACTACATCCGTTACACCCCTGTCCAACGTCTCTGCAACCATTCCTCGACTCCTCCGGTCCCAGACCACCGTCTGCAACCCAATTGCAGTCTCCCTGTCTATATACCCGGGAGCTAACACTCCAGCTCCTCTCACTTTGAGAGCTGTCACTACTCTGTTTGTCACCCCTCCCACCAGTCTGCCTGACCCCTAGGTGGTTGGCCCTATTCCAGCTAGACCAACCCACTGGTTTGTCCGATAGGTCATGTGTGAGGTGTTAGTTGGGATTTGTGGTGCTGATGGTAGTGACACTGCTTGTTGGGAACCTGGAACCATGGGGGGTAGGCTCTGCCTCCTGGGGTACAGGATGCAGTTCCCTGCAGGACCCTGATATAGTCTCCATTCCATTATATATACCTCCATTACCGAAGATGTTGACCTTCAGGAATTTGAAGACGACCTAGTCGATGATGTGACTGATCCAACATGGACTGGTGTCATGGATTGCGAGAGCAGCAGTGCAGAGGAACATGTGCTCATAGTCCGCAAAAAGGCTGTAAGAAATAGGGTTTCGGACCACTGCCAGAGGTCAACCAACTGTGCACGTGTCACCACCACCTGTGCAGTCTCAGAGTCCAAGGGTCCGTGCTGCAATTGGGAGTTTTTTTTCCAAGAGTCCTTCAGACCAAACGTGTCAAATCTGTCAGACCAAGCTTAGCAGAGGCAGAAATACTTACAGCTTGGGCACCTCCAGCATGAGAAACCATATGTTAGCCAAGCACACCACTAGGTGGTTGACAGCTCTAGGTAAAAAACACGATTTTCAGACTCAAAACACTGCCACTTCCCCTGGCCTGCCTGCTTCCCAAACTGCTGTGCAAGAAAGTGGCGCTAATGCCTCCTCCCAACCTGATGCTGGCCACACTCCCTCATCCACCACATCCGCTTCGGTGTCCCAGCGTTCTGTTCAGTTGTCCATACCACAGACCATCAAAAAAAGTGAAAATACCCCGTTACACACCCAAGGGCAGAAACAATAACTGCACACATTACACGATTGATAGCCCTTGAGATGTTGCCATATCGGCTTGTGGAAATAGAGGCTTTCCGTGACCTTTTGTTGGTGGCAGAACATTGGTACTCTGTGCCTTGCCGCCACTATTTTGCTCATTGTGCCATCCCCGCGCTCCACAATCACGTGTCCATAAACATCAAACGGGCTCTCACCAACGCCATAAGAGGGAAGGTCCACTTAACCACACACACGTGGAGAAGCGGAAGTGGACAGGGATGCTACATATTAATGACGGCACATTGGGCGAACCTGGTGGCAGCTGGTACAGAGTCTGAGCCGGCAACATCCCATATAATTCCCACACCCAGAATAGCGGGCCCCACTTCAATCAAAGTTTCAATAGCCTCCTACACAGCAACAACTCCCTCCTTCTCCTACTCTTAATCTGGCTCCTGTGCATCCTCCTCAACATCCGCCGGTGTCCAACCGTCGACATCATTCCCCAGCTGGGATCTCTGCAGCACTGCCTCGGCTAAGCGGCAATACGCTCTACTGAACCTCATCTGTATCGGTGACAAATCACACACGGCACCTGAGCTTCTAAAAGCAATAACTGAGACAGATGAGTGGCATGCACAGTTGGACCTCCGTCCAGGGATGGTAGTGTGCGATAATGGTCATAATCTGGTGGCAGCTTTAAAGCTTGGAAAGCTTGTACACGTTCCTTGTATGGCCCACGTTGTAAATTTAGTAGTTCAGCACTTTCTCAAAAAATACCCTGGGATACCAGACCTATTTACCAAGGTACGACGTATTAGTGCCCATTTCCGCAAGTCATCTCACTCTTTTGCTGGCCTGGCAGTGCTGCAGCAGCGCTTAGACTTGCCTCATCACAGACTAATATGTGACCTCCCTACAAAATGGAATTCAACCTATCATATGTTGGCCAGGATCCATGAGCAGCAGAGGGCAGTATCCCAATTCAGCTGGAACATGCCTGTCAGACACAGCTGCCAGACATAAGTACTGCAGAGTGGGTGTGGATTGCAGAGATTTGTCAGATCCTAGAGAATTTTGATTACTCTACCAACATTGTGAGCAGTGATGATGCTCTTATCAGCATTACCATTCCACTGATTTGTTTATTGAAACGCTCTCTGGATGGTCTGACTGACCAAAGTGTTAATGCACCCGAGGTGTCTGTGGATCCAGACTTCACAATGATTGCTAGCAATCCGCACAACTTCGGACAACAGGCTCAGGCCACCTTTGGTCAGCATCATGAGGATGAGGATGAGGAGGATGATGAAGAACAGGAATGCTTTGAAGTTGGTAACCGAGGGATTGACAACCTAAGCTTCAGGGTTGTCTGGCATGGATGGCCTGAGGAGGAGCAAGAGGAGGAGAGAGAGAGAGGCTGAGGAGGAGAGGCTGTTTAGGGAGTAGAGATGAGCGAACCGGTCGCGGCTCGAGGTCGGTTCGCCGAACGGAGCTCCCGTTCGAGTTCGGTTCGTCGAACGTTCGACGAACCGAACTCGAACTGCATAGGAAACAATGGCAGGCATTCACAAACACATAAAAACACCTAGAAAACACCCTCAAAGGTGTCCAAAAGGTGACAAACAACTCACAACACAACACAAAAACATGGGAAAGTGACAAGGACAAATTCTCATGTGAAAACAAAACAGCATTACGAGGAAAAAGAGGACGAGACACAGATATAGGCATGGCATGCCCTTCTAAAATCATGTAAAACACCCCTTCAGTGGCAGCAGTTGTGCCCCAGTTGTACACTTCACAGCTAGATTTGCATCAAGCACATTCAAAAATACGCCATACTTAACCGTCCCCAGGATGACACCGGGGAAGGTAGCAAAGTCTTTCCTGATCCCAGCTCTGTTCATCTTGGCTTCTTTTAAAAACAATGTAAGCAAGGGTTACTCCAAGCGGAGTCTCCCTTTTTTCCAAAAATTGGGCCCCACACACACCCACCCCTTCAGTGGCAGCAGTTGTGCCCCAGTTGTACACTTCACAGCTAGATTTGCATCAAGCACATTCAAAAATACGCCATACTTAACCGTCCCCAGGATGACACCGGGGTAGGTAGCAAAGTCTTTCCTGATCCCAGCTCTGTTCATCTTGGCTTCTTTTAAAAACAATGTAAGCAAGGGTTACTCCAAGCGGAGTCTCCCTTTTTTCCAAAAATTGTGCCCCACACACACCCACCCCTTCAGTGGCAGCAGTTGTGCCCCAGTTGTACACTTCACAGCTAGATTTGCATCAAGCACATTCAAAAATACGCCATACCTAACCGTCCCTAGGATGACACCGGGGTAGGTAGCAAAGTCTTTCCTGATCCCAGCTCTGTTCATCTTGGCTTCTTTTAAAAACAATCTAAGCAAGGGTTACTCCAAGCGGAGTCTCCCTTTTTTCCAAAAATTGGGCCCCACACACACCCACCCCTTCAGTGGCAGCACTTGTGCCCTAGTTGTACACTTCACAGCTAGATTTGCATCAAGCACATTCAAAAATACGCCATACTTAACCGTCCCCAGGATGACACCGGGGTAGGTAGCAAAGTCTTTGCTGAACCATGACTTGTTCATCTTGGCTTCTTTTAAAAACAATGTAAGCAAGGGTTACTCCAAGCGGAGTCTCCTTTTTTTCCAAAAATTGGGCCCCACACACACCCACCCCTTCAGTGGCAGCAGTTGTGCCACAGTTGTACAGTTCACAGCTAGATTTGCATCAAGCACATTCAAAAATACGCCATAATTAACCGTCCCCAGGATGACACCAGGGTAGGTAGCAAAGTCTTTCCTGATCCCAGCTCTGTTCATCTTGGCTTCTTTTAAAAACAATGTAAGCAAGGGTTACTCCAAGCGGAGTCTCCCTTTTTTCCAAAAATTGGGCCCCACACACACCCACCCCTTCAGTGGCAGCAGTTGTGCCCCAGTTGTACACTTCACAGCTAGATTTGCATCACGCACATTCAAAAATACGCCATACTTAACCGTCCCCAGGATGACACCGGGGTAGGTAGCAAAGTCTTTTCTGATCCCAGCTCTGTTCATCTTGGCTTCTTTTAAAAACAATGTAAGCAAGGGTTACTCCAAGCGGAGTCTCCTTTTTTTCCAAAAATTGGGCCCCACACACACCCACCCCTTCAGTGGCAGCAGTTGTGCACCAGTTGTACACTTCACAGCTAGATTTGCATCAAGCACATTCAAAAATACGCCATTCTTAACCGTCCCCAGGATGACACCGGGGTAGTTAGCAAAGTCTTTCCTGATCCCAGCTCTGTTCATCTTGGCTTCTTTTAAAAACAATGTAAGCAAGGGTTTCTCCAAGCGGAGTCTCCCTTTTTTCCAAAAATTGGGCCCCACACACACCCACCCCTTCAGTGGCAGCAGTTGTTTCCCAGTTGTACACTTCAAAGCTAGATTTGCATCAAGCACATTAAAAAATACGCCATACTTAACCGTCCGCAGGATGACACCGGGGTAGGTAGCAAAGTCTTTCCTGATCTTAGCTCTGTTCATCTTGGCTTCTTTTAAAAACAATGTAAGCAAGGGTTACTCCAAGCGAAGTCTCCCTTTTTTCCAAAAATTGGGCCCCTGTTAGGGCCAGGTGGACGGGCAGACCCAGGAGGTGGATCCACTGGGCCGAACTCCTTGATGATGGTAAGGGGTCCTGTAGCTGGAGCACTACAGGTAGCAGGACAGTCCGTGCACAAGAGTAGAATGGAGAAGTCCCTGGGACCACGGAGTCACTGATGGTAGTCCGGGTGACGGAGCTCAGGTTCGGAAGCCGAGATGGTGTCAGGCGGAGTCCGGAACCGATGGAGCGAGATGACGGGTCACCGCAGGGATCAGAGATGGAACGGACTGTCAGGATGGCAGATAGGCAGCATTCGGGGTTCGGGATTCGGTAGGACCGGATGACGAGGCAGGATCGGCTCTAGAAGAGAGAGAGGTGAGTATCTCACAGAAACACAAGGAGACCTGACTCCTAGCTTGGGAAACACGAAGAACAGGCCCCGCCCACTTGGACACTAAACCCCTTTATACCCTGTACCTGTGTGCTTCATTTCCTGTCAGTGGACGCTGGCCCTTTAAGAAAGGGTCAATGACCGCGCGCGCGCCCTAATGCGCATGCACGCGGCCCGGGTGCCAGAAGCCAGGGCAGGGAGCGGTGAGGAAGAAGCAGGAGAGCCGGGCTGGCGGTGTGTAGCAGACGGGCGCCGGGAGCGGGGACCGGGACGCCTGGGGACCGCGGGAAAAGGAGTCTGGAGACCGGGGAGAGGAGCAGAGAAGCCGGGGAGCGTGGCAGGTGAGCCGGGGAGCAGGGCAGGGGACCCGGGGAACGTGACAGTACCCCTCCCCCCACGCCCCCCTCCCCGCAACCGGGACAGGAAGGCACGGATCAGAGGAGTACCCACATTCTCCCGAGGCTCCCAGGACCTATCCTCAGGACCATACCCTGCCCAGTCTACCAGGAAGAACTGTCGACCCCGTACGGTTTTCATGGCCACGATATCCCTTACCGCATAGATGTCGTCATCGGCAATAGGAGGTGGAGCCAAACTGGCAGCAGCGGAGAAGGGACCAAGGATAACCGGCTTGAGCAGGGAGACGTGGAAGGAGTTGGGTATCCTCATCGTGGCCGGGAGCTGCAGCTTGTAGGAGACCTCATTGATCTTGCTGAGGACTTTAAACGGCCCGATGTAGCGAGGTCCCAGCTTGTAGGATGGTAGCTTCAATCGGACGTACTTGGAAGCAAGCCAGATGAGATCTCCTGGAGAGAAACACGGGGGATCCAGACGCCTCTTGTCTGCGTGTCTCTTCATCCGCAGGGAAGCACGTCCAAGGGACGCCTTGACAGAGTCCCAAATGGTTGCAAAGTCACGGGCTACCGCATCAGCAGCAGGGACATCCGAGGAAGAGGATACAGGCAAAGGGACGGAAGGCTGAAGTCCGTAAACGACATGGAAGGGAGAGCTGGAAGAGGACTCACTGACGTGGTGGTTGTGGGAGAATTCAGCCCAAGGAACAAGCGTGGACCAGTCGTCATGATGGGCGTTGACGTAGTGACGTAAGAATGAGGTCAAGATCTGATTATAATAATAATAATAATAATAATTTTATTCATTTTATATAGCGCTATTAATTCCATAGCACTTTACATACATTGGCATTGACCCGTTCCACTTGGCCGTTCGACTGGGGATGGTAGGCTGAAGAAAAGTCCAGAGTCACTCCCAGATGTTTGCAGAGAGCCCTCCAGAAGCGGGAGGTGAACTGAGTTCCTCTGTCGGACACAATGTGTGATGGAAAGCCATGCAACCGGAAGATGTGTTGTACATAGGCGTCAGCGAGTTCCTGAACAGAGGGCAGTCCAGCCATAGGGACGAAATGAGCCATTTTAGAGAACCGATCCACCACGACCCATATGACTGTGTGTCCGGAGGACAATGGCAAGTCCGTAATAAAGTCCATCGCAATGTGTTGCCACGGTACTGAGGGTATAGGCAGAGGCAGAAGACGGCCATATGGCAGATGTTTGGGCGTCTTGTTCCTGGCACAAGATGAGCAGGTTGAGACAAAAGAAGCGACGTCCGTGCGAAGGGATGGCCACCAGTAATGACGTACAATCGTACTCCAAGTTCTCTTCTGACCAGCGTGACCGGCTATTTTCGAGGCATGGCCCCAGTGTAACACTTTTTGCCTGTCAGTCTCAGAGACATAGGTCTTCCCGGGCGGTATCTGGGCCAGGGTGACAGGAGTCACCGGAATGATCTTACTAGGGCAGATGATGGGCTGGGATGTCTCTTCCTCCTGCTCCATGGGCATGAAAGACCTGGACAAGGCATCTGCGCGTACATTCTTGTCCGCGGGTCGGAAATGGAGCTGGAAGTCGAATCTGGCAAAGAACAAGGACCACCTGGCTTGCCGTGGGTTCAGTCGCTGAGCAGACCGCAGGTATTCCAGGTTCTTGTGGTCCGTGTAAATAATAACGGGGTATACTGCTCCTTCCAGAAGGTAGCACCATTCCTCCAGAGCCAGTTTGACTGCCAATAGCTCTCGGTCACCGATGGTGTAGTTGCGTTCAGGCGCAGAGAAGCTCTTGGAGAAGAAACCGCAAGTCACCATCTTCCCGGAGGAGGACTTCTGCATGAGCACTGCTCCGGCTCCCGAGAAGGAGGCATCCACCTCCAAGGTGAACTGTCGGTTTAACTCTGGACGGTGGAGAACAGGAGAGGAGGCAAATGCCCGCTTCAGAGAGTCAAACGCGGCGTCGGCCGCAGGTGACCAGTCCTTTGGATTAGCCCCCTTCTTGGTCAAGGCGGAGAGAGGAGCGGTCAGAGCAGAGAAGTGAGGGATGAACTGGCGGTAATAGTTGGCGAATCCCAGAAAGCGTTGGATTGCCTTTAGTCCAGAAGGAGGAGGCCAGTTGAGGATGGAAGAGACCTTCTTCGGATCCATCTGCAGTCCAGTATCGGAGATGACGTAACCCAGGAAGGGAAGAGAAGACTGCTCGAAGACACACTTCTCGTACTTGGCGTACAGACGATTCTCCCTCAGTCGTCATAGTACCAGCTGCACATTCTCTCTGTGGGTCTGGAGGTCCGGAGAAAAGACCAGGATGTCATCAAGATACACCACCACACAGATGTAGAGAAGGTCCCGGAACATGTCGTTCACCAATTCCTGAAAGACTGCTGGTGCATTACACAGGCCGAAGGGCATCACACAGTATTCATAGTGCCCATCGCGAGTGTTGAACGCGGTCTTCCATTCGTCCCCAGAGCGGATGCGGACCAGGTTGTAGGCACCCCGAAGATCCAACTTGGTGAACACACGAGCTCCTCTAAGCCGATCAAACAATTCGGGGATGAGCGGCAGGGGGTACTTGTTTTTCACGGTGATTTGGTTTAATCCCCGGTAGTCTATGCATGGGCGTAGGTCGCCTTCTTTCTTCTTAACGAAGAAGAAGCCTGCTCCAGCAGGAGAGGAGGATCTCCGAATGAATCCCCTTGCCAGGCTCTCTGTGATGTAGGCAGACATGGCCCTTGTTTCGGCTGGAGACAGCGGATATATCCGTCCTCGAGGTGGTGTAGTTCCCGGGAGCAGGTCGATGGCACAATCGTAAGGACGATGTGGCGGAAGTACCTCTGATTCCTTTTTGTCGAAGACATCCGCGAAGGACCAATAGGCCGAAGGCAGTCCCGGTAGGGACTCTGGAACCGGAGGTCGTCGGATGGGTTGTATGGTCTTCAGACAGTTCTCATGGCAAGAAGAGCCCCATCGGGTGATTTCACCAGTGCCCCAGCTGACTGACGGTTCATGTGTCCGTAACCAGGGAAGTCCCAGCAGAATTTGATGGGACATGTGTGGAAGGACGTAGAGAGCGATGTTCTCGGTGTGCAGGGCACCGATACGCAGTTCGACCGGACTGGTGATCCAGGAGATGGTGTCAGAGAGGGGTCTCCCATCCACAGAGGCAATCACGAGGGGTTTGTCGAGTGGAGTAACAGGTACCTGGTACTTGTCCACCGTGGCCTGCTGGATGAAATTGCCTGCTGCCCCGGAATCGAGGTACGCCTCAGCCGTGAACCGCGTCTCTCCCGTTGTCATTTGAACTGTCCACATAACCGGGTCTGAGAGAGTCCCAGCACCTAGGGTGGCCTCTCCTACCAACCCTAGGCTTTGGAGTTTCCCGGCCTCTCTGGACAGGAGCGTAGCAGGTGTGTGCCCTCTCCGCAGTAGAAGCAGAGGCCCTTGGCGAGCCGCTCTGCTCGGCGTTGTTCAGACTGCCGCACACGGTCGATCTGCATGGGCTCGTGGACGGAGACACCAGATGCCGTTGACTGAAGTACGGCGGGCTTCTGCGGAGGAGAGGAATGCCGTACCGGACGTCTCTCACGGGACACCTCTTTGGATCGCTCCTGAAAGCGAATGTCCACTCGAGTCGCTAGGGTGATCAGGGCGTCCAGGGTGGACGGTACGTCACGACCCGCCAGCTCATCTTTAATTCGACCCTAGAGTCCTTCCCAGAAGGCGGCGGTTAGAGCCTGGTTGTTCCACCCGAGTTCCGAAGCCAAGGTGCGAAAACGGATGGCGTATTGACCCACCGTCAGAGTCCCCTGACGTAACCGGAGAAGAGATGAGGCAGACGCGGCGGCGCGTCCGGGCTCGTCAAAGGTGCCACGAAATGCCTGCAGGAACTCCTGGATGTTCGTGGTCACAGGATCCTCCTTTTCCCACAAGGGGTTCATCCACGCCAGTGCCTCACCCTCTAGATGGGACATGATGAACGCGACCTTGGCTTGGTCGGAGGCAAACAAATGCGGCAGCTGCGTGAAATGGAGGGAGCATTGGTTTATGAATCCCCTGCAGGTCTTGGGATCTCCGGCGTACCGGGGTGGTGAGGCCAGACGAAGCCTGGAAGCATCCGAGGAGGCTGCCACGGGAGCTGGAGCCATGGATTGTCTAGTGGAAGCCCGAGATGCTGAAGATGTAACGGAGGCTAGTAGCATGTTCAGGCGGGCGTCCACAGAAGACATGAATTGTAGCATACGGGTCTGAGTCTCACGCTGGCGTGTGAGTTCCTTCTGCAAGGCTGCTAGTGCTTCAGCGGGATCCATGGCCTGTTCTTACTGTTAGGGCCAGATGGACGGGCAGACCCAGGAGGTGGATCCACTGGGCCGAACTCCTTGATGATGGTAAGGGGTCCGGTAGCTGGAGCACTACAGGTAGCAGGACAGTCCGTGCACAAGAGTAGAATGGAGAAGTCCCTGGGACCACGGAGTCACTGATGGTAGTCCGGGTGACGGAGCTCAGGTTCGGAAGCCAAGATGGTGTCAGGCGGAGTCCGGAACCGATGGAGCGAGATGACGGGTCACCGCAGGGATCAGAGATGGAACGGACTGTCAGGATGGCAGATAGGCAGCGTTCGGGGTTCGGGATTCGGTAGGACCGGATGACGAGGCAGGATCGGCTCTAGAAGAGAGAGAGGTGAGTATCTCACAGAAACACAAGGAGACCTGACTCCTAGCTTGGGAAACACGAAGAACAGGCCTCGCCCACTTGGACACTAAACCCCTTTATACCCTGTACCTGTGTGCTTCATTTCCTGTCAGTGGACGCTGGCCCTTTAAGAAAGGGTCAATGACCGCGCGCGCGCCCTAATGCGCATGCGCGCGGCCCGGGTGCCAGAAGCCAGGGCAGGGAGCGGTGAGGAAGAAGCAGGAGAGCCGGGCTGGCGGTGTGTAGCAGATGGGCGCCGGGAGCGGGGACCGGGACGCCTGGGGACCGCGGGAAAAGGAGGCTGGAGACCGGGGAGAGGAGCAGAGAAGCCGGGGAGCGTGGCAGGTGAGCCAGGGAGCAGGGCAGGGGACCCGGGGAGCGTGACAGCCCCACACACACCCACCCCTTCAGTGGCAGCAGTTGTGCCCCAGTTGTACACTTCACAGCTAGATTTGCATCAAGCACATTCAAAAATACGCCATACTTAACCGTCCCCAGGATGACACCGGGGTAGGTAGCAAAGTCTTTCACACACCCACCCCTTCAGTGGCAGCAGTTGTGCCCCAGTTGTACACTTCACAGCTAGATCTGCATCAAGCACATTCAAAAATACGCCATTCTTAACCGTCCCCAGGATGACACCGGGGTAGGTAGCAAAGTCTTTGCTGAACCATGACTTGTTCATCTTGGCTTCTTTTAAAAACAATGTAAGCAAGGGTTACTCCAAGCGGAGTCTCCCTTTTTTCCAAAAATTGGGCCCCACACACACCCACCCCTTCAGTGGCAGCAGTTGTGCACCAGTTGTACACTTCACAGCTAGTTTTGCATCAAGCACATTCAAAAATACGCCATTCTTAACCGTCCCCAGGATGACACCAGGGTAGGTAGCAAAGTCTTTGCTGAACCATGACTTGTTTATCTTGGCTTCTTTTAAAAACAATGTAAGCAAGGGTTACTCCAAGCGGAGTCTCCCTTTTTTCCAAAAATTGGGCCCCACACACACCCACCCATTCAGTGGCAGCACTTGTGCCCTAGTTGTACACTTCACAGCTAAATTTGCATCAAGCACATTCCAAATCCACAAGCATTTACTCTCCCCAGGATGACACAGGGGTAGTAAATTCCTGGTGGATCCATGACTTGCTCTTTTTGATGAACGTTAGTCTGTTCACATTGTCACTGGACAGACGCGTGCGCTTATCTGTCAGCACACACCCAGCAGCACTGAAGACACGTTCAGAGACAACACTGGCAGCTGGACACGACAAAATCTCCAAGGCGTAACTGGAGAGCTCTGGCCATTTTTCTAGATTTGAAGCCCAAAATGAGAAAGGCTCCATTTGCAAAGTCATGGCATCGATGTTCATTTGGAGATACTCCTGTATCATCCTCTCCAGCCGTTGACTATGTGTCAACTGTTGTTATACTGTTGTCATACTGTTGTCATATGTTGTCATACTGTTGTTCGAGATGTGAGCAAGTTGCACATTTGGAAGCCCAGATACTGGATCTAAATGAGCAGCTGGCAACTCTGAGATGCATTAGCAATATGGAAAGGAGTGTGCTGCTCACTGAGCAGCAGCTTGCTGGGTCAGATGTGGGGGAGGATCGTAGTATGGAGTGGCAGGACTGTGAGGTAGGTAGCTGGGTGACAGTTAGAAAGGGGGGTAAAGGGAAAAGTGCTAGGAAGGCTAGAACTGAACTGACACACCCCAATAGGTTTGCAAACTTGGCAGATGAGGGGGATGTCATTACAGGGGTAGCATTGCTGCAGCAAGGCATGACCTCTGAACACCAGAGGAGTGTCTGCTCCAGTAAGGGGGGGAATAGGAGTGCAGGGCAGGCAACACAGGTACTGGTAGTGGGGGACTTAATTATTAGAGTGACAGATAGGGCAATCTGTCACAAAGACAGGGATCGCCGAACAGTGTGTTGTCTTCCTGGCGCTCGAGTTCGGAACATCGCTGATCGGGTTGACAGATTACTGGGAGGGGCTGGGGAGGACCCAGCGGTCATTGTACACATTGGCACAAATGACAAAGTTAGAGGTAGGTGGAAGGTCCTTAAAGATGATTTCAGGGAATTAGGTTGTAAGCTTAAAGCATGGACCTCAAAGGTGGTATTTTCGGAAATACTACCTGTGCCACGAGCCACACCAGAGAGGCAAAGAGAGATCAGGGAGGTTAACAGGTGGCTCAGGAATTGGTGTAGGAAAGAGGGTTTTGGGTTCCTGGAGAATTGGGCTGACTTTTCAGGTTTCTACAGATTCTATGCTAGGGATGGGCTGCATCTTAATGGGGAAGGTGCAGCTCTGCTGGGGCAGAAAATGGCTAGAAGGTTGGAGGAGTGTTTAAACTAGGAATGGGGGGCGAGGGTATTCACTTTATAGAAGGGGAATGTAGTGCAGATAGTGACCAGGGCACAAGTAATGAAATTGGGGGTGGTACGTGGGGAAGGGTTAGGACAGTTAATACAGTAAGCAGGAATACAGGTACAGAGTCATACGTAACGTGCATGTACACTAATGCCCGAAGCCTCACAAATAAGGTGGAGGAATTAGAATTAATATTGTTGGAAGAAAATTATGATATAGTGGGGATATCAGAGACATGGCTGGATGAAAGCTATGACTGGGCTGTTAATTTACAGGCTTATAGCCTATTCAGGAATGACCGTACAAATAAACGAGGGGGAGGTGTGTGTCTATATGTAAAATCATCCTTAAAACCCATCCTGCGTGACAACATATGTGAGGGTACTGAGAATGTAGAGACCCTATGGGTGGAGATAAGGGGGGGGAGAATGAATAATAAAATACTGATAGGGGTGTGTTATAAGACGCCGAATATTATGGAAGAGGTAGAGAATCTCCTCATAAAGCAAATTGATAAAGCAGCGAGTCTCGGAGAGGTAATTATTATGGGGAACTTTAACTATCCTGATATAAATTGGGGAACAGAAACTTGCAGTTCCAGCAAAGGAAATAGATTTTTGATAACAATGAAAGATAATTACCTTTCACAAATGGTACAGGACCCCACAAGAGGGGGAGCACCACTAGACCTTGTACTAACCAATAGGTCAGACCGCATATCAAATATACAAGTTGGGGGTTACTTGGGGAATAGTGATCACAAAATAATAAGTTTTCATGTATTCTTTAGTAAGATGTCTAGTAGAGGGGCTACAAGGACACTAAACTTCAGGAAAGCAAATTTTAAACGGTTGAGAGATGATCTTAGTGCAATAAACTGGGATGATGTACTAAGTAATAAAAGTACACAAAGCAAATGGGAGACTTTTATGAGCATCCTGAATAGGGCTTGTGCAGAAAATATACCCTATGGGAACAAACATGCTAGAAATAGGAGGAAACCCCTATGGCTAAATAGAGCTGTAAGAGAAGCAATAAAAGAAAAACAGAAAGCCTTAAAAGAATTAAAGAGGGTAGGTAGTGATGAGGCATTATATAATTATAGAAAATTAAATAAAATATGTAAAAAGCAAATTAAGTTAGCTAAGTTTGAGACAGAGAGACTCATTGCGAGAGAAAGTAAAAATAATCCTAAAATATTCTTTAACTACATAAACAGTAAAAAACTGAAAAGCGATAGTGTTGGCCCCCTTAAAAATAGTCTTGGTGAAATGGTGGAAGGGGATGAGGGTAAAGCCAACCTGCTGAATGACTTTTTTTCTACGGTTTTTATACAAGAAAATTCCATGGCAGATGACATGACCAGTGATACCATAAATTCACCCTTGAATATTACCTGCTTAACCCAGCAGGAAGTACGCCGCCGCCTCGAAATCACTAAGGTTGACAAATCTCCGGGCCCGGATGGCATACACCCCAGAGTACTACAGGAATTGAGTTCTGTGATAGATAGACCATTATTTTTAATCTTCTCAGATTCCTTAATAACAGGGTCGGTACCGCAGGACTGGCGCATAGCAAATGTGGTGCCAATATTCAAAAAGGGGACAAAAACTGAGCCGGGAAATTATAGGCCGGTAAGTTTAACCTCTACGGTTGGTAAAATCCTTGAGGGTTTCTTGAGAGATGCTATACTGGAGTATCTCAAGAAAAATAACCTTATGACAGAGTATCAACATGGGTTTATCAGGGATCGATCCTGTCAAACTAATTTGATCAGCTTCTATGAAGAGGTAAGTTCAAATCTGGACCAGGGAAATGCAGTGGATGTTGTGTATATGGACTTTTCAAAAGCTTTTGATACGGTGCCACACAAAAGATTAGTACATAAAATGAGAATAATGGGGATAGGGAAAAATATGTGTAACTGGGTTAAAAACTGGCTCAGTGATAGGAAACAAAGGGTGGTTATTAATGGTACGTACTCGGACTGGGTCTCAGTTCATAGTGGGGTACCACAGGGGTCAGTATTGGGCCCGCTTCTTTTCAACATATTTATAAATGACCTTGTTGGGGGCATGCGGAGTAGAATTTCAATATTTGCAGATGATACTAAACTCTGCAGGGTAATCAATACAGAGGAGGATAATTTTATATTACAGGGAGATTTATGTAAATTGGAGGATTGGGCTGAGAAGTGGCAATTGAAGTTTAATGTAGATAAATGTAAGGTCATGCACTTGGGTAGAGGAAATAACATTTATGATTATGTACTTAATTGTAGAACACTGGGTAAAACAGACACAGAAAAAGACTTGGGTGTATGGGTGGATGGTAAACTTCACTTTAGTGGACAGTGTCAGGCAGCTGCTGCCAGGGCTAATAAAATAATAGGATGTATTAAAAGAGGTATAAGTGTTCATGAAAAAAATATAGTTCTACCTCTGTACAAGTCACTAGTGCGACCGCACTTAGAATACTGTGTACAATTCTGGTCACCGATATATAAGAAGGACATAGCTGAACTGGAGAGGGTGCAGAGAAGAGCGACCAAGATTATTAGAGGAATGGGTGGGCTGCAATACCAAGACAGGTTATTAAACTTGGGGTTATTTAGTTTGGAAAAACGAAGGCTTAGGGGGGATCTAATCACAATGTATAAATATATGAGGGGACAGTACAGAGACCTTTCCAAAGATCTTTTTACACCTAGGCCTGCGACTGGAACACGGTGGCATCCGCTACGTCTTGAGGAAAGAACGTTTAATCATAATCACAGACGAGGATTCTTTACTGTACGAGCAGTGAGACTATGGAACTCTCTGCCGCATGATGTTGTAATGAGTGATTCACTACTAACATTTAAGCAGAGCCTGGACGCCTTTCTTGAAAAATGTAATATTACCAGTTATGTATATTAGATTTTATGACAGGGTATTGATCCAGGGAACTAGTCTGATTGCCGGATGTGGAGTCAGGAAGGAAATTTTTTCCCCATTGGAACTTGTTTGCCACATTGGTTTTTTTTTGCCTTCCTCTGGATCAACATGTTAGGCTACGGGTTGAACCAGATGGACTTAGAGTCTCCCTTCAACCTTAAAAACTATGATACTATGAAACTATGTGTCAGACTTGTTGTCTCTGGTGGCCTTGCAAAGGAGGGTCTAAAAAATTTATGAAAAGATTCCATAAAATTGCTGTTACCAGCACCAGATACAGTCCTACTGGTACGGGTAGACTGTTGAAGATGACGAGACCGTCCCATGTTTGCCAAGTTACAACTGGGAGATTCACTCCCTGCACCTGCACGGTTGTTTGGTGGAAAAGCCGAGCTAAGATCGAGTAACAGCTTCTGCTGATACTCCTGCATACGTGCGTCCCTTTCTATGGCTGGAATTATGTCACAAAATTTGGACTTGTACCGGGGATCTAATAGTGTGGAAATCCAGTAGTCATCATCACTTCTAATTTTGACAATACGAGGGTCATGTTGGAGGTAGTGCAACAAGAAGGCACTCATGTGTCTTGCGCAGCCATGCGGACCAAGTCCACGCTGTGTTTGTGGCATAGAGGTGCTACCCGTTCTTTCTTCCTCTGACATCTCCCCCCAACCTCTTTCAATTGAAATTTGACCAAGGTCTCCCTCATCCGCTGAGTCTTCCATGTCCATGGACAGTTCGTCCTCCATTTCTTCATGTTCTCCTGCACCTTCCTCAACATTTCTCCTGCTACTATGCGCCCTTGTTGATCCCTGTCCACCATGGTCCCATGCCTGCTGCGTTGGTGATGATGAACGTCTGGACCTTGGTGATGTTGATGTCCCTTGCGCATATGAATCCTCCTGTAGTTCCTCCCCTTCCTGTTGTCCCACCCCCTGACTCCGAATAGTGTTTAGCGTGTGCTCCAGCATGTAAATAACTGGAATTGTCATGCTGATAATGGCATTGTCAGCGCTAAACATATTCGTCGCCATGTCGAAACTGTGCAGAAGGGTGCATAGGTCCTTGATATGAGACCACTCCATCAGGGTGATCTGCCCCACCTCTGCATCTCGATGGCCCAGGCTATACGTCATGACGTATTGCACCAGGGCTCGGCGGTGCTGCCACAGTCGCTGTAACATGTGGAGAGTCGAATTCCAGCGTGTCGCCACATCGCATTTCAGGCGATGAACCGGCAGGCCGAAAGACTTCTGGAGCGATGCAAGTCGCTCAGCTGCGGCGGTTGAACGGCGGAAGTGAGCAGACAGTTTTCGTGCCCTGGTCAGAAGGCCATATAGGCCGGGATAGTGTGTTAAAAATTGCTGGAC
The DNA here is from genome assembly GCF_048569485.1 of Anomaloglossus baeobatrachus. NCBI lineage: Eukaryota > Metazoa > Chordata > Amphibia > Anura > Aromobatidae > Anomaloglossus > Anomaloglossus baeobatrachus. The sequence goes on from NC_134357.1 coordinate 220,594,404, forward strand.
AACAAGGTTCAACACGTGAGCCATACAAGGTACGTGTGTCACCTTGCCCAGGCGAAGGGCCGCACCCAGGTTTGCAGCATTGTCGCACACGGCCTTACCAGGCTGCAGGTTGAGTGGAGACAACCATTTATTAAACTCGGACCGCAGAGCTGACCACAACTCCTCAGCTGTGTGACTCCTATTCCCAAGACATGTCAAGCTAAAGACCGCCTAATGCCGTTGCGCTCTGCTGCCAGCATAGTAATGAGGGGTGCGTGATTCATTCTGCGCAGTGAGAACGCTGGTGGCCTGACCAGGCAGGCTTGGGGCGGAGGTGGAGGACCCAGATGAGGTGGAGGAGGCAGAAGCAGTGGCGGAACTTGGACAGACAGAGGATTGACACACAAGTCGTGGGGACAACAAGACTTGTGCAGCAGACCCTTCACCATCTATCACCATAGTTACCCAGTGCCCAGTCAGCGACATGTAACGTCCCTGTCCATGCTTACTGGTCCAAGTATCGGTGGTGAAATGCACCCGTTGACACACAGAGTTTCTCAAGGAAGCGGTGATGTTGTGTGCGACATGCTGGTGTAGCGCGGGCACACCTTTCTTAGAGAAGTAGTGGCGACTAGGCATCTGGTACTGGGGCACAGCGACAGACATAAGGTCTCTAAAATCCTGTGTGTCCACTAGGCAGAAAGGCAGCATTTCAGTAGCCAAGAGCTTACAAAGGGATAGAGTCAACCTCTTAGCTTTGTCATGGGTCGCAGGAAATGGCCTTTTATTTGACCACATCTGAGGGACAGAGATCTGGCTGCTGTGTGTAGACGGTGTTGAGTAGGGTGTCCCTGGAAAAATGCAGGTTTGTGAGGAAAGTGCAGGCGGAGACATGATGTTGCCTTCATCCAACGTTGGTGCTATCGATGTCTGAGAGAGCTGTACACACTCACTTGTTTCCCCTTCCAAACCAACTGACGACCTACCAAGCAAACTGCCTGTTGCGGTTACAGTGGTGGAAGTTGTGTGTGGAAAACCAGGTGTGACAGCTGTCCCCACAGTCCTAGAAGATGAAGAGCGCGCGGATGCACTGAAAGGGGCAGGCCGTGGATGGTTCGCTCCGCTAGGCCGCATTGCAGCACGGTGAGCTTCCCACCGGGACCTATGATATTTATTCATGTGACGATTCATGGAAGAAGTTGTCAAACTGCTGAGGTTTTGTCCTCTACTAACAGAATCACGAAAAATTTTACACATCACATAATTTGGGTGATCTTTTTCTATGTCAAAAAAGGACCAGGCTAGGCAAGGCTTAGAGGGCATGCGACCTGCTGAGCCCCCCCGACTAGTGCTCAGAGGCAGAGTGGTGGCTGATGATGCAGTTGTAGACGTACTACCAGTGCTCCGACTCTGTCCAGGAAGGCGCAAGGTAACTTCGTCGTCGGTTGCATCCTCCTCCACTGCCTCTGTTGACCTCCTCGAGTGCCTGACTGGGGGTTGACAGTAGGTGGGATCTAGAACTTCATCATCAATTGTTGTGTTTGCACTCCCCTCCCCCTCAGACCGAGCCTCTTCTTGCCCTGACCGAATATTTAAGTTGTCATCCCAATCTGGTATCTGCGTCTCATCATCATCATCAGTATGTTCCTCATTGTCTATAACCACAGGTGTTACAGTTTGTGACAAAGGGTCAACATTATGCTCAGAAACTTGGTCCTCACGGCCTGAATCAGAGTCACAAAGGTTCTGGGCATCACTGCAGACCATTTCCTGGTCTGTACTCACTGTAGCTTGGGAGCAGACCTCTGATTCCCAGGCTATAGTGTGACTGAACAGCTCTGCAGACTCAGCCATCTCAGTTCCACCATACTGTGCAGGGCTGATGGAGACTTCAGAGCTGGGAGAAACCAAGTTTGATTGGGATGACAACTCAGAGGACTGGTGTTTTTTGGATGCGGTACTTGAAGTGGCTGAGAGGGCACTTGTTGGACCACTTGAGATCCATTCAAGCATTTTCCTTTTTTGGCCATCATTTACACCTTTGTTCCTGTTGTTCGTGTCCGTAAAAAAGGGAGCACATCGGATTGTCCACGGTAAGTAGTAGACATCTTTTTTTTGCTGGTAGATGGTCTATCTTCAGCAAATGATAATGGAGCTTTGCCACCTTCCCCACGGACAAACCTTTTTTTTTCCTTTTCCACCACGCCTCTTCCCCTTTCCACCAGCATCTGTCATTTTGCCACTCATGTTGATTGCGACAAGATTGTGCACTGAAAATGTGGTAGTAAAAATTGAGAGGTGGTGTAGATTGCAGTGGTGGTCTAGCTTTATTAACAGCAGAATAATAAAGAATAAATATCCCTGACAATGCAACTACGGCCCTTAAACTGGCAGCATAAATTGCTAGTATAATGGCTTAGTTATAATGAGTTTGAGTGTGCAATGCAGGCAGACGTGCTGCAAATATCTTTGCACTACTGGGACTATACAGAAGTCCAACAGCCACGTTTAGGATGCCACAAGGTTCACTCAGTGTTTGCTAGTAAAATGGCTTAGTTATAATGATTTTGAGTGTGCAATGCAGGCAGACGTGCTGCAACTATCTTTGCAATACTGGGACAATACAGAAGTCCAATAGCCACGTTTAGGATGCCACTAGGTTCACTCAGTGTTTGCTAGTATAATGGCTTAGTTAAAAAGAGTTGGAGTGTGCAATGCAGGCAGACGTACTGCAAATATCTTTGCACTACTGGGACTATACAGAAGTCCAATAGCCACGTTTAGGATGCCACTAGGTTCACTCAGTGTTTGCTAGTATAATGGGTTAGTTATAATGAGTTTGAGTGTGCAATGCAGGCAGACGTGCTGCAAATATCTTTGCACTACTGGGACTATACAGAAGTCCAATAGCCACGTTTAGGATGCCACTAGGTTCACTCAGTGTTTGCTATTATAATGGCTTAGTTATAATGAGTTTGAGTGTGCAATGCGGGCAGACGTGCTGCAAATATCTGTGTACTACTGGGACTATACAGAAGTCCAATAGCCACGTTTAGGATGCCACTAAGTTCACTCAGTGTTTGCTAGTATAATGGCTTAGTTATAATGAGTTGGAGTGTGCAATGCAGGCAGACGTGCTGCAAATATCTGTGCACTACTGGGACTATACAGAAGTCCAATAGCCACGTTTAGGATGCCACTAAGTTCACTCAGTGTTTGCTAGCATAATGGCTTAGTTATAATGAGTTGTAGTGTGCAATGCAGGCAGACGTGCTGCAAATATCTGTGCACTAGTGGGACTATACAGAAGTCCAATAGCCACGTTTAGGATGCCACTAAGTTCACTCAGTGTTTGCTAGTATAATGGCTTAGTTATAATGAGTTGGAGTGTGCAATGCAGGCAGACGTGCTGCAAATATCTTTGCACTACTGGGACTATACAGAAGTCCAATAGCCACGTTTAGGATGCCGCTAAGTTCACTCAGTGTTTGCTAGTATAATGGCTTAGTTATAATGAGTTGTAGTGTGCAATGCAGGCAGACGTGCTGCAAATATCTTTGCACTAGTGGGACTATACAGAAGTCCAATAGCCTCGTTTAGGATGCCACTAGGTTCACTCAGTGTTTGCTAGTAAAATGGCTTAGTTATAATGATTTTGAGTGTGCAATGCAGGCAGACGTGCTGCAACTATCTTTGCAATACTGGGACAATACAGAAGTCCAATAGCCACGTTTAGGATGCCACTAGGTTCACTCAGTGTTTGCTAGTATAATGGCTTAGTTAAAAAGAGTTGGAGTGTGCAATGCAGGCAGACGTACTGCAAATATCTTTGCACTACTGGGACTATACAGAAGTCCAATAGCCACGTTTAGGATGCCACTAGGTTCACTCAGTGTTTGCTAGTATAATGGCTTAGTTATAATGAGTTGGAGTGTGCAATGCAGGCAGACGTGCTGCAAATATCTTTGCACTACTGGGACTATACAGAAGTCCAATAGCCACGTTTAGGATGCCACTAGGTTCACTCAGTGTTTGCTATTATAATGGCTTAGTTATAATGAGTTTGAGTGTGAAATGCGGGCAGACGTGCTGCAAATATCTGTGTACTACTGGGACTATACAGAAGTCCAATAGCCACGTTTAGGATGCCACTAAGTTCACTCAGTGTTTGCTAGTATAATGGCTTAGTTATAATGAGTTGGAGTGTGCAATGCAGGCAGACGTGCTGCAAATATCTGTGCACTACTGGGACTATACAGAAGTCCAATAGCCACGTTTAGGATGCCACTAAATTCACTCAGTGTTTGCTAGCATAATGGCTTAGTTATAATGAGTTGTAGTGTGCAATGCAGGCAGACGTGCTGCAAATATCTGTGCACTAGTGGGACTATACAGAAGTCCAATAGCCACGTTTAGGATGCCACTAAATTCACTCAGTGTTTGCTAGTATAATGGCTTAGTTATAATGAGTTTGAGTGTGCAATGCAGGCAGACGTGCTGCAAATATCTGTGCACTACTGGGACTATACAGAAGTCCAATAGCCACGTTTAGGATGCCACTAAGTTCACTCAGTGTTTGCTAGTATAATGGCTTAGTTATAATGAGTTGGAGTGTGCAATGCAGGCAGACGTGCTGCAAATATCTTTGCACTACTGGGACTATACAGAAGTCCAATAGCCACGTTTAGGATGCCGCTAAGTTCACTCAGTGTTTGCTAGTATAATGGCTTAGTTATAATGAGTTGTAGTGTGCAATGCAGGCAGACGTGCTGCAAATATCTTTGCACTAGTGGGACTATACAGAAGTCCAATAGCCTCGTTTAGGATGCCACTAGGTTCACTCAGTGTTTGCTAGTATAATGGCTTAGTTAGAATGAGTTGGAGTGTGCAATGCAGCCAGACGTGCTGCAAATGTCTGTGCACTACTGGGACTATAGAGAAGTCCAATAGCCACGTTTAGGATGCCACTAGGTTCACTCAGTGTTTGCTAGTATAATGGCTTAGTTATAATGAGTTTGAGTGTGCAATGCAGGCAGACGTACTGCAAATATCTTTGCACTACTGGGACTATACAGAAGTCCAATAGCCACGTTTAGGATGCCACTAGGTTCACTCAGTGTTTGCTAGTATAATGGCTTAGTTATAATGAGTTTGAGTGTGCAATGCAGGCAGACGTGCTGCAAATATCTTTGCACTACTGGGACTATACAGAAGTCCAATAGCCACGTTTAGGATGCCACTAAGTTCACTCAGTGTTTGCTAGTATAATGGCTTAGTTATAATGAGTTTGAGTGTGCAATGCAGGCAGACGTGCTGCAAATATCTTTGCACTACTGGGACTATACAGAAGTCCAATAGCCACGTTTAGGATGCCACTAGGTTCACTCAGTGTTTGCTAGTATAATGGCTTAGTTATAATGAGTTTGAGTGTGCAATGCAGGCAGACGTGCTGCAAATATCTTTGCACTACTGGGACTATACAGAAGTCCAATAGCCACGTTTAGGATGCCACTAAGTTCACTCAGTGTTTGCTAGTATAATGGCTTAATTATAATGAGTTGTAGTGTGCAATGCAGGCAGACGTGCTGCAAATATCTGTGCACTAGTGGGACTATACAGAAGTCCAATAGCCACGTTTAGGATGCCACTAAATTCACTCAGTGTTTGCTAGTATAATGGCTTAGTTATAATGAGTTTGAGTGTGCAATGCAGGCAGACGTGCTGCAAATATCTGTGCACTACTGGGACTATTCAGAAGTCCAATAGCCACGTTTAGGATGCCACTAAGTTCACTCAGTGTTTGCTAGTATAATGGCTTAGTTATAATGAGTTGGAGTGTGCAATGCAGGCAGACGTGCTGCAAATATCTTTGCACTACTGGGACTATACAGAAGTCCAATAGCCACGTTTAGGATGCCGCTAAGTTCACTCAGTGTTTGCTAGTATAATGGCTTAGTTATAATGAGTTGTAGTGTGCAATGCAGGCAGACGTGCTGCAAATATCTTTGCACTAGTGGGACTATACAGAAGTCCAATAGCCTCGTTTAGGATGCCACTAGGTTCACTCAGTGTTTGCTAGTATAATGGCTTAGTTAGAATGAGTTGGAGTGTGCAATGCAGCCAGACGTGCTGCAAATGTCTGTGCACTACTGGGACTATAGAGAAGTCCAATAGCCACGTTTAGGATGCCACTAGGTTCACTCAGTGTTTGCTAGTATAATGGCTTAGTTATAATGAGTTTGAGTGTGCAATGCAGGCAGACGTACTGCAAATATCTTTGCACTACTGGGACTATACAGAAGTCCAATAGCCACGTTTAGGATGCCACTAGGTTCACTCAGTGTTTGCTAGTATAATGGCTTAGTTATAATGAGTTTGAGTGTGCAATGCAGGCAGACGTGCTGCAAATATCTTTGCACTACTGGGACTATACAGAAGTCCAATAGCCACGTTTAGGATGCCACTAAGTTCACTCAGTGTTTGCTAGTATAATGGCTTAGTTATAATGAGTTTGAGTGTGCAATGCAGGCAGACGTGCTGCAAATATCTTTGCACTACTGGGACTATACAGAAGTCCAATAGCCACGTTTAGGATGCCACTAGGTTCACTCAGTGTTTGCTAGTATAATGGCTTAGTTATAATGAGTTTGAGTGTGCAATGCAGGCAGACGTGCTGCAAATATCTTTGCACTACTGGGACTATACAGAAGTCCAATAGCCACGTTTAGGATGCCACTAAGTTCACTCAGTGTTTGCTAGTATAATGGCTTAGTTATAATGAGTTTGAGTGTGCAATGCAGGCAGACGTGCTGCAAATATCTTTGCACTACTGGGACTATACAGAAGTCCAATAGCCACGTTTAGGATGCCACTAGGTTCACTCAGTGTTTGCTAGTATAATGGCTTAGTTATAATGAGTTGGAGTGTGCAATGCAGGCAGACGTGCTGCAAATATCTTTGCACTACTGGGACTATACAGAAGTCCAATAGCCACGTTTAGGATGCCACTAAGTTCACTCAGTGTTTGCTAGTATAATGGCTTAGTTATAATGAGTTGGAGTGTGCAATGCAGGCAGACGTGCTGCAAATATCTTTGCACCAGTGGGACTATACAGAAGTCCAATAGCCACGTTTAGGATGCCACTAGGTTCACTCAGTGTTTGCTATTATAATGGCTTAGTTATAATGAGTTTGAGTGTGCAATGCGGGCAGACGTGCTGCAAATATCTGTGTACTACTGGGACTATGCAGAAGTCCAATAGCCACGTTTAGGATGCCACTAAGTTCACTCAGTGTTTGCTAGTATAATGGCTTAGTTATAATGAGTTGGAGTGTGCAATGCAGGCAGACGTGCTGCAAATATCTGTGCACTACTGGGACTATACAGAAGTCCAATAGCCACGTTTAGGATGCCACTAAGTTCACTCAGTGTTTGCTAGTATAATGGCTTAGTTAGAATGAGTTGGAGTGTGCAATGCAGCCAGACGTGCTGCAAATGTCTGTGCACTACTGGGACTATAGAGAAGTCCAATAGCCACGTTTAGGATGCCACTAAATTCACTCAGTGTTTGCTAGTATAATGGCTTAGTTATAATGAGTTTGAGTGTGCAATGAAGGCAGACGTGCTGCAAATATCTGTGCACTACTGGGACGATACAGAAGTCCAATAGCCACGTTTAGGATGCCACTAAGTTCACTCAGTGTTTGCTAGTATAATGGCTTAGTTATAATGAGTTTGAGTGTGCAATGCAGGCAGACGTGCTGCAAATATCTGTGCACTAGTGGGACTATACAGAAGTCCAATAGCCACGTTTAGGATGCCACTAGGTTCACTCAGTGTTTGCTATTATAATGGCTTAGTTATAATGAGTTTGAGTGTGCAATGCAGGCAGACGTGATGCAAATATCTGTGCACTAGTGGGACTATACAGAAGTCCAATAGCCACATTTAGGATGCCACTAAGTTCACTCAGTGTTTGCTAGTATAATGGCTTAGTTATAATGAGTTGGAGTGTGCAATGCAGGCAGACGTGCTGCAAATATCTTTGCACTAGTGGGACTATACAGAAGTCCAATAGCCACGTTTAGGATGCCACTAAGTTCACTCAGTGTTTGCTAGTATAATGGCTTAGTTATAATGAGTTTGATTGTGCAATGCTGCCAGACGTGCTGCAAATATCGGTGCACTACTGGGACTATACAGAAGTCCAATAGCCACGTTTAGGATGCCACTAAGTTCACTCAGTGTTTGCTAGTATTATGGCTTAGTTATAATGAGTTTGAGTGTGCAATGCAGGCAGACGTGCTGCAAATATCTTTGCACTAGTGGGACTATACAGAAGTCCAATAGCCACGTTTAAGATGCCACTAAATTCACTCAGTGTTTGCTAGTATAATGGCTTAGTAACAATGAGTCGGAGTGTGCAAAGGGCAGGAGGGTACAGTGGCAGGGTTGTGGGTCTCTGGGTAGAGGAAAGGAAGCCTGCCTTTCTATCCCTCCTAATGGGGAAATGCAGCGAGGAAATCCCTGACCTTAGCTACACAGACGCTGTCATCTTGTGTAGCTGTTAAACTCTGTTTTCAGGACCTGTCACCTATGGCTCTGACCCTGTCGGTATGAGCCCTTAAAAGGACTGATAGAAAGTGCTATCCCTAAGCTGTCCATCGCTGTGTATGGAGCGTAATACAGCTGTATCGGCGATAGGAGCTACGCCAGTGATGTCTGACACCAAGGACGCAGAAGAGATAATGGCGTCCGGACGGGCAGATACTCGTTTTTATAATGCAGGGACATGTGACATGGACATCCTATCACACATGCCGTTGCTTCTCTGGCTAAAAGTCCACTTAGCTGTGTGTGTGTGTCTGGGATTGGCTGACATGCTGGCCCTCCCCACTACACGCGCGCGCTTAGGGAAGGAAGACAAGGAAAAAAAAAAAAATGGCGATCGCCATTATACATACAGCAGTGATCTGAATGCGCTGTTCCCGCACACTATACACTGAAATGTCATAATAGTGTGAGTCACAGAGTGACTTACACTATTACAGCGGAAAGCCAGCTAGGAATTAGCTGTTTTTTTTGCTGCTTGAACCGTTCTCGAACGTATCTAGAACTATCGAGCTTTTGCAAAAAAGCTCGAGTTCTAGTTCGATCTAGAACAGCCCCCAAAATCACTCGAGCCGCGAACTGGAAAACCACGAACCACGAACCGCGCTCAACTCTATTAGGGAGACAGAATGTATTCTTAGCAGTGACACACATAGTTTTCCAGTTCGGAGACAGGGACACATGGCACAGTTCATGTCCCACTGCCTTTCTCATGACTGTCGGCTAGTCCACATTTTGGCAGACAACAAATACTGGTTATGTACCTTCCTTGACCCACGCTACAAAGACATTCGCTTCGCTACTTGTCGAGGCAAATAAGGATTGTACTACAGAAACATTCAAGAGGGCTGTAGTGGAGCAGTTGATGAAACGATTACCCTCAGATTATGCTGGCTTCAGAGGTAGCATGTCATCTCCCGCAACAGGATTACAAGAGAGGGCTACGCATAGTAGTAGCAACACAGGCGGGGGACTAATGTGCCAAAACTGGTCCATTTTCCACAAACCGTCAACTTCAAATCAGATACCGGTTGGGGGAACTATGACAAGGAGGGAACACTTAAGTAAGATGGTGAGGGACTATGTAGGTGACCATATCAGCGTGCTTTCAAAGTCTACAGTTCCCTTTTAATGATTGGGTTTCCAAGCTCAACACTTGGCCAGACCTCGCCTTATACGCTTTGGAAGTGCTAGCTTGCCCTGCTGCAAGTGTGTTGTCTGAGCGTGTTTTGTTTTTTGGGGTCAATAATAACAGATACTCACACACGACTATCCACGGAAAGTACAGACAGTTTGACGATGATCAAAATGAACCATAGATGGATTGCCCCAGAGTATCTCAGGCCGCCTGTTAACAAGACCCAATAATAAGTGTAGCCCCAAAATTTGTATTTCCTAAGTTCAAATAAGTTCCATTGTTTCTCATTCAAGACTATTTTGTCTTCTATCATCTAATGAGACCGCATGACTAATCTAACTTGTTTTGCTGCTGCGCTTTAATTGTTCAGCCCAATCACCCAGGGCAATGTTTTTCAAGCCTTTATAGATTATGCACTGGCACAACCACTGTCAAGGTTACACTGTCTAGAACAATTGGTCAGGCAGTCTCTATTTGTGTTCTTTATTGATGCTGCACTCCACGGTGTGTTACACATTGCCACCTGCGAAATCAGAATTTTTTTAGTTCCTTGACATGTTATGCCCTGTTGCTTATCCTAACAATTTTTTTTAAAAAAAGCTGTTGGAAGTACCTTCTAATGCTGTGCTCCATGGTGTCGGAACCATTATCCCCTGGGGAAACTGAATTTATTTAAAATCCTTGGCATGTTATGCCCTGTTGCAAATCTTACCAATTTTTTTTTTTTTTAAAAAAAAACTGTTGGGAGTACTTTCTGATGCTGTGGTACATGGTGTTTAAACCATTTCCCCCTGGGGACATTGAATTTTTTAAATCATCGGTGTGAGCTAGTGGAATAAAGCCTGAGTTCCAGAGTGAAACAACTGCCACTTCCACGGTGCTGCATGCTTCACAAACTGCAGTCTAGGAAGCAGGCGATGATGCCTCCTGCTCCCAACTTGCTTCTGGTCAGATGCAATCATCATCAATGACATCAGCTTCGATGTCCCAGCGTGGCGTTTATTTGCCCACAAAACATACATTACTAAATAATTTGAATAGAGGGTCACTGGAGCCGGTGGTGTTGGTGGAGGAGGAGGAGGAGGGCAAGGCCAACACCCAAATGGCCACAGTACGTATGGAGTACGTATTCCAACTTTCACACTAGTGATATAGGGGACGCAGAAAATTACAAATGACTGTCGTCCCTCCTCAATGTATGTTACAGGGTCCACCTGAGGGCCCTAAGAAGTCTGAGATTTAAGGACAGCCAGTGGCCCTTTTTACATTTGAATAGAGGGCCTCTGGAGCCGGTGGAGGAGGAGGGCAAGGTCAACATCCCAAGGGGCACATTGTAGCTGACCTTTTAAAGTGCTGTCAAATATGTCCCAAAAAAGGAGTCGTGAAACAGATACCAATGTAATTTATAAGTTACAGTCCTTTCTAATCGAAAAAGAGAGCGAAAAATGTTAAAAACGAAATGTGTGAACATATGCTAAAGTGGTTTTATGGAGGTTGGGGCTTGATTTGACGTTGATTAGGCACTAGGAACTGTTTCTTAGCAATTTCCCCTCTTTTAGTTTGGTTTGAGAGCTGTTCTGGCGCCTACGTAAACGCTGCGTGCTGCTCTGACCACGCTATTCTAAGACACCAGAAATGCAGTCAAGCACTTTCTACAGGCTGTGCCCATACTGTTTCAGCCTTTTCCCATCCATTTCAGCCTTTTCCTCAGTCACCACAGGTCACCGTTGGATCCAACGTGAAATTATTCTGATTTCTCATACTTACAATGGGCGTTGAATATTCGCGAATAGTCAAATAGCGGTGATGTTTGGACAAATAGTAGCGTTCCGAACGGAGGGAGCAATATTTGTATTTTGTAAAGCAAATTTGGCTGAAGTAGATTGCAAGTGTGACAACACAACATTTGGCAACTTTTGTGCGGGGGGGAATTGTTAATAATGAGGCTAGACATATGGGTCTATAAATATAAAATAGCAACAAAAAGATGAATAAATATCCTACAAAAATTAAGTATTACTTACAGCAAAGATGGGCTGCAGTTTGTACATCGCCCAGGCCAAAAACATATACTCTACCAGGATACAGCTAAACCCTCACTAAGTGGAGGCATCACAGGTGCAGGAGGAGCAAATCACACACACACTTCCATGGAATGGAGAAGGCGATTGCTGGATGATAAAACTGCACACTGATGGCTTGCATAGAGCGCTGTTCACACATGCAGATACACAGTCACAAGCCCGCAGCCTATTAAGTGACGCCCATACTATTAGATCAGGCGGGCTGCCAAGCCATACCCCACCTGTGTACCATGCAGGGACAGAAACTCTAAAATGCAAGGCCCAACAAAGAGGGGACTGGCTGTATCCTGTACAAAAAAATATGAGGTTTTAGTTGGTATTCATGGCCAAGCTGTATCCTGGTAGAGTATTAGTTTTTGGCCTGGGTGATGTACACACTGCAGCCCATCTTTGCTGTAAATAATAATTAGACATATGGGTCCTATTATTTTTTAAATGAAGAGAAGTTAACCATTGTTTCTTACCAGACTGATCGAAGCCATATTGTATGTAAATATGTATTCCCTCAGCCCTTCTGACTACATAGTTCAGAGGAAAATTTTTCAGTCAGATTGAACTTGCGACCAATGAGAGAGCAGCCATCTCCCAACAAATCCTGCAAGACCCAATACCCTGAATTGAGAACTGAGCTATGAAAGGGCCTTGCTTCTGCCATCAGTAAGTAGGATTCTACATCATATTAACAGATGAGCTTTGGTTACAGCTGAGGAAACACAGAACTGCTTCACTTCAGATATTCCACAGGATTTCAGCTTAGGATCCATGGATCTAGCTGAAGGTTCATAGAACTACTTCTCTGCTCAACACTGAGCCCAGAACTTCATCTGGAGAACCAAGAATGGGTTTACTTGTTTGCCTGGCTACATATCTTGCTGTGCTCAATCAGCTTCCGAAGCATGACCCTATTTCTTCTCAGTGGGTGTCCGCCAAAAGAGGGGTGCTGCTGGACTTGGATATTTGGCCTCGAAGTCACAAAGACTCTAATCCCTGGCTGGCCAGCAGATGGGTGAGACTCAGTTGCTTGTACTATTTTGTGTTCTTGCTGGGAATGTACAACATGGTTCCATGAACCAATAAAGTCTTACCAATGTGTGGTTCACTCACCCTGTGATGGCTGAGTAGTGTGGCTTATCTAGGCAGATGCTGACCAGTTTGGCCGGCAGACGGGCTCCTGGAATGGGGCCCCAGTTTTGGAGACAAAGCCCCTTGTTAATTCACCAGTCAGGAGCAAGGTTCCAGGCCTTGTTCTAGAGAAGCCCAGAGAGCGAAACGGAAGCCCAACATGGGGGATAGGGTGTTCGCCAGAACCCACTGAAATCCCAAGGGTCAGATTTTGCTGGCAATGGCTCCCTCTGTATACAAAGCCACAGAGGAGCGGATTTCTCCTGTTCCAAGCGGGTTAAATCAACACACAGCCAGACACAAGTGCATGGGGAAGGGTCCCTACCTTGCTAACCCGTGTGCGGGACCAGCACACCTCTCCAACAGCAACCGGCATCCGGCCTTGGTTTACAGTACAGACTCTGTGTGGATTATTCTTAATCGTGAGTATACCGGTGTCATCTGGTCCAACCTGCCGACGGCGCCCCAGCACTGCTCCCCACCTACACCTGGGCCCCGGGACTACACCTCCCCTACCCGTGGAGGGGATACCATCTGGCTGCCCAACACCATCGGTCCCGGGCACTTGCACAAGAGGCAGCGGCGGTGCCACCATCCCGACACCGCAACCCATGGGTGGCGTCACAGACAAAAACTATCTTCCCTGTAAATATCCCCTTTCACTGTTGCGAGGACAGGCGGTTGCATGAGCCCCGGTCCGGTCACCACTCGAGCCCCAGACATGATCCCGGATCCGAGCGCCCCGAGCAGCCCCTTTGCCGTGGCGCGGCACCTGTCCGCCACAGATGCTAACCCAGGACACACCAGCAGTGGAGGAAGTGATCTACCCTGTCGTACACCCTACCCCAACCAACCTCCATTGCCCTATGCAGCCAGTTGAGTTAGGTGACATACAGACTCAGGGACCTAGAGATACTGAGTCTTCCATCACCCTGGTCATCCTAGATATTTCCCCAGAACACCCTTTACCAGACCACCAAGTGACCTCCTCCCTGGCTGGCATCCAGCATTCGGACATCCCTCTAGCATGTGTGCCCTTGAACAGGGGGGAACAACCAGGGAAAGGTCACAGTGAGGCCCATGGATGGCCTCCCAACACCTGTTATTTTGGGGAACAACCTAGGAAACGGACTACCAGCAAATTTGTCACAGCTATCACCCGCCACCAAGCCAAGTAGCATCTTGGTGCAGATCCTTCTGTCACCTCTTCCAAGGAGCATGTGAAAATAGATAAAAATTTCAGGTCTAGCCATAATAATAAGGAATATCAAATTAAAAGTTACATTAATTGTAACACAGAATATGTATTCTATCTTATAACCTGTACCTTATGCGATGTTCAGTATATAAGTTGTACATCGGGCCCATTAAAAGTCAGGATACGGAGACATCTGCTGGATGCTGGAAATCCCTCTGTATTATCGGCACCTGCTATTTCTAAACATTTCAGCGATGTTCACAAAGGCAGTCTGAACGGTGTTCAGGTCATGGGGATTGAAAAGGTTGTAAAACTTTTTTTTTTTGTTTTTTTATAAAATTAACGTTATAAATAACCCTTTACTAGTTAAATTTCTGCTATAATAATAAAATGGGAATAATAATGGGATTTGATTATTACCGGTAAGAAAGAAAGTAAATAAAACCTTCCATACCATTGAAATGAATAATAATAAATGTATTTATGTAGAAGTTTGTAATTGTATATTGATCACTTTAGAACTGTTTCAGTTCACTATTGTCTGTGTAGAAATGAAAAACTGTGTTTATGATGATGTATGTATTAGTGACAAACTGTCTAGCTTGATTCCATAATGATTGTTATACTTTATCAACTATGTCTATGTAACAATATATTATCATGAGTTTTATATCTCTCTATATATGTTTTTAAACACATTTGTATGCTACTTACTAATTGCGGACCTTTCAGGTGAGCAATTAGTAGTGGGTGGACTGCCTTCTTTGGCCAGAATCACACTTGCTAGTACATCGCGTGTAACTCGCGTGAGTCTCTCATGGTAGAACCCGGTATGGCCGCACACTATGCATATATCCTGTCAGGAGAGTGTGCGGCCATGCCGGGTTCTACCATGAGAGACTCGCGCGAGTTACACGCGAGGCACTAGCAAGTGTGATTCTGGCCTTTAAGAAGGATCTGTTCAGTTATGGTTCAGACCATGATTAAGACAACTTGTTGAAACGCGTCGCTCTGAACTGGGGCTAGAATTTACTTTTGCATGTCCCTGGATTTTTTATTCATTCTATTATTCCAATAAAGAAAGAAAAAAAACTTTTTTATTCAATACAAGTCTGCGCTGGATTTATACATCTTTAACCCAAAATGATGACCAGAATGATCGGAAGCCTATCATGTCTGGCCATCCCGCCAACTGCAACCCTTGCCACGACCCTGTATTCTTCACGATTACAGCTTAGGCTCCACGGATCCAGCTGACGGTTTACAGAGCTGCTTCACTGCTCAATATATAAAGAGAATAGATGCACATCAGTGACTATGTAAGGGGAATAAATGTAAAGCAGAAACTGCTCTGTGAATACTGACATGAAAAATACAATAGCTCTATGTGAAAATGAAAATATGACAATATAATCTGCATAACTGCCATGAACATACTAATAAAAAAAATGTAGTTATTGAATTGATCAATACAACAGAGCCCCAACACCTCGTCACGGTATTCTCTTACATTGGGGTCCCTAGCTAATGTGTGTCCTCTCTTGCAGTTAAAAAACTTACCGTGTATGGGAAGCTGAGACCCAGGCTATATATGTATAATGTGGACTGGCAATAGGTGTGGGTGGGGACGGGTTCACAAACAAAAGGCTACAAACCAATTAAGAAATAACGTCTGGAACACCATTCTACATTTATTCCCCTTGCATAGTCTTATGCAATTTTTACCAAACGTCGTAGTACCCCATATGTGGCTCTACTATTTGAGTACACTGCAGTAATCAGATCAGAAGGAGCATGCCTTGGTATTTAGAACGCAGTTTCTGTTTGACTAGATTGTGGCCACCATTAGCCGAGTCCTTGAGGTGTCAGATCAGCAGAAACCCACATTTGACCCCATATTTACTATGTAGGGATTTAATCTAGGTGTTTAGTGAGTATTTAGATCTCACATATGCCTCAGAGAATTTTATAACATTGGGAGGTGGAAATTTTACTTTTTAATGCTAAAAATTAAAAAAATGTTATTAGCTACAAATGTCAGTTACACAACGGTTAAAAGGTGAAAATGAACCCCACAATTTATTGTGCAATGTCTCCCAAACTCCTTGATGCCCTGCATGTCATCAGAAACTACTGTTTGGCCACACAGCAGGGCAGAGCAGGAAAGCGCGCTATTCAACTTTTGGAGCACAGATTTTGCTAAAGTAGTTTGCAGTCGACATGTGCATAGCCGCTAATGTGCCAAAACCGTAAAAACACCCCAAAAGTGATCCTATTGTAGAAATTACACTTCTCAAATAATTTATCTATGGCTCTAGTGATTATTTTGTAGCATCCATGCCACAGTCTTTTTTTCTGGAGAATTACAAACATGACAGTTTAGTACCCATACTTTGTGCCCCCATATATTGCAATGCCTCCATACATTGTGCCCAGCTTCTGCTTTTGTTAAGTGCACTCTCCCCACTACAATAATGCCACACATGTGGCCGCTTACGGCAGTTTAAGCACAGGGGTTCTCAGAAGGAGGGGACTTCTTGATTTGGGAGCACAGAGGTCACTGGATTGAATTTGGGGAGTAGGAGTCTTATTGCTTTTCCAGAGTCTTTGTTCTACCAGTAATGTGGGACACCCCGATATTTCCAGTGACCTGAGTGGGGGCTGAGTTTGTGTAGGATAAGTTAGGGCTTTTTTTTAGTAACATTTTGGGGTACCGAACATATTTTGATCACTTTCAATATCAGGCTGAGATCACATTCTTCTGTCTATTACTTCATTCTGCCGCCCAAAAATCAGAATAAAGCGGGCTTTACACTAGAGATGAGCGAACCGGTCCCGGTTTGGCTCGAGGCCGGTTCGCCGAACGGAGGTCCCGTTCGAGTTCGGCTCGTCGAACGTTCGACGAACCGAACTCGAACTGCATAGGAAACAATGGCAGGCAATCACAAACACAGAAAAACACCTAGAAAACACCCTCAAAGGTGTCCAAAAGGTGACAAACAACTCAAACACATGGGAAAGTGACAAGGACATATACTCATGCGAAAACAAAACAGCTGGACAAGGAAAAAGAGGAGGACACACAGATATAGGCATGGCACGCCCTTCTAAAGTCATGTAAAACACCGCAAGGTGACTCCAAGCGGAGTCTCCCTTTTTTCCAAAAATTGGGCCACACAGACACCCACCCCTTCAGTGGCAGCAGTTGTGCCCCAGTTGTACACTTCACAGCTACATTTGCATCAAGCACATTCAAAAATACGCCATTCTTATCCGTCCCCAGGATGACACCGGGGTAGGTAGCAAAGTCTTTCCTGATCCCAGCTCTGTTCATCTTGGCTTCTTTTAAAAACACAGCAAGCAAGGGTTACTCCAAGCGGAGTCTCCCTTTTTTCCAAAAATTGGGCCACACAGACACCCACCCCATCAGTGGCAGCACTTGGGCCCTAGTTGCAAACAGGATGTTTTGATTTGCATCAAGCACATTCAAAAATACGCCATAATTAACCGTCCCCAGCGTGACACCGGGGTAGGTAGATAAAGTCTTTGCTGACCCATGACTTGTTCATCTTGGCTTCTTTTAAAAACAATGTAAGCAAGGGTTACTCTAAGCGGAGTCTCCCTTTTTTCCAAAAATTGGGCCCCACACACACCCACCCCTTCAGTGGCAGCAGTTGTGCCCCAGTTGTACACTTCACAGCTACATTTGCATCAAGCACATTCAAAAATACGCCATTCTTATCCGTCCCCAGGATGACACCGGGGTAGGTAGCAAAGTCTTTCCTGATCCCAGCTCTGTTCATCTTTGCTTCTTTTAAAAACACAGCAAGCAAGGGTTACTCCAAGCGGAGTCTCCCTTTTTTCCAAAAATTGGGCCACACAGACACCCACCCCATCAGTGGCAGCACTTGGGCCCTAGTTGCAAACAGGATGTTTTGATTTGCATCAAGCACATTCAAAAATACGCCATAATTAACCGTCCCCAGCATGACACCGGGGTAGGTAGATAAAGTCTTTGCTGACCCATGACTTGTTCATCTTGGCTTCTTTTAAAAACAATGTAAGCAAGGGTTACTCCAAGCGGAGTCTCCCTTTTTTCCAAAAATTGGGCCCCACACACACCCACCCCTTCAGTGGCAGCAGTTGTGCCCCAGTTGTACACTTCACAGCTACATTTGCATCAAGCACATTCAAAAATACGCCATTCTTATCCGTCCACAGGATGACACCGGGGTAGGTAGCAAAGTCTTTCCTGATCCCAGCTCTGTTCATCTTGGCTTCTTTTAAAAACACAGCAAGCAAGGGTTACTCCAAGCGGAGTCTCCCTTTTTTCCAAAAATTGGGCCACACAGACACCCACCCCATCAGTGGCAGCACTTGGGCCCTAGTTGCAAACAGGATGTTTTGATTTGCATCAAGCACATTCAAAAATACGCCATAATTAACCGTCCCCAGCATGACACCGGGGTAGGTAGATAAAGGCTTTGCTGACCCATGACTTGTTCATCTTGGCTTCTTTTAAAAACAATGTAAGCAAGGGTTACTCCAAGCGGAGTCTCCCTTTTTTCCAAAAATTGGGCCCCACTTACACCCACCCCTTCAGTGGCAGCAGTTGTGCCCCAGTTGTACACTTCACAGCTACATTTGCATCAAGCACATTCAAAAATACGCCATTCTTATCTGTCCCCAGGATGACACCGGGGTAGGTAGCAAAGTCTTTCCTGATCCCAGCTCTGTTCATCTTGGCTTCTTTTAAAAACACAGCAAGCAAGGGTTACTCCAAGCGGAGTCTCCCTTTTTTCCAAAAATTGGGCCACACAGACACCCACCCCATCAGTGGCAGCACTTGGGCCCTAGTTGCAAACAGGATGTTTTGATTTGCATCAAGCACATTCAAAAATACGCCATAATTAACCGTCCCCAGCATGACACCGGGGTAGGTAGATAAAGTCTTTGCTGACCCATGACTTGTTCATCTTGGCTTCTTTTAAAAACAATGTAAGCAAGGGTTACTCCAAGCGGAGTCTCCCTTTTTTCCAAAAATTGGGCCCCACACACACCCACCCCTTCAGTGGCAGCAGTTGTGCCCCAGTTGTACACTTCACAGCTACATTTGCATCAAGCACATTCAAAAATACGCCATTCTTATCCGTCCCCAGGATGACACCGGGGTAGGTAGCAAAGTCTTTCCTGATCCCAGCTCTGTTCATCTTGGCTTCTTTTAAAAACACAGCAAGCAAGGGTTACTCCAAGCGGAGTCTCCCTTTTTTCCAAAAATTGGGCCACACAGACACCCACCCCATCAGTGGCAGCACTTGGGCCCTAGTTGCAAACTGGATGTTTTGATTTGCATCAAGCACATTCAAAAATACGCCATAATTAACCGTCCCCAGCGTGACACCGGGGTAGGTAGATAAAGTCTTTGCTGACCCATGACTTGTTCATCTTGGCTTCTTTTAAAAACAATGTAAGCAAGGGTTACTCCAAGCGGAGTCTCCCTTTTTTCCAAAAATTGGGCCCCACACACACCCACCCATTCAGTGGCAGCACTTGTGCCCTAGTTGTACACTTCACAGCTAGATTTGCATCAAGCACATTCCAAATCCACAAGCATTTACTCTCCCCAGGATGACACAGGGGTTGTAAATTCCTTCTGGATCCATGACTTGTTCATTTTGATGAACGTCAGTCTGTCCACATTGTCACTGGACAGACGCGTGCGCTTATCTGTCAGCACACACCCAGCAGCACTGAAGACACGTTCAGAGACAACGCTGGCAGCTGGACACGACAAAATCTCCAAGGCGTAACTGGAGAGCTCTG
This sequence comes from Anomaloglossus baeobatrachus, assembly GCF_048569485.1. NCBI lineage: Eukaryota > Metazoa > Chordata > Amphibia > Anura > Aromobatidae > Anomaloglossus > Anomaloglossus baeobatrachus. The sequence goes on from NC_134357.1 coordinate 220,614,359, forward strand.
GCCATTTTTCTAGGTTTGAAGCCCAAAAGGAGCAAGGTTCCAGTTGCACAGTCATGGCATCGATGTTCATTTGGAGATACTCCTGTATCATCCTCTCCAGCCGTTGAGTATGTGTCAGACTTGTTGTCTCTGGTGGCCTTGCAAAGGAGGGTCTAAAAAAATTATGAAAAGATTCCATAAAATTGCTGTTACCAGCACCAGATACGGTCCTACTGGTACGGGTAGACTGTTGAAGATGACGAGACCGTCCCATGTTTGTCAAGTTACAACTGGGAGATTCCCTCCCTGCACCTGCACGGTTGTTTGGTGGAAAAGCCGAGCTAAGATCGAGTAACAGCTTCTGCTGATACTCCTGCATACGTGCGTCCCTTTCTATGGCTGGAATTATGTCACAAAATTTGGACTTGTACCGGGGATCTAATAGTGTGGCAATCCAGTAGTCATCATCACTTCTAATTTTGACAATACGACTGTCATGTTGGAGGTAGTGCAACAAAAAGGCACTCATGTGTCTTGCGCAGCCATGCGGACCAAGTCCACGCTGTGTTTGTGGCATAGAGGTGCTACCCGTTCTTTCTTCCTCTGACATCTCCCCCCAACCTCTTTCAACTGAAATTTGACCAAGGTCTCCCTCATCCGCTGAGTCTTCCATGTCCATGGACAGTTCGTCCTCCATTTCTTCATGTTCTCCTGCACCTTGCTCAACATTTCGCCTGCTACTATGCGCCCTTGTCGATCCCTGTCCCCCATGGTCCCATGCCTGCTGCGTTGGTGATGATGAACGTCTGGACCTTGGTGATGTTGTTGTCCCTTGCGCATATGAATCCTCCTGTAGTTCCTCCCCTTCATGTTGTCCCACCCCCTGACTCCGAATAGTGTTTAGCGTGTGCTCCAGCATGTAAATGACTGGAATCGTCATGCTGATAATGGCATTGTCAGAGCTAAACATATTCGTCGCCATGTCGAAACTGTGCAGAAGGGTGCATAGGTCCTTGATCTGAGACCACTCCATCAGGGTGATCTGCCCCACCTCTGCAGCTCGTTGGCCCAGGCTATACGTCATGACGTATTGCACCAGGGCTCTGCGGTGCTGCCACAGTCGCTGTAACATGTGGAGAGTTGAATTCCAGCGTGTCGCCACATCGCATTTCAGGCGATGAACCGGCAGGCCGAAAGACTTCTGGAGCGATGCAAGTCGCTCTGCTGCGGCGCTTGAATGGCGGAAGTGAGCAGACAGTTTTCGTGCCCTGTTCAGAAGGCCATCTAGGCCGGGATAGTGTGTTAAAAATTGCTGGACGACAAGGTTCAACACGTGAGCCATACAAGGTACGTGTGTCACCTTGCCCAGGCGAAGGGCCGCACCCAGGTTTGCAGCATTGTCGCACACGGCCTTACCAGGCTGCAGGTTGAGTGGAGACAACCATTTATTAAACTCGGACCGCAGAGCTGACCACAACTCCTCAGCTGTGTGACTCTTATTCCCAAGACATGTCAAGCTAAAGACCGCCTGATGCCGTTGCGCTCTGCTGCCAGCATAGTAATGAGGGGTGCGTGATTCCTTCTGCGCAGTGAGAACGCTGGTGGCCTGACCAGGCAGGCTTGGGGCGGAGGTGGAGGACCCAGATGAGGTGGAGGATGCAGAAGCAGTGGCGGAACTTGGACAGACAGAGGATTGACACACAAGTCGTGGGGACGGCAAGACTTGTGCAGCAGACCCTTCACCATCTATCACCATAGTTACCCAGTGCCCAGTCAGCGACATGTAACGTCCCTGTCCATGCTTACTGGTCCAAGTATCGGTGGTGAAATGCACCCATTCACACACAGAGTTTCTCAAGGAAGCGGTGATGTTGTGTGCGACATGCTGGTGTAGCGCGGGCACACCTTTCTTAGAGAAGTAGTGGCGACTAGGCATCTGGTACTGGGGCACAGCGACAGACATAAGGTATCTAAAATCCTGTGTGTCCACTAGGCGGAAAGGCAGCATTTCGGTAGCCAACAGCTTACAGAGGGATAGAGTCAACCTCTTAGCTTTGTCATGGGTCGCAGGAAGTGGCCTTTTATTTGACCACATCTGAGGGACAGAGATCTGGCTGCTGTGTGTAGACGGTGTTGAGTAGGGTGTCCCTGGAAAAATGCAGGTTTGTGAGGAAAGTGCAGGCGGAGACATGATGTTGCCTTCATCCAACGTTGGTGCTATCGATGTCTGAGAGAGCTGTACACACTCACTTGTTTCCCCTTCCAAACCAACTGACGACCTACCAAGCAAACTGCCTGTTGCGGTTACAGTGGTGGAAGTTTTGCGTGGAAAAACAGGTGTGACAGCTGTCCCCACAGTCCTAGAAGATGAAGAGCGCGCGGATGCACTGGAAGGGGCAGGCGGTGGATGGTTCGCCCTGCTAGGCCGCATTGCAGCACAGTGAGCTTCCCACGGGGACCTATGATATTTATTCATGTGACGATTCATGGAAGAAGTTGTCAAGCTGCTGAGGTTTTGACCTCTACTAAGAGAACCATGACCAAGTTTACAGATCACATAATTTGGGCGATCTTTTTCTATGTCAAAAAAGGACCAGGCTAGGCAAGGCTTAGAGGCCATGCGACCTGTTGATCCACCCCGAATAATGCTCATAGGCAGAGTGGTGGCTGAGGATGCAGTTGTAGACGTGCTACCAGTGCTCCGACTCTGTCCAGGAAGGCGCAAGGTAACTTCGTCGTCGGTTGCATCCTCCTCCACCGCCTCTGTTGACCTCCTCGAGTGCCTGACTGGGGGTTGACAGTAGGTGGGATCTAGAACTTCATCATCAATTGTTGTGTTTGCACTCCCCTCCCCCTCAGACCGAGCCTCTTCTTGCCCTGACCGAATATTTAAGTTGTCATCCCAATCGGGTATCTGCGTCTCATCTTCATCAGTATGTTCCTCAGTGTCTATAACCACAGGTGTTACAGTTTGTGACAAAGGGTCATCATTATGCTCAGAAACTTGGTCCTCACGGCCTGAATCAGACTCACAAAGGTTCTGGGCATCACTGCAGACCATTTCCTGTTCTGTACTCACTGTAGCTTGGGAGCAGACCTCTGATTCCCAGGCTATAGTGTGACTGAACAGCTCTGCAGACTCAGCCATCTCAGTTCCACCATACTGTGCAGGGATGATGGAGACTTCAGAGCTGGGAGAAATCAAGTGTGATTGGGATGACAACTCAGAGGACTGGTGATTTTTGGATGCGGTACTTGAAGTGGCTGAGAGGGCACTTGTTGGACCACTTGAGATCCATTCAAGCATTTTCCTTTTTTGCCCATCATCTACCTTTCTTCCTGTTGTTCGTGTCCGTAAAAAAGGGAGCACATCAGATTGTCCACGGTAAGTAGTAGACATCTTACTTTTGCAGGTAGATGGTCTATCTTCAGCAGATGATAATGGAGCTTTGCCACCTTCCCCACAGACAAAACCTTTTTTGCCTTTTCCACCACGCCTCTTCCCCTTTCCACCAGCATCTGTCATTTTGCCACTCATGTTGATTGCGACAAGATTGTGGACTGAAAATGTGGTAGTAAAAATTGAGAGGTGGTGAAGATTGCATTGGTGGTTTAGCTTTATTAACAGCAGAATAATAAAGAATAAATATCCCTGACAATGCAACTACGGCCCTTAAACTGGCAGCAAAAATTGCTAGTATAATGGCTTAGTTATAATGAGTTGGAGTGTGCAATGCAGGCAGACGCGCTCTGCAAATGTCTTTGCACTAGTGGGAATATAGCAAAGTCCAATAGCCACAGATAGGATGCCACTAGGTACACTGAGTGTTTGCTAGTATAATGGCTTAGTTATAATGAGTTGGAGTGTGCAATGCAGGCAGACGCGCTCTGCAAATGTCTTTGCACTAGTGGGACTATAGCAAAGTCCAATAGCCACGTATAGGATGCCACTAGGTACACTGAGTGTTTCCTAGTATAATGGCTTAGTTATGAGTTGGAGTGTGCAATGCAGGCAGATGCGCTCTGCAAATGTCTTTGCACTAGTGGGACTATAGCAAAGTCCAATAGCCACGTATAGGATGCCACTAGGTACACTGAGTGTTTGCTAGTATAATGGCTTAGTTATAATGAGTTGGAGTGTGCAATGCAGGCAGACGCGCTCTGCAAATGTCTTTGCACTAGTGGGACTATAGCAAAGTCCAATAGCCACAGATAGGATGCCACTAGGTACACTGACTGTTTGCTAGTATAATGGCTTAGTTATAATGAGTTGGAGTGTGCAATGCAGGCAGACGCGCTCTGCAAATGTCTTTGCACTAGTGGGACTATAGCAAAGTCCAATAGCCACAGATAGGATGCCACTAGGTACACTGAGTGTTTGCTAGTATAATGGCTTAGTTATAATGAGTTGGAGTGTGCAATGCAGGCAGACGCGCTCTGCAAATGTCTTTGCACTAGTGGGACTATAGCAAAGTCCAATAGCCACAGATAGGATGCCACTAGGTACACTGAGTGTTTGCTAGTATAATGGCGTAGTTATAATGAGTTGGAGTGTGCAATGCAGGCAGACGCGCTCTGCAAATGTCTTTGCACTAGTGGGACTATAGCAAAATCTAATAGCCACAGATAGGATGCCACTAGGTACACTGAGTGTTTGCTAGTATAATGGCTTAGTTATAATGAGTTGGAGTGTGCAATGCAGGCACACGCGCTCTGCAAATGCCTTTGCACTAGTGGGACTATAGCAAAGTCCAATAGCCACGTATAGGATGCCACTAGGTACACTGAGTGTTTGCTAGTATAATGGCTTAGTTATAATGAGTTGGAGTGTGCAATGCAGGCAGACGCGCTCTGCAAATGTCTTTGCACTAGTGGGACTATAGCAAAGTCCAATAGCCACAGATAGGATGCCACTAGGTACACTGAGTGTTTGCTAGTATAATGGCTTAGTTATAATGAGTTGGAGTGTGCAATGCAGGCAGACGCGCTCTGCAAATGTCTTTGCACTAGTGGGACTATAGCAAAGTCCAATAGCCACGTATAGGATGCCACTAGGTACACTGAGTGTTTGCTAGTATAATGGCTTAGTTATGAGTTGGAGTGTGCAATGCAGGCAGATGCGCTCTGCAAATGTCTTTGCACTAGTGGGACTATAGCAAAGTCCAATAGCCACGTATAGGATGCCACTAGGTACACTGAGTGTTTGCTAGTATAATGGCTTAGTTATAATGAGTTGGAGTGTGCAATGCAGGCAGACGCGCTCTGCAAATGTTTTTGCACTAGTGGGACTATAGCAAAGTCCAATAGCCACAGATAGAATGCCACTAGGTACACTGAGTGTTTGCTAGTATAATGGCTTAGTTATAATGAGTTGGAGTGTGCAATGCAGGCAGACGCGCTCTGCAAATGTCTTTGCACTAGTGTGACTATAGCAAAGTCCAATAGCCACGTATAGGATGCCACTAGGTACACTGAGTGTTTGCTAGTATAATGGCTTAGTTATAATGAGTTGGAGTGTGCAATGCAGGCAGACGCGCTCTGCAAATGTCTTTGCACTAGTGGGACTATAGCAAAGTCCAATAGCCACAGATAGGATGCCACTAGGTACACTGAGTGTTTGCTAGTATAATGGCTTAGTTATAATGAGTTGGAGTGTGCAATGCAGGCAGACGCGCTCTGCAAATGTCTTTGCACTAGTGGGGCTATAGCAAAGTCCAATAGCCACGTATAGGATGCCACTAGGTACACTGAGTGTTTGCTAGTATAATGGCTTAGTTATGAGTTGGAGTGTGCAATGCAGGCAGATGCGCTCTGCAAATGTCTTTGCACTAGTGGGACTATAGCAAAGTCCAATAGCCACGTATAGGATGCCACTAGGTACACTGAGTGTTTGCTAGTATAATGGCTTAGTTATAATGAGTTGGAGTGTGCAATGCAGGCAGACGCGCTCTGCAAATGTCTTTGCACTAGTGGGACTATAGCAAAGTCCAATAGCCACGTATAGGATGCCACTAGGTACACTGAGTGTTTGCTAGTATAATGGCTTAGTTATAATGAGTTGGAGTGTGCAATGCAGGCAGACGCAGTCTGCAAATGTCTTTGCACTAGTGGGACTATAGCAAAGTCCAATAGCCACAGATAGGATGCCACTAGGTACACTGAGTGTTTGCTAGTATAATGGCTTAGTTATAATGAGTTGGAGTGTGCAATGCAGGCAGACGCGCTCTGCAAATGTCTTTGCACTAGTGGGACTATAGCAAAGTCCAATAGCCACAGATAGGATGCCACTAGGTACACTGAGTGTTTGCTAGTATAATGGCTTAGTTATAATGAGTTGGAGTGTGCAATGCAGGCAGACGCGCTCTGCAAATGTCTTTGCACTAGTGGGACTATAGCAAAGTCCAATAGCCACAGATAGGATGCCACTAGGTACACTGAGTGTTTGCTAGTATAATGGCTTAGTTATAATGAGTTGGAGTGTGCAATGCAGGCAGACGCGCTCTGCAAATGTCTTTGCACTAGTGGGACTATAGCAAAGTCCAATAGCCACAGATAGGATGCCACTAGGTACACTGAGTGTTTGCTAGTATAATGGCTTAGTTATAATGAGTTGGAGTGTGCAATGCAGGCAGACGCGCTCTGCAAATGTCTTTGCACTAGTGGGACTATAGCAAAGTCCAATAGCCACGTATAGGATGCCACTAGGTACACTGAGTGTTTGCTAGTATAATGGCTTAGTTATAATGAGTTGGAGTGTGCAATGCAGGCAGACGCGCTCTGCAAATGTCTTTGCACTAGTGGGACTATAGCAAAGTCCAATAGCCACAGATAGGATGCCACTAGGTACACTGAGTGTTTGCTAGTATAATGGCTTAGTTATAATGAGTTGGAGTGTGCAATGCAGGCAGACGCGCTCTGCAAATGTCTTTGCACTAGTGTGACTATAGCAAAGTCCAATAGCCACGTATAGGATGCCACTAGGTACACTGAGTGTTTGCTAGTATAATGGCTTAGTTATAATGAGTTGGAGTGTGCAATGCAGGCAGACGCGCTCTGCAAATGTCTTTGCACTAGTGGGATTATAGCAAAGTCCAATAGCCACAGATAGGATGCCACTAGGTACACTGAGTGTTTGCTAGTATAATGGCTTAGTTATAATGAGTTGGAGTGTGCAATGCAGGCAGATGCGCTCTGCAAATGTCTTTGCACTACTGGGACTATAGCAAAGTCCAATAGCCACAGATAGGATGCCACTTGGTACACTGAGTGTTTGATAGTATAATGGCTTAGTTATCATGAGTTGGAGTGTGCAATGCAGGCAGACGCGCTCTGCAAATTTCTTTGCACTAGTGGGACTATAGCAAAGTCCAATAGCCACAGATAGGATGCCACTAGGTACACTGAGTGTTTGCTAGTATAATGGCTTAGTTATAATGAGTTGGAGTGTGCAATGCAGGCAGACGCGCTCTGCAAATGTCTTTGCACTAGTGTGACTATAGCAAAGTCCAATAGCCACGTATAGGATGCCACTAGGTACACTGAGTGTTTGCTAGTATAATGGCTTAGTTATAATGAGTTGGAGTGTGCAATGCAGGCAGACGCGCTCTGCAAATGTCTTTGCACTAGTGGGACTATAGCAAAGTCCAATAGCCACAGATAGGATGCCACTAGGTACACTGAGTGTTTGCTAGTATAATGGCTTAGTTATAATGAGTTGGAGTGTGCAATGCAGGCAGACGCGCTCTGCAAATGTCTTTGCACTAGTGGGACTATAGCAAAGTCCAATAGCCACGTATAGGATGCCACTAGGTACACTGAGTTTTTGCTAGTATAATGGCTTAGTTATGAGTTGGAGTGTGCAATGCAGGCAGATGCGCTCTGCAAATGTCTTTGCACTAGTGGGACTATAGCAAAGTCCAATAGCCACGTATAGGATGCCACTAGGTACGCTGAGTGTTTGCTAGTATAATGGCTTAGTTATAATGAGTTGGAGTGTGCAATGCAGGCAGACGCGCTCTGCAAATGTCTTTGCACTAGTGGGACTATAGCAAAGTCCAATAGCCACGTATAGGATGCCACTAGGTACACTGAGTGTTTGCTAGTATAATGGCTTAGTTATAATGAGTTGGAGTGTGCAATGCAGGCAGACGCGCTCTGCAAATGTCTTTGCACTAGTGGGACTATAGCAAAGTCCAATAGCCACAGATAGGATGCCACTAGGTACACTGAGTGTTTGCTAGTATAATGGCTTAGTTATAATGAGTTGGAGTGTGCAATGCAGGCAGACGCGCTCTGCAAATGTCTTTGCACTAGTGGGACTATAGCAAAGTCCAATAGCCACGTATAGGATGCCACTAGGTACACTGAGTGTTTGCTAGTATAATGGCTTAGTTATAATGAGTTGGAGTGTGCAATGCAGGCAGACGCGCTCTGCAAATGTCTTTGCACTAGTGGGACTATAGCAAAGTCCAATAGCCACAGATAGGATGCCACTAGGTACACTGAGTGTTTGCTAGTATAATGGCTTAGTTATAATGAGTTGGAGTGTGCAATGCAGGCAGATGCGCTCTGCAAATGTCTTTGCACTACTGGGACTATAGCAAAGTCCAATAGCCACAGATAGGATGCCACTTGGTACACTGAGTGTTTGCTAGTATAATGGCTTAGTTATCATGAGTTGGAGTGTGAATGCAGGCAGACGCGCTCTGCAAATGTCTTTGCACTAGTGGGACTATAGCAAAGTCCAATAGCCACAGATAGGATGCCACTAGGTACACTGAGTGTTTGCTAGTATAATGGCTTAGTTATAATGAGTTGGAGTGTGCAATGCAGGCAGACGCGCTCTGCAAATGTCTTTGCACTAGTGGGACTATAGCAAAGTCCAATAGCCACAGATAGGATGCCACTAGGTACACTGAGTGTTTGCTAGTATAATGGCTTAGTTATAATGAGTTGGAGTGTGCAATGCAGGCAGACGCGCTCTGCAAATGTCTTTGCACTAGTGGGATTATAGCAAAGTCCAATAGCCACAGATAGGATGCCACTAGGTACACTGAGTGTTTGCTAGTATAATGGCTTAGTTATAATGAGTTGGAGTGTGCAATGCAGGCAGATGCGCTCTGCAAATGTCTTTGCACTACTGGGACTATAGCAAAGTCCAATAGCCACAGATAGGATGCCACTTGGTACACTGAGTGTTTGATAGTATAATGGCTTAGTTATCATGAGTTGGAGTGTGCAATGCAGGCAGACGCGCTCTGCAAATTTCTTTGCACTAGTGGGACTATAGCAAAGTCCAATAGCCACAGATAGGATGCCACTAGGTACACTGAGTGTTTGCTAGTATAATGGCTTAGTTATAATGAGTTGGAGTGTGCAATGCAGGCAGACGCGCTCTGCAAATGTCTTTGCACTAGTGGGACTATAGCAAAGTCCAATAGCCACAGATAGGATGCCACTAGGTACACTGAGTGTTTGCTAGTATAATGGCTTAGTTATAATGAGTTGGAGTGTGCAATGCAGGCAGACGCGCTCTGCAAATGTCTTTGCACTAGTGTGACTATAGCAAAGTCCAATAGCCACGTATAGGATGCCACTAGGTACACTGAGTGTTTGCTAGTATAATGGCTTAGTTATAATGAGTTGGAGTGTGCAATGCAGGCAGACGCGCTCTGCAAATGTCTTTGCACTAGTGGGACTATAGCAAAGTCCAATAGCCACAGATAGGATGCCACTAGGTACACTGAGTGTTTGCTAGTATAATGGCTTAGTTATAATGAGTTGGAGTGTGCAATGCAGGCAGACGCGCTCTGCAAATGTCTTTGCACTAGTGGGACTATAGCAAAGTCCAATAGCCACGTATAGGATGCCACTAGGTACACTGAGTTTTTGCTAGTATAATGGCTTAGTTATGAGTTGGAGTGTGCAATGCAGGCAGATGCGCTCTGCAAATGTCTTTGCACTAGTGGGACTATAGCAAAGTCCAATAGCCACGTATAGGATGCCACTAGGTACGCTGAGTGTTTGCTAGTATAATGGCTTAGTTATAATGAGTTGGAGTGTGCAATGCAGGCAGACGCGCTCTGCAAATGTCTTTGCACTAGTGGGACTATAGCAAAGTCCAATAGCCACGTATAGGATGCCACTAGGTACACTGAGTGTTTGCTAGTATAATGGCTTAGTTATAATGAGTTGGAGTGTGCAATGCAGGCAGACGCGCTCTGCAAATGTCTTTGCACTAGTGGGACTATAGCAAAGTCCAATAGCCACAGATAGGATGCCACTAGGTACACTGAGTGTTTGCTAGTATAATGGCTTAGTTATAATGAGTTGGAGTGTGCAATGCAGGCAGACGCGCTCTGCAAATGTCTTTGCACTAGTGGGACTATAGCAAAGTCCAATAGCCACGTATAGGATGCCACTAGGTACACTGAGTGTTTGCTAGTATAATGGCTTAGTTATAATGAGTTGGAGTGTGCAATGCAGGCAGACGCGCTCTGCAAATGTCTTTGCACTAGTGGGACTATAGCAAAGTCCAATAGCCACAGATAGGATGCCACTAGGTACACTGAGTGTTTGCTAGTATAATGGCTTAGTTATAATGAGTTGGAGTGTGCAATGCAGGCAGATGCGCTCTGCAAATGTCTTTGCACTACTGGGACTATAGCAAAGTCCAATAGCCACAGATAGGATGCCACTTGGTACACTGAGTGTTTGCTAGTATAATGGCTTAGTTATCATGAGTTGGAGTGTGAATGCAGGCAGACGCGCTCTGCAAATGTCTTTGCACTAGTGGGACTATAGCAAAGTCCAATAGCCACAGATAGGATGCCACTAGGTACACTGAGTGTTTGCTAGTATAATGGCTTAGTTATAATGAGTTGGAGTGTGCAATGCAGGCAGACGCGCTCTGCAAATGTCTTTGCACTAGTGGGACTATAGCAAAGTCCAATAGCCACAGATAGGATGCCACTAGGTACACTGAGTGTTTGCTAGTATAATGGCTTAGTTATAATGAGTTGGAGTGTGCAATGCAGGCAGACGCGCTCTGCAAATGTCTTTGCACTAGTGTGACTATAGCAAAGTCCAATAGCCACGTATAGGATGCCACTAGGTACACTGAGTGTTTGCTAGTATAATGGCTTAGTTATAATGAGTTGGAGTGTGCAATGCAGGCAGACGTGCTGCAAATATCTTTGCACTAGTGTGAATAGACAAAAGTCCAATAGCCACGTATAGGATGCCACTAGGTACACTGAGTGTTTGCTAGTATAATGGCTTAGTTATAATTAGTTGGAGTGTGCAATGCAGGCAGACGCGCTCTGCAAATGTCTTTGCACTAGTGGGACTATAGCAAAGTCCAATAGCCACAGATAGGATGCCACTAGGTACACTGAGTGTTTGCTAGTATAATGGCTTAGTTATAATGAGTTGGAGTGTGCAATGCAGGCAGACGCGCTCTGCAAATGTCTTTGCACTAGTGGGACTATAGCAAAGTCCAATAGCCACGTATAGGATGCCACTAGGTACACTGAGTGTTTGCTAGTATAATGGCTTAGTTATGAGTTGGAGTGTGCAATGCAGGCAGATGCGCTCTGCAAATGTCTTTGCACTAGTGGGACTATAGCAAAGTCCAATAGCCACGTATAGGATGCCACTAGGTACACTGAGTGTTTGCTAGTATAATGGCTTAGTTATAATGAGTTGGAGTGTGCAATGCAGGCAGACGCGCTCTGCAAATGTCTTTGCACTAGTGGGACTATAGCAAAGTCCAATAGCCACAGATAGGATGCCACTAGGTACACTGAGTGTTTGCTAGTATAATGGCTTAGTTATAATGAGTTGGAGTGTGCAATGCAGGCAGACGCGCTCTGCAAATGTCTTTGCACTAGTGGGACTATAGCAAAGTCCAATAGCCACAGATAGGATGCCACTAGGTACACTGAGTGTTTGCTAGTATAATGGCTTAGTTATAATGAGTTGGAGTGTGCAATGCAGGCAGACGCGCTCTGCAAATGTCTTTGCACTAGTGGGACTATAGCAAAGTCCAATAGCCACAGATAGGATGCCACTAGGTACACTGAGTGTTTGCTAGTATAATGGCTTAGTTATAATGAGTTGGAGTGTGCAATGCAGGCAGACGCGCTCTGCAAATGTCTTTGCACTAGTGGGACTATAGCAAAGTCCAATAGCCACGTATAGGATGCCACTAGGTACACTGAGTGTTTGCTAGTATAATGGCTTAGTTATAATGAGTTGGAGTGTGCAATGCAGGCAGACGCGCTCTACAAATGTCTTTGCACTAGTGGGACTATAGCAAAGTCCAATAGCCACAGATAGGATGCCACTAGGTACACTGAGTGTTTGCTAGTATAATGGCTTAGTTATAATGAGTTGGAGTGTGCAATGCAGGCAGACGCGCTCTGCAAATGTCTTTGCACTAGTGGGACTATAGCAAAGTCCAATAGCCACAGATAGGATGCCACTAGGTACACTGAGTGTTTGCTAGTATAATGGCTTAGTTATAATGAGTTGGAGTGTGCAATGCAGGCAGATGCGCTCTGCAAATGTCTTTGCACTACTGGGACTATAGCAAAGTCCAATAGCCACAGATAGGATGCCACTTGGTACACTGAGTGTTTGCTAGTATAATGGCTTAGTTATCATGAGTTGGAGTGTGCAATGCAGGCAGACGCGCTCTGCAAATGTCTTTGCACTAGTGGGACTATAGCAAAGTCCAATAGCCACAGATAGGATGCCACTAGGTACACTGAGTGTTTGCTAGTATAATGGCTTAGTTATAATGAGTTGGAGTGTGCAATGCAGGCAGACGCGCTCTGCAAATGTCTTTGCACTAGTGGGACTATAGCAAAGTCCAATAGCCACAGATAGGATGCCACTAGGTACACTGAGTGTTTGCTAGTATAATGGCTTAGTTATAATGAGTTGGAGTGTGCAATGCAGGCAGACGCGCTCTGCAAATGTCTTTGCACTAGTGGGACTATAGCAAAGTCCAATAGCCACGTATAGGATGCCACTAGGTACACTGAGTTTTTGCTAGTATAATGGCTTAGTTATGAGTTGGAGTGTGCAATGCAGGCAGATGCGCTCTGCAAATGTCTTTGCACTAGTGGGACTATAGCAAAGTCCAATAGCCACGTATAGGATGCCACTAGGTACGCTGAGTGTTTGCTAGTATAATGGCTTAGTTATAATGAGTTGGAGTGTGCAATGCAGGCAGACGCGCTCTGCAAATGTCTTTGCACTAGTGGGACTATAGCAAAGTCCAATAGCCACAGATAGGATGCCACTAGGTACACTGAGTGTTTGCTAGTATAATGGCTTAGTTATAATGAGTTGGAGTGTGCAATGCAGGCAGACGCGCTCTGCAAATGTCTTTGCACTAGTGGGACTATAGCAAAGTCCAATAGCCACAGATAGGATGCCACTAGGTACACTGAGTGTTTGCTAGTATAATGGCTTAGTTATAATGAGTTGGAGTGTGCAATGCAGGCAGACGCGCTCTGCAAATGTCTTTGCACTAGTGGGACTATAGCAAAGTCCAATAGCCACAGATAGGATGCCACTAGGTACACTGAGTGTTTGCTAGTATAATGGCTTAGTTATAATGAGTTGGAGTGTGCAATGCAGGCAGACGCGCTCTGCAAATGTCTTTGCACTAGTGGGACTATAGCAAAGTCCAATAGCCACGTATAGGATGCCACTAGGTACACTGAGTGTTTGCTAGTATAATGGCTTAGTTATAATGAGTTGGAGTGTGCAATGCAGGCAGATGCGCTCTGCAAATGTCTTTGCACTACTGGGACTATAGCAAAGTCCAATAGCCACAGATAGGATGCCACTTGGTACACTGAGTGTTTGCTAGTATAATGGCTTAGTTATCATGAGTTGGAGTGTGAATGCAGGCAGACGCGCTCTGCAAATGTCTTTGCACTAGTGGGACTATAGCAAAGTCCAATAGCCACAGATAGGATGCCACTAGGTACACTGAGTGTTTGCTAGTATAATGGCTTAGTTATAATGAGTTGGAGTGTGCAATGCAGGCAGACGCGCTCTGCAAATGTCTTTGCACTAGTGTGACTATAGCAAAGTCCAATAGCCACGTATAGGATGCCACTAGGTACACTGAGTGTTTGCTAGTATAATGGCTTAGTTATAATGAGTTGGAGTGTGCAATGCAGGCAGACGTGCTGCAAATATCTTTGCACTAGTGTGAATAGACAAAAGTCCAATAGCCACGTATAGGATGCCACTAGGTACACTGAGTGTTTGCTAGTATAATGGCTTAGTTATAATTAGTTGGAGTGTGCAATGCAGGCAGACGCGCTCTGCAAATGTCTTTGCACTAGTGGGACTATAGCAAAGTCCAATAGCCACAGATAGGATGCCACTAGGTACACTGAGTGTTTGCTAGTATAATGGCTTAGTTATAATGAGTTGGAGTGTGCAATGCAGGCAGACGCGCTCTGCAAATGTCTTTGCACTAGTGGGACTATAGCAAAGTCCAATAGCCACGTATAGGATGCCACTAGGTACACTGAGTGTTTGCTAGTATAATGGCTTAGTTATGAGTTGGAGTGTGCAATGCAGGCAGATGCGCTCTGCAAATGTCTTTGCACTAGTGGGACTATAGCAAAGTCCAATAGCCACGTATAGGATGCCACTAGGTACACTGAGTGTTTGCTAGTATAATGGCTTAGTTATAATGAGTTGGAGTGTGCAATGCAGGCAGACGCGCTCTGCAAATGTCTTTGCACTAGTGGGACTATAGCAAAGTCCAATAGCCACAGATAGGATGCCACTAGGTACACTGAGTGTTTGCTAGTATAATGGCTTAGTTATAATGAGTTGGAGTGTGCAATGCAGGCAGACGCGCTCTGCAAATGTCTTTGCACTAGTGGGACTATAGCAAAGTCCAATAGCCACAGATAGGATGCCACTAGGTACACTGAGTGTTTGCTAGTATAATGGCTTAGTTATAATGAGTTGGAGTGTGCAATGCAGGCAGACGCGCTCTGCAAATGTCTTTGCACTAGTGGGACTATAGCAAAGTCCAATAGCCACAGATAGGATGCCACTAGGTACACTGAGTGTTTGCTAGTATAATGGCTTAGTTATAATGAGTTGGAGTGTGCAATGCAGGCAGACGCGCTCTGCAAATGTCTTTGCACTAGTGGGACTATAGCAAAGTCCAATAGCCACGTATAGGATGCCACTAGGTACACTGAGTGTTTGCTAGTATAATGGCTTAGTTATAATGAGTTGGAGTGTGCAATGCAGGCAGACGCGCTCTACAAATGTCTTTGCACTAGTGGGACTATAGCAAAGTCCAATAGCCACAGATAGGATGCCACTAGGTACACTGAGTGTTTGCTAGTATAATGGCTTAGTTATAATGAGTTGGAGTGTGCAATGCAGGCAGACGCGCTCTGCAAATGTCTTTGCACTAGTGGGACTATAGCAAAGTCCAATAGCCACAGATAGGATGCCACTAGGTACACTGAGTGTTTGCTAGTATAATGGCTTAGTTATAATGAGTTGGAGTGTGCAATGCAGGCAGATGCGCTCTGCAAATGTCTTTGCACTACTGGGACTATAGCAAAGTCCAATAGCCACAGATAGGATGCCACTTGGTACACTGAGTGTTTGCTAGTATAATGGCTTAGTTATCATGAGTTGGAGTGTGCAATGCAGGCAGACGCGCTCTGCAAATGTCTTTGCACTAGTGGGACTATAGCAAAGTCCAATAGCCACAGATAGGATGCCACTAGGTACACTGAGTGTTTGCTAGTATAATGGCTTAGTTATAATGAGTTGGAGTGTGCAATGCAGGCAGACGCGCTCTGCAAATGTCTTTGCACTAGTGGGACTATAGCAAAGTCCAATAGCCACAGATAGGATGCCACTAGGTACACTGAGTGTTTGCTAGTATAATGGCTTAGTTATAATGAGTTGGAGTGTGCAATGCAGGCAGACGCGCTCTGCAAATGTCTTTGCACTAGTGGGACTATAGCAAAGTCCAATAGCCACGTATAGGATGCCACTAGGTACACTGAGTTTTTGCTAGTATAATGGCTTAGTTATGAGTTGGAGTGTGCAATGCAGGCAGATGCGCTCTGCAAATGTCTTTGCACTAGTGGGACTATAGCAAAGTCCAATAGCCACGTATAGGATGCCACTAGGTACGCTGAGTGTTTGCTAGTATAATGGCTTAGTTATAATGAGTTGGAGTGTGCAATGCAGGCAGACGCGCTCTGCAAATGTCTTTGCACTAGTGGGACTATAGCAAAGTCCAATAGCCACAGATAGGATGCCACTAGGTACACTGAGTGTTTGCTAGTATAATGGCTTAGTTATAATGAGTTGGAGTGTGCAATGCAGGCAGACGCGCTCTGCAAATGTCTTTGCACTAGTGGGACTATAGCAAAGTCCAATAGCCACAGATAGGATGCCACTAGGTACACTGAGTGTTTGCTAGTATAATGGCTTAGTTATAATGAGTTGGAGTGTGCAATGCAGGCAGACGCGCTCTGCAAATGTCTTTGCACTAGTGGGACTATAGCAAAGTCCAATAGCCACAGATAGGATGCCACTAGGTACACTGAGTGTTTGCTAGTATAATGGCTTAGTTATAATGAGTTGGAGTGTGCAATGCAGGCAGACGCGCTCTGCAAATGTCTTTGCACTAGTGGGACTATAGCAAAGTCCAATAGCCACGTATAGGATGCCACTAGGTACACTGAGTGTTTGCTAGTATAATGGCTTAGTTATAATGAGTTGGAGTGTGCAATGCAGGCAGATGCGCTCTGCAAATGTCTTTGCACTACTGGGACTATAGCAAAGTCCAATAGCCACAGATAGGATGCCACTTGGTACACTGAGTGTTTGCTAGTATAATGGCTTAGTTATCATGAGTTGGAGTGTGAATGCAGGCAGACGCGCTCTGCAAATGTCTTTGCACTAGTGGGACTATAGCAAAGTCCAATAGCCACAGATAGGATGCCACTAGGTACACTGAGTGTTTGCTAGTATAATGGCTTAGTTATAATGAGTTGGAGTGTGCAATGCAGGCAGACGCGCTCTGCAAATGTCTTTGCACTAGTGTGACTATAGCAAAGTCCAATAGCCACGTATAGGATGCCACTAGGTACACTGAGTGTTTGCTAGTATAATGGCTTAGTTATAATGAGTTGGAGTGTGCAATGCAGGCAGACGTGCTGCAAATATCTTTGCACTAGTGTGAATAGACAAAAGTCCAATAGCCACGTATAGGATGCCACTAGGTACACTGAGTGTTTGCTAGTATAATGGCTTAGTTATAATTAGTTGGAGTGTGCAATGCAGGCAGACGCGCTCTGCAAATGTCTTTGCACTAGTGGGACTATAGCAAAGTCCAATAGCCACAGATAGGATGCCACTAGGTACACTGAGTGTTTGCTAGTATAATGGCTTAGTTATAATGAGTTGGAGTGTGCAATGCAGGCAGACGCGCTCTGCAAATGTCTTTGCACTAGTGGGACTATAGCAAAGTCCAATAGCCACGTATAGGATGCCACTAGGTACACTGAGTGTTTGCTAGTATAATGGCTTAGTTATGAGTTGGAGTGTGCAATGCAGGCAGATGCGCTCTGCAAATGTCTTTGCACTAGTGGGACTATAGCAAAGTCCAATAGCCACGTATAGGATGCCACTAGGTACACTGAGTGTTTGCTAGTATAATGGCTTAGTTATAATGAGTTGGAGTGTGCAATGCAGGCAGACGCGCTCTGCGAATGTCTTTGCACTAGTGGGACTATAGCAAAGTCCAATAGCCACAGATAGGATGCCACTAGGTACACTGAGTGTTTGCTAGTATAATGGCTTAGTTATAATGAGTTGGAGTGTGCAATGCAGGCAGACGCGCTCTGCAAATGTCTTTGCACTAGTGGGACTATAGCAAAGTCCAATAGCCACAGATAGGATGCCACTAGGTACACTGAGTGTTTGCTAGTATAATGGCTTAGTTATAATGAGTTGGAGTGTGCAATGCAGGCAGACGCGCTCTGCAAATGTCTTTGCACTAGTGGGACTATAGCAAAGTCCAATAGCCACAGATAGGATGCCACTAGGTACACTGAGTGTTTGCTAGTATAATGGCTTAGTTATAATGAGTTGGAGTGTGCAATGCAGGCAGACGCGCTCTGCAAATGTCTTTGCACTAGTGGGACTATAGCAAAGTCCAATAGCCACGTATAGGATGCCACTAGGTACACTGAGTGTTTGCTAGTATAATGGCTTAGTTATAATGAGTTGGAGTGTGCAATGCAGGCAGACGCGCTCTACAAATGTCTTTGCACTAGTGGGACTATAGCAAAGTCCAATAGCCACAGATAGGATGCCACTAGGTACACTGAGTGTTTGCTAGTATAATGGCTTAGTTATAATGAGTTGGAGTGTGCAATGCAGGCAGACGCGCTCTGCAAATGTCTTTGCACTAGTGGGACTATAGCAAAGTCCAATAGCCACAGATAGGATGCCACTAGGTACACTGAGTGTTTGCTAGTATAATGGCTTAGTTATAATGAGTTGGAGTGTGCAATGCAGGCAGATGCGCTCTGCAAATGTCTTTGCACTACTGGGACTATAGCAAAGTCCAATAGCCACAGATAGGATGCCACTTGGTACACTGAGTGTTTGCTAGTATAATGGCTTAGTTATCATGAGTTGGAGTGTGCAATGCAGGCAGACGCGCTCTGCAAATGTCTTTGCACTAGTGGGACTATAGCAAAGTCCAATAGCCACGTATAGGATGCCACTAGGTACACTGAGTGTTTGCTAGTATAATGGCTTAGTTATAATGAGTTGGAGTGTGCAATGCAGGCAGATGCGCTCTGCAAATGTCTTTGCACTACTGGGACTATAGCAAAGTCCAATAGCCACAGATAGGATGCCACTTGGTACACTGAGTGTTTGCTAGTATAATGGCTTAGTTATCATGAGTTGGAGTGTGAATGCAGGCAGACGCGCTCTGCAAATGTCTTTGCACTAGTGGGACTATAGCAAAGTCCAATAGCCACAGATAGGATGCCACTAGGTACACTGAGTGTTTGCTAGTATAATGGCTTAGTTATAATGAGTTGGAGTGTGCAATGCAGGCAGACGCGCTCTGCAAATGTCTTTGCACTAGTGTGACTATAGCAAAGTCCAATAGCCACGTATAGGATGCCACTAGGTACACTGAGGGTTTGCTAGTATAATGGCTTAGTTATAATGAGTTGGAGTGTGCAATGCAGGCAGACGTGCTGCAAATATCTTTGCACTAGTGTGAATAGACAAAAGTCCAATAGCCACGTATAGGATGCCACTAGGTACACTGAGTGTTTGCTAGTATAATGGCTTAGTTATGAGTTGGAGTGTGCAATGCAGGTAGATGCGCTCTGCAAATGTCTTTGCACTAGTGGGACTATAGCAAAGTCCAATAGCCACGTATAGGATGCCACTAGGTACACTGAGTGTTTGCTAGTATAATGGCTTAGTTATAATGAGTTGGAGTGTGCAATGCAGGCAGACGCGCTCTGCAAATGTCTTTGCACTAGTGGGACTATAGCAAAGTCCAATAGCCACAGATAGGATGCCACTAGGTACACTGAGTGTTTGCTAGTATAATGGCTTAGTTATAATGAGTTGGAGTGTGCAATGCAGGCAGACGCGCTCTGCAAATGTCTTTGCACTAGTGGGACTATAGCAAAGTCCAATAGCCACAGATAGGATGCCACTAGGTACACTGAGTGTTTGCTAGTATAATGGCTTAGTTATAATGAGTTGGAGTGTGCAATGCAGGCAGACGCGCTCTGCAAATGTCTTTGCACTAGTGGGACTATAGCAAAGTCCAATAGCCACAGATAGGATGCCACTAGGTACACTGAGTGTTTGCTAGTATAATGGCTTAGTTATAATGAGTTGGAGTGTGCAATGCAGGCAGACGCGCTCTGCAAATGTCTTTGCACTAGTGGGACTATAGCAAAGTCCAATAGCCACGTATAGGATGCCACTAGGTACACTGAGTGTTTGCTAGTATAATGGCTTAGTTATAATGAGTTGGAGTGTGCAATGCAGGCAGACGCGCTCTACAAATGTCTTTGCACTAGTGGGACTATAGCAAAGTCCAATAGCCACAGATAGGATGCCACTAGGTACACTGAGTGTTTGCTAGTATAATGGCTTAGTTATAATGAGTTGGAGTGTGCAATGCAGGCAGACGCGCTCTGCAAATGTCTTTGCACTAGTGGGACTATAGCAAAGTCCAATAGCCACAGATAGGATGCCACTAGGTACACTGAGTGTTTGCTAGTATAATGGCTTAGTTATAATGAGTTGGAGTGTGCAATGCAGGCAGATGCGCTCTGCAAATGTCTTTGCACTACTGGGACTATAGCAAAGTCCAATAGCCACAGATAGGATGCCACTTGGTACACTGAGTGTTTGCTAGTATAATGGCTTAGTTATCATGAGTTGGAGTGTGCAATGCAGGCAGACGCGCTCTGCAAATGTCTTTGCACTAGTGGGACTATAGCAAAGTCCAATAGCCACAGATAGGATGCCACTAGGTACACTGAGTGTTTGCTAGTATAATGGCTTAGTTATAATGAGTTGGAGTGTGCAATGCAGGCAGACGCGCTCTGCAAATGTCTTTGCACTAGTGGGACTATAGCAAAGTCCAATAGCCACAGATAGGATGCCACTAGGTACACTGAGTGTTTGCTAGTATAATGGCTTAGTTATAATGAGTTGGAGTATGCAGAGGACACGAGGGTACAGTGCCAGGATTTTGGGGCTCTGGGTAGAGGAATGGAAGCCTGCCTTTCTATCCCTCCTAATAGGGAAATGCAGGGAGGAAATCCCTGACCTTGGCTACACAGACGCTGGCGCTGTTTTCAGGACCTGTCACCTTAACTTAGACCCTGCCGGTTTGAGCCCTTAAAAGGACTGCTAGAAAGTGCTATCCCTATGCTGTCCAGCGCTGTGTATGGAGCGCATACAGCTGTATCGGCGATAGGACTCAGGAGGACGGAGCTGCGACAGTGATGTCTGACACCAAAGACGCAGAAGAGATAATGGCGTCCTGGAGGAAAATGTCCGTTTTTATAATGCAGGGACATGTGACATGGACATCCTATCACACATGCCGTTGCTTCTCTGGCTAAAAGTCCACTTAGCTGTGTGTGTGTCTGGGATTGGCTGACATGCTGGCCCGCCCCACAAGACGCGCGCGCTTAGGGAAGGAAGACAAGAAAAAAAAAAAAAAAATGGCGCTCGCCATTATACAAACAGCAGTGATCTGAAGGCGCTGTTCCCGCACAGTATACACTGAAATGTCATAATAGTGTGATTCACAGAGTGACTTACACTATTACAGCAGAAACCAAGCTAGGATTTAGCTGGTTTTTTGCTGCTAGAACCGTTCTCGAACGTTTCTAGAACTATCAAGCTTTTGCAAAAAAGCTCGAGTTCTAGTTCGATCTAGAACATGCCCCAAAATCACTCGAACCTAGAACTGGAGAACCACGAACCACGAACCGCGCTCAACTCTACTTTACACGCTACGATATATCTAACGAGATGTCGGCGGGGTCACGTCGTAAGTGACGCACATGCTGCATCGTTAGTGATCAAAAGAAAGAAGAAGATATACCTATTAAGGGATCACCAAGAAATAATATCGTATATAAAAGGATCTTTATTACACAAGAAAATACACAGATCTCTTGACTGGGAGTCAAAGCAGACACAGTGACATTTAAAAACACTTAAAAACACATACATGAATCCCCAAGCCAAAAACCAAAGTCATAAATACAAGGTAAATCAGAGAGAATATATTACTTGACACCCCTCTCAAGGATACAGTATCAAGGATTAATAAAGTGGCCTGCTGTACAACGTGCAATTGGATCCCCACAATACAATTAAAGGTATAATGTGATATACAGATTGGGGCAAAGACTGAAAAGGATGGGTAATGCAACAAGGGAGACTGCAGTATCTCTTAGGTCAAAAACTATCATAGAGGATGGCAAATGGATCAGATGAGCTCATTCGATATAACCTGTACACATAGGTCAAGCAGAAACATACAGAATAGAATACACAAACAAGGCCCAATTGTACAAACTCTTATTAGAGCTAGCGTGTTGTAATATATATACAGGGTGAGACAGTAAACATTGACAGTATAGCTTAGCTTATACAGGTGGTAGAGCCGATCTGCAATATGCAAGATTACCAAATGGATGAAAAGGTACAAATACAACATGCAATTTTATCAAAAACCTGAAAGTTGTATAGGGTATGTTATAGTGTACACACAAGGTACAGTAGTGGATATAACCTGTGTAGCTGGTTATTTTGATGCTACAGCCGGTTTTCCAAAATACAGGGATAATCATAAGATCTATAGGATGGTATAGCATGCAAGTTCAGAGGTACCCTAAAGGTCATGTAGAAAAGCAAAAAAGATTATAATACCGCCGGAGTCTTAAACTGTCATACAGAGTAATGCGCTAGTCCAGTGAGCCTATAAATAACCAGAGGGTGCATAAGTCCAACCTAGGTTCAGATGACACACATACAGGCGAATAGCTGGTGGAAGAAAGGCTCACTAGGTTGAACACTAATTATTATAGTGTGTACAGGGGGTATAAGGCGCAGTCTGAATTTAAATGCTACCTTAACAGGCTGATAGCAAATGAAAGTGAAGCTCACTGAGTAAAACCAAAAATGAGAAGACTGTTTTGGTAGCCAATATAGGCATTAGATATGAATCAACCCTTGTGGAAATACTATTAGGCCTAAGGATCAGATGCCCCAATCAGGGTCTGCAACTTATAATATTAAGATAATGGATGCACTAGCCCTAGTGCTATAGTTATATGGGCAGACCCATCAATACCACAGTATACCACAATCTCTGGTTTAGGGGGATGCAGAGGAGCATACCATTTTTTTTTTCCCCTGAGGAAACTTCTGGTATGGAAGCGATACGCGTGGGGTATATTTGCCTAAAAACCCACCCCTCCTGGTACCCTGCTGTGCTTGTTTTACCCTTTCAAAATAGTGAGTATGAGCTCCTCTGCATCCCCCTAAACCAGAGATTGTGACCAGAACCACTCACTCTAATGAGGTGGATGGAAACATTTTGGACTTCGTTTGGCGTCTGTTTGGCTAGTGTAAATCTTTTAAGGCATGCACAGAGCTGGTCATCCACATTTGTGCTTTAAAAAGACACCTAAACTGATGAGACATTGCCGAACCAAAATAGAGACCAGACGGAGTCTAAAGTGTCTGCCTCAGTAGAGTGATTGGTTCCAACAGGGATTTGTCTGAATCACGTACTTTGGACTCACACAGACACCCCAATGTATTGCTCTGTGGAGAGAGCAGGATAAATATCAGCTGAGCCTTATTCTGATTTTTGGGCGGCAGAATGAAGAAGTAGACAGCAGTATAAGTATAGTTCTTATTTTTGTTTTTGCGTGGTTCACAATGCGATATTAGTGACAAGATGGATTTATTCTGCGTCTCAGTGCGATTACAACGATATTAGATTTACAGTTGAACCCATAAGTTTATATACACTAAGACACATACTGTATGTGTGTTTTTCTCACTATCTGACATGAAATCAGAATAAACTTTTCCCGTTTTAGGTCAATTTGGAACCAAAAGTATTTATATTTTCCAAATGCCAGAATTGTACGTTGCCAAATGCCATGCTTGTAGGTTGCCTTGCTCGCACCTGCCTTTTCAGCTATGCTCAGAAATTTTAAATAAGCTTGAGATCAGGGCGTTTTTTGCCTCATTTTTGCCTTCTTTTTCTGTGTAGTTTGTTGCACAACACTGCATGTCTTTCTTTCTCCCACCAAAGTCTATGAGAATACAGAAATGCTGTGCTCACATTGCTTTTTTGTTGACAAAAGAACTGCAGCATGTCAATTCCTGGTGCATTTTTTAGACCTTGCAGCCATTCATTTCACTAAAAAAACGCATGGGACAAAAACGCTGCAAAGATGCAGCAAAAACGCATGTCTTTTTTTTCCGTTTTCTGGCACAAGGTGCGTTTTTCTGCAAGAGGATATAGTTTTGTTGTTAACAGATAAACTGCAGCGCTTAGTCATAGCCTTATATGTTTGTGCACAATGTTATAATGTACTGCATATTATCCTTTATGAGCCATACTCCCAGCCTGGGTTTACACATTGTGGAAGCATTATGGATAAACTGTCAGTCTCATGGAGATCAGCATGGTTTTCAGTTTGCACACTTTGGCTGAAACCTCACTGACATGGTTAAGTCCAAACAAATATTTACGCTGAATGAATATGTGGCGCCCCTGAGGCTTCCGTCGCCACAGAGACATTGCACCTCAGCCAGAGGTGTGATGTCCCATCCTGGGTAAGGACAACGGTACATGCCGGTTCACAGGCAAATTCACACTACATTTATTGTTAGGCATATTTTGGGACCGGAGATAGTGGCAGCCACCCCCATGCTGTAGGCTGGGGGGCCGTAAGACCCATCTCTTCTCCCATAGGGTGGGGCCTAGCAACTGGGAAAGTGGGAGGAGCCAACAGAAAGCAGAGTAATAACAGGAAGTTCAAGTTCAGTTTTGGAGAAGCAGAGAGTTGGTTGGGAGTTGTAGAGTTGAGGAGAGGGAGGTAGATACCTCAGAAAAGTGACAGAGAGAAAGAAGTTTCCTGGTGGAGATCCTGGGGCCCAGCTAGGCCCAGGTGACACCACAGATGAAGAAGAAAGGATTCCAGGGCCACAGAAGGCTTTTAAGCTCGTGGCCTGTTCCACTAGAACATCGGGTGGAGGGATCAGGCTGCAATCGGGGACGGTCCCCAGACAGAGGGAAGAAAGACATTTCCAGAAAGTGACACCGAGGCCAAGGGTGGTTGCAAGCACCCCGGGCCACAACCCACCGTAGATCCCCTGGGAAGAGGGCACGATTCCAGCTAGGCAAGCCTTCTTGACCAGACCCTATGGTGGAGGCCAAGACAGGTTTATCTATAAAGGTCAAGGCTTTGAAGTCAGTTGAGGGAGGAGACACAACCAAGGGTGCACCGGCATTTACCTTAAGAACTACCTGGGATCGGCGGAGGTCCCTGACAGTGAATTTCAGCAATCCAAAGGCAACCAGTTTGTTGCAGCCCTGGAACAGTGAGTAAAAACCTTAAAACTGCACCCCCTGGTTTGCTTCCTTTATTCCGCCCTGCACTGCATCATTCAAACCATCATAGACTCTTACAAGCACCAACGGTTGCCCCGGGGCACCACTCCACCTGTGGGGAGCAGAACCATCCCAGCTGCTAATCCATCAGCCCCGGAGGTCCCATCCAGCAGCGGCAGCTCCATAGCCGCAATCCACAAGTGGTGTCACGAATATTTCCACAAACTTTAATTATAATTACCACCCCCCACAACCGTCATATTAGTTGACACCGCCAGAGTCACAGAGCCGGGCCCCGCCACCACTGACAACCCCCGGACTAGTCCGGCCCGGCACCGGGTGTCCCATAGCCCTGGAGTGGGCGAGACAAATACATCCATGTTTAAAACGCACAGTAAATGGATACAGCATAGATTACATCTATGTGCTGTGATCAGGGTCGAACTAAGCCACCGGGGTTCCGGGGAATCCCCCGGTAGGCCCTGGGTCCTTAGCTGCCCCCCCATGCTTCACATAGGGCCCCTGGCAGCTCTGCCAGTGGCAGTGTTGGGGCCCTGGGTGGCTCCATCAGCGGTAGTGTCAGGGCCCCGGACGGCTCCACCAGTGGCAGTGCTGAGGCCATGGGGCTGTATGTTTCAATGTCGGCCGTGGCTGCACAGTGCCTTCAGTTGTTCGTGTGGGGCCCCGGCCAATTCACAGTTAATAGTTAGTAAGATGTCATGAACATTGACAGTGGAGCTGATACCAGTAGACCAGCATTCACAGGAGGCGTTAGTTCAACTTTCTGTCCACCAGTAGTAGTGGGTAATAATGTAGACCTGTTCCAGGAGGTTGTCCTACATGAAGTGCAAGCATTGCACTATCCAAATTTACTGGACAATCTGTCCATGGCAGAAAAACAAGCTAGATACTCACCATTATTTGGAGGAAGCTCAGAGGCAATTAAACAATATGAAAGTCTATGACCCTTTAAAAAGTGACCCCACTAATTCCTATAAAGAAAAACTGCAGAGCTTTTTAAACAAGCAGGAGGTGCTTTTAGGAGCGTTAACAAGAAAGAAAGCAGAGAATTTGCTACCATTATATCCAAAGAGGCCCCATTGGTACTTTGTGCCCAAAATACATAAGTCCCTGCAGATGCCACCAGGTCGCCCCATAGTGTCAGGGGTGGGCTCCCTGATTGAGGCCCTCTCTAGATACTTAGGGGTACTTTGCATGCTGCGTCATCGCTAGCCGATGACAGCGATGCCGAGCGCGATAGTACCCACCCCGTCGCACATGCAATATCTTGTGATAGCTGCCGTAGCGAACATTATCGCTACGGCAGCTTCACACGCACTTACCTGCCCTGCGACGTCGCTCTGGCCGGCGGCCCGCCTCCTTCCTAAAGGGGCGCGTCGTATGGCGTCACAGCGATGTCAAACGGCAGGCGGCCAATAGAAGCGGAGGGGCGGTGGTGAGCGGGACGTAAACATCCCACCCACCTCCTTCCTTCCGCATAGCTGCTGGAGGCAGGTAAGGAGATGTTCCTCGCTCCTGCGGCTTCGTACACAGCGATGTCGCAACGTGCTAAGTACCCCTAAGACTCGGTGTTACACCCGCTTTTAAAGTCTATTCCATCTTTTGTGCAGGATACGGGGGACTTGGTAAAGCATCTGGAGGGTTTTAATTGGCAAACAGGGTTCCGATGGGCCTCTTTGGATATAGAGAGCCTGTGTATGCGGATCCCGCAAAAATTGGGGGTTAATGTAGTCGTGGACACTTTAGAAAAATTAGGTGAGGATAAACTGAGGAGACTTATAGTCTATAAGTCTAAAAGTATATAAGCCAGGGAAGGAGTCTTGCGAGGATAATTTGCATATTCCCAGTGCCTTCTGGGATAAGTGAAGAGTCACCGCGAGCTCAAGGAGAACCGGGTTTTGGCCGTTACAGCCGGAAGGAAGACTTCTGAAAGCCAGGGAAGGAGTCTTGTGAGGATAATTTGCATATTCCCAGTGCCTTCTGGGATAAGTGAAGAGTCACCGCGAGCTCAAGGAGAACCGGGTTTTGGCCGTTACAGCCGGAAGGAAGACTTCTGAAAGCCAGGGAAGGAGTCTTGCGAGGATAATTTGCATATTCCCAGTGCCTTCTGGGATAAGTGAAGAGTCACCGCGAGCTCAAGGAGAACCGGGTTTTGGCCGTTACAGCCGGAAGGAAGACTTCTGAAAGCCAGGGAAGGAGTCTTGCGAGGATAATTTGCATATTCCCAGTGCCTTCTGGGATAAGTGAAGAGTCACCACGAGCTCAAGGAGAACCGGGTTTTGGCCGTTACAGCCGGAAGGAAGACTTCTGAAAGCCAGGGAAGGAGTCTTGCGAGGATAATTTGCATATTCCCAGTGCCTTCTGGGATAAGTGAAGAGTCACCGCGAGCTCAAGGAGAACCGGGTTTTGGCCAATACAGCCGGAAGGAAGACTTCTGAAAGCCAGGGAAGGAGTCTTGCGAGGATAATTTGCATATTCCCAGTGCCTTCTGGGATAAGTGAAGAGTCACAGCGAGCTCAAGGAGAACCGGGTTTTGGCCGTTACAGCCGGAAGGAAGACTTCTGAAAGCCAGGGAAGGAGTCTTGCGAGGATAATTTGCATATTCCCAGTGCCTTCTGGGATAAGTGAAGAGTCACCGCGAGCTCAAGGAGAACCGGGTTTTGGCCGTTACAGCCGGAAGGAAGACTTCTGAAAGCCAGGGAAGGAGTCTTGCGAGGATAATTTGCATATTCCCAGTGCCTTCTGGGATAAGTGAAGAGTCACCGCGAGCTCAAGGAGAACCGGGTTTTGGCCGTTACAGCCGAAGGAAGACTTCTGAAAGCCAGGGAAGGAGTCTTGCGAGGATAATTTGCATATTCCCAGTGCCTTCTGGGATAAGTGAAGAGTCACCGCGAGCTCAAGGAGAACCGGGTTTTAGCCGTTACAGCCGGAAGGAAGACTTCTGAAAGCCAGGGAAGGAGTCTTGTGAAGATAATTTGCATATTCCCAGTGCCTTCTGGGATAAGTGAAGAGTCACCGCGAGCTCAAGGAGACCCGGGTTTTGGCCGTTACAGCCGGAAGGAAGACTTCTGAAAGCCAGGGAAGGAGTCTTGCGAGGATAATTTGCATATTCCCAGTGCCTTCTGGGATAAGTGAAGAGTCACCGCGAGCTCAAGGAGACCCGGGTTTTGGCCGTTACAGCCGGAAGGAAGACTTCTGAAAGCCAGGGAAGGAGTCTTGCGAGGATAATTTGCATATTCCCAGTGCCTTCTGGGATAAGTGAAGAGTCACCGCGAGCTCAAGGAGAACCGGGTTTTGGCCGTTACAGCCGGAAGGAAGACTTCTGAAAGCCAGGGAAGGAGTCTTGCGAGGATAATTTGCATATTCCCAGTGCCTTCTGGGATAAGTGAAGAGTCACCGCGAGCTCAAGGAGACCCGGGTTTTGGCCGTTACAGCCGGAAGGAAGACTTCTGAAAGCCAGGGAAGGAGTCTTGCGAGGATAATTTGCATATTCCCAGTGCCTTCTGGGATAAGTGAAGAGTCACCGCGAGCTCAAGGAGAACCGGGTTTTGGCCGTTACAGCCGGAAGGAAGACTTCTGAAAGCCAGGGAAGGAGTCTTGCGAGGATAATTTGCATATTCCCAGTGCCTTCTGGGATAAGTGAAGAGTCACCGCGAGCTCAAGGAGAACCGGGTTTTGGCCGTTACAGCCGGAAGAAAGACTTCTGAAAGCCAGGGAAGGAGTCTTGCGAGGATAATTTGCATATTCCCAGTGCCTTCTGGGATAAGTGAAGAGTCACCGCGAGCTCAAGGAGAACCGGGTTTTGGCCGTTACAGCCGGAAGGAAGACTTCTGAAAGCCAGGGAAGGAGTCTTGCGAGGATAATTTGCATATTCCCAGTGCCTTCTGGGATAAGTGAAGAGTCACCGCGAGCTCAAGGAGAACCGGGTTTTGACCGTTACAGCCGGAAGGAAGACTTCTGAAAGCCAGGGAAGGAGTCTTGCGAGGATAATTTGCATATTCCCAGTGCCTTCTGGGATAAGTGAAGAGTCACCGCGAGCTCAAGGAGACCCGGGTTTTGGCCGTTACAGCCGGAAGGAAGACTTCTGAAAACTAGGCGCGCGAATTTTAGCCTATCTTCTTCATTGTGAGCGTGAGTGAGCAAAGTGTGAGCAAAAGTAAGTGTGAGTAGAATTGTTTGTATTTAGTTGTTTAATTACTTAACATTTGTTTAGTGCTATCCCCATTAGAAAATGTGCTCCACTATTGCTAATGCGATCCAGTGTACATCTTGTCTCATGTATGCAGTCCTTGAAAAGCCGTTCGAGGGTGCATACTCTTGTTCGAGATGTGCGCACGTTGCACATTTGGAAGCCCAGGTACTGGATCTAAATGAGCAGCTGGCAACTCTGAGATGCATTAGCAATATGGAAAGGAGTGTGCTGCTCACTGAGCAGCAGCTTGCTGGGTCAGATGTGGGGGAGGATCGTAGTAGGGAGCGGCAGGACGGTGAGGTAGGTAGCTGGGTGACAGTTAGAAAGGGGGGTAAAGGGAAAAGTGCTAGGAAGGCTAATCCTGAACTGACACACCCCAATAGGTTTGCAAACTTGGCAGATGAGGGGGATGTCATTACCGAGATAGCATTGCTGCAGCAAGGCATGACCTCTGAACGCCAGAGGAGTGTCTGCTCCAGTAAGGCGGGGAATAGGAGTGCAGGGCAGGCAGGACAGGTACTGGTAGTGGGGGACTCAATTATTAGGGGGACAGATAGGGCAATCTGTCACAAAGACAGGGATCGCCGAACAGTGTGTTGTCTTCCTGGCGCTCGAGTTCGGCACATCGCTGATCGGGTTGACAGATTTCTGGGAGGGGCTGGGGAGGACCCAGCGGTCATTGTACACATTGGCACAAATGACAAAGTTAGAGGTAGGTGGAAGGTCCTTAAAGATGATTTCAGGGAATTAGGTTGTAAGCTTAAAGCATGGACCTCAAAGGTGGTATTTTCGGAAATACTACCTGTGCCACGAGCCACACCAGAGAGGCAAAGAGATATCAGGGAGGTTAACAGGTGGCTCAGGAATTGGTGTAGGAAAGAGGGTTTTGGGTTCCTGGAGAATTGGGCCGACTTTTCAGTTGGCTACAGATTCTATGCTAGGGATGGGCTGCATCTTAATGGGGAAGGTGCAGCTCTGCTGGGGCAGAAAATGGCTAGAAGGTTGGAGGAGTGTTTAAACTAGGAATGGGGGGCGAGGGTATTCACTTTATAGAAGGGGAATGTAGTGCAGATAGTGACCAGGGCACAAGTAATGAAATTGGGGGTGGTACGGGGGGAAGGGTTAGGACAGTTAATACAGTAAGCAGGAATACAGGTACAGAGTCATACGTAACGTGCATGTACACTAATGCCCGAAGCCTCACAAATAAGGTGGAGGAATTAGAATTAATATTGTTGGAAGAAAATTATGATATAGTGGGGATATCAGAGACATGGCTGGATGAGAGCTATGACTGGGCTGTTAATTTACAGGGTTATAGCCTATTCAGGAATGACCGTACAAATAAGCGAGGGGGAGGTGTGTGTCTATATGTAAAATCATCCTTAACCCCTTCACGACCGCGGGCAGTAAAATTACGTCCTATTTTAACGTGACTTAACGACCAGGGACGTAATTTTACTGCCTAAACTTCATTTGATTGCCGTGGCCATAGCAACGGCTTTCAAATGATGTCCCCTGCTGTTTCTTACAGTAGGGGACCTTTGCTTGACCCCAGGGGGGGTGGCATCGCCACCCCCCATAGGCGATCGATGTGATTGGCTGTTCAAATCGGAACCGCCAATCACATTGATCACGCTTTTTTCGGCAAAAAAAAATGCCAAAAATAGCGTGATCTTGTAAAATCCAGCTAGGATCGGGGCTGCAGCAGCTCCGATCATTGGCTGGAAGCAAGCAGACACCGTGGCCCCCCCCCTGCAGCGCTGATTGGAGCGATCGTGCGATGACGCGCAATCGCTCCAATCAGTGTGCAGTGGGGCGGTCTGATCTGCCGGTGGCCGCCCTCCCCAGGCCTGTGCTGGTCTGGGGACCCTCCCCCAACATGTCTGCAGCGTGCAGCACTGGCTGGTACTAGTGGTACCACGCCACCGCTGCTGCTGCCGCTGCTGTCACGTCACGTTGCAGGAGCAGGAGCGGTGAGTATTGTGCTCACCTTGCAGCCCCTGCGCGTGCCCCCCTGCGATCTGCCCCCCCCGACATCCCGATCTGCCCCCCCCGACATCCCGATCTGCCCCCCTGACATCCCGATCTGCCCCCCCGACATCCCGATCTGCCCCCCGCCATCTCTATTCTGCAGCTCCTCCGGTATCCCTCCTCCCCTGCTCTCTTGCAGCCCCTGCGCGCTCTTGTGATTTGCTCCTGCGTGCTCCCGTAATGGCCCCTGCCCGTGCCCCCCTGCGATCTGCCCCCCGCCATCCCGATCTGCCCCCCCGCCATCCCGATCTGCCCCCCCACATCCCGATCTGTCCTCCGACATCCCGATCTGCCCCCCCAGACATCCCGATCTGCCTTCAGACATCCCGGTCTGCCCCCAGACATCCCGGTCTGCCCCCAGACATCCCGGTCTGCCCCCCGACATCCCAATCTGCCGGCCTCCCCCGTGATCTCTCTTCTGCAGCTCCTCCGGTATCTCCCTCCTCTGCTCTCCCCCTCCCCCTCTGCTGTCCCCCTCTGCTGTCCCTCTCCCCCTCTGCTGTCCCCCTCCCCCTCTGCTGTCCCCCCGACGTCCTCTTACCTGTCTTCACCGGCCGATCACATCTGCCTCCATCGCTGGGTCCTTCTTCCTGGGTCTTCTGCTGAGCTGTCCAACTTCCTGCCTGCTGGCTGCTGCTGTAAAGCTGTTCCTCCTGCTAATCCTCTGGGTACTGTGAGTATAACTTTTTTTTTTTTCTTTTTTTTTCCTCTATCCCCTTTCTATTTTTACACCTCATGCGTCCGTGCGTCCCGCCAAGCGCTGATCAGGGATGCAGATAACGTATCTGCATCCGTGGTCAGTTTTTGGCGGGACTTTTTTTCCCGTATTCCCGACGCTTTTTGTATCGCATCTGTCCGTGCGTCCCGCCGAGCGCTGATCAGGGATGCACATAACGGATCGGCATCCCTGCTCAATTTTTGGCGTGACAAAAAGCATCGGGGATACGGAAAAAAAAGTCACGCCAAAAATTGAGCAGGGATGCCGATCCGTTATGTGCATCCCTGATCAGCGCTCGGCGGGACGCACGGACTGATGCAATACAAAAAGCGTCAGGGATACGGGAAAAAAAGTATCGCATCTGTCCGTGCGTCCCGCTGAGCGCGGATCAACATCCCTGCTCAATTTTTGGCGTTTATTTTTTTTTTTTTTTCGTATCCCCAGCGCTTTTTGTATCTCATCCGACCATGCCTCCTGCAGCGGCCGATCAGTGCACTGCGTCTGTGCGTTTGAAAAGTCAAATGGCGTTTCTTGTCTTCTGAGCCCCGCCATGCGCCCAAACAATTGATTTCCACCACATGTGAGGTATCTGCGTACTCGGGAAAAATTGCACCATACGTTTTATGGTGCATTTTTTCCTGATACCGTTGTAAAAAGAGAAAAAAAAAAACTACCTTGTTGCTGCAAAAATTTAAAAATTTTTTTTTAAAAAAATAAATAATTTTCACGGTTCAACGTTATCAACTTTCAGTGGAGCCCCTGGGGGTACAAGGGGCTCACTAAACATCTAGATAAATTCCTTGAGGGGTCTAGTTCCAAAATGGGGTAATTTGTGGGGGAGCTTCACTGTTTAGGCACCATGGGGGGGGGGGTCTAAAAACGTGACATGGCGTCCGCTAATGATTCCAATCAATTTTGCTGTCAAATGGTGCCCTTCTCTTCTGAGCCCCGCCATGCGCCCAACAATTACTTTCCACCACATGTGAGGTATCTGCGTACTCAGGAGAAAATGGACAATACGTTTTATGGTGCATTTTTTCCTGATACCCTTGTGAAAAAAAAAAGCTACCTAGTTGAAGCAACAGTTTTGTGGTAAAAAAAATGTTTTTCTTTTCACGGCTCAACGTTATAAACTTCTATGAAGCCCCCAGGTGTTCAAAGTGCTCACCAAACATCTAGAAAAATTATTTGAGGGCTCTAGTTTCCAAAATGGGGTCACTTGTGGGGGAGCTCCATTGTTTAGGCACCTCAGGGGGTCTTCAAACCTGACATGGCGTCCGCTAATGAGTGCAGCTAATTTTGCATTCAAATGGCGCTCCTTGCCTTCCGAGCACTGCCGTGTGTCCAAACATTTGATTTCCACCACATATGAGGTATCTGCGTACTCAGGAGAAAATGGACAATACATTTTATGTTGCATTTTTTCCCGATACCCTTGTGAAAAAAAAGCTACCTAGTTGAAGCAACAGTTTTGTGGTAAAAAATTTTTTTTTTCTTTTCACGGCTCAACGTTATAAACTTCTGTGAAGCCCCCAGGTGTTCAAAGTGCTCATCAAACATCTAGAAAAAATACTTGAGGGCTCTAGTTTCCAAAATGGGGTCACTTGTGGGGGAGCTCCATTGTTTAGGCACCTCAGGGGGTCTTCAAACCTGACATGGCGTCCGCTAATGAGTGCAGCTAATTTTGCATTCAAATGGCGCTCCTTGCCTTCCGAGCACTGCCTTGTGTCCAAACATTTGATTTCCACCACATATGAGGTATCTGCGTACTCAGGAGAAAATGGACAATACATTTTATGTTGCATTTTTTCCCAATACCCTTGTGAAAAAAAACAGCTACCTAGTTGAAGCAACAGTTTTGTGGTAAAAAAATTTTTTTTTCTTTTCACGGCTCAACGTTATAAACTTCTGTGAAGCCCCCAGGTGTTCAAAGTGCTCACCAAACATCTAGAAAAATTATTTGAGGGCTCTAGTTTCCAAAATGGGGTCACTTGTGGGGGAGCTCCATTGTTTAGGCACCTCAGGGGGTCTTCAAACCTGACATGGCGTCCGCTAATGAGTATAGCTAATTTTGCATTCAAATGGCGCTCCTTGCCTTCCGAGCACTGCCGTGTGTCCAAACATTTGATTTCCACCACATATGAGGTATCTGCGTACTCAGGAGAAAATGGACAATACATTTTATGTTGCATTTTTTCCCGATACCCTTGTGAAAAAAAGCTACCTAGTTGAAGCAACAGTTTTGTGGTAAAAAATTTTTTTTTTCTTTTCACGGCTCAACGTTATAAACTTCTGTGAAGCCCCCAGGTGTTCAAAGTGCTCATCAAACATCTAGAAAAAATACTTGAGGGCTCTAGTTTCCAAAATGGGGTCACTTGTGGGGGAGCTCCATTGTTTAGGCACTTCAGGGGGTCTTCAAACCCGACATGGCGTCCGCTAATTAGTGCAGCTAATTTTGCGTTTAAAAATTCAAATGGCGCTCCTTGCCTTCCGAGCACTGCCGTGTGTCCAAACATTTGATTTCCACCACATATGAGGTATCTGCGTACTCAGGAGAAAATGGACAATACATTTTATGTTGCATTTTTTCCCGATACCCTTGTGAAAAAAAGCTACCTAGTTGAAGCAACAGTTTTGTGGTAAAATTTTTTTTTTTTCTTTTCACGGCTCAACGTTATAAACTTCTGTGAAGCCCCCAGGTGTTCAAACATCTAGAAAAAATATTTGAGGGCTCTAGTTTCCAAAATGGGGTCACTTGTGGGGGAGCTCCATTGTTTAGGCACCTCAGGGGGTCTTCAAACCCGACATGGCGTCCGCTAATGAGTGCAGCTAATTTTGTGTTCAAAAATTCAAATGGCGCTCCTTGCCTTTCGACCTCTGCCGTGCACCCAAACAATTGATTTTTACCCCATATGGGGTATCAGCGTACTCAGGAGAAAATGCATAATAAATTGTAGGGTGCACTTTCTCTTTTCTCCCTTGTAAAAATGAAAATTTTATGGCTAAAGTAACATTTTTGTGTTAAAAAGTAAAATTTTCATTTTTTCCTTCCACATTGCTTTGGTTCCTGTGACGCACCTAAAGGGTTAATAAACTTCTTGGATGTGGTTTTGAGCAGTGTGAGGGGTGCAGTTTTTAGAATGGGGTCACTTTTGGGTATTTTCTGTCACCTCGGCCTCTCAAAGGCACTTCAAATGTGATGTGGTCCCTAAAAAAAATATTTTGTAAATTTTGTTGGAAAAATTAGAAATTGCTGATGAACTTTGACCCCTTCTAACTTCCTAACGAAAAAAAAATTCTTTCGAAAATTGCGCTGGTGTAAAGTTGACAAGTGGGAAATGTTATTTAATAACTATTTTGTGTGACATATCTCTCAGATTTATGGCCATAAATTTTCAAAGTTTGAAAATTGCGAAATTTTCCAAATTTTCGCACAATTTCCTAAATTTTCACAAATAAACGCAAAAATATCGGCCTAAATTTACCACTGACATGAAGTACAATATGTCACGAAAAAACAATGTCAGAATCGCCAGGATCCGTTGAAGCGTTCCAGAGTTATAACCTCTCAAAGTGACACTGGTCAGAATTGCAAAAAATGGCCCGGTCATTAGGGTGTTTTAGTGGCCGGGGGTGAAGGGGTCCTTCCCATCCTGCGTGACAACATATGTGAAAGTACTGAGAATGTAGAGTCCCTATGGGTAGAGATAAGGGGGGGAGAATGAATAATAAAATACTGATAGGGGTGTGTTATAAGACGCCGAATATTATGGAAGAGGTAGAGAATCTCCTCATAAAGCAAATTGATAAAGCAGCGAGTCTCGGAGAGGTAATTATTATGGGGGACTTTAACTATCCTGATATAAATTGGGGAACAGAAACTTGCCGTTCCAGCAAAGGAAATAGATTTGATAACAATGAAAGATAATTACCTTTCACAAATGGTACAGGACCCCACAAGAGGGGGAGCACTACTAGACCTTGTACTAACCAATAGGCCAGACCGCATATCAAATATACAAGTTGGGGGTTACTTGGGGAATAGTGATCACAAAATAATAAGTTTTCATGTATTCTTTAGTAAGATGTCTAGTAGAGGGGCTACAAGGACACTAAACTTCAGGAAAGCAAATTTTAAACGGTTGAGAGATGATCTTAGTGCAATAAACTGGGATGATGTACTAAGTAATAAAAGTACACAAAGCAAATGGGAGACTTTTATGAGCATCCTGAATAGGGCTTGTGCAGAAAATATACCCTATGGGCACAAACATGCTAGAAATAGGAGGAAACCCCTGTGGCTAAATAGAGCTGTAAGGGAAGCAATAAAAGAAAAACAGAAAGCCTTAAAAGAATTAAAGAGGGTAGGTAGTGATGAGGCATTATATAATTATAGAAAATTAAATAAAATATGTAAAAAGCAAATTAAGTTAGCTAAGTTTGAGACAGAGAGACTCATTGCGAGAGAAAGTAAAAATAATCCTAAAATATTCTTTAACTACATAAACAGTAAAAAACTGAAAAGCGATAGTGTTGGCCCCCTTAAAAATAGTCTTGGTGAAATGGTGGAATAGGATGAGGGTAAAGCCAACCTGCTGAATGACTTTTTTTCTACGGTTTTTATACAAGAAAATGCCATGGCAGATGACATGACCAGTGATACCATAAATTCACCCTTGAGTATTACCTGCTTAACCCAGCAGGAAGTACGCCGCCGCCTCGAAATCACTAAGGTTGACAAATCTCCAGGCCCGGATGGCATACACCCCAGAGTACTACAGGAATTGAGTTCTGTGATAGATAGACCATTATTTTTAATCTTCTCAGATTCCTTAATAACAGGGTCGGTACCGCAGGACTGGCGCATAGCAAATGTGGTGCCAATATTCAAAAAGGGGACAAAAACTGAGCCGGGAAATTATAGGCCGGTAAGTTTAACCTCTACGGTTGGTAAAATCCTTGAGGGTTTCTTGAGAGATGCTATACTGGAGTATCTCAAGAAAAATAACCTTATGACAGAGTATCAACATGGGTTTATGAGGGATCGATCCTGTCAAACTAATTTGATCAGCTTCTATGAAGAGGTAAGTTCAAGCCTGGACCAGGGAAATGCAGTGGATGTTGTGTATATGGACTTTTCAAAAGCTTTTGATACGGTGCCACACAAAAGGTTGGTACATAAAATGAGAATAATGGGGATAGGGGAAAATATGTGTAACTGGGTTAAAAACTGGCTCAGTGATAGGAAACAAAGGGTGGTTATTAATGGTACGTACTCGGACTGGGTCTCAGTTCATAGTGGGGTACCACAGGGGTCAGTATTGGGCCCGCTTCTTTTCAACATATTTATAAATGACCTTGTTGGGGGCATGCGGAGTAGAATTTCAATATTTGCAGATGATACTAAACTCTGCAGGGTAATCAATACAGAGGAGGATAACTTTATATTACAGGGAGATTTATGTAAATTGGAGGATTGGGCTGAGAAGTGGCAATTGAAGTTTAATGTAGATAAATGTAAAGTCATGCACTTGGGTAGAGGAAATAACATTTATGATTATGTACTTAACCCCTTCACCCCCGGCCACTAAAACACCCTAATGACCGGGCCATTTTTTGCAATTCTGACCAGTGTCACTTTGACAGGTTATAACTCTGGAACACTTCAACGGATCCCGGCGATTCTGACATTGTTTTTTCGTGACATATTGTACTTCATGATAGTGGTAAATTTAGGCTGATATTTTTTGCGTTTATTTGTGAAAATTTTGGAAATTTGGCGAAAATTTTGAAAATTTTGCAATTTTTAAACTTTGAAATTTTATGCCTATAAATCTGGGAGATATGTCACACAAAATAGTTACTACATAACATTTCCCACTTGTCTACTTTAGACCAGCGCAATTTTCGAAACAAATTTTTTTTTCGTTAGAAAGTTAGAAGGGGTCAAAGTTCATCAGCAATTTCTCATTTTTCCAACAAAATTTACAAAACCATTTTTTTTAGGGACCACATCACATTTGAGGTGACTTTGAGAGGCCGAGGTGACAGAAAATACCCCAAAGTGACCCCATTCTAAAAACTGCACCCCTCACACTGCTAAGAACTAAATCTAAGAAGTCTATTAACCCTTTAGGTACTTCACAGGAACCAAAGCCATGTGGAAGGAAAAAATTAAAATTTTACTTTTTTACATGAAAATGTTACTTTAGCCATAAAAATTTACATTTTCACAAGGGAGAAAAGAGAAAGTGCACCCTACAATTTATTGTGCAATTTCTCCTGAGTACGCTGATACCCCATGTGTGGTAAAAATCAATTGTTTGGGCGCACGGCAGAGCTCGGAAAGTAAGGAGCGCCATTCGAATTTTTGAAAGCAAAATTAGCTGGACTCATTATTGGACGCCATGTCGGGTTTGGAGACCCATTGAGGTGCCTAAACAATGGAGCTCCCACACAAGTGACCCCATTTTGGAAACTAGACCCCTCATGGAATTTATCTAGATGTTTAATGAGCACTTTGAACCCCTGGGGGCTTCACAGAAGTTTATTACATTGTGCCGAGAAAATATATTTTTTTTTTTTACCACAAAATTGTTACTTCAACCAGGTAGCTTTTTTTTTCACAAGGGTATTAGGAAAAAACACACAATAAAACGTATTGTGCAATTTCTCCTGA
Organism: Anomaloglossus baeobatrachus; assembly: GCF_048569485.1. NCBI lineage: Eukaryota > Metazoa > Chordata > Amphibia > Anura > Aromobatidae > Anomaloglossus > Anomaloglossus baeobatrachus. Next base: position 220,653,210 of record NC_134357.1, read on the forward strand.
GTACGCCGATATCTCATATGTGGTGGAAATCAATTGTTTGGGCGCACAGCAGGGCTCAGAAGGCAAGGAGGGCCATTTGACTTTTCGAATGCAAAATTGTCTGGAATCGCTAGCGGATGCCATGTTGCGTTTGGAGACCCCCTGAGGTGCCTAAACAATGGAGCACCCCCACAAGTGACCCCATTTTGGAAACTAGACCCCTCATGGAATTTATCTAGATGTTTAGTGAGCACTTTGAACCCCTGGGGGCTTCACAGAAGTTTATTACATTGTGCCGAGAAAATATTTTTTTTTTTTTACCACAAAATTGGTACTTCAACCAGGTAGCTTTTTTTTTCACAAGGGTATTAGGAAAAAACACACAATAAAACGTATTGTGCAATTTCTCCTGAGTACGCCGATATCTCATATGTGGTGGAAATCAATTGTTTGGGCGCACAGCAGGGCTCAGAAGGCAAGGAGGGCCATTTGACTTTTCGAATGCAAAATTGTCTGGAATCGCTAGCGGATGCCATGTTGCGTTTGGAGACCCCCTGAGGTGCCTAAACAATGGAGCACCCCCACAAGTGACCCCATTTTGGAAACTAGACCCCTCATGGAATTTATCTAGATGTTTAGTGAGCACTTTGAACCCCTGGGGGCTTCACAGAAGTTTATTACATTGTGCCGAGAAAATATTTTTTTTTTTTTACCACAAAATTGGTACTTCAACCAGGTAGCTTTTTTTTCACAAGGGTATTAGAAAAAAACACACAATAAAACGTATTGTGAAATTTCTCCTGAGTACGCCGATATCTCATATGTGGTGGAAATCAATTGTTTGGGCGCACAGCAGGGCTCAGAAGGCAAGGAGGGCCATTTGACTTTTCGAACGCAAAATTGTCTGGAATCGTTAGCGGATGCCATGTTGGGTTTGGAGACCCCCTGAGGTGCCTAAACAATGGAGCACCCCCACAAGTGACCCCATTTTGGAAACTAGACCCCTCATTGAATTTATCTAGATGTTTAGTGAGCACTTTGAACCCCTGGGAGCTTCACAGAAGTTTATTACATTGTGCCGAGAAAATATTTATTTTTTTTTTTACCACAAAATTGTTACTTCAACCAGGTAGCTTTTTTTTTCACAAGGGTATTAGGAAAAAACACACAATAAAACGTATTGTGCAATTTATTCTGAGTACGCCGATATCTCATATGTGGTGGAAATCAATTGTTTGGGCGCACAGCAGGGCTCAGAAGGCAAGGAGGGCCATTTGACTTTTCGAACGCAAAATTGTCTGGAATCGTTAGCGGATGCCATGTTGCGTTTGGAGACCCCCTGAGGTGCCTAAACAATGGAGCACCCCCACAAGTGACCCCATTTTGGAAACTAGGCCCCTCATGGAATTTATCTAGATGTTTAGTGAGCACCTTTATCCCCCAGGTGCTTCACATTAGATTGGAACATTGAGCCGAGAAAATAAAAAAATCTTATTTTCTCAACAAAAATGTTCTTTGAGTAAAATTTTTTAATTTTCCCAAGCATATCAGGAAAAATTGCCCCGTATAATTTGTTGTGCAATTTCTCCTGAGTACGCAGATACCCCATATGTGGTGGAAAACCACTGTTTAGGTGCATGGCAGTGCTCAGACGGGAAGAAGTGACATTTTGGAGTGCAGATTTTGAGGAATGATCTGCGGGTGTCAAGTCGCATTTGGAGAGCCCCTGATGTGCTTAAACAGTGGAAACCCCCCACATGTGACCCCATTTTGGAAACTAGACCCCTCATGGAATTTATCTAGATGTTTAGTGAGCACCTTTATCCCCCAGGTGCTTCACATTAGATTGGAACATTGAGCCGAGAAAATAAAAAAATCTTATTTTCTCAACAAAAATGTTCTTTGAGTTAAAAATTTTTAATTTTCCCAAGCATATCAGGAAAAATTGCCCCATATAATTTGTTGTGCAATTTCTCCTGAGTACGCAGATACCCCATATGTGGTGGAAAACCACTGTTTAGGCGCATGGCAGGGCTCAGACGGGAAGAAGTGACATTTTGGAGTGCAGATTTTGAGGAATGATCTGCGGGTGTCAAGTCGCATTTGGAGAGCCCCTGATGTGCCTAAACAGTGGAAACCCCCCACATGTGACCCCAATTTGGAAACTAGAACCCCAAAGGAACCTATGTAGATATGTGCTGAGCATTTTGAACCCCCATGTCCCCCATATTGATCCAGAGGAAGGCAAAAACCCCATGCATCAAAAACTCCACATTAGGGGAAAAATTCCTTCCCGACTCCTCATATGGCAATCAGACTAGTTCCCTGGATCAATGCCCCATCCCAAAATTAGTGTTGCGTCTTGAAGATGAAAGTATGTGTTTTTATTACGGGAGTGAACGTCAGGTTGGCATGTGTTGGAGATAATGTCAAGTTGGCATGGGAGTGCTTTTTTTTTTTTTAATTTTTTTTTTTTTTGGCTGTGTGTGTTATGTGAGTTGAGGGGAATAAGTCAGAATGGTATGTGTGAGTGCCGGTTTTTTTTTGTGTGTGTATGTTGTGTGAGTTGTGGGGAGTATGTCAGGTTGGCATGTATGTATGGTAGATTCTGAAACAGTCCGGGATGCAGAGTCCAGGTGTGTCGGGGCAGGTGTCGCATTGCCATGTTGTGTCCTTTCTAATCCCGTTCCTGTGGCACACTCTACACTTTCTCTGTGTCCTACCTTTTGTGGCTGCTTGCGGGACCTTGCCTAGGAAATGTTGCCCTCGTACAAAACGAGAACCTTCAGTTCCAGAGGTACTGGGGGCCGCTGCCTCCTGATCTCCAAACATCAGGGCCTTGACCACTACCTCCTGGAACTGAAGGAAGGTGTTGGTGCTGCCTGCACATCGTGATAGCATGAACGCGCGTTGTACAGTGCCATCTGTATGAGGTGCACAGCCAGCTTCTTGTACCACACCTTAGCCTTTCGTGCTGCACTGTAGGGCTGGAGGACTTGATCAGAGAGATCAACTCCCCCCATGTACCGGTTGTACCCCAGGACACAGTTAGGGTTCTGGACCTGTGAAAGAGAACCCCGAACTGTGGTGGTGGTGGTGCCAGGATCATGGATTGTGGTCAACAAAAAGACGTCCCTCTTGTCTCTGAACTTGACCACAAGCATGTTGTCGCTACACTGGGCTCTGCTCTCGCCCTTTCGGAGCAGCTGCCCAGTTAGCGACGTAGGGAGACCCCTCTGGTTTCTGCGCACAGTACCGCACGCTGCAGTAGCTCTGGCAGAGAGGGATCTGAATAGTGGGATGCTGGTATAAAAGTTATCAACATACAAGTGATAACCCTTATCCAGCAGTGGGTGCACCAAATCCCACACTATTTTCCCACTCACCCCCAGAGAAGGTGGGCATTCTGGGGGTTCGATCTGGGTGTCTTTTCCCTCATAAACTCTAAACCTGAGAGTATACCCTGAGGTACTCTTGCAGAGTTTATAGAGTTTGATTCCATACCTGGCCCTCTTGTTGGGCAGGTACTGACGGAATCCCAGCCTTCCCTTGAAGTGGATGAGGGTTTCATCCACGCAAATTTCCCTTTCGGGAATGTACACTTCAGCAAACTTGTTGCTGAAGTGATCGATGACCGGACGAATTTTGAAAAGTCTTTCAAAATTCGGGTCATCTCGGGGAAGACACTCCGAATTGTCCCTGAAATGGAGAAATTTATGGATTGACTCGAAACGGTGACGGGTCATTACCATGCGAAATACTGGAGTGTTATTTAAAATATCTACACTCCAGTATTTGCGGATTTCAGGCTTCTTCACCAACCCCATATGAAGAACCAGACCCCAGAACTTCATCATTTCAACTGCGTCAATGGGAGACCAGTCAGAAAATGAGGAAGCAGCGTTTTGAGCCAAAAAACGTTCGGCGTACAAATTGGTTTGAATTGGTATCTAGAAAATAACTAGATTTAAAATTTGGAATCATAAAAATGAAACATACTAAAAAGGCGTCCGTAAAAGAAAAAAAAAAAAATCCTGCGCTAAACTGAGCTCGGACGCAGATCCGTGATATGCATCATGGATCTGCGCTCGGCGGATAAGGTGTAAAAAACAATCACTGATACGGGAAAAAAAAAAAAAAAATCCTGCGCTAAACTGAGCTCGGACGCAGATCCGTGATATGCATCATGGATCTGCGCTCGGCGGATAAGGTGTAAAAAGCAATCACTGATACGGGAAAAAAAAAAAAAAATCCTGCGCTAAACTGAGCTCGGACGCAGATCCGTGATATGCATCATGGATCTGCGCTCGGCGGATAAGGTGTAAAAAGCAATCACTGATACGGGGGGAAAAAAAAAAAAATAATCCTGCGCTAAACTGAGCTCGGACGCAGATCAGTGATATGCATCATGGATCTGCGCTCGGCGGATAAGGTGTAAAAAGCAATCACTGATACGGGGAAAAAAAAAAATAAATCCTGCGCTAAACTGAGCTCGGACGCAGATCCGTGATATGCATCATGGATCTGCGCTCGGCGGATAAGGTGTAAAAAGCAATCACTGATACGGGGAAAAAAAAAAAAATCCTGCGCTAAACTGAGCTCGGACGCAGATCCGTGATATGCATCATGGATCTGCGCTCGGCGGCTGCAGGACAGATGAAATACAAAAAAAAAAAAGCAACAAGGGAAAAAAAAAAAAAATAAATTATACTCACAGGACCAGCAGGAATATCAGTCACCAGACTGCAGAAGGTACAGAAGGAAGCTAGGACCCAGGAAGACGCAGATGAGTCTGGATGATGAAGCCGTCAGACACTCAGGCAGGAGGATCCAGACAGCGGCAGCAGCAGGTAAGGGGACGACAGGGGGGGACAGGAGAAGCCGAGGGGGGGGCACGAGAAGCCGACGGGGGGTGTTACAGAGCGATCAGAGTGGGGGAAGAGGCAGATCAGGCAGCGCCGGCTGCAAAGATCAGGTGGCAACGGCAGCAGAGATCGGGGGGGCAGCAGAGATCGGGGGGGGGCAGCAGAGATCGGGGGGGGGGGCAGCAGAGATCGGGGGGGCAGCAGAGATCGGGGGGGCAGCAGAGATCGGGGGGCAGCAGAGATCGGGGGGGCAGCACAGATCACGCGGCGGTCGTGCACCGGGAAAGGTGGCGACGGAAGCAGAGATCGGGAGGGGGCAGCAGAGATCGGGAGGGGGCAGCAGAGATCGGGGGGGGCAGCAGAGATCGGGGGGGGGGGCAGCAGAGATCGGGGGGGGGCAGCAGAGATACGGGGACAGCACAGATCACTGGGGAGCAGCGGCGGCTGCAAAGATCAGGCAGCGGAAGGTGGCGACAACAGCAGAGATCGGGGGTGGGGGGGCGGGGGGGGGGATTGCAGCAGAGATGGGGGGGGTGGGGGGGGGAAGGGGGCAGCAGAGATCAGGGGGGGGGCACCTGGAAAAACAGCGGCGGCAGCAGAGATGAAGTGGCGGCGGCAGCAGAGATCAGGCGAAAGCAGCAGCAGCAGCGGGCAGCATGGCACTACAACTCCCAGCGGATGCAAGCGCAGAATGGCTGGGGGAGGGGTCTCCAGGCTAAAACAAGCCTTGGGAGAGCGGTCACCGCCAGGTCAGACAGCCCCTTTTGCACGCTGATTGGAGCGATTGCATGTCATAGCACGATCGCTCCAATCAGTGCTGCGGGGGGGGCCACGGTGTCTGCTTGCTTCCAGCCAATGATCGGAGCTGCTGCAGCTCCGGTCCTAGCTGGATTTTACAGGATCACACCATTTTTGGCATTTTTTTTTGCCGAAAACAGCGTGATCAATGTGATTGGCGGTTCCGATTTGAACAGCCAATCACATCGATCGCCTATGGGGGGTGGCGATGCCACCCCCCCTGGGGTCAAGCAAAGGTCCCCTGCTGTAAGAAACAGCAGGGGGCATCATTTGAAAGCCGTTGCTATGGCCACGGCAATCAAATGAAGTTTAGGCCATAAAATTACGTCCCTGGTCGTTAAGTCACGTTAAAATAGGACGTAATTTTACGGCCCGCGGTCGTGAAGGGGTTAATTGTAGAACACTGGGTAAAACAGACACAGAAAAAGACTTGGGTGTATGGGTGGATGGTAAACTTCACTTTAGTGGACAGTGTCAGGCAGCTGCTGCAGGGCTAATAAAATAATGGGATGTATTAAAAGAGGTATAAGTGTTCATGAAAAAAATATAGTTCTACCTCTGTACAAGTCACTAGTGCGACCGCACTTAGAATACTGTGTACAATTCTGGTCACCGATATATAAGAAGGACATAGCTGAACTGGAAAGGGCGCAGAGAAGAGCGACCAAGATTATTAGAGGAATGGGTGGGCTGAAATACCAAGACAGGTTATTAAACTTGGGGTTATTTAGTTTGGAAAAACGAAGGCTTAGGGGGGATCTAATCACAATGTATAAATATATGAGGGGACAGTACAGAGACCTTTCCAAAGATCTTTTTACACCTAGGCCTGCGACTGGAACACGGGGGCATCCGCTACGTCTTGAGGAAAGAAGGTTTAATCATAATCACAGACGAGGATTCTTTACTGTACGAGCAGTGAGACTATGGAACTCTCTGCCGCATGATGTTGTAATGAGTGATTCACTACTAACATTTAAGCAGAGCCTGGACGCCTTTCTTGAAAAATGTAATATTACCAGTTATGTATTTTAGATTTCTTTTTCGCTCCTAATTGGGAGACCCAGACAGTGGTGTATAGCTACTGCCTCTGGAGGCCGCACAAAGAACTACACTTAAAAGTGTAAGGCCCCTCCCCTTCTGGCTATACACCCTCCCGTAGGAGTACGGATTCCTCAGTTTTAGCTTTGTGCGCAGGAGGTCAGACACGCACGCATAGCTCCATTGTTTTTAGTCAGCAGCAGCTGCTGACTATGTCGGATGGAAGAAAAGAGGGCCCATACAGGGCTCCCTGCATGCTCCCTTCTCACCCCACTGTATGTCGGAGGTGTTTGTAAGGTTGAGGTACCCATTGCGGGTACGGCGGCAGGAGCCCACATGCTGATTCCTTCCCCATCCCTTTTTACAGGGCTCTGGGTGAAGTGGGATTTACTGGTCTCCAGGCACTGAGACCGTGCTCCATCTACAGCCCCTGGAGAAGATGCTGGATGGAGCGGGGTACATCAGGGACATGGCCCTGCTTCCTCAAGGTACTCTGTGTCCCCGTGCATTTGGCGCTCACACCGCAGCATGCTGGGTGTTGTAGTGCGCCGGGGACATCAGCGCTGCGGCGCTTGTGCCATGGCCTCATTCAGCTTCGCTGAAGCAGGCACACTTCTGGGAATCGGTCGCGCCGGCCGCTGGCACTGCGGCGCGGCTGGCACTTGTGGTGCGCCGGGGACTTCAGCGCGGACCGCGCTTTTACGGCGGCCGCGCTGATAACTCGAGTCCCCGGCTTTTGCGGCCTGCTTCCGTTCGTTCCCGCCCCCAGACCTGCCAGTCAGGAGAGGGGCGGGACGCTGGTCAGTGCATCAGCGCCGAGGGCTGGAGTCGTTTTTACATACTCCAGCCCTCACAATCGGCACAGAGGGGACACTGTTTCCCGCACTTTTGTTTAGGAACTCCCACGGACCGCCCCTCTCCACAGACGCCGGCAGCCATTCCTGCTGACACGCTGAGCTGCAGAGGGGAGCCGGGGAGACCCAGACAAGGAATTCTGCGCCTCTTACCCGCTATTCAGCGGGCGGTAAGCAGCCCTCAGGGCTCACCCCCTCTTGTGCCAGTAGTATTCTTAGTATTTTGTTTCTACAAATACTTTGTATTGCATAGCGCTGGTCGCCCTTTGGCTATAGACTCTCTCACATTGCAGAGAGCCAGCAGCATGTCGTCCGTAAAACGCAAGGGTGCCAAGGCACAGACATTATATGCTTCCTGCACCGCATGTGGGACTTTTCTACCGGCAGGCTCCACGGACCCCCATTGTGTGCAGTGCTCGGCCCCTGCGGCGCTTGCACAGTCGGGACCTCTGCTGGACGTGACCCAGGGTGTACCACCTGTGAATGCTGTCCAGGTGACAGGAACTGAGTTTGCAGCTTTTGCTGACAGAATGTCTCTCACTATGTCACAAATTCTTGACACATTGCGAGCTAGGCCTGTACTTCAGGCCACGGACACTGTGCAATCATTGCCCCCTGGTCCCCCTCAGCTGAATTACCTCCAAGCTCCGGGACGGGCACATACACCTCAGGGTGAAGACTCTGACTCGGACGATGGCCCCGGGCAGCCTAAGCGGGCTCGCTATGACGGGCCTTCACATTCATCTCAATGGTCAGGATCCCAGCGAGATGAATCTATGGGTGATGAGGCGGACGTAACTGATCAGGATTCTGATCCTGGGACCGCTCTCAATCTAGATACACCAGATGGTGACGCCATAGTTAATGATCTTATATTTAACATCAATAAGATGTTAAATATTTCCCCACCAGCTCCTCTTGTAGAGGAGTCAGCTTCGCAGCACGAGAGAATCCATTTCAGATACCCTAAGCGTACATTAAGCACTTTTCTGGACCACGCTGACTTTAGAGACGCAATCCAGAAACCCCACGCTTATCCTGAAAGGCGTTTTTCTAAACGGCTTAAAGATACACGCTATCCTTTTCCCCCTGAGGTGGTCAAGGGTTGGACCCAGTGTCCAAAAGTGGATCCTCCAATTTCCAGGCTTGCAGCTAGATCCTTGGTTGCAGTTGAAGATGGAGCGGCACTTAAAGATGCCACTGACAGGCAGATGGAGCTCTGGCTGAAATCCATCTATGAAGCGATTGGAGCGTCGTTAGCGCCATCTTTTGCGGCCGTATGGGCACTCCAAGCTATCTCAGCCGGGCTTGCGCAAGTCGACTCAGTCACACGTGCATTTGCCCCGCAGGTAGCACCATTGACCTCGCAAATGGCGGCATTCGCGTCGTACGCGATTAATACTGTTCTTGACGCTACAAGCCGCACGGCAGTGGCGTCAGCCAACTCCGTTGTTTTGCGTAGGGCCCTGTGGTTGAGACATTGGAAAGCAGATTCTCATTCCAAGAAGTGCTTAACCAATTTGCCTTTTTCTCGTGACCGATTGTTTGGAGAGCGTTTGGATGAAATCATCAAACACTCCAAGGGTAAGGACTCATCCTTACCGCAACACAGACAAAACAAACCCCAACAGAGGAAGGGTCAGTCTGGTTATCGGTCCTTTCGAGGACCGGGCAGGTCCCAATTCGCCTCGTCAAAAAAGACTCAAAAAGACCAGAGACGCTCAGATTCTTGGAGGTCTCAGTCACGCCCAAAAAGGACAGCCGGAGGAACCGTTGCCAAGACGGCGTCCTCCTGACTTGCAGTCTCCGATTCCCACACCCGCGGTCGGTGGGAGGCTTTCCCACTTTGGCGACATTTGGCTGTCACGCGTCAAAGACCGTTGGGTGAGGGATATTCTGTCTCACGGGTACAGGATAGAGTTCAGTTCTCGTCCGCCAACTCGTTTCTTCAGAACTTCTCCACCACCAGACCGAGCCGATGCTCTGTTGCAGGCGGTGGCCGCTCTAAAGGCGGAAGGAGTGGTGACCTCCGTCCCTCTTCAGGAACAAGGTCACGGTTTTTACTCCAATCTGTTTGTGGTCCCAAAAAAGGACGGATCGTATCGACCCGTCCTGGATCTAAAGTTGCTCAACAGACACGTAAAAGTCAGGAGGTTCCGGATGGAATCCCTACGCTCCGTCATAGCCTCAATGTCTCAAGGAGATTTTCTAGCATCAATAGATATCAAAGATGCGTATCTCCACGTGCCGATTGCACCAGAGCATCAGCGTTTCCTACGCTTCGTCATACACGACGAACACCTGCAGTTCGTAGCGTTACCTTTCGGTCTGGCAACAGCCCCCCGGGTCTTCACCAAAGTCATGGCAGCAGTAGTAGCTGTTCTGCACTCGCGGGGTCACTCGGTCATCCCGTATCTAGACGACCTGCTTATAAAGGCACCCTCTCAAGAGGCATGCCAGCACAGTCTGAAGGTGGCACTAGACACTCTCCAGAGTTTCGGGTGGATTATCAACTTTCCAAAGTCTCATCTAACCCCGACCCAATCTCTGACTTATCTTGGCATGGAGTTTCATACTCTCTCAGCGATAGTGAAGCTTCCACTGGACAAGCAGTGCTCGCTACGGACTGGAGTGCATTCTCTCCTTCAGAGCCAGTCGCACTCACTGAGGCGCCTCATGCATTTCCTAGGAAAGATGGTAGCAGCAATGGAGGCAGTCCCGTTCGCGCAGTTTCATCTGCGCCCTCTACAATGGGACATTCTACGCCAATGGGATGGGAAATCGACGTCCCTCGACAGGACTGTCTCCCTCTCTCAGACTGCCAAGGACTCTCTGCGTTGGTGGCTTCTCCCCACCTCATTGTCACAGGGAAAGTCGTTCCTTCCCCCGTCCTGGGCAGTGGTTAAGACGGATGCGAGCCTATCAGGGTGGGGAGCGGTGTTTCTCCACCACAGGGCTCAGGGGACGTGGACTCAGGAAGAGTCCACCCTGCAGATCAATGTTCTGGAAATCAGAGCAATCTATCTTGCCCTGCGAGCCTTCCAACAATGGCTGGAAGGCAAGCAGATTCGGATTCAGTCGGACAATTCCACGGCGGTGGCGTACATCAACCACCAAGGGGGAACACGCAGTCGCCAAGCTTTTCAAGAAGTCCAGCGGATTTTGACGTGGGTGGAAAGCAGAGCGTCCACCATATCCGCAGTTCACATCCCAGGCGTGGAAAACTGGGAAGCAGACTTTCTCAGTCGCCAGGGCATGGACGCAGGAGAATGGTCCCTTCACCCGGACGTGTTTCAGCAGATCTGTTGCCGCTGGGGGACGCCGGACGTCGATCTGATGGCGTCACGGCACAACAACAAGGTCCCAGTTTTCATGGCACGGTCTCACGATCACCGAGCACTGGCGGCAGACGCCTTGGTTCAGGATTGGTCGCAATTCCGACTCCCCTATGTGTTCCCACCTCTAGCATTGTTACCCAGAGTTCTCCGGAAAATCAGGTCCGACTGCCATCGAGCCATACTCGTCGCTCCAGATTGGCCAAGAAGGTCGTGGTACCCGGATCTGTGGCATCTCACGGTAGGCCAACCGTGGACACTACCAGACCGTCCAGATTTGCTGTCTCAAGGGCCGTTTTTCCATCTGAATTCTGCGGCCCTGAACCTGACTGTGTGGCCATTGAGTCCTGGATCCTAGCGGCCTCAGGTTTATCTCATGAAGTTGTTGCCACAATGAGACAGGCTAGAAAACCATCCTCAGCTAAGATCTATCACAGGACGTGGAAGATATTCTTAGCGTGGTGCTTGGCTCAAGGGTTTTCTCCCTGGCCATTTGCATTGCCAATTTTTCTTTCCTTCCTGCAGTCTGGGTTGGAAAAAGGTTTGTCGCTTAGCTCTCTTAAGGGTCAAGTCTCCGCGCTATCCGTATTCTTTCAGAAGCGCTTGGCACGGCTTTCTAAAGTACGCACGTTTCTCCAAGGAGTTTCTCATATCGTTCCTCCTTACAGACGGCCATTGGAACCCTGGGATCTGAACAAGGTTCTCATTGCTCTCCAGAAGCCGCCTTTCGAGCCTTTGAAAGAGGTTTCCCTTTCTCGGCTTTCACAAAAGGTAGTTTTTCTTGTGGCGGTCACGTCTCTTCGAAGAGTGTCCGAGCTAGCGGCGTTATCTTGCAAATCTCCCTTCCTGGTGTTTCACCAAGACAAGGTAGTACTGCGTCCAATTCCAGAGTTTTCTCCCAAGGTGGTTTCTTCCTTTCATCTCAATCAGGATATCACTTTGCCATCTTTGTGTCCGCATCCAGTTCACCAATTTGAAAAGGGTTTACATCTGTTGGACCTGGTGAGAGCACTCAGGATTTACATTTCTCGCACGGCGTCTCTACGCCGTTCTGATGCGCTCTTTGTCCTAGTCGCTGGTCAGCATAAGGGATCGCAAGCTTCCAAATCCACCCTGGCGCGGTGGATCAAGGAACCAATTCTTCACACATACCGTTCTGCTGGGCTTCCGATTCCATCTGGACTGAAGGCCCATTCTACCAGAGCCGTGGGTGCGTCCTGGGCATTGCGGCATCAGGCTACGGCTCAGCAAGTGTGCCAGGCGGCTACCTGGTCGAGTCTGCACACGTTTACCAAACACTATCAAGTGCATACCTACGCTTCGGCAGATGCCAGCCTAGGTAGACAGGTCCTTCAGGCGGCGGTGGCCCACCTGTAGGAAGAGGCTGTCTGACAGCCCGTTCATGTGGTATCTTTTTACCCACCCAGGGACTGCTTTTGGACGTCCCACTGTCTGGGTCTCCCAATTAGGAGCGAAAAAGAAGAAGGGAATTTTGTTTACTTACCGTAAATTCCTTTTCTTCTAGCTCCAATTGGGAGACCCAGCACCCGCCCTATTTGTTCTTAGGGTTTCGTTTTTCGGGTGCACATGTTGTTCATGTTGTTTCTTAAGTTCTCCGATCTTGTTATCGGATTGAATTTGTTTTTGAAACTGTTATTGGCTTTCCTCCTTCTTGCTTTGGTACTAAAACTGAGGAATCCGTACTCCTACGGGAGGGTGTATAGCCAGAAGGGGAGGGGCCTTACACTTTTAAGTGTAGTTCTTTGTGCGGCCTCCAGAGGCAGTAGCTATACACCACTGTCTGGGTCTCCCAATTGGAGCTAGAAGAAAAGGAATTTACGGTAAGTAAACAAAATTCCCTTCTTTATTTAGTTTGGAAAAACGAAGGCTTAGGGGGGATCTAATCACAATGTATAAATATATGAGGGGACAGTACAGAGACCTTTCCAAAGATCTTTTTACACCTAGGCCTGCGACTGGAACACGGGGGCATCCGCTACGTCTTGAGGAAAGAAGGTTTAATCATAATCACAGACGAGGATTCTTTACTGTACGAGCAGTGAGACTATGGAACTCTCTGCCGCATGATGTAATGAGTGATTCACTACTAACATTTAAGCAGAGCCTGGACGCCTTTCTTGAAAAATGTAATATTACCAGTTATGTATTTTAGATTTTATGACAGGGTATTGATCCAGGGAACTAGTCTGATTGCCGGATGTGGACGAAGGAAGGAAATTTTTTCCCCATTGGAACTTGTTTGCCACAGTGGGTTTTTTTTTTTTTTTTTGCCTTTCTCTGGATCAGCATGTTAGGCTACGGGTTGAACTAGATGGACTTAGAGTCTCCCTTCAACCTTAAAACTATGATACTATGATTATGATACTATGAACTGGTAACTAATTTTGTATGTGACTCTCTTTCTTTTATTCTGGAGCACAATGCCTTCAAATTCGGACACGATTGGTTAGACAAAAAAGCAGGGTGGCCATGGGTACACCAGTGGCATGTATATTAGCCAACATATTTTTGGCAAGAGTAGAAATGGAACTGGTGTATAGCCCTACCAATCCCTTTATTGGACACATTAAAACATTTATTAGGTATGTGGATGACATCCTGATAATTTGGGATGGTACAGAAGAGGAATTCGGTAGGTTTGTTTCATATCTCCATACGGCTAATGAGTTAAACTCGTATGTAAATAACATGTTAAACATGGAGACCATAGACTTCCTAGATGTAAGATTGTCAGTAAGAGAAGGGGTAAAATCATTAGGGAACTTTACAGAAAGCCGACCGCTGTGAACATGCTCCTACACATTAAAAGCGCACACCCGCAACATGTCAAAAAGTCAGTCCCCTTCAGCCAGTTTTTACGTTTAAATTTACTAATGATCCTTTAAAATTGAGTGAACAGACCACTGAATTAAAAAATGTTTTTTTAGAACGGGGTTACCCAGGTAAGAATATAGAAGAGGCTAGTGAAAGAGCTAAATCAGTTTGTGCCTCGAGTATTGGTAATACATCGAATAAGAAGGATAAAAGGGGTCCCTCTAGGTTTGTTTTTAATTTTCGGTTTGGTCCTATGGATAGTCAAATCCGCACCATCATTAATAAGAACTGGTATTTAATAGAAAGGGATAAAGATCTCATGGAACTAGGCAAACAGAAACCTATTATATCACACAGGAGATGTAAACATTTGGGAGATATTTTAATGAAAAAGCGATATATGCCCCCTCACACTTGGCTGCATTCTTTTAGCCCCAAAAGGTAACCACAAATGTGGACACTGTTCCTTTTGTAGGTTCCGTATGGTAGGCAGAGGTTTTAAGGTGGGGGGAAATAGGCATGCGGTAAATCAATTAATTACATACAGGACCAGAATGGTAGTATACAGTTAGGTCCAGAAATATTTGGACAGTGACACAATTTTCGGGAGTTGGGCTCTGCATGCCACCACATTGGATTTGAAATGAAACCTCTACAACAGAATTCAAGTGCAGATTGTAACGTTTAATTTGAAGGTTTGAACAAAAATATCTGATAGAAATTGTAGGAATTGTACACATTTCTTTACAAACACTCCACATTTTAGGAGGTCAAAAGTAATTGGACAAATAAACCAAACCCAAACAAAATATTTTTATTTTCAATATTTTGTTGCGAATCCTTTGGAGGCAATCACTGCCTTAAGTATGGAACCCATGGACATCACCAAACGCTGGGTTTCCTCCTTCTTAATGCTTTGCCAGGCCTTTATAGCCGCAGCCTTCAGGTCTTGCTTGTTTGTGGGTCTTTCCGTCTTAAGTCTGGATTTGAGAAAGTGAAATGCATGCTCAATTGGGTTAAGATCTGGTGATTGACTTGGCCATTGCAGAATGTTCCACTTTTTTGCACTCATGAACTCCTGGGTAGCTTTGGCTGTATGCTTGGGGTCATTGTCCATCTGTACTATGAAGCGCCGTCCAATCAACTTTGCGGCATTTGGCTGAATCTGGGCTGAAAGTATATCCCGGTACACTTCAGAATTCATCCGGCTACTCTTGTCTGCTGTTATGTCATCAATAAACACAAGTGACCCAGTGCCATTTAAAGGCATGCATGCTCATGCCATCACGTTGCCTCCACCATGTTTTACATGCCCTGCCCTGGATCATGTGCCGTTCCCTTTCTTCTCCAAACTTTTTTCTTCCCATAATTCTGGTACAGGTTGATCTTTGTCTCATCTGTCCATAGAATACTTTTCCAGAACTGAGCTGGCTTCATGAGGTGTTTTTTCAGCAAATTTAACTCTGGCCTGTCTATTTTTGGAATTGATGAATGGTTTGCATCTAGATGGGAACCCTTTGTATTTACTTTCATGGAGTCTTCTCTTTACTGTTGACTTAGAGACAGATACACCTACTTCCCTGAGAGTGTTCTGGACTTCAGTTGATGTTGTGAACGGGTTCTTCTTCACCAAAGAAAGTATGCGGCGATCATCCACCACTGTTGTCATCCATGGACGCCCAGGCCTTTTTGAGTTCCCAAGCTCACCAGTCAATTCCTATTTTCTCAGAATGTACCCGACTGTTGATTTTGCTACTCCAAGCATGTCTGCTATCTCTCTGATGGATTTTTTCTTTTTTTTCAGCCTCAGGATGTTCTGCTTCACGTCAATTGAGAGTTCCTTAGACCGCATGTTGTCTGGTCACAGCAACAGCTTCCAAATGCAAAACCACACACCTGTAATCAACCCCAGACCTTTTAACTACTTCATTGATTACAGGTTAACGAGGGAGATGCCTTCAGAGTTAATTGCAGCCCTTAGAGTCCCTTGTCCAATTACTTTTGGTCCTTTGAAAAAGAGGAGGCTATGCATTACAGAGCTGTGATTCCTAAACCCTTTCTCCGATTTGGATGTGAAAACTCTCATATTGCAGCTGGGAGTGTGCACTTTCAGCCCATATTATATATATATAATTGTATTTCTGAACATGTTTTTGTAAACAGCTAAAATAACAAAACTTGTGGCACTGTCCAAATATTTCTGGACCTAACTGTATATCGTTTTTTGTCCCTGTGGGATGTTTTACATACAGATGACATTCGCCCCATGTTTGTTCGTTTTAGAGAGCATAAAAATTTAATAAAAACTGGAATAGGAGCAATCAAATTGATCAATCATATTAGAGAGGCACATCAGGCAGATAGTACAGTTCTAAGATTTGCGGGTTTGGAGCTAGTGGAGCAGAAAATGAAGGGAGGAGACCTTCATAAATTTCTTTTACAGAGAGAATCTTGGTATATTGTTAAATATGATGCATTGGACCCATTAGGATTGATTGAGAGGAATGACCTGACGGTCTTCCTCTGAGGCATTACTGTCCGCCTTGGAATACATTCTTGCTATTAGAGAAAAAATATCTCTCTCATTACTAGAAATAAAAGGAAAAAAGTTTTTTTTTTCAGCGAAAAAGGTCCTCCTTACTCTGCTTTGTGGCTTCATTTTGCAAAAGTAATATATAATACATAAAATATATCTAGGTGCTCCAGTGTAAAATAAAATATATCTAGGTGCTCCAGTGTAATAGATATTACTGAAAAATGTATTTAACTGGAAATGTATTGTATCTTGTATGACCGTATTGTTTCTATCATTGCATTCTGTATGTTTGTTTTTAAACACTTGTTTTAAATTCACTAATTGACGTTGCACATCAGGTGTGTCCTTAATGTGCTTAAGAGTAGTACGCTCACGTCACTTTGTATGAACTCGTGGAAGCGTCAGTTGTAAAGACACGAAACGGCAGTCGTCCGACTGATTGTGTGTTCCCACCTCCTGACGCCTTTCCGGCTGACCTGATGGTTGAATAAACAGCTTTATTTATTGCATTTCTGGTGAGTGCCTTCCGTCTCTCCTCCATGGATATTGTGAATTGTGGTCTATTGGAATTAGCACCGTGGCCAGTATGCAATGGAATTTACTGCCATATAATGCGAGCATAAGCCTAGAATAAAAGGATTAAGCAGTTAGCTCGCTGAATGGTGCCAGTGTTTCCTCCTTCTTCTTCTATAGTCCCTGTACAGGGGTTCGCTCAAGGCGTCGTCGCAGGGGAGTCCGGTGCACGGTCCAGTGGGTCCACTCCCAGGACTATCCTTACAGCCATGCTCTTACATCTGTGCATGGCCTCAGATGGGTGGGGTGGACATTTGACCGCGCCGGATATGAAGCCACAAGAGGATGCCTGAGGAGCGCAGGAAGGTGAGAAGAATCTTTTTGTTCCTCCTACTGTGAATGGATATAGTTGTTTAGGAACCTGGGATGGAGCAACAAAGGGGCCCAAGATGGGGGAACATAGGGTCTAGGATGGGAAACATTAAATAAAAGGGGGCCAGGATGAGAGACATTATTAAATAAAGGCTGCCAGGATTGGGGACATTATTAATAAAGGGGGCCAGGATGGGAGAAGTAATTACTATATGGGGCCAGAACAAGGATCATACATTATTGGTTTATGGTGGCAAATGGTGGACATAATTATTATAGAGGCAAATTAGGGACATTATTACTGCTGTAGTATCATTTAATTTTGAGGATACTGTCTTCCATGGGGGAACAAAAGTCTGACATAAGGTAGAAATTGGGGAAAAAGTGGGGAGTGTGCTCTGGGAGTGATCAGCTATAGGTGACTGTGTGTTATTTTCTGCAGAGTTGAGTCATGGCAGGAAGAAGGGATGGCGGTCAGCACCACCTGAAGAGGAAAAGCGAAGATGAATAATTTCAACTAGAGACGTCACTAGTAATACGGTGTATTACATGTACATGTGGCGCCCCAGGACCTGGTCGCCACAACAGCATTGCCCCTCCAAAGGGTTAATGCTGAGCCTGGAGGTAATTGGGAGGTCTATTGGCCAGTAAGTTTAACATCCAACGCAGTTCTCCCTCAGACCAGCAGGGGGAGCTCTGAACCTGGAGTTCCAGGGAGCATTCCTTAAGTCTGGCCTGAGGGAGGAGTTAGTGTTCAGTCTGTAGAGAGAAGTGATAGGAAGCAGACGCAGAGTAGTGCTGTCCTGTGGAACTGGGGGCCTAGAGCTGGAGCAGCTTGGCCCAGTGAAGCAGGGGGAGCAGAGAGGCACAGAAGAGACTCGGACATCGGAGTCTGTGGCCACCAGGGCCTAAAATACTCCCTGGTAGCCGAATCCAAAGGGCAGGAGAGCTGCAAGCACCTGGCCCATAAACAGCCCGAAGGTACAGCTGCATCATCAGGGCCCGGTGTGGACTCCAGCAGAGAAGCACTAGAGAGGGCCTGTGCAGCCTGCCACAGAGGGAAAGGGACGTACCACCGGTCCCAGCAGAAAGAGGGCCATTGCTAAATCCAGAGAGCAGGGTCCTTTCACAGTAAGAAAAGGAACAGGAGTAGGCCTCATACTCAGCTGGCCAAAACGACATCTCAGTTACTTCCAGGCCGGCCGGAGCCCTCTACCACCTGTAACGGTCTCCCAGGATTAACCGTTTGTGAAGTTAAAGAGGAGAAGGTAAAGAGACTGTTGTTTGTGCCTGTTTCTTTCGTTGCCTGTCGGCCCTGCACCATGTTATCCACACAACACCATAGACTCTCACGAGCACCAACAGTGTCCCCGGGGCACCGCTCCACCTGTGGGGAGCAGTACCACCATTGCTGCCACATCATCACCCCGGAGGCCTTACACAGCAGCGGCGGCTTAATAGCCGCATACCACAGGTGGCGTCACGAACACAAACCCCAAGTCACCAGCCATATTTAACTGACACCCACCAGGGCCACGGAGTCGGGCCCCGCCACCACTGACTACCTCCGGACTAGTCCGGCCCGGCACCGGGTGTCCCATAGCCCTGGGGTGGGCGAGTCATACACACACACACACTTTATACAGAGCTCCTGTGTATAATATCGCTGGTGATCACTATATTACCTGTACACTGACACTATATACAGAGCTCCTGTGTATAATGGCACTGATAGTAATATTATTGTTATTAGTTTTGGTTTTTATTCATGATTATTATTGTAGTTTTCAGTTACTATATTATCTGGTCATGGGGTGTTGGTATTTGTCCCTTGTATGTGGTTGTATTTGATCACCATGTGATGTTATGTGATCTGGTCATGGTATAGTGGTATTTCTCTGTTGCATGTGGTATTATTTGGTCACTGTGGTCTGCCCACGGTGTGGCGGTATTTCTCCCTTGTATGTGATTGGTTGCATTTGGTCACTGTGTGGTGATCTGGTCATAGTGTTGCAGTATTTCTCCCTTGTATATGGTATTATTAGGTCACTATGTAGCCTGTTCATGGTGTGGCGGTATTTCTCCCTTGTGGTATTATTGGTCTTAGCATTGCGGATTGTGTTGTGTATGGAGGTCACTTTTTCTCTCTGATATTAATATGGGAAAGATTCTTTATTTCCAGTATAGATTAAATACTTGAACATTTAACCCCTCCCTGTCCTGTGATTATTACATAGCAGCAAATATGCACTTACAGATTTTCTCTTCTGAAAACAGGTAATCACCTTTTCTAAGGCCATGTGCAAATGCTCAGTATTTGGTCAGTATTTTACATCAGTATTGTAGCCAAAAGCAGGAGTGGAACAATCAGAGGAAAAGTATAATAGAGACGTGCAACCCTTCTGCATTTTTCACCCACTCCTGGTTTTGGCTAAAAATACTGAACGTGTGAACTTAAGCGGGCTTTACACGCTACGACATCGCTAATGCGGAGTCGTTGGGGTCACGGAATTCGTGACGCACATCCGGCCGCATTAGCGATGCCGTTGCGTGTGACATCGATTAGCGATTTTGCATCGTTGCAAAACAGTGAAAAATCGCTAATCGGCGACACGGGGGTCCATTCCCAATTATCGTTACTTCAGCAGTAACGAGGTTGTTCCTCGTTCCTGCGGCATCACACATCGCTGCGTGTGACGCCGCAGGAGCGAGGAAGCTCTCCCTACCTGCCTCCCGGCCGCTATGCGGAAGGAAGGAGGTGGGCGGGATGTTACGTCCCGCTCATCTCCGCCCCTCCGCTGCGATTGGGCGGCGGTTCAGTGACGTCGCTGTGACGCCGCACGGACCGCCCCCTTAGAAAGGAGGCGGTTCGCCGGTCACAGCGACGTCGCCGGACAGGTAAGTATGTGTGACGGCTCTGGGCGATGTTGTGCGCCACGGGCAGCGATATGCCCGTGTCGCGCAACAGATGGGGGCGGGTACGCACACTAGCGATATCGGGACCGATATCGCAGTGTGTAAAGTAGCCTTTAGCCTAAAGGTAAGTGATCACTTATTCACTAGTGGGGGACCAATTGCTGGGACCTGCACTGATCGGTGAAATGTGCAACTTTTACACTGGAACTCATGTTTAACTCGACCCCTGATCCGTTAATTTCCCCAGAGGCTGCCACGTGTTATACTTGGCTTTTTCTGACCGCCCCAAAAAGGTGAATGGAGCTGCATTGTAAAATGGGGATATAAGTGCCCTGTCAGGGATAAAAGTTCCTCATTCTTCCAATCGGTGCTTTTTCCACTGGTCGGATTCTACTAATCAATAAGTTATCACCAACCTAACCTGTGAATCGGTGATAACTTGTTTTCACCAAAAAACCCCTTTACTGCAAACTACTGTAATTGTGCATCACAGTTATGGTGAGCAGAGGAGATGTGCAGGAGCCGCCTGTTTTACAATCAATGCTCCACTATAACGGGGTCGGGGATAACGACTAACAGGTATTTGTATATAGCTATAGGGTGGGCCCCTGGAGTCAATTCCCCTGGTGGGCTCCAGACACCCCAGTCCGACCCTGGCTGTGATCTCACATCATGGACCGATTCATTGAAATGAACCAAACATGGACATGTGAAAACCGCTAGAAGCTATTATGTGTCTCTGTGCTATCCATTAAAAAAGCTCATAGCCCATGTATGAAAAAATGTACATATTATTATTATTATTTATGATTATTATAGTGCCATTTATTCCATGGCGCTTTACAAGTGAAAGAGGGTATACGTACAACAATCATTAAGAATGCAAAACAGACTGGTATAGGAGGAGAGAGGACCCTGCCCATGAGGGTTCACAGTCTGCAGGCAATGGGTGAGGGTACAATAGGCGAGGACAGAGCTGGTTGCGCAGTGGTGTACTGGACTGAGGGTTATTGTATGTTGTAGGCTTGTTGGAAGAGATGGGTCTTCAGGTTCCTCTTAAAGCTTTCCACAGTAGGAGAGAGTCTGATATGCTGAGGTAGACCTTTCCAGAGTATGGGGGAGGCACGGGAGAAATCTTGTACGCGATTGTGTGAAGAGGAGATAAGAGAGGAGTAGAATTTATATGAATTTATTTATCTAAATTTATATATAATTATATATATATATAATTATATAGAATTTATGTGAATTGAAACTTAGTAAAATAAAACCTGTCTAAGGCCCCCTTCACACGTCCGTGAAAATCACACACGTTTTTCACGGACGTGTCAAAGGTGCATATTGTCCTCCATGCACCGTTTTTATGGCACAACATGTGTTATCCGTGATAACAAATGGAGAAGGGGAACGTTCTGCTTACCTGGCGTTGCTGTCCGTGGTGCTGATCTTCGGTCTCCGGTCCTGCCAACTCCCCGCTGCTGCTGCTGCTGGAAATAGAGCATTAGAGATACCGGTGAGATTATTCCATTTATTTGCTTTACATAAGAGTGCACTTTTCCTTTTTTTTGCACTCTTACTGTGTTTGTTGGTGTATTACGCTTGTTTTGTCCTTTCCGATACAGGTCAGTTGACCTTCCGGTCTCTGACCAATTCCTGCAGTATCGGATCATCACTATGTGTAAATTGTCTGTTTATTTCCCCTGATTTTACAAAATATTAAAAGTTATATTTTATTCATTATCCTGCTATTTTATCCATTTCTCTCTGTTGGGTAATTGCTCCTGCTATTGATAATGTTTCTGCAGCAGCGGCAATTTATTGTGCCACATTTATATGATCCTGGTAGTGCAGTTGTGTTCTTAGTTAAAAAAGGTTTCCTCAACCTACTGGGAGCTATTATATTTTTTATAGTAGGAGCCCTTCTAAAAGTGACCCCAGGCTCTGAGGGTAAAAAGTTTTTTAAAACTAGATCATTAAGTAATATCCCCCAATGTTGAGTGATAATCTTTTTAATAATTATATTGTCACTGCTATAGGTGGTGATAAGTAGAGTTGAGCGCGGTTCGCGGTTCGAGGTTCTCCAGTTCTAGGCTCGAGTGATTTTGGGGCCTGTTCTAGATCGAACTAGAACTCGAGCTTTTTGCAAAAGCTCGATAGTTCTAGAAACGTTCGAGAACGGTTCTAGCAGCAAAAAAACAGCTAATTCCTAGCTTGGTTTCCGCTGTAATAGTGTAAGTCACTCTGTGAATCACACTATTATGACATTTCAGTGTATAGTGTGCGTGAACAGCGCCTTCAGATCACTGCTGTTTCTATAATGGCGATCGCCATTTTTTTTTTTTTTCCTTGTCTTCCTTCCCTAAGCGCGCGCGTGTAGTGGGGCGGGCCAGCATGTCAGCCAATCCCAGACACACACACAGCTAAGTGGACTTTGCTATAGTCACACTAGTGCAAAGACATTTGCAGAGCACCTCTGCCTGCATTGCACACTCCAACTCATTATAACTAAGCCATTATACTAGCAAACACTCAGTGTACCTAGTGGCATCCTAAACGTGGCTATTGGACTTTGCTATAGTCATACTAGTGCAAAGACATTTGCAGAGCACCTCTGCCTGCATTGCACACTCCAACTCATTATAACTAAGCCATTATACTAGCAAACACTCAGAGTACCTAGTGGCATCCTAAACGTGGCTATTGGACTTTGCTATAGTCCCACTAGTGCAAAGACATTTGCAGAGCACGTCTGCCTGCATTGCACACTCCAACTCATTATAACTAAGCCATTATACTAGCAAACACTCAGTGTACCTAGTGGCATCCTAAACGTGGCTATTGGACTTTGCTATAGTCACACTAATGCAAAGACATTTGCAGAGCACCTCTGCCTGCATTGCACACTCCAACTCATTATAACTAAGCCATTATACTAGCAAACACTCAGTGTACCTAGTGGCATCCTAAACGTGGCTATTGGACTTTGCTATAGTCCCACTAGTGCAAAGACATTTGCAGAGCACGTCTGCCTGCATTGCACACTCCAACTCATTATAACTAAGCCATTATACTGGCAAACACTCAGTGTACCTAGTGGCATCCGAAACGTGGCTATTGGACATTGCTATAGTCACACTAGTGCAAAGACATTTGCAGAGCACGTCTGCCTGCATTGCACACTCCAACTCATTATAACTAAGCCATTATACTAGCAAACACTCAGTGTACCTAGTGGCATCCTAAACGTGGCTATTGGACTTTGCTATAGTCCCACTAGTGCAAAGACATTTGCAGAGCACCTCTGCCTGCATTGCACACTCCAACTCATTATAACTAAGCCATTATACTAGCAAACACTCAGTGTACCTAGTGGCATCCTAAACGGGGCTATTGGACTTTGCTATAGTCACACTAGTGCAAAGACATTTGCAGAGCACCTCTGCCTGCATTGCACACTCCAACTCATTATAACTAAGCCATTATACTAGCAAACACTCAGTGTACCTAGTGGCATCCTAAACGTGGCTATAGGACTTTGCTATAGTCCCACTAGTGCAAAGACATTTGCAGAGCACCTCTGCCTGCATTGCACACTCCAACTCATTATAACTAAGCCATTATACTAGCAAACACTCAGTGTACCTAGTGGCATCCTAAACGTGGCTATTGGACTTTGCTATAGTCCCACTAGTGCAAAGACATTTGCAGAGCACCTCTGCCTGCATTGCACACTCCAACTCATTATAACTAAGCCATTATACTAGCAAACACTCAGTGTACCTAGTGGCATCCTAAACGTGGCTATTGGACTTTGCTATAGTCCCACTAGTGCAAAGACATTTGAAGAGCACCTCTGCCTGCATTGCACACTCCAACTCATTATAACTAAGCCATTATACTAGCAAACACTCAGTGTACCTAGTGGCATCCTAAACGTGGCTATTGGACTTTGCTATAGTCCCACTAGTGCAAAGACATTTGCAGAGCACCTCTGCCTGCATTGCACACTCCAACTCATTATAACTAAGCCATTATACTAGCAAACACTCAGTGTACCTAGTGGCATCCTAAACGTGGCTATTGGACTTTGCTATAGTCCCACTAGTGCAAAGACATTTGCAGAGCACGTCTGCCTGCATTGCACACTCCAACTCATTATAACTAAGCCATTATACTAGCAAACACTCAGTGTACCTAGTGGCATCCTAAACGTGGCTATTGGACTTTGCTATAGTCACACTAGTGCAAAGACATTTGCAGAGCACCTCTGCCTGCATTGCACACTCCAACTCATTATAACTAAGCCATTATACTAGCAAACACTCAGTGTACCTAGTGGCATCCTAAACGTGGCTATTGGACTTTGCTATAGTCCCACTAGTGCAAAGACATTTGCAGAGCACCTCTGCCTGCATTGCACACTCCAACTCATTATAACTAAGCCATTATACTAGCAAACACTCAGTGTACCTAGTGGCATCCTAAACGTGGCTATTGGACTTTGCTATAGTCACACTAGTGCAAAGACATTTGCAGAGCACCTCTGCCTGCATTGCACACTCCAACTCATTATAACTAAGCCATTATACTAGCAAACACTCAGAGTACCTAGTGGCATCCTAAACGTGGCTATTGGACTTTGCTATAGTCCCACTAGTGCAAAGACATTTGCAGAGCACGTCTGCCTGCATTGCACACTCCAACTCATTATAACAAAGCCATTATACTAGCAAACACTCAGTGTACCTAGTGGCATCCTAAACGTGGCTATTGGACTTTGCTATAGTCACACTAATGCAAAGACATTTGCAGAGCACCTCTGCCTGCATTGCACACTCCAACTCATTATAACTAAGCCATTATACTAGCAAACACTCAGTGTACCTAGTGGCATCCTAAACGTGGCTATTGGACTTTGCTATAGTCCCACTAGTTCAAAGACATTTGCAGAGCACGTCTGCCTGCATTGCACACTCCAACTCATTATAACTAAGCCATTATACTGGCAAACACTCAGTGTACCTAGTGGCATCCGAAACGTGGCTATTGGACTTTGCTATAGTCACACTAGTGCAAAGACATTTGCAGAGCACGTCTGCCTGCATTGCACACTCCAACTCATTATAACTAAGCCATTATACTAGCAAACACTCAGTGTACCTAGTGGCATCCTAAACGTGGCTATTGGACTTTGCTATAGTCCCACTAGTGCAAAGACATTTGCAGAGCACCTCTGCCTGCATTGCACACTCCAACTCATTATAACTAAGCCATTATACTAGCAAACACTCAGTGTACCTAGTGGCATCCTAAACGGGGCTATTGGACTTTGCTATAGTCACACTAGTGCAAAGACATTTGCAGAGCACCTCTGCCTGCATTGCACACTCCAACTCATTATAACTAAGCCATTATACTAGCAAACACTCAGTGTACCTAGTGGCATCCTAAACGTGGCTATAGGACTTTGCTATAGTCCCACTAGTGCAAAGACATTTGCAGAGCACCTCTGCCTGCATTGCACACTCCAACTCATTATAACTAAGCCATTATACTAGCAAACACTCAGTGTACCTAGTGGCATCCGAAACGTGGCTATTGGACTTTGCTATAGTCCCACTAGTGCAAAGACATTTGCAGAGCACCTCTGCCTGCATTGCACACTCCAACTCATTATAACTAAGCCATTATACTAGCAAACACTCAGTGTACCTAGTGGCATCCTAAACGTGGCTATTGGACTTTGCTATAGTCCCACTAGTGCAAAGACATTTGAAGAGCACCTCTGCCTGCATTGCACACTCCAACTCATTATAACTAAGCCATTATACTAGCAAACACTCAGTGTACCTAGTGGCATCCTAAACGTGGCTATTGGACTTTGCTATAGTCCCACTAGTGCAAAGACACTTGCAGAGCACCTCTGCCTGCATTGCACACTCCAACTCATTATAACTAAGCCATTATACTAGCAAACACTCAGTGTACCTAGTGGCATCCTAAACGTGGCTATTGGACTTTGCTATAGTCCCACTAGTGCAAAGACATTTGCAGAGCACGTCTGCCTGCATTGCACACTCCAACTCATTATAACTAAGCCATTATACTAGCAAACACTCAGTGTACCTAGTGGCATCCTAAACGTGGCTATTGGACTTTGCTATAGTCACACTAGTGCAAAGACATTTGCAGAGCACCTCTGCCTGCATTGCACACTCCAACTCATTATAACTAAGCCATTATACTAGCAAACACTCAGTGTACCTAGTGGCATCCTAAACGTGGCTATTGGACTTTGCTATAGTCCCACTAGTGCAAAGACATTTGCAGAGCACCTCTGCCTGCATTGCACACTCCAACTCATTATAACTAAGCCATTATACTAGCAAACACTCAGTGTACCTAGTGGCATCCTAAACGGGGCTATTGGACTTTGCTATAGTCACACTAGTGCAAAGACATTTGCAGAGCACCTCTGCCTGCATTGCACACTCCAACTCATTATAACTAAGCCATTATACTAGCAAACACTCAGTGTACCTAGTGGCATCCTAAACGTGGCTATTGGACTTTGCTATAGTCCCACTAGTGCAAAGACATTTGCAGAGCACCTCTGCCTGCATTGCACACTCCAACTCATTATAACTAAGCCATTATACTAGCAAACACTCAGTGTACCTAGTGGCATCCTAAACGTGGCTATTGGACTTTGCTATAGTCACACTAGTGCAAAGACATTTGCAGAGCACGTCTGCCTGCATTGCACACTCCAACTCATTATAACTAAGCCATTATACTAGCAAACACTCAGTGTACCTAGTGGCATCCTAAACGTGGCTATTGGACTTTGCTATAGTCCCACTAGTGCAAAGACATTTGCAGAGCACCTCTGCCTGCATTGCACACTCCAACTCATTATAACTAAGCCATTATACTAGCAAACACTCAGTGTACCTAGTGGCATCCTAAACGTGGCTATTGGACTTTGCTATAGTCCCACTAGTGCAAAGACATTTGCAGAGCACCTCTGCCTGCATTGCACACTCCAACTCATTATAACTAAGCCATTATACTAGCAAACACTCAGTGTACCTAGTGGCATCCTAAACGTGGCTATTGGACTTTGCTATAGTCACACTAGTGCAAAGACATTTGCAGAGCACGTCTGCCTGCATTGCACACTCCAACTCATTATAACTAAGCCATTATACTAGCAAACACTCAGTGTACCTAGTGGCATCCTAAACGTGGCTATTGGACTTTGCTATAGTCCCACTAGTGCAAAGACATTTGCAGAGCACCTCTGCCTGCATTGCACACTCCAACTCATTATAACTAAGCCATTATACTAGCAAACACTCAGTGTACCTAGTGGCATCCTAAACGTGGCTATTGGACTTTGCTATAGTCCCACTAGTGCAAAGACATTTGCAGAGCACCTCTGCCTGCATTGCACACTCCAACTCATTATAACTAAGCCATTATACTAGCAAACACTCAGTGTACCTAGTGGCATCCTAAACGGGGCTATTGGACTTTGCTATAGTCACACTAGTGCAAAGACAATTGCAGAGCACCTCTGCCTGCATTGCACACTCCAACTCATTATAACTAAGCCATTATACTAGCAAACACTCAGTGTACCTAGTGGCATCCTAAACTTGCCTATTGGACTTTGCTATAGTCCCACTAGTGCAAAGACATTTGCAGAGCACCTCTGCCTGCATTGCACACTCCAACTCATTATAACTAAGCCATTATACTAGCAAACACTCAGTGTACCTAGTGGCATCCGAAACGTGGCTATTGGACTTTGCTATAGTCCCACTAGTGCAAAGACATTTGCAGAGCACGTCTGCCTGCATTGCACACTCCAACTCATTATAACTAAGCCATTATACTAGCAAACACTCAGTGTACCTAGTGGCATCCTAAACGTGGCTATTGGACTTTGCTATAGTCCCACTAGTGCAAAGACATTTGCAGAGCACCTCTGCCTGCATTGCACACTCCAACTCATTATAACTAAGCCATTATACTAGCAAACACTCAGTGTACCTAGTGGCATCCTAAACGTGGCTATTGGACTTTGCTATAGTCCCACTAGTGCAAAGACATTTGCAGAGCACCTCTGCCTGCATTGCACACTCCAACTCATTATAACAAAGCCATTATACTAGCAAACACTCAGTGTACCTAGTGGCATCCTAAACGTGGCTGTTGGACTTTGCTATAGTCACACTAGTGCAAAGACATTTGCAGAGCACCTCTGCCTGCATTGCACACTCCAACTCATTATAACTAAGCCATTATACTAGCAAACACTCAGTGTACCTAGTGGCATCCTAAACGTGGCTATTGGACTTTGCTATAGTCCCACTAGTGCAAAGACATTTGCAGAGCACCTCTGCCTGCATTGCACACTCCAACTCATTATAACTAAGCCATTATACTAGCAAACACTCAGTGTACCTAGTGGCACCCTAAACGGGGCTATTGGACTTTGCTATAGTCACACTAGTGCAAAGACATTTGCAGAGCACCTCTGCCTGCATTGCACACTCCAACTCATTATAACTAAGCCATTATACTAGCAAACACTCAGTGTACCAAGTGGCATCCTAAACGTGGCTTTTGGACTTTGCTATAGTCCCACTAGTGCAAAGACATTTGCAGAGCACCTCTGCCTGCATTGCACACTCCAACTCATTATAACTAAGCCATTATACTAGCAATTTTTGCTGCCAGTTTAAGGGCCGTAGTTGCATTGTCAGGGATATTTATTCTTTATTATTCTGCTGTTAACCCTTTCACGACCGGCCGATTTTTCGCTTTCCGTTTTTTTTTTTCGCCATTCTTTTTCTGAGAGACGTAACTTTTTTATTTTTCAGTCAATATGGTCATGTGAGGGCTCATTTTTTGCGGAACGAGCTGTACTTTTAAATGAAACCATCAGTTTTACCATATTGTGTACTAGAAAATGGCAAAAAAATTCCAAATGCTGAAAAATTGCAAAAAAAGTGCGATAGCACTATGGTTTTTGAGATATTTTATTCACTGTGTTCACTATATGGTAAAACTGATGTGTGGGTGTGATGCCTCAGGTCAGTGCGAGTTCGTAGACACCAAACATGTATAGGTTTACTTTTATATAAGGGGTTAAAAAAAAATCGGAAGTTTGTCCGAAAAAAGTGGCGCACGTTTTACGCCATATTCCGTGACCCGTAGCGTTCTCATTTTTCGGGATCTTAGGCTCAATGACGGCTTATTTTTTGCGTCTCGAGCTGACGTTTTTAACGGTACCATTTTTGTGCAGATGCTACGTTTTGATCGCCTCTTATTGCATTTTGCGCAAAAGTTGTGGCGACAAAAAAACGTCATTTTGGCGTTTGGAATTTTTTTGCCGCTACGCCGTTTACTGATCAGATTAATTGATTTTATATTTTGATAGATCGGGCGTTTCTGAACGCGGCGATACCAAATGTGTGTATATTTTTTATTTTTTTAACCCTTTAATTTTCAATGGGGCGAATGGGGGGTGATTTGAACTTTTAGGTTTTTTTGTTTTTTTTTAATTTTTTAAAACTTATTTTTTTACTTTTTTTTTTTATTTTACTAGTCCCCCTAGGGGGCTATTGCGATCAGCATTCCGATCGCTCTGCAGTATCTGCTGATCACAGCTGGAAGGCTGTAAACAGCAGATACGCTGTCTTTCTCTTTTGCTGTGCCCCGGGCACAGCGAAAGTGAAACCAATTCATGTGTAGTACAGGAGTCATCACATGACCCTGTGCTACCATGACAACTATTGGGAGTCACGTGATCGCGTCACGTGACTTCCGGTTTCGGCGGTAAGTAAAACTTTACCGCGATCGCGCTTATAATGGCGCTGTCATGTATTGACAGCGCCATATAAGGGGTTAATCGGCACGAGCAGATAACGATTCTGCTCGTGCCTAGCAGGCACACATCTCAGCTGTGAAAATCAGCTGAGATGTGTGCCGATCGCGGCATGCTGCCGCCGGAGGACCGCGGGCAGTAAGATTATGTCATTTAGGACGTAATTTTACGGCCCGCGGTCGTTAAGGGGTTAATAAAGCTAGACCACCACTGCAATCTACACCACCTCTCAATTTTTACTATTACATTTTCAGTCCACAATCTTGTCGCAATCAGCATGAGTGGCAAAATGACAGATGCTGGTGGAAAGGGGAAGAGGCGTGGTGGAAAAGGCAAAAAAGGTTTTGTCCGTGGGGAAGGTGGCAAAGCTCCATTATCATCTGCTGAAGATAGACCATCTACCAGCAAAAGTAAGATGTCTACTACTTACCGTGGACAATCCGATGTGCTCCCTTTTTTACGGACACGAACAACAGGAACAAAGGTAGATGATGGGCAAAAAAGGAAAATGCTTGAATGGATCTCAAGTGGTCCAACAAGTGCCCTCTCAGCCACTTCAAGTACCGCATCCAAAAAACACCAGTCCTCTGAGTTGTCATCCCAATCAAACTTGATTTCTCCCAGCTCTGAAGTCTCCATCAGCCCTGCACAGTATGGTGGAACTGAGATGGCTGAGTCTGCAGAGCTGTTCAGTCACACTATGGCCTGGGAATCAGAGGTCTGCTCCCAAGCTACAGTGAGTACAGAACAGGAAATGGTCTGCAGTGATGCCCAGAACCTTTGTGACTCTGATTCAGGCCGTGAGGACCAAGTTTCGGAGCATAATGTTGACCCTTTGTCACAAACTGTAACACCTGTGGTTATAGACAATGAGGAACATACTGATGAAGATGAGACGCAGATACCCGATTGGGATGGCAACTTAAATATTCGGTCAGGGCAAGAAGAGGCTCGGTCTGAGGGGGAGGGGAGTGCAAACACAACAATTGATGATGAAGTTCTAGATCCCACCTACTGTCAACCCACAGTCAGGCACTCGAGGAGGTCAACAGAGGTGGTGGAGGAGGATGCAACTGATGACGAAGTTACCTTGCGCCTTCCTGGACAGAGTCGGAGTACTGGTAGCACGTCTACAACTGCATCCTCAGCCACCACTCTGCCTCTGAGCATTATTCGGGGTGGATCAACAGGTCGCATGGCCTCTAAGCCTTGCCTAGCCTGGTCCTTTTTTGACATAGAAAAAGATCGCCCAAATTATGTGATCTGTAAAATTTGTCATGGTTCTCTTAGTAGAGGTCAAAACCTCAGCAGTTTGACAACTTCTTCCATGAATCGTCACATGAATAAATATCATATGGCCCGGTGGGAAGCTCACCGTGCTGCAATGCGGCCTAGCGGAGCGAACCATCCACCGCCAGCCCCTTCCAGTGCATCCGCGCGCTCGTCATCTTCTAGGACTGTGGGGACAGCTGTCACACCTGTTTTTCCACCCACAACTTCCACCACTGTAACCGAAACAGGCAGTTTGCTTGGTAGGTCGTCAGTTGTTTTGGAAGGGGAAACAAGTGAGTGTGTACAGCTCTCTCAGACATCTATAGCACCAACTTTGGATGAAGGCAACATCATGTCTCCGCCTGCACTTTCCTCACAAACCTGCATTTTTCCAGGGACACCCTACTCAACACCATCTACACACAGCAGCCAGATCTCTGTCCCTCAGATGTGGACAAATAAAAGGCCATTTCCTGCGACCCATGACAAAGCTAAGAGGTTGACTCTATCCCTCTGTAAGCTGTTGGCTACAGAAATGCTGCCTTTCCGCCTAGTGGACACACAGGATTTAAGAGACCTTATGTCTGTCGCTGTGCCCCAGTACCAGATGCCTAGTCGCCACTACTTCTCTAAGAAAGGTGTGCCCGCGCTACACCAGCATGTCGCACACAACATCACCGCTTCCTTGAGAAACTCTGTGTGTGAACGGGTGCATTTTACCACCGATACTTGGACCAGTAAGCATGGACAGGGACGTTACATGTCGCTGACTGGGCACTGGGTAACTATGGTGATAGATGGTGAAGGGTCTGCTGCACAAGTCTTGCCGTCCCCACGACTTGTGTGTCAATCCTCTGTCTGTCCAAGTTCCGCCACTGCTTCTGCATCCTCCACCTCATCTGGGTCCTCCACCTCCGCCCCAAGCCTGCCTGGTCAGGCCACCAGCGTTCTCACTGCGCAGAAGGAATCACGCACCCCTCATTACTATGCTGGCAGCAGAGCGCAACGGCATCAGGCGGTCTTTAGCTTGACATGTCTTGGGAATAAGAGTCACACAGCTGAGGAGTTGTGGTCAGCTCTGCGGTCCGAGTTTAATAAATGGTTGTCTCCACTCAACCTGCAGCCTGGTAAGGCCGTGTGCGACAATGCTGCAAACCTGGGTGCGGCCCTTCGCCTGGGCAAGGTGACACACGTACCTTGTATGGCTCACGTGTTGAACCTTGTCGTGCAGCAATTTTTAACACAGTATCCCGGCCTAGATGGCCTTCTGAACAGGGCATGAAAACTGTCTGCTCACTTCCGCCGTTCAAGCGCCGCAGCTGAGCGACTTGCATCGCTCCAGAAGTCTTTCGGCCTGCCGGTTCATCGCCTGAAATGCGATGTGGCGACACGCTGGAATTCAACTCTCCACATGTTACAGCGACTGTGGCAGCACCGCCGTGCCCTGGTGCAATACGTCATGACGTATAGCCTGGGCCAACGAGATGCAGAGGTGGGGCAGATCACCCTGATGGAGTGGTCTCAGATCAAGGACCTATGCACCCTTCTGCACAGTTTCGACATGGCGACGAATATGTTTAGCGCTGACAATGCCATTATCAGCATGACGATTCCAGTCATTTACATGCTGGAACACACGCTAAACATTATTCGGAGTCAGGGGGTGGGACAACAGGAAGGGGATGAACTACAGGAGGATTCATATGCGCAAGACACAACAACATCACCAAGGTCCAGACGTTCATCATCACCAAGGCGCCAGGCATGGGAGCATGGGGGACAGGGATCAACAAGGGCGCATGGTAGCAGGCGAGATGTTGAGGAAGGTGCCGGAGGACATGAAGAAATGGAGGACGAACTGTCCATGGACATGGAAGACTCAGCAGATGAGGGAGACCTTGGTCAAATTTCAGTTGAAAAAGGTTGGGGGGAGATGTCAGAGGAAGAAAGAACGGTTAGCACCTCTATGCCACAAACACAGCGTGGACTTGGTCCGCATGGCTGCGCAAGACACAAGAGTGCCTTCATGTTGCACTACCTCCAACATGACCCTCGTATTGTCAAAATTAGAAGTGATGATGACTACTGGCTTGCCACACTATTAGATCCCCGGTACAAGTCCAAATTTTGTGACATAATTCCAGCCATAGAAAGGGACGCACGTATGCAAGAGTATCAGCAGAAGCTGTTACTCGATCTTAGATCCGCTTTTCCACCAAACAACCGTGCAGGTGCAGGGAGTGAATCTCCCAGTTGTAACTTGACAAACATGGGACGGTCTCGTCATCTTCAACAGTCTACACGTACCAGTAGGACCGTATCTGGTGCTGGTAACAGCAATTTTATGGAATCTTTTCATAATTTTTTTAGACCCTCCTTTGCAAGGCCACCAGAGACAACAAGTCTGACACATAGTCAACGGCTGGAGAGGATGATACAGGAGTATCTCCAAATGAACATCGATGCCATGACTTTGCAAATGGAGCCTTGCTCCTTTGGGGCTTCAAACCTAGAAAAATGGCCAGAGCTCTCAACTTACGCCTTGGAGATTTTGTCGTGTCCAGCTGCCAGCGTTGTCTCTGAACGTGTCTTCAGTGCTGCTGGGTGTGTGCTGACAGATAAGCGCACGCGTCTGTCCAGTGACAATGTGGACAGACTGACGTTCATCAAAATGAACAAGTCATGGATCCAGAAGGAATTTACAACCCCTGTGTCATCCTGGGGAGAGTAAATGCTTGTGGATTTGGAATGTGCTTGATGCAAATCTAGCTGTGAAGTGTACAACTAGGGCACAAGTGCTGCCACTGATGGGGTGGGTGTCTGTGTGGCCCAATTTTTGGAAAAAAGGGAGACTCCGCTTGGAGTAACCCTTGCTTACATTGTTTTTAAAAGAAGCCAAGATGAACAAGTCATGGTTCAGCAAAGACTTTATCTACCTACCCCGGTGTCATGCTGGGGACGGGTAATTATGGCGTATTTTTGAATGTGCTTGATGCAAATCAAAACATCCTGTTTGCAACTAGGGCCCAAGTGCTGCCACTGATGGGGTGGGTGTCTGTGTGGCCCAATTTTTGGAAAAAAGGGAGACTCCGCTTGGAGTAACCCTTGCTTGCTGTGTTTTTAAAAGAAGCCAAGATGAACAGAGCTGGGATCAGGAAAGACTTTGCTACCTACCCCGGTGTCATCCTGGGGACGGATAAGAACGGCGTATTTTGGAATGTGCTTGATGCAAATCTAGCTGTGAAGTGTACAACTAGGGCACAAGTGCTGCCACAGAATGGGTGGGTGTGTGTGGGGCACAATTTTTGGAAAAAAAGGGAGACTCCGCTTGGAGTAACCCTTGCTTACATTGTTTTTAAAAGAAGCCAAGATGAACAAGTCATGGTTCAGCAAAGACTTTATCTACCTACCCCGGTGTCATGCTGGGGACGGTTAATTATGGCGTATTTTTGAATGTGCTTGATGCAAATCAAAACATCCTGTTTGCAACTAGGGCCCAAGTGCTGCCACTGATGGGGTGGGTGTCTGTGTGGCCCAATTTTTGGAAAAAAGGGAGACTCCGCTTGGAGTAACCCTTGCTTGCTGGGTTTTTAAAAGAAGCCAAGATGAACAAGTCATGGTTCAGCAAAGACTTTATCTACCTACCCCGGTGTCATGCTGGGGACGGTTAATTATGGCGTATTTTTGAATGTGCTTGATGCAAATCAAAACATCCTGTTTGCAACTAGGGCCCAAGTGCTGCCACTGATGGGGTGGGTGTCTGTGTGGCCCAATTTTTGGAAAAAAGGGAGACTCCGCTTGGAGTAACCCTTGCTTGCTGTGTTTTTAAAAGAAGCCAAGATGAACAGAGCTGGGATCAGGAAAGACTTTGCTACCTACCCCGGTGTCATCCTGGGGACGGATAAGAACGGCGTATTTTGGAATGTGCTTGATGCAAATCTAGCTGTGAAGTGTACAACTAGGGCACAAGTGCTGCCACTGAATGGGTGGGTGTGTGTGGGGCACAATTTTTGGAAAAAAAGGGAGACTCCGCTTGGAGTAACCCTTGCTTACATTGTTTTTAAAAGAAGCCAAGATGAACAAGTCATGGTTCAGCAAAGACTTTATCTACCTACCCCGGTGTCATGCTGGGGACGGGTAATTATGGCGTATTTTTGAATGTGCTTGATGCAAATCAAAACATCCTGTTTGCAACTAGGGCCCAAGTGCTGCCACTGATGGGGTGGGTGTCTGTGTGGCCCAATTTTTGGAAAAAAAGGGAGACTCCGCTTGGAGTAACCCTTGCTTGCTGTGTTTTTAAAAGAAGCCAAGATGAACAGAGCTGGGATCAGGAAAGACTTTGCTACCTACCCCGGTGTCATCCTGGGGACGGATAAGAGCGGCGTATTTTGGAATGTGCTTGATGCAAATCTAGCTGTGAAGTGTACAACTAGGGCACAAGTGCTGCCACAGAATGGGTGGGTGTGTGTGGGGCACAATTTTTGGAAAAAAAGGGAGACTCCGCTTGGAGTAACCCTTGCTTACATTGTTTTTAAAAGAAGCCAAGATGAACAAGTCATGGTTCAGCAAAGACTTTATCTACCTACCCCGGTGTCATGCTGGGGACGGTTAATTATGGCGTATTTTTGAATGTGCTTGATGCAAATCAAAACATCCTGTTTGCAACTAGGGCCCAAGTGCTGCCACTGATGGGGTGGGTGTCTGTGTGGCCCAATTTTTGGAAAAAAGGGAGACTCCGCTTGGAGTAACCCTTGCTTGCTGTGTTTTTAAAAGAAGCCAAGATGAACAAGTCATGGTTCAGCAAAGACTTTATCTACCTACCCCGGTGTCATGCTGGGGACGGTTAATTATGGCGTATTTTTGAATGTGCTTGATGCAAATCAAAACATCCTGTTTGCAACTAGGGCCCAAGTGCTGCCACTGATGGGGTGGGTGTCTGTGTGGCCCAATTTTTGGAAAAAAGGGAGACTCCGCTTGGAGTAACCCTTGCTTGCTGTGTTTTTAAAAGAAGCGAAGATGAACAGAGCTGGGATCAGGAAAGACTTTGCTACCTACCCCGGTGTCATCCTGGGGACGGATAAGAACGGCGTATTTTGGAATGTGCTTGATGCAAATCTAGCTGTGAAGTGTACAACTAGGGCACAAGTGCTGCCACTGAATGGGTGGGTGTGTGTGGGGCACAATTTTTGGAAAAAAAGGGAGACTCCGCTTGGAGTAACCCTTGCTTACATTGTTTTTAAAAGAAGCCAAGATGAACAAGTCATGGTTCAGCAAAGACTTTATCTACCTACCCCGGTGTCATGCTGGGGACGGTTAATTATGGCGTATTTTTGAATGTGCTTGATGCAAATCAAAACATCCTGTTTGCAACTAGGGCCCAAGTGCTGCCACTGATGGGGTGGGTGTCTGTGTGGCCCAATTTTTGGAAAAAAGGGAGACTCCGCTTGGAGTAACCCTTGCTTGCTGTGTTTTTAAAAGAAGCCAAGATGAACAGAGCTGGGATCAGGAAAGACTTTGCTACCTACCCCGGTGTCATCCTGGGGACGGATAAGAACGGCGTATTTTGGAATGTGCTTGATGCAAATCTAGCTGTGAAGTGTACAACTAGGGCACAAGTGCTGCCACAGAATGGGTGGGTGTGTGTGGGGCACAATTTTTGGAAAAAAAGGGAGACTCCGCTTGGAGTAACCCTTGCTTACATTGTTTTTAAAAGAAGCCAAGATGAACAAGTCATGGTTCAGCAAAGACTTTATCTACCTACCCCGGTGTCATGCTGGGGACGGTTAATTATGGCGTATTTTTGAATGTGCTTGATGCAAATCAAAACATCCTGTTTGCAACTAGGGCCCAAGTGCTGCCACTGATGGGGTGGGTGTCTGTGTGGCCCAATTTTTGGAAAAAAGGGAGACTCCGCTTGGAGTAACCCTTGCTTGCTGTGTTTTTAAAAGAAGCCAAGATGAACAAGTCATGGTTCAGCAAAGACTTTATCTACCTACCCCGGTGTCATGCTGGGGACGGTTAATTATGGCGTATTTTTGAATGTGCTTGATGCAAATCAAAACATCCTGTTTGCAACTAGGGCCCAAGTGCTGCCACTGATGGGGTGGGTGTCTGTGTGGCCCAATTTTTGGAAAAAAGGGAGACTCCGCTTGGAGTAACCCTTGCTTGCTGTGTTTTTAAAAGAAGCCAAGATGAACAGAGCTGGGATCAGGAAAGACTTTGCTACCTACCCCGGTGTCATCCTGGGGACGGATAAGAACGGCGTATTTTGGAATGTGCTTGATGCAAATCTAGCTGTGAAGTGTACAACTAGGGCACAAGTGCTGCCACTGAATGGGTGGGTGTGTGTGAGGCACAATTTTTGGAAAAAAAGGGAGACTCCGCTTGGAGTAACCCTTGCTTACATTGTTTTTAAAAGAAGCCAAGATGAACAAGTCATGGTTCAGCAAAGACTTTATCTACCTACCCCGGTGTCATGCTGGGGACGGTTAATTATGGCGTATTTTTGAATGTGCTTGATGCAAATCAAAACATCCTGTTTGCAACTAGGGCCCAAGTGCTGCCACTGATGGGGTTGGTGTCTGTGTGGCCCAATTTTTTGAAAAAAGGGAGACTCCGCTTGGAGTAACCCTTGCTTGCTGTGTTTTTAAAAGAAGCCAAGATGAACAGAGCTGGGATCAGGAAAGACTTTGCTACCTACCCCGGTGTCATCCTGGGGACGGATAAGAACGGCGTATTTTGGAATGTGCTTGATGCAAATCTAGCTGTGAAGTGTACAACTAGGGCACAAGTGCTGCCACTGAATGGGTGGGTGTGTGTGGGGCACAATTTTTGGAAAAAAAGGGAGACTCCGCTTGGAGTCACCTTGCGGTGTTTTACATGACTTTAGAAGGGCGTGCCATGCCTATATCTGTGTCTCCTCCTCTTTTTCCTTGTCCAGCTCTTTTGTTTTTGCATAAGTATATGTCCTTGTCACTTTCCCATGTGTTTGTGTTGTGTTGTGAGTTGTTTGTGACCTTTTGGACACCTTTGAGGGTGTTTTCTAGGTGTTTATATGTGTTTGTGATTGCCTGCCATTGTTTCCTATGCAGTTCGAGTTCGGTTCGTCGAACGTTCGACGAGCCGAACTCGAACGGGACCTCCGTTCGGCGAACCGACCTCGAGCCGAACCGGGACCGGTTCGCTCATCTCTAGTGATAAGATTAAGGGAAAAATCGTTCCTATTTTTACTTTACTTTCCCACAGGACCCAGTATTCACCGCCAAATGGGATGGACTTCTGATGAACTGTATGCAATGTATGTTGCATTGCCTTCACAAGAAGAGATCTGGGATAGTGAGAGCGTCCACTACAGCTATATCAGATCTCTATAAAGACTTAGCTTGTTACAATTTGCATCCTGAGTAGAGATGAGCAAACCTCTAGAGGCTTGAGTTCGGCTCGGTTCGTCGAACGGAGGCCACGTTCGAGTTCGGTTCGGCGAACCGTTCGACGAACCTCTCGAACCCCATAGAAAACAATGGGAGGCAATCACAAACAAATAAAAACACCTAGAAAACACCTTCAAAGGTGTCCAAAAGGTGACAAACAACTCACAAGACAACACAAACACATGGGAAAGTGACAAGGACAAATACTCATGCGAAAACACAACAGCTGGATGAGGAAAAAGAGAAGGAGACACAGATATGAGTATATGCAAGTGATCATCGATGCCATTACTGTGCAACTTGAGCCTTGCTCATTTTAGGCTTCCAATATGGATAATTTGCCTGAGCTCGCCACTTAAGCCTTGGGGATCTTGTCGTGTCCTGCAGCCAGCGTTCTCTTGGAACGTGTCCTCAGTGCTGCTGGGTGTGTGCTGACAGATAAGCGCACGGGTCTGTCCACTGAAAATGTTCATCAAGATGAGGAAGTCATGGCTCACAGAGGACTTTTCTTCCCCTGTGTCATCCAGGGGATGCAAAAGGCAGGAGTATTTTTGAGAGTGCTTCATGCAAAGCATCATTTTCCTTTTGAAAATGGGGACAACTGATGCCAGTCAAGTGGGGTGTGTGTGGCCCAATTTGTGGAAACGAGGGACACTCTGGTTGGAGTCCCCTCGCTGTCTTTTACATGATTTTCGAAGGGCATGACATGTCTGAGAGGTTTACTTTCAGCATCTGTAAACGGTTGGGTACAGAAATGCTGCCTTTCCAACCTTTTGAACCGAGGATTTTCGAGACCTTATGCCCATCGCAGTGCCCCAAGAGCCGATGCCCATTCGCCACTGCTTCTCCAAGAACGGCGTGCCCGCGATACACCAGCATGTCGCACCAAACATTACCGCTTCTTTGAGAAACTCTGTGTGTGACAGGGTGCATTTCACTACAGATACTTGGTCTAGAAAGCATGGACAGAGGCGCTACATGTCGCTGACTGTGCATTGGGTTACTATGGGGAGAGATGTAGAAGGGTCTGCTGTACAAGTCTTGCCGTTCCCATGAGTTGTGTGTCAATCCTTCCTCTGTATGTAGAAGTTTCTCCACTGCTTCTGCCTCCTCAACCTCGTCTGGGTCCTACACCTCCGCTCAAACCCTGTGTGGTGATGTGCGCAGTTACATCGCGGTTGGCAAGGAATCCCACACACCTCCTTACTATGCTGGCAGCAGAGCTCAACAGCATCAGGCGGTTGATTCTTTTCTTTGAAATGTCTGTAAATTGTGATTCACACCGCTGAGGAGTTGTGGTCGGTAAGCTCTGGAGAGTGAGACCGAGTTTCATCAATGGTTGTCTCCACTCAACCAGCAGCCAGGGAAGGCCTGTTGCGACAATGATGCAAACCTGGGTGTGGCCCTTTGCCGTGACAATGTGACACACGTGCCTTTTGTGGCTCACGTGTTGAACCTGGTTGTCCAGCAATTTTTAAACCACTATCCCGGCCTACATGGCCTTCTGCAGAAAGCACGGTGTAATTAATCGCCCACCCCAGGGCTATGGGACACCCGGTGCCGGGCCGGACTAGTCCGGCGGTCGTCAGTGGTGGTGGGGCCCGACTCCGTGACCCTGGTGGGGTCAATTAATATGGCTGCAGTGTTGGGGGTGATTAAAGTTTATATTCGTGACGCCACCTGTGGCTATTAAGCCGCCGCTGCTGTATGAGGCCTGCTCCCCACAGGTGGAGCGGTGCCCCGGGGCAACAGTTGGTGCTTGTAAGTGTCGATGTAGTGGCGGTGAAATAACTGAGGCAACACCAAGGGGGTGCAGTTTCAAGTTCTTTACTCACAGTTCCGGTTATGGTGCGCAGGAGCTCTTGGACTGCTGGGACCACCGTCAGGGACCTCCACTGATCCCGGGTAAGTTCTGGGATAAAAGCCGGTGCACCCCTCTGTGTT
Source organism: Anomaloglossus baeobatrachus (assembly GCF_048569485.1). Taxonomy (NCBI): domain Eukaryota; kingdom Metazoa; phylum Chordata; class Amphibia; order Anura; family Aromobatidae; genus Anomaloglossus; species Anomaloglossus baeobatrachus. The sequence goes on from NC_134357.1 coordinate 220,693,798, forward strand.
CCTTTCTTCAGCTGACTCCCTAAGCCTTGCCCTTGTTGGCTGAACCTGGCTCGGCCTCCACTAAAGCCTCTGGGCCAGGGGCTTGCCTGTCGGTAGTTTACCCCCTTTCTAGAGGTTCTGCAGTGGGCTGTGGCAGCTTTCCCTGGGCCTCGGTTTTTACTGTTGGAGATGACTTTTCTTCCTCCAGTTTCTAGGGACCGTCCCCTGTGTGCAGCTTGATCCCTCCACCGAATCTTATCATGGAACAGGCCACCAGCCTGAAAGCTTTTTGTGGCCCTGGAATCCCTTCTGTTCTGCTGTGGTGTCACCTGAGCCTATCTGGGCCTCAGGGTCTTCACCAGGAAGCGTCACTTTCTATCTTTCTCTCTCTCTCTCAGCTCTCCTCCTACCCACTCCTTCTCCTCTGCCTCCCGCAGACTCAGCAAAACTGTTGAGGAAGGTGCAGGAGCCCATGAAGAAATGGAGGACGAACTGGCGATGGGCATGGAAGACTCAGCAGATGAGTGAGAGCTTGGTCACATTTGGGTTGTGCGAGGTTAGGGGGGAGAGGGCAGAGGAAGGAGGCATGATTCTCACCTCTCCGCCACCAACACACCAAGGATTTGGTCCTCCTGGATGCACAAGACCATGAGCGCCTTCTTGCTGCACTACCTACAACATGACCCTCGGATTTTTCAAATTCGAAGTAATGCTGACTACTGGGTTGCCACACTGTTAGATCCCCGATACAAGACAACATTTTGCGAAATAAGTCTTGCCATAGAAAGGGACGCACGTCTGCAGGAGTATCAGCAGAAGGTGGTACCCAATCTTAGATCTGCTTTTCCACTAAACAGCAGTGCTGCACAGAGTGAATCTCAACGCTTTGTCATGGATAGGAGGAAATGGTCTTTTACTTGTCCACATCTGAGGGACCGAGGGCTGGCTGCTTTGCTGAGATGGCGTTGAGTACGGTGTCCCTGCAGAGTTGCAATTTTGGTCATATACAAAATGAGTTGAAAAAGGACAGATGCTGGTGGAAAGGGGAACAGGTGTGTTGGAAAGGGGAAAAAAGTTTGTGTCCGTGGGTTTGGTGGTTAAGCAACAGTAACATTTGTTGAAGAAACACCATCTGTTATGGTGGGAGTGGCAGATTTGGATAAGGTGGTATATACTATGTTTACCGCTATATAAAAAAATTAAGAAGAAAAGAAAGAGAAAGGTATATATCCCCATTGCCAGTCGGTGTCCACTGTGCTCCCAGATGGAAAAGGAGAGGTTGGCAACTGGAAGGTTAAGTGGAGGATACAGAGCTGGGTGGCTCTGAAACTAATATTAGCCTGAACCGAGTTAGACGCCACTCGGATCTGGAGACTGTGATCCCTGTTAGCGTCACAGGGTCCACACACCCACCCAGCCCAGGAAGTCTCTGTTAACAACACAGGGGCCATTGTGTCTGTGTGCATAGGGCCCACACCTGTGGACAGCAGGCGCATCAGCAGCAGCAGCCCAGTTAATGCCACTGTGCTGCACTAGCAGGACTGTTAGGACAGGAGCTGGTCTTAACTGTTCTGCGTTACCAACTGTGGTGGCGGCCTGCATCGACGCCCTATCCTTGCCTACCTCTGGCCTAAAGCCGCAATGGGTTCAACACATGGAGGTGTGCTCTTTCGGAGCATAATAGAAGACTGCGCACCTCCTTGTTGGCTCCAGCCCCTTTTATAACCTGGGTCCGCCACAACCCAGGGTGGACCACAATGCACCTCCTGGAGACAAAAGCAGAGTGAAACGTCATCAGTGGCATAACCAGTGGCCTATTCGGAACCGCAACTTCAATGATGACCTCATGGCAGCCACGACCCAAACACCTCACCAGTCAGCGTCTGACCAACAATAATGAGGTGACAAGTCATAGGGGCGGGCCTCTGCAAGCCAGTTCAGAGTATCCTGGCCACATCGTCAGGACACCTGATGCCCTGTGGTCTATATGGCCCCCTCACATCAGGGGCAGGGCCAAATAGTTCATTACCGGACCTAGCCTCTGATGCAGTAAGTGCCTGAGCATTCTCAGTAGCATGAAATATAGTCTCAGAAAAAAGACCATCAGCTTCAGCATGCTGTCTAGGCACAACATAGGACTTAGACACGGCACAGAGTGCAAGTACCTGTGCAAAGAGGCTTTTCGCACTAACTGTGGGAGTATGCGCTGTAGCCCAAAATGAGGACTTAGCCTCAGGAATGGCACAGTCAGACTCAGGTTGTGCATACTCATTAGGCGAAACACTGGAGTTAGGCTGCGGCTGGGGTAAATCGGCACACGCACGCACACTAGCCGCCTCTCCATACTTAGACGTGGAGGAGAAAGCAGACAGATGGACAACCAGAGACACAGCCCTAAATGGCAGCTGATGCCTGGGCGCAACTGGAACCGCAGCACGCTGCTTGCGTTTACGGCGGAACCAATTCGTAACAACAAATAACAGCCAAAAAAACAGGTGTACTTCTTCCCGTGGATAATCTGATATGATCCCTTATTTTTAACGGACACGACCATCGATAACAAATGTAGATGAGGCACCAAAACAGCAGCTGCTTTAATGGATCTCAAGTGCTCCATAAAGTGGCCTGTCCTCCACCTCAAGTTCAATATCCCAAATACTCCATTCCTCTGTGATGTCAACTCACTTGCTCTCAAGTTTCCACCAGCCCTGCTGAGTATAGGGTAACAGAGATGGTTGAGTCTGCAGAGCTGTTCATTCACACTATAGCCTGGGAATCAGAGGTCTGCTCCAAAGCTGCAGTGAGTACAGACAAAGAAGTTATTATTATTATTTATTTATTTAAAGAACACCATAGATTCCATGGTACTGTACATTAGAAGGGGGTTACATACAGAATACATATACAAGTAACAATAGACAGACTGGTACAGAGGGAAGAGGGCCCAGCCCTTGCGGGATTACATTGTAATGTATTTTGGGGAGGAGACAGTAGATTTGGTGTACGTTGGGCGGCAGCTACGCACGGTGGTGGTATCATTGAAGGTTATAGTCATTTCTGAACAGATGAGTTTACAGGTTCCGTTTGAAGCTTGCGGGTGTATCAGATAATCTGACGTGTTGAGGCAGCGAGTTCCAGGAGACAGGGGAAATGATCTGCACAGATAGCCAGAAGCTTTGTGAGTCTGATCCAGGCCCCGATGAAGAAGGTGCTGAGCATAATGTACACCCTCATTTCCAAACCGTAAATCCTCCTGGTGGAGACAATGGGGAACATGATGAGGAGACTCAGATACCTGATTGGAACGACAACTTTACTATTCGATCAGGGCAGGAAGAGGTTGTCTCGGAGGACTCAGGACGAGGGGAATGAAAACACACAGGGTGATGATGAGTTTGGAGACCCCACTTACTTTCAAACCAAAGTCACCCAGTCGATGAGGTCAGCAGAGGAGGATGCTACTGACGACGAGGTTACGTTGCGTCTTCCTGGACAGAAACAAAGTACTGGAAGCACGTCAACAACTTAATCCTCGGCCACAACTCTGCCTCTGAGCATAAGTCATAATGGCTCTTGTTAGGGCCAGGTGGACGGGCAGACCCAGGAGGTGGATCCACTGGGCCGAACACCTTACTGAAGGCAAGGGGTCCGGTAGCCGGAGCACTACAGGTAGCAGGACAGTCCGTGCAGAAGAGTGGAATGTAGAAGTCCCTGGGACCACGGAGTCACTGATGGTAGTCCGGGTGACGGAGCTCAGGTTCGGAGGCCGAGATGTTGTCAGGCAGAGTCCAGAACCGATGGAGCGAGAGGACGGATCACCACAGGGATCAGAGATGGAACAGACTAACGGGATGGCAGATAGACGGGCGGCACGGTGGCTCTGTGGTTAGCACTGTAGTCTTGCAGTGCTGGGGTCCTGGGTTCGAATCCCACTAAGGACAACATCTGCAAGGAGTTTGTATGTTCTCCCCGTGTTTGCGTGGGTTTCCTCCGGGTTCTCCGGTTTCCTCCCACACTCCAAAGACATACAGATAGGGACTCTAGATTGTGAGCCCCAATGGGGACAGTGTTCCTGATGTATGTAAAGCGCTGCGGAATATGTTAGCGCTATATAAAAATAAAGATTTATTTTATTTTATTTATAGTCAGCGTTCGGGGTTCGGGAATCGGCAGGACCGGATGGCGAGGCAGGAGTGGCTCTAGAAGAGAGATAGGTAAGTATATCACAGAGACAAGGAGACCTGACTCCTAGCTTAGGAAACACGAAGAACAGGCCCCGCCCACTTGGACATTAAACCCCTTTATACCCTGTACCTGTGTGTTCAATATCCTGTCAGTGGACGCTGGCCCTTTAAGAGAGGGTCAATGACCGCGCGCGCCCTAATGCGCATGCGCGAGGCCCGGGTGCCAGAAGCCAGGGCAGAAAGTGGTGAACAGGAAGCAGGGGAGCCAGCCTGGAGCAGAGCCGCCGACGGGCGCCGGGAGCGGGGACCGGGCCGCCTGGGGACCGCAGGCGATGGGGGCTGGAGACCGTGGAGCGGGGGACACCCAACAGAGGAGCCGGGGAGCGAAGCAGGGAAGCCAGGGAGCATGACAGGTGAGCCGGGGAGCAGGGCAGGGGACCCGGGGAGCGTGACAGTAACCCCCCCCACGCCACCTCCCCGCAACCGGGACAGGAAGGCACGTATCAGAGGAGTACCAACATTCTCCCGGGGTTCCCAGGACCTATCCTCAGGACCATACCCCGCCCAGTCCACCAAGAAGAACTGCCGGCCCCGTACGGTTTTCATGGCCACGATATCCCTTACCGCATAGATGTCATCATCGGCAATAGGAGGAGGAGCCGAACTGGCAGCAGCGGAGAAGGGACCAAGGACAACCGGCTTGAGCAGGGAGACGTGGAAGGAGTTGGGTATCCTCATCGTGGCCAGGAGCTGCAGCTTGTAGGAGACCTCATTAATCTTGCTGATGACCTTAAACGGCCCGATGTAGCGAGGACCCAGCTTGTATGATGGTAGCTTCAATCGGACGTACTTAGAAGCAAGCCAGACCAGGTCTCCTGGAGAGAAACACGGGGAATCCAGACGCCTCTTGTCTGCGTGTCTCTTCATCCGAAGGGAAGCACGTCCAAGGGACGTCTTGACAGAGTTCCAAATTGTTGCAAAGTCACGGGCTACAGCATCAGCAGCAGGGACATCCGAGGAAGAGGATACAGGTAACGGGACGGAAGGCTGAAGTCCGTAAACGACATGGAAGGGAGAGCTGGAGGAGGACTCACTGACGTGGTGGTTATGGGAGAATTCAGCCCAAGGAAGAAGCGTGGACCAGTCGTCGTGATGGGCGTTGACGTAGTGACGTAAGAAGGAGGTCAAGATCTGATTGACTCGTTCCACTTGGCCATTCGACTGAGGATGGTAGGCTGAAGAAAAGTCCAGAGTCACTCCCAGATGTTTGCAGAGAGCCCTCCAGAAGCGGGAGGTAAACTGAGTTCCTCTGTCGGACACAATGTGTGAGGGAAAGCCATGCAACCGGAAGATGTGCTGTATGTAGGCGTCAGCGAGTTCCTGGGCTGAGGGCAGTCCAGCCATAGGGACGAAATGAGCCATTTTGGAGAACCGATCCACCACGACCCATATGACTGTGTGTCCGGAGGACAGGGGTAAGTCCGTAATAAAGTCCATTGCAATGTGTTGCCACGGAACAGAGGGTATAGGCAGAGGCAGAAGACGGCCATATGGCAGATGTTTGGGCGTCTTGTTCCTGGCACAAGAGGAGCAGGCTGAGACAAAAGAAGCGACGTCCGTGCGAAGGGATGGCCACCAGTAGTGACGTACAATTGTACTCCATGTTCTCTTCTGACCAGCATGGCCGGCTGTTTTCGAGGCATGGCCCCAGTGCAACACTTTTTGCCTGTCGGTCTCAGAGACATAGGTCTTCCCGGGCAGTATCTGGGCCAGGGTGACAGGAGCCACCGGAATGATTTTACTAGGGCAGATGATGGGCTGGGATGTCTCCTCCTCCTGCTCCATGGGCATGAATGACCTGGACAAGGCATCTGCGCGTACATTCTTGTCTGCGGGTCAGAAATGGAGCTGGAAATCGAACCTGGCAAAGAACAAGGACCACCTGGCTTGCCGTGGGTTCAGTCGCTGAGCGGACCGCAGGTATTCCAGGTTCTTGTGGTCCGTGTAAATGATCACGGGGTACACTGCTCCCTCCAGAAGGTAGCGCCATTCCTCCAGAGCCAGTTTGACTGCCAATAGCTCTCGGTCACCGATGGTGTAGTTGCGTTCAGGCGCAGAGAAGCTCTTGGAAAAGAAACCGCAAGTAACCATCTTCCCGGAGGAGGACTTCTGCATGAGCACTGCTCCGGCTCCCGAGGAGGAGGCATCCACCTCCAAGGTCTGTTTAACTCCGGACGGTGGAGCACAGGGGAGGAAGCAAATGCCCGCTTCAGGGAGCCAAACGCGGCGTCGGCCGCAGGTGACCAGTCCTTTGGATTAGCCCCCTTCTTGGTCAAGGCGGAGAGAGGTGCAGTCAGAGCAGAAAAGTGAGGGATGAACTGACGGTAATAGTTTGCGAATCCCAGAAAGCGTTGGATTGCCTTCAGTCCAGAAGGAGGGGGCCAGTTGAGAATGGAAGAGACCTTCTCCGGATCCATCTGCAGGCCGGTATCGGAGATTACGTAACCCAGGAAGGGAAGAGAAGACTGCTCGAAGACACACTTCTCGTACTTGGCGTACAGACGATTCTCCCTCAGTCTTTGTAGTACCAGCTGCACGTTCTCTCTGTGGGTCTGGAGGTCCAGAGAAAAGACCAGGATGTCATCAAGATACACCACCACACAGACGTAGAGACGGTCCTGGAACACGTCGTTCACCAATTCCTGAAAGACTGCTGGTGCGTTACACAGGCCGAAGGGCATCACACAGTATTCATAGTGCCCATCGCGAGTATTGAACGCGGTCTTCCATTCGTCCCCTGAGCGGATGCGGACCAGGTTGTAGGCACCCCGAAGATCCAACTTGGTAAACACACGAGCTCCTCTAAGCCGATCAAACAATTCGGGGATGAGCGGCAGGGGGTATTTATTTTTCACGGTGATTTGGTTCAATCCCCGGTAGTCAATGCATGGGCGTAGGTCGCCCTCTTTCTTCTTAACGAAGAAGAAGCCTGCTCCAGCAGGAGAGGAGGATCTCCGAATGAATCCCCTTGCCAGGTTCTCTGTGATGTAGGTAGACATGGCCCTTGTTTCGGCAGAAGACAGCGGATATATCCGTCCTCGAGGTGGTGTGGTTCCCGGAAGCAGGTCGATGGCACAATCGTAAGGACGATGTGGCGGAGGTACCTCTGATTCCTTTTTATCAAAGACGTCCGTGAAGGACCAATAGGCCGAGGGCAGTCCCGGTAGGGACTCCGGAACTGGAGGTCGTCGGATGGGTTGTATGGTCTTCAGACAGTTCTCGTGGCAAGAGGAGCCCCATCGGGTGATTTCACCAGTACCCTAGCTGACTGACGGTTCGTGTGTCCGTAACCAGGGGAGTCCCAGCAGGAGTTGATGAGACATGTGTGGGAGGACATAGAGAGCGATGTTCTCGGTGTGCAGGGCACCGATACGCAGTTCCACCGGCTTGGTGATCCACGAGATGGTGTCAGAGAGGGGTCTCCCATCCACAGAGGCAATCACGAGGGGTTTGTCGAGTGGAGTAACAGGCACCTGGTACTTGTCCACCGTGGCCTGCTGGATGAAATTGCCTGCTGCCTCGGAATCGAGGTACGCCTCGGCCGTGAACCGCGTCTCTCCCGTTGTCACTTGAACAGTCCACGTAACCGGGTCAGAGAGAGTCCCAGCACCTAGGGTGGCCTCTCCTACCAACCCTAGGCTTTAGAGTTTCCCGGCCTCTCTGGACAGGAGCGTAGGAGGTGTGTACCCTCTCCGCAGTAGAAGCAGAGGCCCTTGGCGAGCCATTCTGCTCGGCGTTGTTCGGACTGCCGCAAACGGTCGATCTGCATGGGCTCGTGGACGGAGATACCAGATGACGTTGACTGAAGTACGGCGGGCTTCTGCGGAGGAGAGGAATGCCGTAGCGGACGTCTCTCACGGGACACCTCTTTGGATCGTTCCTGAAAGCGAAGATCCACTCGAGTCGCTAGGGCAATCAGGGCATCCAGGGTGGACGGCACGTCACGACCAGCCAGCTCATCTTTAATTCGACCCGAGAGGCCTTCCCAGAAGGTGGCGGTTAGAGCCTCATTGTTCCACCCGAGTTCCGAAGCCAAGGTGCGAAAACGGATGACATATTGACCCACCTCCCCTGACGTAGCCGGAGGAGAGATGAGGCAGACGCGGAGGCGCGTCCGGGTTCGTCAAAGGTGCCACGAAATGCCTGCAGGAACTCCTGGATGTTGGTGGTCACCGGATCCTCCTTCTCCCACAAGGGGTTCATCCAGGCCAGTGCCTCACCCTCTAGATGGGACATCATGAACGCGACCTTGGCTTGGTCGGAGGCAAACAAGTGCGGCAGCTGCTTGAAATGGAGGGAGCATTGGTTTATGAATCCCCTGCAGGTCTTGGGATCTCCGGCGTACCGGGGTGGTGAGGCCAAACGAAGTCTGGAAGCATCCGAGGAGGCTGCCACGGGAGCTGTGGCCGTGGATTGTACAGTGGAAGCTCGAGATGCCGAAGATGTGACCGACGCTTGTAGCGTGTTCAGGCGGGCGTCCACAGAAGACATGAAGTTCAGCATGCGGGTCTGGGTCTCACGCTGGCGTGTGAGTTCCTCCTGCAAGGCCGCTAGTGCTTCGGCGGGATCCATGGCCTGTTCTTACTGTTAGGGCCAGGTGGACGGGCAGACCCAGGAGGTGGATCCACTGGGCCTAACACCTTACTGAAGGCAAGGGGTCCGGTAGCCGGAGCACTACAGGTAGCAGGACAGTCCGTGCAGAAGAGTGGAATGTAGAAGTCCCTGGGACCACGGAGTCACTGATGGTAGTCCGGGTGACGGAGCTCATGTTCGGAGGCCGAGATGTTGTCAGGCAGAGTCCAGAACCAATGGAGCGAGAGGACGGATCACCACAGGGATCAGAGATGGAACGGACTGACGGGATGGCAGATAGTCAGCGTTCGGGGTTCGGGAATCGGCAGAACCGGATGGCGAGGCAGGAGCGGCTCTAGAAGAGAGATAGGTAAGTATATCACAGAGACAAGGAGACCTGACTCCTAGCTTAGGAAACACAAAGAACAGGCCCCGCCCACTTGGACATTAAACCCCTTTATACCCTGTACCTGTGTGTTCAATATCCTGTCAGTGGACGCTGGCCCTTTAAGAGAGGGTCAATGACCGTGCGCGCGCCCTAATGCGCATGCGCGAGGCCCGGGTGCCAGAAGCCAGGGCAGGAAGTGGTGAACAGGAAGCAGGGGAGCCGGCCTGGAGCAGAGCCGCCGACGGGCGCCGGGAGCGGGGACCGGGCCGCCTGGGGACCGCAGGCGATGGTGGCTGGAGACCGTGGAGCGGGGGACGCCCAACAGAGGAGCCGGGGAGCGAAGCAGGGAAGCCGGGGAGCGTGGCAGGTGAGCCGGGGAGCAGGGCAGGGGACCCGGGGAGCGTGACAGCTCTGCAGGTCGCATGGGCTGTAAGCCTTGCCTAGCCTGGGACTTTTTTGACATCGCAAAGGATCACCCAAGTTATGTAATCTGTAAGATTTGACAACAATCTCTAAGTAGAAGGCAAAACCTCACAACTTTGAGTACTTCCTCCATGAAGTGCTACATAGATATGAATTGATAGTGTGAAGGTGCATTGCTCAGATTTAGCCACTGTCAAAGCAACATGCTTATTTGCCGTTCATTGCATGCATTGTTGCAGACTACACACAAGGGCTGCTGTTTTTTTGGATCTGCCTTTGTCTGTTTGGTCACTATAACAATAGCAAATTGGTCTTCGGCTGTGGACTTGGAGATGCTGTATATGAACAGAAGTAAAAGCTAAAGGTGTGTGCTACAGCAAGGAGCCACCGCGGAAACACTTTGTTGAATTGTGAGTGGAGTCGTGTTGGAGTTTGGTGAGGAGCACCGTAACTCCAGTGAGCAGCATCCTGTGCCACAGTCCAACATTCTTCCGGTGCTGTCTATACTGTTTACCATGAGAGGAGCGTAAAGTCTGTATTTCAGGCAAATGGATATCACAGTAACCGGGTACGGTAGGCTGTGCCCAGACAGTAATGCGTGCACGCAACACTTTCTTTTATTAGCAAAACACATAACTGTTCTGGGTAGGCCGACTATATAGACAATAAGACTTGCTGCCTCTGCACTGTCAAATTGTTACTTACAGTTTAAATCATAGAGGGACAGCGACACAAATTTGCATTGACTGTTGCTTTACAAGATTTCCATAACTGTGTTGCAGAGCTGTGTGGTTTACATTCACACTTGTATCATCTGCCTTATCTATGAGGCTTCAGCTAACAAGGGTTGTCAGGGGGGGTAATGGGTTTTGTCTATGTTTAGGTACATAACTTGGAAGCTTTTGTGATGCGCCACTGGTAAGTCGTGTTCGCACACACACACACACACAATCAGACACTTACTGCTGCGAAGCAGAGGGATTACCAGGTAGTAGGCAACTGAATAGATTGTTCTATTCTTTCAATTTTATACATGGTTCTTATTGCTTGTTTTGGGAAAGTTCAACAATCATTTTTCAACTCAACTGCCTAGAGTCCTTTTCCTGTTGCGTGGTTTTGCTGCATACTGTGGAGCCCACCCTGTACACGAGTTAAAATGAAGCATAAGTCGCAATGGGAATTTCACTGTGCTACAATGCGGCCTAGCGGGGCTGTGCAACAACCGTCTGCCCCATCAAGTGCATCTGCGTGCTCTGCATCCGCTGTGACTGTGGGGACAGCAGTCACACATGCTTTTTCACGCTGAACTTCCACCCCTTTACCCGCATGTCGTCAGTTGTTTTGGAAGTGGAAACAGATGGTATTGTTGAGCTCTGTCACACATCAAGAGAATCACCATGGGATGAAGGCAACATTATATACACGCCTGCACCTTCGTCACAGATTGGCTGGACTACCTGCAGTTAATAATTGCGTACCAGAAATGGAAAGGAGTGTAGAATGCACATGTGTTGTACCTTGCTTGGCAGCAAATGAACAGTGAGATAGTATCCCAGACAATTGTAGTATGCCCCTAAAAGTGTCAGCACTTTTGTAAATTAAAATTGCGTAGCAGAAATGGAGGATTGAAGAATGCACATGTGGTGTACCTTGCTTGGCAGCAAAGGAACAATAACTTAGTATTCAAGACACTTTTAGGATGGCAGAAAAAGTGTCAGCTCTTTGAGCAAATAAAATAGCGTGGCAAAAGTGTGCAGGTGGGTACAGTGGCCGTGTTCTGTGTGTACCAGGACAGTAAAGGAAGCCTCACTTTCTATCCCTCCTAATGATGAAATGCAGCAAGGAATTCCCTGAGTTTGCTATAGGGCTCCGCCACACATCCGTGAAAATCACGTTCGTGTAAAACGGGCCGTTTTTCGGGTCCGTTTTCCGTTCTTTAGGTCCGTTTTTATGGTATGTGTGGCCTGCGTGTGTATCCCGTATGCTAGCCGTATGTGCGTGTGGAATGTCCGTGTGTGCGTGAGTGAAATAACTGACATGTGTATGTGTTGTCCGTGTGAAATGTACGTGTGTGATGCAAAATGTGGTTACTACATGTCGGAAGACAGAGTAGCGGGATGAGAATGAACTCGGGTGAACTTCACCCGACTTCATATTCATGCTGCGGCTCTGTCTGTGTGCCGTGTACTGATTAGCGGTCACCTGTGAAGGATTCACCGGTGACCACTAATCCCCCGAGTGACTGAAGTGTCCCCCCCTCTCTCATACTCACCGTTCCCCGATCCCCGGCGCTGCACGGCGTTCACACTGCTTCGGTGGCTTTTTCTAATATCCGCCCACCAGAGGGATAGGCAAGATAAGATCCGTAATAACACAGGAAATAACACCGCCGACCCTATTCAACCAAACGCTAACAATAAAAGAATGAATTTTAGGCGACACAGCTTCACCAATAATAAGTGTTTTGTCAATAGTAAATACCACAAAACCAAAAAATAATGTAAACCCGGAACCACCTTTAATCGTACCCTCAGGATCAAAGGATGTGGTAGATAATCAGGAGCAAAGTAAAAAAATTCCTGATAAAATTGACCTACTAGTAGATGAAGTTTTTTCAAAAGGCAATGCAGATATGTCGAGAAAAATAAAAAACACGATCCCCACCATTTCTAACAACCACATTGCCTTTTCCAGCATAGAATCGAATCCCAGAGACTTCAATAAGACTTGGGAATACCTAGCCAGAATTCGATTACAAATAGAAAAAATAAGGCAGTAGAGAGCATTAATAACCCCCTGGTTTTTGATGAAACCTTAAGGGAAAATGACACCACCCATGACAAGGACTTCATTAATTTATTAGACTTGTCCACTCATGATGAATATATACCCCTACCTGCAACACAAATTTTGGAAAATCCACCCAATGTCCCCACCACTAGCAATAAAATCATCCTGGATAATACCAATAAGGACAGTCCCCTGGTTCCTTTTTTACCCTCGGTAATTTTTAATAAGATATAATAATAGCAAAAAATGCTGCAAGTTTGTGGCATCGAAAAAGTGGCTGTTGTACGTTATTTGTGCCCCAATGCTAGCAAGCAATTTCCAACACCTCTGCATTACTCTCTCCTGCTCATTTTTAATAAGCTATATTAACCCCTTAACGACCGCGGGCCGTAAAATTACATCCTAAATGACATAATCTTACTGCCCGCGGTCCTCCGGCGGCAGCATGCCGCGATCGGCGCACATCTCAGCTGATTTTCACAGCTGAGATGTGTGCCTGCTAGGCACGAGCAGAATCGTTATCTGCTCGTGCCGATTAACCCCTTATAATGGCGCTGTCAATACATGACAGCGCCATTATAAGCGCAATCGCGGTAAAGTTTTACTTACCGCCGAAACCGGAAGTCACGTGACGCGATCACGTGACTCCCGATAGTTGTCATGGTAGTACAGGGTCATGTGATGACTCCTGTACTACACATGAATTGGTTTCACTTACGCTGTGCCCGGGGCACAGCAAAAGAGAAAGACAGCGTATCTGCTGTTTACAGCCTTCCAGCTGTGATCAGCAGATACTGCAGAGCGATCGGAATGCTGATCGCAATAGCCCCCTAGGGGGACTAGTAAAATAAAAAAAAAAAGTAAAAAAATAAGTTTTAAAAAATTAAAAAAAACCAAAAAAACCTAAAAGTTCAAATCACCCCCCATTCGCCCCATTGAAAATTAAAGGGTTAAAAAATTAAAAAATATACACACATTTGGTATCGCAGCGTTCAGAAACGCCCGATCTATCAAAATATAAAATCAATTAATCTGATCAGTAAACGGCGTAGCGGCAAAAAAATTCCAAACGCCAAAACGACGTTTTTTTGTCGCCACAACTTTTGCGCAAAATGCAATAAGAGGCGATCAAAACGTAGCATCTACGCAAAAATGGTACCGTTAAAAACGTCAGCTCGAGACGCAAAAAATAAGCCGTCATTGAGCCTAAGATCCCGAAAAATGAGAACGCTACGGGTCACGGAATATGGCATAAAACGTGCGCCACTTTTTTCGGACAAACTTCCGATTTTTTTTTAACCCCTTATATAAAAGTAAACCTATACATGTTTGGTGTCTACGAACTCGCACTGACCTGAGGCATCAAACCCACACATCAGTTTTACCATATAGTGAACACAGTGAATAAAATATCTCAAAAACCATAGTGCTATCGCACTTTTTTTGCAATTTTTCAGCATTTGGAATTTTTTTGCCATTTTCTAGTACACAATATGGTAAAACTGATGGTTTCATTTAAAAGTACAGCTCGTTCCGCAAAAAATGAGCCCTCACATGACCATATTGACTGAAAAATAAAAAAGTTACGTCTCTCAGAAAAAGAATGGCGAAAAAAAAAAACGGAAAGCGAAAAATCGGCCGGTCGTGAAAGGGTTAATAGCAAAAAATGCTGGAAGTTAGGGGCATCCAAAAAGTGGCTGTTATTCTCCATTTGTGCCCCACTGCTAGCAAGCAATTTCCAGCACCTCTGCATTACACCCTCCTGCTCATTTTTAATAAGCTATAATAATAGCAAAAAATGCTGCAAGTTAGTGGCATCCAAAAAGTGGCTGTTGTTCTCCATTTGTGCCCCACTGCTGGCAAGCAATTTCCAGCACCTCTGCATTACACCCTCCTGCTCATTTTTAATAAGCTATAATAATAGCAAAAAATGCTGGAAGTTAGTGGCATCCAAAAAGTGGCTGTTGTACTCCATTTGTTCCCCACTGCTGGCAAGCAATTTCCAGCACCTCTGCATTACACCCTCCTGCTCATTTTTAATCAGCTATAATAATAGCAAAAAATGCTGCAAGTTAGTGGCATCCAAAAAGAGGCTGTTGAACTCCATTTGTGCCCCACTGCTGGCAAGCTATTTCCAGCACCTCTGCATTACACCCTCCTGCTCATTTTTAATAAGCTAAAATAATAGCAAAAAATGCTGCAAGTTAGTGGCATCGAAAAAGTGGCTGTTGTACTTTATTTGTGACCCAATGCTAGCAAGCAATTTCCAGCACCTCTGCATTACACCCTCCTGCTCATTTTTAATAAGCTATAATAATAGCAAAAAATTCTGCAAGTTAGTGGCATCCAAAAAGTGGCTATTGTTCTCCATTTGTGCCCCACTGCTGGCAAGCAATTTCAAGCACCTCAGCATTACACCCTCCTGCTCATTTTTAATAAGCTATGATAATAGCAAAAAATGCTGGAAGTTAGTGGCATCCAAAAAGTGGCTGTTGTACTCCATTTGTGCCCCACTGCTGGCAAGCAATTTCCAGCACCTCTGCATTACACCCTCCTGCTCATTTTTAATAAGCTAAAATAATAGCAAAAAATGCTGCAAGTTAGTGGCATCGAAAAAGTGTCTGTTGTACTTTATTTGTGCCCTACTGCTGGCAAGCAATTTCCAGCACCTCTGCATTACACCCTCCTGCTCATTTTTAATAAGCTAAAATAATAGTAAAAAATGCTGGAAGTTATTGGCATCCAAAAAGTGGCTGTTGAACTCCATTTGTGCCCCACTGCTGGCAAGCAATTTCCAGCACCTCTGCATTACAACCTCCTACTCATTTTTAATAAAATATAATAATAGCAAAAAATGCTGCAAGTTTGTGGCATCGAAAAAGTGGCTGTTGTACTTTATTTGTGACCCAATGCTAGCAAGCAATTTCCAGCACCTCTGCATTACACCCTCCTGCTCATTTTTAATAAGCTATAATAATAGCAAAAAATTCTGCAAGTTAGTGGCATCCAAAAAGTGGCTATTGTTCTCCATTTGTGCCCCACTGCTGGCAAGCAATTTCCAGCACCTCTGCATTACACTCTCCTGCTCAATTTTAATAAGCTTTATTAATAGCAAAAAATGCTGCAAGTTAGTGGCATCCAAAAAGTGGCTGTTGTACTCTATTTGTGCCCCACTGCTGGCAAGCAATTTCAAGCACCTCAGCATTACACCCTCCTGCTCATTTTTAATAAGCTATGATAATAGCAAAAAATGCTGGAAGTTAGTGGCATCCAAAAAGTGGCTGTTTAACTCCATTTGTGCCCCACTGCTGGCAAGCTATTTCCAGCACCTCTGAATTACACCCTCCTGCTCATTTTTAATAAGCTAAAATAATAGCATAAAATGCTGCAAGTTAGTGGCATCGAAAAAGTGTCTGTTGTACTTTATTTGTGCCCCACTGCTGGCAAGCAATTTCCAGCACCTCTGCATTACACCCTCCTGCTCATTTTTAATAAGCTAAAATAATAGTAAAAAATGCTGGAAGTTATTGGCATCCAAAAAGTGGCTGTTGAACTCCATTTGTGCCCCACTGCTGGCAAGCAATTTCCAGCACCTCTGCATTACAACCTCCTACTCATTTTTAATAAGATATAATAATAGCAAAAAATGCTGCATGTTTGTGGCATCGAAAAAGTGGCTGTTGTACTTTATTTGTGACCCAATGCTAGCAAGCAATTTCCAGCACCTCTGCATTACACCCTCCTGCTCATTTTTAATGAGCTATAATAATAGCAAAAAATTCTGCAAGTTAGTGGCATCCAAAAAGTGGCTATTGTTCTCCATTTGTGCCCCACTGCTGGCAAGCAATTTCCAGCACCTCTGCATTACACTCTCCTGCTCAATTTTAATAAGCTTTATTAATAGCAAAAAATGCTGCAAGTTAGTGGCATCCAAAAAGTGGCTGTTGTACTCCATTTGTGCCCCACTGCTGGCAAGCAATTTCAAGCACCTCAGCATTACACTCTCCTGCTCATTTTTAATAAGCTATGATAATAGCAAAAAATGCTGCAAGTTAGTTGCATCCAAAAAGTGGCTGTTGTTCTCCATTTGTGCCCCACTGCTGGCAAGCAATTTCCAGCACCTCTGCATTACACCCTCCTGCTCATTTTTAATAAGATATAATAATAGTAAAAAATGCTGCAAGTTTGTGGCATCGAAAAAGTGTCTGTTGTACTCCATTTGTGCCCCACTGCTGGAGAGCAATTTCCAGCACCTCTGCATTACACCCTCCTGCTCATTTTTAATAAGCTAAAATAATAGCAAAAAATGCTGCAAGTTAGTGGCATCGAAAAAGTGTCTGTTGTACTTTATTTGTGCTTCCACTGCTGGCAAGCAATTTCCAGCACCTCTGCATTACACCCTCCTGCTCATTTTTAATAAGCTAAAATAATAGTAAAAAATGCTGGAAGTTAGTGGCATCCAAAAAGTGGCTGTTGAACTCCATTTGTGCCCCGCTGCTGGCAAGCAATTTCCAGCACCTCTGCATTACTCTCTCCTGCTCATTTTTAATAAGCTCTATTAATAGCAAAAAATGCTGCAAGTTAGTGGCATCCAAAAAGTGGCTGTTGAACTTTATTTGTGCCCCACTGCTGGCAAGCAATTTCAAGCACCTCTGCATTACACCCTCCTGCTCATTTTTAATAAGCTATAATAATAGCAAAAAATGCTGCAAGTTAGTGGCATCCAAAAAGTGGCTATTGTTCTCCATTTGTGCCCCACTGCTGGCAAGCAATTTCCAGCACCTCTGCATTACACTCTCCTGCTCATTTTTATAAGCTATATTAATAGCAAAAAATGCTGGAAGTTAGTGGCATCCAAAAAGTGGCTGTTGTACTCCATTTGTGCCCCACTGCTGGCAAGCTATTTCCAGCACCTCTGCATTACAGCCTCCTGCTCATTTTTAATAAGCTAAAATAATAGCAAAAAATGCTGCAAGTTAGTGGCATCCAAAAAGTGTCTGTTGTACTTTATTTGTGCCCCACTGCTGGCAAGCAATTTCCAGCACCTCTGCATTACACCCTCCTGCTCATTTTTAATAAGCTATAATAATAGCAAAAAATGCTGCAAGGTAGTGACATCCAAAAAGTGGCTGTTGTACTTTATTTGTGCCCACTGCTGGCAAGCAATTTCCAGCACCTCTGCATTACACCCTCCTGCTCATTTTTAATCAGCTATAATAATAGCAAAAAATGCTGCAAGTTAGTGGCATCCAAAAAGAGGCTGTTGAACTCCATTTGTGCCCCACTGCTGGCAAGCAATTTCCAGCACCTCTGCATTACACTCTCCTGCTCAATTTTAATAAGCTTTATTAATAGCAAAAAATGCTGCAAGTTAGTGGCATCCAAAAAGTGGCTGTTGTACTCCATTTGTGCCCCACTGCTGGCAAGCAATTTCAAGCACCTCAGCATTACACCCTCCTGCTCATTTTTAATAAGCTATGATAATAGCAAAAAATGCTGGAAGTTAGTGGCATCCAAAAAGTGGCTGTTGTACTCCATTTGTGCCCCACTGCTGGCAAGCTATTTCCAGCACCTCTGCATTACACTCTCCTGCTCATTTTTATAAGCTATATTAATAGCAAAAAAATGCTGGAAGTTAGTGGCATCCAAAAAGTGGCTGTTGTACTCCATTTGTGCCCCACTGCTGGCAAGCTATTTCCAGCACCTCTGCATTACACCCTCCTGCTCATTTTTAATAAGATAAAATAATAGCAAAAAATGCTGCAAGTTAGTGGCATCCAAAAAGTGGCTGTTGAACTTTATTTGTGCCCCACTGCTGGCAAGCAATTTCAAGCACCTCTGCATTACACCCTCCTGCTCATTTTTAATAAGCTATAATAATAGCAAAAAATGCTGCAAGTTAGTGGCATCCAAAAAGTGGCTATTGTTCTCCATTTGTGCCCCACTGCTGGCAAGCAATTTCCAGCACCTCTGCATTACTCTCTCCTGCTCATTTTTAATAAGCTATATTAATAGCAAAAAATGCTGGAAGTTAGTGGCATCCAAAAAGTGGCTGTTGTTCTCCATTTGTGCCGCACTGCTGGCAAGCAATTTCCAGCACCTCTGCATTACACCCTCCTGCTCATTTTTAATAAGATATAATAATAGTAAAAAATGCTGCAAGTTTGTGGCATCGAAAAAGTGGCTGTTGTACTCCATTTGTGCCCCACTGCTGGCAAGCAATTTCCAGCACCTTTGCATTACACTCTCCTGCTCAATTTTAATAAGCTTTATTAATAGCAAAAAATGCTGCAAGTTAGTTGCATCCAAAAAGTGGCTGTTGTTCTCCATTTGTGCCCCACTGCTGGCAAGCAATTTCCAGCACCTCTGCATTACACTCTCCTGCTCAATTTTAATAAGCTTTATTAATAGCAAAAAATGCTGCAAGTTAGTGGCATCCAAAAAGTGGCTGTTGTACTCCATTTGTGCCCCACTGCTGGCAAGCAATTTCAAGCACCTCAGCATTACACCCTCCTGCTCATTTTTAATAAGCTATGATAATAGCAAAAAATGCTGGAAGTTAGTGGCATCCAAAAAGTGGCTGTTGTACTCCATTTGTGCCCCACTGCTGGCAAGCTATTTCCAGCACCTCTGCATTACACTCTCCTGCTCATTTTTATAAGCTATATTAATAGCAAAAAAATGCTGGAAGTTAGTGGCATCCAAAAAGTGGCTGTTGTACTCCATTTGTGCCCCACTGCTGGCAAGCTATTTCCAGCACCTCTGCATTACACCCTCCTGCTCATTTTTAATAAGCTAAAATAATAGCAAAAAATGCTGCAAGTTAGTGGCATCCAAAAAGTGGCTGTTGAACTTTATTTGTGCCCCACTGCTGGCAAGCAATTTCAAGCACCTCTGCATTACACCCTCCTGCTCATTTTTAATAAGCTATAATAATAGCAAAAAATGCTGCAAGTTAGTGGCATCCAAAAAGTGGCTATTGTTCTCCATTTGTGCCCCACTGCTGGCAAGCAATTTCCAGCACCTCTGCATTACTCTCTCCTGCTCATTTTTAATAAGCTATATTAATAGCAAAAAATGCTGGAAGTTAGTGGCATCCAAAAAGTGGCTGTTGTTCTCCATTTGTGCCGCACTGCTGGCAAGCAATTTCCAGCACCTCTGCATTACACCCTCCTGCTCATTTTTAATAAGATATAATAATAGTAAAAAATGCTGCAAGTTTGTGGCATCGAAAAAGTGGCTGTTGTACTCCATTTGTGCCCCACTGCTGGCAAGCAATTTCCAGCACCTTTGCATTACACTCTCCTGCTCAATTTTAATAAGCTTTATTAATAGCAAAAAATGCTGCAAGTTAGTTGCATCCAAAAAGTGGCTGTTGTTCTCCATTTGTGCCCCACTGCTGGCAAGCAATTTCCAGCACCTCTGCATTACACCCTCCTTCTCATTTTTAATAAGCTAAAATAATAGTAAAAAATGCTGGAAGTTATTGGCATCCAAAAAGTGGCTGTTGTTCTCCATTTGTGCCCCACTGCTGGCAAGCAATTTCCAGCACCTCTGCATTACAACCTCCTACTCATTTTAATAAGATATAATAATAGCAAAAAATGCTGCATGTTTGTGGCATCGAAAAAGTGGCTGTTGTACTTTATTTGTGACCCAATGCTAGCAAGCAATTTCCAGCACCTCTGCATTACACCCTCCTGCTCATTTTTAATAAGCTATAATAATAGCAAAAAATTCTGCAAGTTAGTGGCATCCAAAAAGTGGCTATTGTTCTCCATTTGTGCCCCACTGCTGGCAAGCAATTTCCAGCACCTCTGCATTACACTCTCCTGCTCAATTTTAATAAGCTTTATTAATAGCAAAAAATGCTGCAAGTTAGTGGCATCCAAAAAGTGGCTGTTGTACTCCATTTGTGCCCCACTGCTGGCAAGCAATTTCAAGCACCTCAGCATTACACTCTCCTGCTCATTTTTAATAAGCTATGATAATAGCAAAAAATGCTGCAAGTTAGTTGCATCCAAAAAGTGGCTGTTGTTCTCCATTTGTGCCCCACTGCTGGCAAGCAATTTCCAGCACCTCTGCATTACACCCTCCTGCTCATTTTTAATAAGATATAATAATAGTAAAAAATGCTGCAAGTTTGTGGCATCGAAAAAGTGTCTGTTGTACTCCATTTGTGCCCCACTGCTGGAGAGCAATTTCCAGCACCTCTGCATTACACCCTCCTGCTCATTTTTAATAAGCTAAAGTAATAGCAAAAAATGCTGCAAGTTAGTGGCATCGAAAAAGTGTCTGTTGTACTTTATTTGTGCTTCCACTGCTGGCAAGTAATTTCCAGCACCTCTGCATTACACCCTCCTGCTCATTTTTAATAAGCTAAAATAATAGTAAAAAATGCTGGAAGTTAGTGGCATCCAAAAAGTGGCTGTTGAACTCCATTTGTGCCCCGCTGCTGGCAAGCAATTTCCAGCACCTCTGCATTACTCTCTCCTGCTCATTTTTAATAAGCTCTATTAATAGCAAAAAATGCTGCAAGTTAGTGGCATCCAAAAAGTGGCTGTTGAACTTTATTTGTGCCCCACTGCTGGCAAGCAATTTCAAGCACCTCTGCATTACACCCTCCTGCTCATTTTTAATAAGCTATAATAATAGCAAAAAATGCTGCAAGTTAGTGGCATCCAAAAAGTGGCTATTGTTCTCCATTTGTGCCCCACTGCTGGCAAGCAATTTCCAGCACCTCTGCATTACACTCTCCTGCTCATTTTTATAACCTATATTAATAGCAAAAAAATGCTGGAAGTTAGTGGCATCCAAAAAGTGGCTGTTGTACTCCATTTGTGCCCCACTGCTGGCAAGCTATTTCCAGCACCTCTGCATTACAGCCTCCTGCTCATTTTTAATAAGCTAAAATAATAGCAAAAAATGCTGCAAGTTAGTGGCATCCAAAAAGTGTCTGTTGTACTTTATTTGTGCCCCACTGCTGGCAAGCAATTTCCAGCACCTCTGCATTACACCCTCCTGCTCATTTTTAATCAGCTATAATAATAGCAAAAAATGCTGCAAGTTAGTGGCATCCAAAAAGAGGCTGTTGAACTCCATTTGTGCCCCACTGCTGGCAAGCAATTTCCAGCACCTCTGCATTACACTCTCCTGCTCAATTTTAATAAGCTTTATTAATAGCAAAAAATGCTGCAAGTTAGTGGCATCCAAAAAGTGGCTGTTGTACTCCATTTGTGCCCCACTGCTGGCAAGCAATTTCAAGCACCTCAGCATTACACCCTCCTGCTCATTTTTAATAAGCTATGATAATAGCAAAAAATGCTGGAAGTTAGTGGCATCCAAAAAGTGGCTGTTGTACTCCATTTGTGCCCCACTGCTGGCAAGCTATTTCCAGCACCTCTGCATTACACTCTCCTGCTCATTTTTATAAGCTATATTAATAGCAAAAAAATGCTGGAAGTTAGTGGCATCCAAAAAGTGGCTGTTGTACTCCATTTGTGCCCCACTGCTGACAAGCAATTTCAAGCACCTCTGCATTACACCCTCCTGCTCATTTTTAATAAGCTATAATAATAGCAAAAAATGCTGCAAGTTAGTGGCATCCAAAAAGTGGCTATTGTTCTCCATTTGTGCCCCACTGCTGGCAAGCAATTTCCAGCACCTCTGCATTACACTCTCCTGCTCATTTTTATAAGCTATATTAATAGCAAAAAATGCTGGAAGTTAGTGGCATCCAAAAAGTGGCTGTTGTACTCCATTTGTGCCCCACTGCTGGCAAGCTATTTCCAGCACCTCTGCATTACAGCCTCCTGCTCATTTTTAATAAGCTAAAATAATAGCAAAAAATGCTGCAAGTTAGTGGCATCCAAAAAGTGTCTGTTGTACTTTATTTGTGCCCCACTGCTGGCAAGCAATTTCCAGCACCTCTGCATTACACCCTCCTGCTCATTTTTAATCAGCTATAATAATAGCAAAAAATGCTGCAAGTTAGTGGCATCCAAAAAGAGGCTGTTGAACTCCATTTGTGCCCCACTGCTGGCAAGCAATTTCCAGCACCTCTGCATTACACTCTCCTGCTCAATTTTAATAAGCTTTATTAATAGCAAAAAATGCTGCAAGTTAGTGGCATCCAAAAAGTGGCTGTTGTACTCCATTTGTGCCCCACTGCTGGCAAGCAATTTCAAGCACCTCAGCATTACACCCTCCTGCTCATTTTTAATAAGCTATGATAATAGCAAAAAATGCTGGAAGTTAGTGGCATCCAAAAAGTGGCTGTTGTACTCCATTTGTGCCCCACTGCTGGCAAGCTATTTCCAGCACCTCTGCATTACACTCTCCTGCTCATTTTTATAAGCTATATTAATAGCAAAAAAATGCTGGAAGTTAGTGGCATCCAAAAAGTGGCTGTTGTACTCCATTTGTGCCCCACTGCTGACAAGCTATTTCCAGCACCTCTGCATTACACCCTGCTGCTCATTTTTAATAAGATAAAATAATAGCAAAAAATGCTGCAAGTTAGTGGCATCCAAAAAGTGGCTGTTGAACTTTATTTTTGCCCCACTGCTGGCAAGCAATTTCAAGCACCTCTGCATTACACCCTCCTGCTCATTTTTAATAAGCTATAATAATAGCAAAAAATGCTGCAAGTTAGTGGCATCCAAAAAGTGGCTATTGTTCTCCATTTGTGCCCCACTGCTGGCAAGCAATTTCCAGCACCTCTGCATTACTCTCTCCTGCTCATTTTTAATAAGCTATATTAATAGCAAAAAATGCTGGAAGTTAGTGGCATCCAAAAAGTGGCTGTTGTTCTCCATTTGTGCCGCACTGCTGGCAAGCAATTTCCAGCACCTCTGCATTACACCCTCCTGCTCATTTTTAATAAGATATAATAATAGTAAAAAATGCTGCAAGTTTGTGGCATCGAAAAAGTGGCTGTTGTACTCCATTTGTGCCCCACTGCTGGCAAGCAATTTCCAGCACCTCTGCATTACACTCTCCTGCTCAATTTTAATAAGCTTTATTAATAGCAAAAAATGCTGCAAGTTAGTGGCATCCAAAAAGTGGCTGTTGTACTCCATTTGTGCCCCACTGCTGGCATGCAATTTCAAGCACCTCAGCATTACACCCTCCTGCTCATTTTTAATAAGCTATGATAATAGCAAAAAATGCTGCAAGTTAGTTGCATCCAAAAAGTGGCTGTTGTTCTCCATTTGTGCCCCACTGCTGGCAAGCAATTTCCAGCACCTCTGCATTACACCCTCCTGCTCATTTTTAATAAGCTATAATAATAGCAAAAAATGCTGGAAGTTAGTGGCATCCAAAAAGTGGCTGTTGTTCTCCATTTGTGTCCCACTGCTGGCAAGCAATTTCCAGCACCTCTGCATTACACCCTCCTGCTCATTTTTAATAAGCTATAATAATAGCAAAAAATGCTGCAAGTTTGTGGCATCGAAAAAGTGGCTGTTGTACTCCATTTGTGCCCCACTGCTGGCAAGCTATTTCCAGCACCTCTGCATTACACCCTCCTGCTCATTTTTAATAAGCTAAAATAATAGCAAAAAATGCTGCAAGTTAGTGGCATCCAAAAAGTGGCTGTTGAACTTTATTTGTGCCCAACTGCTGGCAAGCAATTTCAAGCACCTCTGCATTACACCCTCCTGCTCATTTTTAATAAGCTATAATAATAGCAAAAAATGCTGCAAGTTAGTGGCATCCAAAAAGTGGCTATTGTTCTCCATTTGTGCCCCACTGCTGGCAAGCAATTTCCAGCACCTCTGCATTACACTCTCCTGCTCAATTTTAATAAGCTATAATAATAGCAAAAAATGCTGCAAGTTTGTGGCATCGAAAAAGTGGCTGTTGTACTCCATTTGTGCCCCACTGCTGGCAAGCTATTTCCAGCACCTCTGCATTACACCCTCCTGCTCATTTTTAATAAGCTAAAATAATAGCAAAAAATGCTGCAAGTTAGTGGCATCCAAAAAGTGGCTGTTGAACTTTATTTGTGCCCAACTGCTGGCAAGCAATTTCAAGCACCTCTGCATTACACCCTCCTGCTCATTTTTAATAAGCTATAATAATAGCAAAAAATGCTGCAAGTTAGTGGCATCCAAAAAGTGGCTGTTGTTCTCCATTTGTGTCCCACTGCTGGCAAGCAATTTCCAGCACCTCTGCATTACACCCTCCTGCTCATTTTTAATAAGCTATAATAATAGCAAAAAATGCTGCAAGTTTGTGGCATCGAAAAAGTGGCTGTTGTACTCCATTTGTGCCCCACTGCTGGCAAGCTATTTCCAGCACCTCTGCATTACACCCTCCTGCTCATTTTTAATAAGCTAAAATAATAGCAAAAAATGCTGCAAGTTAGTGGCATCCAAAAAGTGGCTGTTGAACTTTATTTGTGCCCCACTGCTGGCAAGCAATTTCAAGCACCTCTGCATTACACCCTCCTGCTCATTTTTAATAAGCTATAATAATAGAAAAAAATGCTGCAAGTTAGTGGCATCCAAAAAGTGGCTATTGTTCTCCATTTGTGCCCCACTGCTGGCAAGCAATTTCCAGCACCTCTGCATTACTCTCTCCTGCTCATTTTTAATAAGCTATATTAATAGCAAAAAATGCTGGAAGTTAGTGGCATCCAAAAAGTGGCTGTTGTTCTCCATTTGTGCCGCACTGCTGGCAAGCAATTTCCAGCACCTCTGCATTACACCCTCCTGCTCATTTTTAATAAGATATAATAATAGTAAAAAATGCTGCAAGTTTGTGGCATCGAAAAAGTGGCTGTTGTACTCCATTTGTGCCCCACTGCTGGCAAGCAATTTCCAGCACCTCTGCATTACACCCTCCTGCTCATTTTTAATAAGCTAAAATAATAGCAAAAAATGCTGCAAGTTAGTGGCATCCAAAAAGTGTCTGTTGTACTTTATTTGTGCCCCACTGCTGGCAAGCAATTTCCAGCACCTCTGCATTACACCCTCCTGCTCATTTTTAATAAGCTATAATAATAGCAAAAAATGCTGCAAGGTAGTGACATCCAAAAAGTGGCTGTTGTACTTTATTTGTGCCCACTGCTGGCAAGCAATTTCCAGCACCTCTGCATTACACCCTCCTGCTCATTTTTAATCAGCTATAATAATAGCAAAAAATGCTGCAAGTTAGTGGCATCCAAAAAGAGGCTGTTGATCTCCATTTGTGCCCCACTGCTGGCAAGCAATTTCCAGCACCTCTGCATTACACTCTCCTGCTCAATTTTAATAAGCTTTATTAATAGCAAAAAAAGCTGCAAGTTAGTGGCATCCAAAAAGTGGCTGTTGTACTCCATTTGTGCCCCACTGCTGGCAAGCAATTTCAAGCACCTCAGCATTACACCCTCCTGCTCATTTTTAATAAGCTATGATAATAGCAAAAAATGCTGCAAGTTAGTTGCATCCAAAAAGTGGCTGTTGTTCTCCATTTGTGCCCCACTGCTGGCAAGCAATTTCCAGCACCTCTGCATTACACCCTCCTGCTCATTTTTAATAAGCTATAATAATAGCAAAAAATGCTGCAAGTTAGTGGCATCCAAAAAGAGGCTGTTGATCTCCATTTGTGCCCCACTGCTGGCAAGCAATTTCCAGCACCTCTGCATTACACTCTCCTGCTCAATTTTAATAAGCTTTATTAATAGCAAAAAATGCTGCAAGTTAGTGGCATCCAAAAAGTGGCTGTTGTACTCCATTTGTGCCCCACTGCTGGCAAGCAATTTCAAGCACCTCAGCATTACACCCTCCTGCTAATTTTTAATAAGCTATGATAATAGCAAAAAATGCTGGAAGTTAGTGGCATCCAAAAAGTGGCTGTTGTACTCCATTTGTGCCCCACTGCTGGCAAGCTATTTCCAGCACCTCTGCATTACACTCTCCTGCTCATTTTTATAAGCTATATTAATAGCAAAAAAATGCTGGAAGTTAGTGGCATCCAAAAAGTGGCTGTTGTACTCCATTTGTGCCCCACTGCTGGCAAGCTATTTCCAGCACCTCTGCATTACACCCTCCTGCTCATTTTTAATAAGATAAAATAATAGCAAAAAATGCTGCAAGTTAGTGGCATCCAAAAAGTTGCTGTTGAACTTTATTTGTGCCCCACTGCTGGCAAGCAATTTCAAGCACCTCTGCATTACACCCTCCTGCTCATTTTTAATAAGCTATAATAATAGCAAAAAATGCTGCAAGTTAGTGGCATCCAAAAAGTGGCTATTGTTCTCCATTTGTGCCCCACTGCTGGCAAGCAATTTCCAGCACCTCTGCATTACTCTCTCCTGCTCATTTTTAATAAGCTATATTAATAGCAAAAAATGCTGGAAGTTAGTGGCATCCAAAAAGTGGCTGTTGTTCTCCATTTGTGCCGCACTGCTGGCAAGCAATTTCCAGCACCTCTGCATTACACCCTCCTGCTCATTTTTAATAAGATATAATTATAGTAAAAAATGCTGCAAGTTTGTGGCATCGAAAAAGTGGCTGTTGTTCTCCATTTGTGCCGCACTGCTGGCAAGCAATTTCCAGCACCTCTGCATTACACCCTCCTGCTCATTTTTAATAAGATATAATAATAGCAAAAAATTCTGCAAGTTAGTGGCATCCAAAAAGTGGCTATTGTTCTCCATTTGTGCCCCACTGCTGGCAAGCAATTTCCAGCACCTCTGCATTACACTCTCCTGCTCAATTTTAATAAGCTTTATTAATAGCAAAAAATGCTGCAAGTTAGTGGCATCCAAAAAGTGGCTGTTGTACTCCGTTTGTGCCCCACTGCTGGCATGCAATTTCAAGCACCTCAGCATTACACCCTCCTGCTCATTTTTAATAAGCTATGATAATAGCAAAAAATGCTGCAAGTTAGTTGCATCCAAAAAGTGGCTGTTGTTCTCCATTTGTTCCCCACTGCTGGCAAGCAATTTCCAGCACCTCTGCATTACACCATCCTGCTCATTTTTAATAAGCTATAATAATAGCAAAAAATGCTGGAAGTTAGTGGCATCCAAAAAGTGGCTGTTGTTCTCCATTTGTGTCTCACTGCTGGCAAGCAATTTCCAGCACCTCTGCATTACACCCTCCTGCTCATTTTTAATAAGCTATAATAATAGCAAAAAATGCTGCAAGTTAGTTACATCCAAAAAGTAGCTGTTGAACTCCATTTGTGCCCCACTGCTGGCAAGCAATTTCCAGCACCTCTGCATTACACTCTCCTACTCATTTTTAATAAGATATAATAGTAAAAAATGCTGCAAGTTTGTGGCATCGAAAAAGTGGCTGTTGTACTCCATTTGTGCCCCACTGCTGGCAAGCAATTTCCAGCACCTCTGCATTACACCCTCCTGCTCATTTTTAATAAGCTAAAATAATAGCAAAAAATGCTGCAAGTTAGTGGCATCCAAAAAGTGGCTGTTGAACTTTATTTGTGCCCCACTGCTGGCAAGCAATTTCAAGCACCTCTGCATTACACCCTCCTGCTCATTTTTAATAAGCTATAATAATAGCAAAAAATGCTGCAAGTTAGTGGCATCCAAAAAGTGGCTATTGTTCTCCATTTGTGCCCCACTGCTGGCAAGCAATTTCCAGCACCTCTGCATTACCCTCTCCTGCTCATTTTTAATAAGCTATATTAATAGCAAAAAATGCTGGAAGTTAGTGGCATCCAAAAAGTGGCTGTTGTTCTCCATTTGTGCCGCACTGCTGGCAAGCAATTTCCAGCACCTCTGCATTACACCCTCCTGCTCATTTTTAATAAGATATAATAATAGTAAAAAATGCTGCAAGTTTGTGGCATCGAAAAAGTGGCTGTTGTACTCCATTTGTGCCCCACTGCTGGCAAGCAATTTCCAGCACCTCTGCATTACACCCTCCTGCTCATTTTTAATAAGCTATAATAATAGCAAAAAATTCTGCAAGTTAGTGGCATCCAAAAAGTGGCTATTGTTCTCCATTTGTGCCCCACTGCTGGCAAGCAATTTCCAGCCCCTCTGCATTACACTCTCCTGCTCAATTTTAATAAGCTTTATTAATAGCAAAAAATGCTGCAAGTTAGTGGCATCCAAAAAGTGGCTGTTGTACTCCATTTGTGCCCCACTGCTGGCATGCAATTTCAAGCACCTCAGCATTACACCCTCCTGCTCATTTTTAATAAGCTATGATAATAGCAAAAAATGCTGCAAGGTAGTTGCATCCAAAAAGTGGCTGTTGTTCTCCATTTGTGCCCCACTGCTGGCAAGCAATTTCCAGCACCTCTGCATTACACCCTCCTGCTCATTTTTAATAAGCTATAATAATAGCAAAAAATGCTGGATAATAGTGGCATCCAAAAAGTGGCTGTTGTTCTCCATTTGTGTCCCACTACTGGCAAGCAATTTCCAGCAATTCTGAATTACACCCTCCTGCTCATTTTTAATAAGCTATAATAATAGCAAAAAATGCTGCAAGTTAGTGGCATCCAAAAAGTAGCTGTTGAACTCCATTTGTGCCCCACTGCTGGCAAGCAATTTCCAGCACCTCTGCATTACACCCTCCTACTCATTTTTAATAAGATATAATAATAGTAAAAAATGCTGCAAGTTTGTGGCATCGAAAAAGTGGCTGTTGTACTCCATTTGTGCCCCACTGCTGGCAAGCAATTTCCAGCACCTCTGCATTACACCCTCCTGCTCATTTTTAATAAGCTATATTAATAGCAAAAAATGCTGGAAGTTAGTGGCATCCAAAAAGTGGCTGTTGTTCTCCATTTGTGCCCCACTGCTGGCAAGCAATTTCCAGCACCTCTGCATTACACCCTCCTGCTCATTTTTAATAAGCTATAATAATAGCAAAAAATGCTGCAAGTTAGTGGCATCCAAAAAGAGGCTGTTGAACTCCATTTGTGCCCCACTGCTGGCAAGCTATTTCCAGCACCTCTGCATTACACCCTCCTGCTCATTTTTAATAAGCTAAAATAATAGCAAAAAATGCTGCAAGTTAGTGGCATCGAAAAAGTGTCTGTTGTACTTTATTTGTGCCCCACTGCTGGCAAGCAATTTCCAGCACCTCTGCTTTACACCCTCCTGCTCATTTTTAATAAGCTAAAATAATAGTAAAAAATGCTGGAAGTTAGTGGCATCCAAAAAGTGGCTGTTGAACTCCATTTGTGCCCCGCTGCTGGCAAGCAATTTCCAGCACCTCTGCATTACTCTCTCCTGCTCATTTTTAATAAGCTCTATTAATAGCAAAAAATGCTGCAAGTTAGTGGCATCCAAAAAGTGGCTGTTGAACTTTATTTGTGCCCCACTGTTGGCAAGCAATTTCAAGCACCTCTGCATTACACCCTCCTGCTCATTTTTAATAAGCTATAATAATAGCAAAAAATGCTGCAAGTTAGTGGCATCCAAAAAGTGGCTATTGTTCTCCATTTGTGCCCCACTGCTGGCAAGCAATTTCCAGCACCTCTGCATTACTCTCTCCTGCTCATTTTTAATAAGCTATATTAATAGCAAAAAATGCTGGAAGTTAGTGGCATCCAAAAAGTGGCTGTTGTTCTCCATTTGTGCCGCACTGCTGGCAAGCAATTTCCAGCACCTCTGCATTACACCCTCCTGCTCATTTTTAATAAGATATAATAATAGTAAAAAATGCTGCAAGTTTGTGGCATCGAAAAAGTGGCTGTTGTACTCCATTTGTGCCCCACTGCTGGCAAGCAATTTCCAGCACCTCTGCATTACACCCTCCTGCTCATTTTTAATAAGCTATAATAATAGCAAAAAATTCTGCAAGTTAGTGGCATCCAAAAAGTGGCTATTGTTCTCCATTTGTGCCCCACTGCTGGCAAGCAATTTCCAGCACCTCTGCATTACACCCTCCTGCTCATTTTTAATAAGCTATAATAATAGCAAAAAATGCTGGATAATAGTGGCATCCAAAAAGTGGCTGTTGTTCTCCATTTGTGTCCCACTGCTGGCAAGCAATTTCCAGCAATTCTGAATTACACCCTCCTGCTCATTTTTAATAAGCTATAATAATAGCAAAAAATGCTGCAAGTTAGTGGCATCCAAAAAGTAGCTGTTGAACTCCATTTGTGCCCCACTGCTGGCAAGCAATTTCCAGCACCTCTGCATTACACCCTCCTACTCATTTTTAATAAGATATAATAATAGTAAAAAATGCTGCAAGTTTGTGGCATCGAAAAAGTGGCTGTTGTACTCCATTTGTGCCCCACTGCTGGCAAGCAATTTCCAGCACCTCTGCATTACACCCTCCTGCTCATTTTTAATAAGCTATATTAATAGCAAAAAATGCTGGAAGTTAGTGGCATCCAAAAAGTGGCTGTTGTTCTCCATTTGTGCCCCACTGCTGGCAAGCAATTTCCAGCACCTCTGCATTACACCCTCCTGCTCATTTTTAATAAGCTATAATAATAGCAAAAAATGCTGCAAGTTAGTGGCATCCAAAAAGAGGCTGTTGAACTCCATTTGTGCCCCACTGCTGGCAAGCTATTTCCAGCACCTCTGCATTACACCCTCCTGCTCATTTTTAATAAGCTAAAATAATAGCAAAAAATGCTGCAAGTTAGTGGCATCGAAAAAGTGTCTGTTGTACTTTATTTGTGCCCCACTGCTGGCAAGCAATTTCCAGCACCTCTGCTTTACACCCTCCTGCTCATTTTTAATAAGCTAAAATAATAGTAAAAAATGCTGGAAGTTAGTGGCATCCAAAAAGTGGCTGTTGAACTCCATTTGTGCCCCGCTGCTGGCAAGCAATTTCCAGCACCTCTGCATTACTCTCTCCTGCTCATTTTTAATAAGCTCTATTAATAGCAAAAAATGCTGCAAGTTAGTGGCATCCAAAAAGTGGCTGTTGAACTTTATTTGTGCCCCACTGTTGGCAAGCAATTTCAAGCACCTCTGCATTACACCCTCCTGCTCATTTTTAATAAGCTATAATAATAGCAAAAAATGCTGCAAGTTAGTGGCATCCAAAAAGTGGCTATTGTTCTCCATTTGTGCCCCACTGCTGGCAAGCAATTTCCAGCACCTCTGCATTACACTCTCCTGCTCATTTTTATAAGCTATATTAATTGCAAAAAATGCTGGAAGTTAGTGGCATCCAAAAAGTGGCTGTTGTACTCCATTTGTGCCCCACTGCTGGCAAGCTATTTCCAGCACCTCTGCATTACACCCTCCTGCTCATTTTTAATAAGCTAAAATAATAGCAAAAAATGCTGCAAGTTAGTGGCATCGAAAAAGTGTCTGTTGTACTTTATTTGTGCCCCACTGCTGGCAAGCAATTTCCAGCACCTCTGCATTACACCCTCCTGCTCATTTGTAATAAGCTAAAATAATAGTAAAAAATGCTGGAAGTTAGTGGCATCGAAAAGGTGTCTGTTGTACTTTATTTGTGCCCCACTGCTGGCAAGCAATTTCCAGCACCTCTGCATTACACTCTCCTGCTCAATTTTTATAAGCTATATTAATAGTAAAAAATGCTGGAAGTTAGTGGCATCCAAAAAGTGGCTGTTGTACTACATTTGTGCCCCACTGCTGGCAAGCTATTTCCAGCACCTCTGCATTACACCCTCCTGCTCATTTTTAATAAGCTATGATAATAGCAAAAAATGCTGCAAGGTAGTTGCATCCAAAAAGTGGCTGTTGTTCTCCATTTGTGCCCCACTGCTGGCAAGCAATTTCCAGCACCTCTGCATTACACCCTCCTGCTCATTTTTAATAAGCTATAATAATAGCAAAAAATGCTGGATAATAGTGGCATCCAAAAAGTGGCTGTTGTTCTCTATTTGTGTCCCACTGCTGGCAAGCAATTTCCAGCAATTCTGAATTACACCCTCCTGCTCATTTTTAATAAGCTATAATAATAGCAAAAAATGCTGCAAGTTAGTGGCATCCAAAAAGTAGCTGTTGAAGTCCATTTGTGCCCCACTGCTGGCAAGCAATTTCCAGCACCTCTGCATTACACCCTCCTACTCATTTTTAATAAGATATAATAATAGTAAAAAATGCTGCAAGTTTGTGGCATCGAAAAAGTGGCTGTTGTACTCCATTTGTGCCCCACTGCTGGCAAGCAATTTACAGCACCTCTGCATTACACCCTCCTGCTCATTTTTAATAAGCTATATTAATAGCAAAAAATGCTGGAAGTTAGTGGCATCCAAAAAGTGGCTGTTGTTCTCCATTTGTGCCCCACTGCTGGCAAGCAATTTCCAGCACCTCTGCATTACACCCTCCTGCTCATTTTTAATAAGCTATAATAATAGCAAAAAATGCTGCAAGTTAGTGGCATCGAAAAAGTGTCTGTTGTACTTTATTTGTGCCCCACTGCTGGCAAGCAATTTCCAGCACCTCTGCTTTACACCCTCCTGCTTATTTTTAATAAGCTAAAATAATAGTAAAAAATGCTGGAAGTTAGTGGCATCCAAAAAGTGGCTGTTGAACTCCATTTGTGCCCCGCTGCTGGCAAGCAATTTCCAGCACCTCTGCATTACTCTCTCCTGCTCATTTTTAATAAGCTCTATTAATAGCAAAAAATGCTGCAAGTTAGTGGCATCCAAAAAGTGGCTGTTGAACTTTATTTGTGCCCCACTGTTGGCAAGCAATTTCAAGCACCTCTGCATTACACCCTCCTGCTCATTTTTAATAAGCTATAATAATAGCAAAAAATGCTGCAAGTTAGTGGCATCCAAAAAGTGGCTATTGTTCTCGATTTGTGCCCCACTGCTGGCAAGCAATTTCCAGCACCTCTGCATTACACTCTCCTGCTCATTTTTATAAGCGATATTAATTGCAAAAAATGCTGGAAGTTAGTGGCATCCAAAAAGTGGCTGTTGTACTCCATTTGTGCCCCACTGCTGGCAAGCAATTTCCAGCACCTCTGCATTACACCCTCCTGCTCATTTGTAATAAGCTAAAATAATAGTAAAAAATGCTGGAAGTTAGTGGCATCGAAAAGGTGTCTGTTGTACTTTATTTGTGCCCCACTGCTGGCAAGCAATTTCCAGCACCTCTGCATTACACTCTCCTGCTCATTTTTATAAGCTATATTAATAGCAAAAAATGCTGGAAGTTAGTGGCATCCAAAAAGTGGCTGTTGAACTCCATTTGTGCCCCACTGCTGGCAAGCTATTTCCAGCACCTCTGCATTACACCCTCCTGCTCATTTTTAATAAGCTATAATAATAGCAAAAAATTCAGCAAGTTAGTGGCATCCAAAAAGTGGCTATTGTTCTCCATTTGTGCCCCACTGCTGGCAAGCAATTTCCAGCACCTCTGCATTACACTCTCCTGCTCAATTTTAATAAGCTTTATTAATAGCAAAAAATGCTGCAAGTTAGTGGCATCCAAAAAGTGGCTGTTGTACTCCATTTGTGCCCCCCTGCTGGCAAGCAATTTCAAGCACCTCAGCATTACACCCTCCTGCTCATTTTTAATAAGCTATGATAATAGCAAAAAATGCTGCAAATTAGTTGCATCCAAAAAGTGGCTGTTGTTCTCCATTTGTGCCCCACTGCTGGCAAGCAATTTCAAGCACCTCTGCATTACACCCTCCTGCTCATTTTTAATAAGATATAATAATAGTAAAAAATGCTGCAAGTTTGTGGCATCGAAAAAGTGGCTGTTGTACTCCATTTGTGCCCCACTGCTGGCAAGCAATTTCCAGCACCTCTGCATTACACCCTCCTGCTCATTTTTAATAAGATATAATAATAGCAAAAAATGCTGCAAGTTTGTGGCATCGAGAAAGTGGCTGTTGTACTTTATTTGTGACCCAATGCTAGCAAGCAATTTCCAGCACCTCTGCATTACACCCTCCTGCTCATTTTTAATAAGCTATAATAATAGCAAAAAATTCTGCAAGTTAGTGGCATCCAAAAAGTGGCTATTGTTCTCCATTTGTGCCCCACTGCTGGCAAGCAATTTCCAGCACCTCTGCATTACACTCTCCTGCTCAATTTTAATAAGCTTTATTAATAGCAAAAAATTCTGCAAGTTAGTGGCATCCAAAAAGTGGCTATTGTTCTCCATTTGTGCCCCACTGCTAGCAAGCAATTTCCAGCACCTCTGCATTACACCCTCCTGCTCATTTTTAATAAGCTATAATAATAGCAAAAAATGCTGCAAGTTAGTGGCATCCAAAAAGAGGCTGTTGAACTCCATTTGTGCCCCACTGCTGGCAAGCTATTTCCAGCACCTCTGCATTACACCCTCCTGCTCATTTTTAATAAGCTAAAATAATAGCAAAAAATGCTGCAAGTTAGTGGCATCAAAAAAGTGTCTGTTGTACTTTATTTGTGCCCCACTGCTGGCAAGCAATTTCCAGCACCTCTGCATTACACCCTCCTGCTCATTTTTAATAAGCTATAATAATAGCAAAAAATGCTGCAAGTTAGTGGCATCCAAAAAGTAGCTGTTGAACTCCATTTGTGCCCCACTGCTGGCAAGCAATTTCCAGCACCTCTGCATTACACCCTCCTACTCATTTTTAATAAGATATAATAATAGTAAAAAATGCTGCAAGTTTGTGGCATCGAAAAAGTGGCTGTTGTACGCCATTTGTGCCCCACTGCTGGCAAGCAATTTCCAGCACCTCTGCATTACACCCTCCTGCTCATTTTTAATAAGCTATAATAATAGCAAAAAATGCTGCAAGTTAGTGGCATCCAAAAAGTGGCAATTGTTCTCCATTTGTGCCCCACTGCTGGCAAGCAATTTCCAGCACCTCTGCATTACACTCTCCTGCTCAATTTTAATAAGCTATATTAATAGCAAAAAATGCTGGAAGTTAGTGGCATCCAAAAAGTGGCTGTTGTACTCCATTTGTGCCCCACTGCTGGCAAGCAATTTCCAGCACCTCTGCATTACACCCTCCTGCTCATTTTTAATAAGCTAAAATAATAGCAAAAAATGCTGCAAGTTAGTGGCATCCAAAAAGTGGCTGTTGTACTTTATTTGTGCCTCACTGCTGGCAAGCAATTTCCAGCACCTCTGCATTACACCCTCCTGCTCATTTTTAATAAGCTAAAATAATAGCAAAAAATGCTGCAAGTTAGTGGCATGCAAAAAGTGGCTGTTGTACTTTATTTGTGCCCCACTGCTGGCAAGCAATTTCCAGCACCTCTGCATTACACCCTCCTGCTCATTTTAAATAAGCTAAAATAATAGCAAAAAATGCTGCAAGTTAGTGGCATCGAAAAAGTGTCTGTTGTACTTTATTTGTGCCCCATTGCTGGCAAGCAATTTCCAGCACCTCTGCATTACACCCTCCTGCTCATTTTTAATAAGCTATAATAATAGCAAAAAATGCTGCAAGTTAGTGGCATCCAAAAAGTGGCTATTGTTCTCCATTTGTGCCCCACTGCTGGCAAGCAATTTCCAGCACCTCTGCATTACACTCTCCTGCTCATTTTTATAAGCTATATTAATAGCAAAAAATGCTGGAAGTTAGTGGCATCCAAAAAGTGGCTGTTGTACTCCATTTGTGCCCCACTGCTGGCAAGCAATTTCCAGCACCTCTGCATTACACCCTCCTGCTCATTTTTAATAAGCTAAAATAATAGCAAAAAATGCTGCAAGTTAGTGGCATCCAAAAAGTGGCTGTTGTACTTTATTTGTGCCTCACTGCTGGCAAGCAATTTCCAGCACCTCTGCATTACACCCTCCTGCTCATTTTTAATAAGCTAAAATAATAGCAAAAAATGCTGCAAGTTAGTGGCATCGAAAAAGTGTCTGTTGTACTTTATTTGTGCCCCATTGCTGGCAAGCAATTTCCAGCACCTCTGCATTACAACCTCCTACTCATTTTTAATAAGATATAATAATAGCAAAAAATGCTGCAAGTTTGTGGCATCGAAAAAGTGGCTGTTGTACTTTATTTGTGACCCAATGCTAGCAAGCACTTTCCAGCACCTCTGCATTACACCATCCTGCTCATTTTTAATAAGCTATAATAATAGCAAAAAATTCAGCAAGTTAGTGGCATCCAAAAAGTGGCTATTGTTCTCCATTTGTGCCCCACTGCTGGCAAGCAATTTCCAGCTCCTCTGCATTACACTCTCCTGCTCAATTTTAATAAGCTTTATTAATAGCAAAAAATGCTGCAAGTTACTGGCATCCAAAAAGTGGCTGTTGTACTCCATTTGTGCCCCACTGCTGGCAAGCAAATTCAAGCACCTCAGCATTACACCCTCCTGCTCATTTTTAATAAGCTATGATAATAGCAAAAAATGCTGCAAGTTAGTTGCATCCAAAAAGTGGCTGTTGTTCTCCATTTGTGTCCCACTGCTGGCAAGCAATTTCCAGCACCTCTGCATTACACCCTCCTGCTCATTTTTAATAAGCTATAATAATAGCAAAAAATGCTGCAAGTTAGTGGCATACAAAAAGTAGCTGTTGAACTCCATTTGTGCCCCTCTGCTGGCAAGCTATTTCCAGCACCTCTGCATTACACCCTCCTGCTTATTTTTAATAAGCTAAAATAATAGTAAAAAATGCTGGAAGTTAGTGGCATCCAAACAGTGGCTGTTGTACTCCATTTGTGCCCCACTGCTGGCAAGCAATTTCCAGCACCTCTGCATTACACCCTCCTGCTCATTTTTAATAAGCTATAATAATAGCAAAAAATGCTGCAAGTTAGTGGCATCCAAAAAATGGCTATTGTTCTCCATTTGTGCCCCACTGCTGGCAAGCAATTTCCAGCACCTCTGAATTACACTCTCCTGCTCAATTTTAATAAGCTATATTAATAGCAAAAAATGCTGGAAGTTAGTGGCATCCAAAAAGTGGCTGTTGTTCTCCATTTGTGCCCCACTGCTGGCAAGCAATTTCCAGCACCTCTGCATTACACCCTCCTGCTCATTTTTAATAAGCTATATTAATAGCAAAAAATGCTGCAAGTTAGTGGCATCCAAAAAGAGGCTGTTGAACTCCATTTGTGCCCCACTGCTGGCAAGCTATTTCCAGCACCTCTGTATTACACCCTCCTGCTCATTTTTAATAAGCTAAAATAATAGCAAAAAATGCTGCAAGTTAGTGGCATCGAAAAAAAATCTGTTGTACTTTATTTGTGCTCCACTGCTGGCAAGCAATTTCCAGCACCTCTGCATTACACCCTCCTGCTCATTTTTAATAAGCTAAAATAATAGTAAAAAATGCTGGAAGTTAGTGGCATCCAAAAAGTGGCTGTTGAACTTTATTTGTGCCCCACTGCTGGCAAGCAATTTCAAGCACCTCTGCATTACACCCTCCTGCTCATTTTTAATAAGCTATAATAATAGCAAAAAATGCTGCAAGTTAGTGGCATCCAAAAAGTAGCTGTTAAACTCCATTTGTGCCCCACTGCTGGCAAGCAATTTCCAGCACCTCTGCATTACACCCTCCTACTCATTTTTAATAAGATATAATAATAGTAAAAAATGCTGCAAGTTTGTGGCATCGAAAAAGTGGCTGTTGTACTCCATTTGTGCCCCACTGCTGGCAAGCTATTTCCAGCACCTCTGCATTACACCCTCCTGCTCATTTTTAATAAGCTAAAATAATAGCAAAAAATGCTGCAAGTTAGTGGCATCCAAAAAGTGGCTGTTGAACTTTATTTGTGCCCCACTGCTGGCAAGCAATTTCAAGCACCTCTGCATTACACCCTCCTGCTCATTTTTAATAAGCTATAATAATAGCAAAAAATGCTGCAAGTTAGTGGCATCCAAAAAGTGGCTATTGTTCTCCATTTGTGCCCCACTGCTGGCAAGCAATTTCCAGCACCTCTGCATTACTCTCTCCTGCTCATTTTTAATAAGCTATATTAATAGCAAAAAATGCTGGAAGTTAGTGGCATCCAAAAAGTGGCTGTTGTTCTCCATTTGTGCCGCACTGCTGGCAAGCAATTTCCAGCACCTCTGCATTACACCCTCCTGCTCATTTTTAATAAGATATAATAATAGTAAAAAATGCTGCAAGTTTGTGGCATCGAAAAAGTGGCTATTGTTCTCCATTTGTGCCCCGCTGCTGGCAAGCAATTTCCAGCACCTCTGCATCACTCTCTCCTGCTCATTTTTAATTAGCTCTATTAATAGCAAAAAATGCTGCAAGTTAGTGGCATCCAAAAAGTAGCTGTTGAACTTTATTTGTGCCTCACTGCTGGCAAGCAATTTCAAGCACCTCTGCATTACACCCTCCTGCTCATTTTTAATAAGCTATAATAATAGCAAAAAATGCTGCAAGTTAGTGGCATCCAAAAAGTGGCTATTGTTCTCCATTTGTGCCCCACTGCTGGCAAGCAATTTCCAGCACCTCTGCATTACACTCTCCTGCTCATTTTTATAAGCTATATTAATAGCAAAAAATGCTGGAAGTTAGTGGCATCCAAAAAGTGGCTGTTGTACTCCATTTGTGCCCCACTGCTGGCAAGCTATTTCCAGCACCTCTGCATTACACCCTCCTGCTCATTTTTAATAAGCTAAAATAATAGCAAAAAATGCTGCAAGTTAGTGGCATCAAAAAAGTGTCTGTTGTACTTTATTTGTGCCCCACTGCTGGCAAGCAATTTCCAGCACCTCTGCATTACACCCTCCTGCTCATTTTTAATAAGCTAAAATAACAGTATAAAATGCTGGAAGTTAGTGGCATCGAAAAAAGTGTCTGTTGTACTTTATTTGTGCCCCACTGCTGGCAAGCAATTTCCAGCACCTCTGCATTACAACCTCCTACTCATTTTTAATAAGATATAATAATAGCAAAAAATGCTGCAAGTTTGTGGCATCGAAAAAGTGGCTGTTGTACTTTATTTGTGACCCAATGCTAGCGAGCAATTTCCAGCACCTCTGCATTACACCCTCCTGCTCATTTTTAATAAGCTATAATAAAAGCAAAAAATTCTGCAAGTTAGTGGCATCCAAAAAGTGGCTATTGTTCTCCATTTGCGCCCCACTGCTGGCAAGCAATTTCCAGCACCTCTGCATTACACTCTCCTGCTCAATTTTAATAAGCTTTATTAATAGCAAAAAATGCTGCAAGTTAGTGGCATCCAAAAAGTGGCTGTTATACTCCATTTGTGCCCCACTGCTGGCAAGCAATTTCCAGCACCTCAGCATTACACCCTCCTGCTCATTTTTAATAAGCTATGATAATAGCAAAAAATGCTGCAAATTAGTTGCATCCAAAAAGTGGCTGTTGTTCTCCATTTGTGCCCCACTGCTGGCAAGCAATTTCCAGCACCTCTGCATTACACCCTCCTGCTCATTTTTAATAAGCTATAATAATAGCAGAAAATGCTGCAAGTTAGTGGCATCCAAAAAGTAGCTGTTGAACTCCATTTGTGCCCCACTGCTGGCAAGCAATTTCCAGCACCTCTGCATTACACCCTCCTACTCATTTTTAATAAGATATAATAATAGTAAAAAATGCTGCAAGTTTGTGGCATCGAAAAAGTGGCTGTTGTACGCCATTTGTGCCCCACTGCTGGCAAGCAATTTCCAGCACCTCTGCATTACACCCTCCTGCTCATTTTTAATAAGCTATAATAATAGCAAAAAATGCTGCAAGTTAGTGGCATCCAAAAAGTGGCAATTGTTCTCCATTTGTTTCACTGCTGGCAAGCAATTTCCAGCACCTCTGCATTACACTCTCCTGCTCAATTTTAATAAGCTATATTAATAGCAAAAAATGCTGGTAGTTAGTGGCATCCAAAAAGTGGCTATTGTTCTCCATTTGTGCCCCACTGCTGGCAAGCAATTTCCAGCACCTCTGCATTACACCCTCCTGCTCATTTTTAATAAGCTATAATAATAGCAAAAAATGCTGCAAGTTAGTGGCATCCAAAAAGAGGCTGTTGAACTCCATTTGTGCCCCACTGCTGGCAAGCTATTTCCAGCACTTCTGCATTACACCCTCCTGCTCATTTTTAATAAGCTAAAATAATAGCAAAAAATGCTGCAAGTTAGTGGCATCGAAAAAGTGTCTGTTGTACTTTATTTGTGCCCCACTGCTGGCAAGCAATTTCCAGCACCTCTGCATTACACCCTCCTGCTCATTTTTAATAAGCTAAAATAATAGCAAAAAATGCTGCAAGTTAGTGGCATCCAAAAAGTGGCTGTTGTACTTTATTTGTGCCCCACTGCTGGCAAGCAATTTCCAGCACCTCTGCATTACACCCTCCTGCTCATTTTTAATAAGCTAAAATAATAGCAAAAAATGCTGCAAGTTAGTGGCATCGAAAAAGTGTCTGTTGTACTTTATTTGTGCCCCATTGCTGGCAAGCAATTTCCAGCACCTCTGCATTACTCTCTCCTGCTCATTTTTAATAAGCTATAATAATAGCAAAAAATGCTGCAAGTTAGTGGCATCCAAAAAGTGGCTATTGTTCTCCATTTGTGCCCCACTGCCGGCAAGCAATTTCCAGCACCTCTGCATTACACCCTCCTGCTCATTTTTAATAAGCTAAAAAAATAGCAAAAAATGCTGCAAGTTAGTGGCATCCAAAAAGTGGCTGTTGTACTTTATTTGTGCCTCACTGCTGGCAAGCAATTTCCAGCACCTCTGCATTACACCCTCCTGCTCATTTTTAATAAGCTAAAATAATAGCAAAAAATGCTGCAAGTTAGTGGCATCGAAAAAGTGTCTGTTGTACTTTATTTGTGCCCCTTTGCTGGCAAGCAATTTCCAGCACCTCTGCATTACAACCTCCTGCTCATTTTTAATAAGATTTAATAATAGCAAAAAATGCTGCAAGTTTGTGGCATCGAAAAAGTGGCTGTTGTACTTTATTTAAGACCCAATGCTAGCAAGCAATTTCCAGCACCTCTGCATTACACCATCCTGCTCATTTTTAATAAGCTATAATAATAGCAAAAAAATTCTGCAAGTTAGTGGCATCCAAAAAGTGGCTATTGTTCTCCATTTGTGCCCCACTGCTGGCAAGCAATTTCCAGCACCTCTGCATTACACTCTCCTGCTCAATTTTAATAAGCTTTATTAATAGCAAAAAATGCTGCAAGTTACTGGCATCCAAAAAGTGGCTGTTGTACTCCATTTGTGCCCCACTGCTGGCAAGCAATTTCAAGCACCTCAGCATTACACCCTCCTGCTCATTTTTAATAAGCTATGATAATAGCAAAAAATGCTGCAAGTTAGTTGCATCCAAAAAGTGGCTGTTGTACTCCATTTGTGCCGCACTGCTGGCAAGCAATTTCCAGCAACTCTGCATTACACCCTCCTGCTCATTTTTAATAAGCTATAATAATAGCAAAAAATGCTGGAAGTTAGTGGCATCCAAAAAGTGGCTGTTGTTCTCCATTTGTGTCCCACTGCTGGCAAGCAATTTCCAGCACCTCTGCATTACACCCTCTTGCTCATTTTTAATAAGCTATAATAATAGTAAAAAATGCTGCAAGTTTGTGGCATCGAAAAAGTAGCTGTTGAACTCCATTTGTGCCCCACTGCTGGCAAGCAATTTCCAGCACCTCTGCATTACACCCTCCTGCTCATTTTTAATAAGCTATAATAATAGCAAAAAATGCTGCAAGTTAGTGACATCCAAAAAGTGGCTATTGTTCTCCATTTGTGCCCCACTGCTGGCAAGCAATTTCCAGCACCTCTGCATTACACTCTCCTGCTCAATTTTAATAAGCTATATTAATAGCAAAAAATGCTGGAAGTTAGTGGCATCCAAAAAGTGGCTGTTGTTCTCCATTTGTGCCCCACTGCTGGCAAGCAATTTCCAGCACCTCTGCATTACACCCTCCTGCTCATTTTTAATAAGCTATAATAATAGCAAAAAATGCTGCAAGTTAGTGGCATCCAAAAAGAGGCTGTTGAACTCCATTTGTGCCCCACTGCTGGCAAGCTATTTCCAGCACCTCTGCATTACACCCTCCTGCTCATTTTTAATAAGCTAAAATAATAGTAAAAAATGCTGGAAGTTAGTGGCATCCAAAAAGTGGCTGTTGAACTTTATTTGTGCCCCACTGCTGGCAAGCAATTTCAAGCACCTCTGCATTACACCCTCCTGCTCATTTTTAATAAGCTATAATAATAGCAAAAAATGCTGCAAGTTAGTGGCATCCAAAAAGTGGCTATTGTTCTCCATTTGTGCCCCACTGCTGGCAAGCAATTTCCAGCACCTCTGCATTACACTCTCCTGCTCATTTTTATAAGCTATATTAATAGCAAAAAATGCTGCAAGTTAGTGACATCCAAAAAGTGGCTGTTGTACTCCATTTGTGCCCCACTGCTGGCAAGCAATTTCCAGCACCTCTGCATTACACCCTACTGCTCATTTTTAATCAGCTATAATAATAGCAAAAAATGCTAGAAATTAGTGGCATCCAAAAAGTGGCTGTTGTACTCCATTTGTGCCCCACTGCTGGCAAGCAAGTTCCAGGACCTCTGCATTACTCTCTCCTGCTCATTTTTAATAAGCTATATTAATAGCAAAAAATGCTGGAAGTTAATGGCATCCAAAAAGTGGCTGTTGAACTCCATTTGTGCCCCACTGCTGGCAAGCAATTTCAAGCATCTCTGCATTACACCCTCCTACTCCTTTTTAAAAAGATATAATAATAACAAAAAATGCTGCAAGTTTGTGGCATCCAAAAAGTGGCTGTTGTTCTCCATTTGTGCCCCACTGCTGGCAAACAATTTCCAGCACCTCTGCATTACACCCTCCTGCTCATTTTTAATAAGCTATAATAATAGCAAAAAATGCTGCAAGTTAGTGGCATCCAAAAAGTGGCTATTGTTCTCCATTTGTGCCCCACTGCTGGCAAGCAATTTCCAGCACCTCTGCATTACACCCTCCTGCTCATTTTTAATAAGCTAAAATAATAGCAAAAAATGCTGCAAGTTAGTGACATCCAAAAAGTGGCTGTTGTACTCCATTTGTGCCCCACTGCTGGCAAGCAATTTCCAGCACCTCTGCATTACACCCTACTGCTCATTTTTAATCAGCTATAATAATAGCAAAAAATGCTGGAAATTAGTGGCATCCAAAAAGTGGCTGTTGTACTCCATTTGTGCCCCACTGCTGGCAAGCAAGTTCCAGGACCTCTGCATTACTCTCTCCTGCTCATTTTTAATAAGCTATATTAATAGCAAAAAATGCTGGAAGTTAATGGCATCCAAAAAGTGGCTGTTGAACTCCATTTGTGCCCCACTGCTGGCAAGCAATTTCAAGCATCTCTGCATTACACCCTCCTACTCCTTTTTAAAAAGATATAATAATAACAAAAAATGCTGCAAGTTTGTGGCATCCAAAAAGTGGCTGTTGTTCTCCATTTGTGCCCCACTGCTGGCAAACAATTTCCAGCACCTCTGCATTACACCCTCCTGCTCATTTTTAATAAGCTATAATAATAGCAAAAAATGCTGCAAGTTAGTGGCATCCAAAAAGTGGCTATTGTTCTCCATTTGTGCCCCACTGCTGGCAAGCAATTTCCAGCACCTCTGCATTACACCCTCCTGCTCATTTTTAATAAGCTATAATAATAGCAAAAAATGCTGGAAGTTAGTGGCA
The DNA here is from genome assembly GCF_048569485.1 of Anomaloglossus baeobatrachus. Classification (NCBI taxonomy): domain Eukaryota; kingdom Metazoa; phylum Chordata; class Amphibia; order Anura; family Aromobatidae; genus Anomaloglossus; species Anomaloglossus baeobatrachus. The sequence continues at coordinate 220,737,699 of NC_134357.1, forward strand.
TCCAAAAAGTGGCTTTTGTTCTCCATTTGTGCCCCACAGCTGGCAAGCAATTTCCAGCACCTCTGCATTACACCCTCCTGCTCATTTTTAATCAGCTATAATAATAGCAAAAAATGGTGGAAATTAGTGGCATCCAAAAAGTGGCTGTTGTTCTCCATTTGTGCCCCACTGCTGGCAAACAATTTCCAGCACCTCTGCATTACACCCTCCTGCTCATTTTTAATAACCTATAATAATAGCAAAAAATGCTGCAAGTTAGTGGCATCCAAAAAGTGGCTGTTGAACTCCATTTGTGCCCCACTGCTGGCAAGCAATTTCAAGCACCTCTGCATTACACCCTCCTACTCCTTTTTAATAAGATATAATAATAGCAAAAAATGCTGCAAGTTTGTGGTATCCAAAAAGTGGCTGTTGTTCTCCATTTGTGCCCCACTGCTGGCAAGCAATTTCCAGCACCTCTGCATTACACCCTCCTGCTCATTTTTAATAAGCTATAATAATAGCAAAAAATGCTGCAAGTTAGTGGCATCCAAAAAGTGGCTATTGTTCTCCATTTGTGCCCCACTGCTGGCAAGCAATTTCCAGCACCTCTGCATTACACCCTCCTGCTCATTTTTAATAAGCTATAATAATAGCAAAAAATGCTGGAAGTTAGTGGCATCCAAAAAGTGGCTTTTGTTCTCCATTTGTGCCCCACTGCTGGCAAGCAATTTCAAGCACCTCTGCATTTCACCCTCCTGCTCATTTTTAATCAGCTATAATAATAGCAAAAAATGGTGGAAATTAGTGGCATCCAAAAAGTGGCTGTTGTACTCCATTTGTGCCCCACTGCTGGCAAGCAAGTTCCAGCACCTCTGCATTACTCTCTCCTGCTCATTTTTAATAAGCTATATTAATAGCAAAAAATGCTGGAAGTTAGTGGCATCCAAAAAGTGTCTGTTGAACTCTATTTGTGCCCCACTGCTGGCAAGCAATTTCAAGCACCTCTGCATTACACCCTCCTGCTCATTTTTAATAAGCTATAATAATAGCAAAAAATGCTGCAAGTTAGTGGCATCCAAAAAGTGGCTGTTGTACTTTATTTGTGCCCCACTGCTGGCAAGCAATTTCCAGCACCTCAGCATTACACCCTCCTGCTCATTTTTAATATGCTATAATAATAGCAAAAAATGCTGCAAGTTAGTGGCATCCAAAAAGTGGCTATTGTTCTCCATTTGTGCCCCACTGCTGGCAAGCAATTTCCAGCACATCTGCATTACACCCTCCTGCTCATTCTTAATAAGCTAAAATAATAGCAAAAAATGCTGCAAGTTAGTGGCATCGAAAAAGTGTCTGTTGTACTTTATTTGTGCCCCATTGCTGGCAAGCAATTTCCAGCACCTCTGCATTACACCCTCCTGCTCATTTTTAATAAGCTATAATAATAGCAAAAAATGCTGCAAGTTAGTGGCATCCAAAAAGTGGCTATTGTTCTCCATTTGTGCCCCACTGCTGGCAAGCAATTTCCAGCACCTCTGCATTACACCCTCCTGCTCATTTTTAATAAGCTAAAATAATAGCAAAAAATGCTGCAAGTTAGTGGCATCCAAAAAGTGGCTATTGTTCTCCATTTGTGCCCCACTGCTGGCAAGCAATTTCCAGCACATCTGCATTACACCCTCCTGCTCATTTTTAATAAGCTAAAATAATAGCAAAAAATGCTGCAAGTTAGTGGCATCGAAAAAGTGTCTGTTGTACTTTATTTGTGCCCCATTGCTGGCAAGCAATTTCCAGCACCTCTGCATTACACCCTCCTGCTCATTTTTAATAAGCTATAATAATAGCAAAAAATGCTGCAAGTTAGTGGCATCCAAAAAGTGGCTATTGTTCTCCATTTGTGCCCCACTGCTGGCAAGCAATTTCTTGCACCTCTGCATTACACCCTCCTGCTCATTTTTAGTAAGCTAAAATAATAGCAAAAAATGCTGCAAGTTAGTGGCATCCAAAAAGTGGCTGTTGTACTTTATTTGTGCCTCACTGCTGGCAAGCAATTTCCAGCACCTCTGCATTACACCCTCCTGCTCATTTTTAATAAGCTAAAATAATAGCAAAAAATGCTGCAAGTTAGTGGCATCGAAAAAGTGTCTGTTGTACTTTATTTGTGCCCCTTTGCTGGCAAGCAATTTCCAGCACCTCTGCATTACAACCTCCTGCTCATTTTTAATAAGATATAATAATAGCAAAAAATGCTGCAAGTTTGTGGCATCGAAAAAGTGGCTGTTGTACTTTATTTGTGACCCAATGCTAGCAAGCAATTTCCAGCACCTCTGCATCACACTCTCCTGCTCAATTTTAATAAGCTTTATTAATAGCAAAAAATGCTGCAAGTTACTGGCATCCAAAAAGTGGCTGTTGTACTCCATTTGTGCCCCACTGCTGGCAAGCAATTTCAAGCACCTCAGCATTACACCCTCCTGCTCATTTTTAATAAGCTATGATAATAGCAAAAAATGCTGCAAGTTAGTTGCATCCAAAAAGTGGCTGTTGTACTCCATTTGTGCCGCACTGCTGGCAAGCAATTTCCAGCAACTCTGCATTACACCCTCCTGCTCATTTTTAATAAGCTATAATGATAGCAAAAAATGCTGGAAGTTAGTGGCATCCAAAAAGTGGCTGTTGTTCTCCATTTGTGTCCCACTGCTGGCAAGCAATTTCCAGCACCTCTGCATTACACCCTCCTGCTCATTTTTAATAAGCTATAATAATAGCAAAAAATGCTGCAAGTTAGTGGCATCCAAAAAGTAGCTGTTGAACTCCATTTGTGCCCCACTGCTGGCAAGCAATTTCCAGCACCTCTGCATTACACCCTCCTACTCATTTTTAATAAGATATAATAATAGTAAAAAATGCTGCAAGTTTGTGGCATCGAAAAAGTGGCTGTTGTACTCCATTTGTGCCCCACTGCTGGCAAGCAATTTCCAGCACCTCTGCATTACACCCTCCTGCTCATTTTTAATAAGCTATAATAATAGCAAAAAATGCTGCAAGTTAGTGGCATCCAAAAAGTGGCTATTGTTCTCCATTTGTGCCCCACTGCTGGCAAGCAATTTCCAGCACCTCTGCATTACACTCTCCTGCTCAATTTTAATAAGCTATATTAATAGCAAAAAATGCTGGAAGTTAGTGGCATCCAAAAAGTGGCTGTTGTTCTCCATTTGTGCCCCACTGCTGGCAAGCAATTTCCAGCACCTCTGCATTACACCCTCCTGCTCATTTTTAATAAGCTATAATAATAGCAAAAAATGCTGCAAGTTAGTGGCATCGAAAAAGTGTCTGTTGTACTTTATTTGTGCCCCACTGCTGGCAAGCAATTTCCAGCACCTCTGCATTACACCCTCCTGCTCATTTTTAATAAGCTAAAATAATAGTAAAAAATGCTGGAAGTTAGTGGCATCCAAACAGTGGCTGTTGTACTCCATTTGTGCTCCACTGCTGGCAAGCAATTTCCAGCACCTCTGCATTACACCCTCCTGCTCATTTTTAATAAGCTATAATAATAGCAAAAAATGCTGCAAGTTAGTGGGATCCAAAAAGTGGCTATTGTTCTCCATTTGTGCCCCACTGCTGGCAAGCAATTTCCAGCACCTCTGCATTACACTCTCCTGCTCAATTTTAATAAGCTATATTAATAGCAAAAAATGCTGGAAGTTAGTGGCATCCAAAAAGTGGCTGTTGTTCTCTATTTGTGCCCCACTGCTGGCAAGCAATTTCCAGCACCTCTGCATTACACCCTCCTGCTCATTTTTAATAAGCTATAATAATAGCAAAAAATGCTGCAAGTTAGTGGCATCCAAAAAGAGGCTGTTGAACTCCATTTGTGCCCCACTGCTGGCAAGCTATTTCCAGCACCTCTGCATTACACCCTCCTGCTCATTTTTAATAAGCTAAAATAATAGCAAAAAATGCTGCAAGTTAGTGGCATCGAAAAAAAGTCTGTTGTACTTTATTTGTGCCCCACTGCTGGCAAGCAATTTCCAGCACCTCTGCATTACACCCTCCTGCTCATTTTTAATAAGCTAAAATAAAAGTAAAAAATGCTGGAAGTTAGTGGCATCCAAAAAGTGGCTGTTGAACTTTATTTGTGCCCCACTGCTGGCAAGCAATTTCAAGCACCTCTGCATTACACCCTCCTGCTCATTTTTAATAAGCTTTAATAATAGCAAAAAATGCTGCAAGTTAGTGGCATCCAAAAAGTGGCTATTGTTCTCCATTTGTGCCCCACTGCTGGCAAGCAATTTCCAGCACCTCTGCATTACACTCTCCTGCTCATTTTTATAAGCTATATTAATAGCAAAAAATGCTGCAAGTTAGTGACATCCAAAAAGTGGCTGTTGTACTCCATTTGTGCCCCACTGCTGGCAAGCAATTTCCAGCACCTCTGCATTACATCCTACTGCTAATTTTTAATCAGCTATAATAATAGCAAAAAATTCTGGAAATTAGTGGCATCCAAAAAGTGGCTGTTGTACTCCATTTGTGCCCCACTGCTGGCAAGCAAGTTCCAGGACCTCTGCATTACTCTCTCCTGCTCATTTTTAATAAGCTATATTAATAGCAAAAAATGCTGGAAGTTAGTGGCATCCAAAAAGTGGCTGTTGTTCTCCATTTGTGCCCCACTGCTGGCAAACAATTTCCAGCACCTCTGCATTACACCCTCCTGCTCATTTTTAATAACCTATAATAATAGCAAAAAATGCTGCAAGTTAGTGGCATCCAAAAAGTGGCTGTTGAACTCCATTTGTGCCCCACTGCTGGCAAGCAATTTCAAGCATCTCTGCATTACACCCTCCTACTCCTTTTTAATAAGATATAATAATAACAAAAAATGCTGCAAGTTTGTGGCATCCAAAAAGTGGCTGTTGTTCTCCATTTCTGCCCCACTGCTGGCAAGCAATTTCCAGCACCTCTGCATTACACCCTCCTGCTCATTTTTAATAAGCTATAATAATAGCAAAAAATGCTGCAAGTTTGTGGCATCTAAAAAGTGGCTGTTGTACTTTATTTGTGCCCCACTGCTGGCAAGCAATTTCCAGCACCTCTGCAATAAACCCTCCTGCTCATTTTTAATAAGCTATAATAATAGCAAAAAATGCTGGAAGTTAGTGGCATCCAAAAAGTGGCTATTGTTCTCCAATTGTGCCCCACTGTTGGCAAGCAATTTCCAGCACCTCTGCATTACACTCTCCTGCTCAATTTTAATAAGCTATATTAATAGCAAAAAATGCTGCAAGTTAGTGGCATCCAAAAAGTGGCTGTTGTACTCCATTTGTGCCCCACTGCTGGCAAGCAATTTCCAGCACCTCAGCATTACACCCTCCTGCTCATTTTTAATAAGCTATGATAATAGCAAAAAATGCTGCAAGTTAGTTGCATCCAAAAAGTGGCTGTTGTTCTCCATTTGTGCCCCACTGCAGGCAAGCAATTTCCAGCACCTCTGCATTACACCCTCCTGCTAGTTTTTAATAAGCTATAATAATAGCAAAAAATGCTGCAAGTTAGTGGCATCCAAAAAGTGGCTGTTGAACTCCATTTGTGCCCCACTGCTGTCAAGCAATTTCCAGCACCTCTGCATTACACCCTCCTACTCATTTTTAATAAGATATAATAATAGCAAAATATGCTGCAAGTTTGTGGCATAGAAAAAGTGGCTGTTGTACTCCATTTGTGCCCCACTGCTGGCAAGCAATTTCCAGCACCTCTGCATTACACCCTCCTGCTCATTTTTAATAAGCTATAATAATAGCAAAAAATGCTGCAAGTTATTGGCATCCAAAAAGTGGCTCTTGTTCTCCATTTGTGCCCCACTGCTGGCAAGCAATTCCCAGCACCTCTGCATTACACTCTCCTGCTCAATTTTAATAATCTATATTAATAGCAAAAAATGCTGGAAGTTAGTGGCATCCAAAAAGTGGCTGTTGTTCTCCATTTGTGCCCCACTGCTGGCAAGCAATTTCCAGCACCTCTGCATTACACCCTCCTGCTCATTTTTAATAAGCTATAATAATAGCAAAAAATGCTGCAAGTTAGTGGCATCCAAAAAGTGGCTGTTGTACTCCATTTGTTCCCCAATGCTGGCAAGCAATTTCCAGCACCTCTGCATTACACCCTCCTGCTCATTTTTAATCAGCTATAATAATAGCAAAAAATGCTGCAAGTTAGTGGCATCCAAAAAGAGGCAGTTGTACTTCATTTGTGCCCCACTGCTGGCAAGCAATTTCCAGCACCTCTGAATTACACCCTCCTGCTCATTTTTAATAAGCTAAAATAATAGCAAAAAATGCTGCATGTTAGTCGCATCCAAAAAGTGGCTGTTGAACTCCAATTGTGCCTAACTGCTGGCAAGCAATTTCCAGCACCTCTGCATTACTCTCTCCTGCTCATTTTTAACAAGCTATATTAATAGCAAAAAATGCTGGAAGTTAGTGGCATCCAAAAAGTGGCTGTTGTTCTCCATTTGTGTCCCACTGCTGGCAAGCAATTTCCAGCACCTCTGCATTACACCCTCCTGCTCATTTTTAATAAGCTATAATAATAGCAAAAAATGCTGCAAGTTAGTGACATCCAAAAAGAGGCTGTTGTACTCCATTTGTGCCCCACTGCTGGCAAGCAATTTCCAGCACCTCTGCATTACACCCTACTGCTAATTTTTAATCAGCTATAATAATAGCAAAAAATTCTGGAAATTAGTGGCATCCAAAAAGTGGCTGTTGTACTCCATTTGTGCCCCACTGCTGGCAAGCAAGTTCCAGGACCTCTGCATTACTCTCTCCTGCTCATTTTTAATAAGCTATATTAATAGCAAAAAATGCTGGAAGTTAGTGGCATCCAAAAAGTGGCTGTTGTTCTCCATTTGTGCCCCACTGCTGGCAAACAATTTCCAGCACCTCTGCATTACACCCTCCTGCTCATTTTTAATAACCTATAATAATAGCAAAAAATGCTGCAAGTTAGTGGCATCCAAAAAGTGGCTGTTGAACTCCATTTGTGCCCCACTGCTGGCAAGCAATTTCAAGCATCTCTGCATTACACCCTCCTACTCCTTTTTAATAAGATATAATAATAACAAAAAATGCTGCAAGTTTGTGGCATCCAAAAAGTGGCTGTTGTTCTCCATTTGTGCCCCACTGCTGGCAAGCAATTTCCAGCACCTCTGCATTACACCCTCCTGCTCATTTTTAATAAGCTATAATAATAGCAAAAAATGCTGCAAGTTTGTGGCATTTAAAAAGTGGCTGTTGTACTTTATTTGTGCCCCACTGCTGGCAAGCAATTTCCAGCACCTCTGCAATAAACCCTCCTGCTCATTTTTAATAAGCTATAATAATAGCAAAAAATGCTGG